>NW_019154102.1:13676588-14304088 GCF_002288905.1 Enhydra lutris kenyoni
GTAAAAGTTAAAAAAATTTAGCAGAAGAAGAAAAATAAATTGAAAAAAAAAAAGAAAAAGAAAAAAAATTAAATTAACTGCAAGGCTAAAGAATCATGGGGAGAAAGCCATGAGTTCCGTGCTTTGCTTTCTCCTCCTTTGGAATTCCGCTGCTCTCCTTGGTATTGAAACTGTACTCCTTGGTAGGTGAACCTGGTCCTGGCTGGGCTTCTTGTTGATCTTCTGGGGGAGGGGCCTGTTGTAGTGATTCTCAAGTGTCTTTGCCCCGGGCGGAGTTGCACCGCCCTTACCAGGGGCCGGGCTGAGTAATCCGCTCGGGTTTGCTTTCGGGAGCTTTTGTTCCCTGAGCGCTTTCCGTAGAGTTCCGGAGGGCGGGAATGAAAATGGCGGCCTCCCGGTCTCCGGCCCGGAGGAGCCGAGAGCCCGGGGCCCCACTCCTCAGTGCGCCCTCAGAGAACAGCGCCGATTTACTCCCGTCACCCTGCCTCCGGCCGCGCTCCGAGCTGACCGAGCCTGCGACCGGTTCAAGGTAACCCCGAGCTTAGAGCTTACTCCTCGGCTCTGTCTCTGTAGCCGGCTTCCCTGTTCTAATACCTGTAAGCTCTGCGACACTCAGACACCCCCGATCCTTCTGTGACCCTGCGGGACCTGAGGCCACGCTGACCCTGCGTGGGCTTCACCCCGGTTAAGCCTCTGGAGCGATGTCCCTCAGCAGAACAGACTTTTAAAAGTCCCGATTTTGTGCTCCGTTGCTCCGCCGCTTGCCGGGAGCCGGCCCCTCCCCCCGCGGTCTATCTTCCCGTCGCTTTGGATTCACTTCTCCGCCAGTCCTACCTTTCAGAAAGTGGTTGATTTTCTGTTTCTAGAGTTGCTGTTCTTCTTCTCTTCGATCTCCCGTTGGATTTGTAGGTGTTTGCAATCTTTAGATAAGCTATCTAGCTGATCTCCCGCTACCTGAAGTAGTCTCAGCCTGCTACTTCTCCGCCATCTTGACTCCTCCTTACCAAAAAGTTTTAATCTGAATCACCCAACCTCAGTATTTAATAGGAAACACAGAGGGTAGAAGGACACATTACTCTGCATCTCTCTCTCTGTCACACACATACAATCAGATAGTGGAACATTCTGTAAGACATAGATATGGATTGTACTTTTAAAAAATAAATATCATAAGTAATTAAAGTAATTGAGGGATTGTTCTGTATTGAAGGAAGCTAATGAGAAATAATGAAATGCAATGTATAAACCTTGATTAGATTCTAATTTAATAAAACAAAACAAAATCCAGTTGTAAAAGACATTTTGGGGGTAGTTGGGGGAAATTTGCATTTGAATTGGATAATGTTAAGAAATTATTTTTATAATCGATAATATTATGGTTATGTAGATGTATGTCCTTATTTTTAGGAGATGCATGCTGAAATAATCACTGGTGGTATCTGGATGTACAATTTATTTTTAAATTATTCAGAAAAAAGGCAAAAAATGTTAGCAACTAATGAATATAGATGAAATTCATTCTGCCATCTATTACAACTTTTTGATTCAACTTTATGATTCAACTGTTTGACAATTTCCATAATACATTTGAAGAAAAATGGAATAGAATATTACCCCTCAAAGTGTTCTTTCATTCCTTATGTACTTAGTTTTTTGGTTTTTGATATATTTGTCGTTGTTCCTGTTATTAAAGAATAGTACTACTGGAGTAGCTACTGGAATGCTCGCAGAGGAACCGCAGTAGCTAGTGTTCCATGGAAAAATCCAGTTACATTCTCAGGTCCATCTGGTTCAACTGTTAGGTGGTGTAAGGCAGGGAAGAAAACCTTTTCGATCTACTCGTCTAGATTCTTGGCTGGGGCCTCTGTTGTGAAAGACTGATGAACAAAAGAAAAACAAACCAAAGTTTATTAACATGTGTATCTTATACATATGGGAGAAACTCAGGGAAGAATTGTTCAAAGAGGTGGCTAGAACTTGAGCTTAAATACTATCTTTAGCTAAAACAAAGGAAGTATGGGGAGGCAATTTATGGGAAGTGACCAGGAAGAGTACAGTCAACAAGGATAAGGTTTATTAATATAGATTTAAGGCAGAGCCTTCTCTATTGGTAAGTCTCTTGTGATCTAAAGTCTTCCTTCTCTTTCTGTTATACCCTTACAAATGGAGATTTCCTTTATAAATGTAAATTTCCCTTATAAAATGGTAACTTCTACCCTGCTCTCAGAGCTTCTTCTCCATCTGTTGTGTCTTAAAAACACAAGCTCAAAGTAAAACTTAAGACCAAAGAGACATATTTGGGGTGACGTATTCTGGTCTATTACAGTGGTCCTTGCTCTGGGCCTCAGTCAGCTCCCCTATGTCAGTGACATAGCAGTCACTGTGCTCAAGCTTTATACAAGCATGCATTCATTAAAAACAAGTCAACAAACAAGCAAATGATGCCTGTCTTCAGGGAGCTGATAATCTACTTAAGAGGTCTTTTATCAACAACCTGTAAACCAAAGAGGAAGAAAATCAGAATCATGATCAGAGAATCTAAAAAGAGCCATTAATCCTGTTGGAGAATTTGGGAGGCATTTATCAAAAAGGAAGCTTTTGATTCTTCCTTGAAGGATTTTCATTAGTGGTGGTGAGGGGAGCATTCTTGGAGGAAGGGCCGGTATGAAAAAAGATCCAGATGGTTAAAAGTGCCAGTTAGTGTTGGAAAACCGTCTTGTCAGATACCTGTTGTGGAATCAGAGAATCTAGGATTTTTGTAATTATTAGTGAGATTGAACACTTTTTCCCATGTTCATGGTCTGCTCACCCATTTATATTTTCTATATTTGGTCTAGATCCTAGAGCTTGTCCTCAGAGCTTGGTCCTAGAGCTTGATGTTTCTCTGTTTCTGTGAATCACAGGAAGGCTTCCCTTTTGTTGTCTCCAAAACAAAATGTTTGCTTAGTAGAAGTGCAGAATTTGCTTTGATTTTAGACCCGCCCCCGATGAATAGTCAGGTGTTTGGCCATCCTACCCTTATTCGATTAAAGATAATTTGAAAAGAGAGAGGAATTCTTGAGCCACAAAGCCCAAGTCATGGTTTCTCACACTTTGTTCCAGATGGGATAGGGAGTTCTGAATCACAACAGTGTGTAAATGATGTTATATAAAGCTGTTATTTTTAAAAAAGATTTTATTTATTTACTTATTAGAGAGAGCAGGGGGAGAAGTAGAAGAGAGGGATAAGCAGACTCTGTGCTGAGTGTGAGCCCCACAGAGGGCTTGAATCCCATGACCCTGACGATGCTCAAATGGCTGAGCCACCCATGCACCCCTAAAGCTGTTATTTTTGAATTCAAAAGTTATTTTTGTTACTAAATACAGGTTTAATAGAATGCTGGCCGACTATTGACTATTAATTAAAAAGTAAAGAACACAGGTTTGGGAATCAGGCTGACTTGGGTTGGAAACTTGGCTCTCCATTTATTAACTGTGAGCCTGGGGGTAAGTGACTTAGCTTCTCTGAGGTTCAATTTTATCTGTAAAATTTTATCTGTAAAATGCATGTAACTAAAATATAGTCAAGCCTTCCTGGGCAGCTCAGATCTGACCTCACCAAATAATGTTGCATCGAAAAAAGAAGAAAACCCATATACTGAGAGAGGATTACAAAAAAATCTATTGTGTTTCTTTGAAATCAGAACATGTTTCCAAGTATACTTATATTTTCTCCTTCCCTCTTTCCCTCCCGTCCTTCCTTCCTTCCTGCCTTCCTTCCTTTCTTAATTTCTTTCTTTCTTTCTTCCCTCCCTCCTTCCCTTTTTGCTGGCACATAAAATAATGATGTACCCTGCCATTGATTATATCTTATAGGCAGTGGTGTCTTAGATTAGATGAAATATGGCAGAGTCTATATTGAGACTTTCTTGGAGCAATAAAAAAGTAAGTTATACTTTGTGTACCTAACTTTGAAAATCCTCTCCAATTCTCCCACTGTTTCCCCAAATTCCTCTCCTCTCCGTAGTGACCATGGCATGTGTCTCCTTCCTGCTGGCTCTTGCCAGCCTCCAGCTGTCCCTCTTACCCACCCTCACTTTCTCTTCATTCTCCCCTTTCAGCCCGGCTCCCTCCGGCCCTACAGAGTCTCCAGCTCTTTATTTCAAATTAGCCCCTCTCTCCTGGCTCCACCATTACCTGTCCCCAACAGTACCAACCAAGGAAAATAAAGAATCCTCCGAGGAAACTACCTTCCTAGGAGTTGAAGAGCAGGGAGGCAATTAGAAATACTTAACATTTAACTTTTTGTGTGTGGTTTCATAGATAATAACAGTATCTACCTCGTGGGGCTTTTGTGGGGCTTAAAAGAGACAGGGAGTATGTATACTTGGCATGTCGCTGGTACATGCTAAGAATTCAACCAATGTTAGCTATCATTATTTCCTATTGTTCAAAAAATAAATGTACAATTAACATTATAAGAACATGGGAAAGAAAAAAAAGACTGAAGGGGAAAGAATCACCCACTGTCTTAACACTGCATATTTTCCTAGTAGCAATTATAAATATGCCATGGTGAAATTTGATTTTTAAGCTTGTCCAGTGACAGAGCATTCTTATGTATGAATCGCAGTCCATAAATGGAGATATAAGGATGAAAAGAAAACCATTGTGCATTTTTAATGCATTTTAACATGCGGCATTCTATGCTATTTTTAGACCACCACAAAGAGGAACTTACTTTCCTCTTCCTCCTGTATCTAGCATGAATTTCTTTTTCTCTAGTAGAAGGACATTTGGCAGAAACTTGTTGACATTCAGAGGAATGCTACTACCTACTATTCTAATGAAGTATTTGGAGAGGATTTAAAAAAAAACAAACTTTTGGGCGCCTGGGTGGCTCAGTGGGTTAAGCCTCTGCCTTCGGCTCAGGTCATGATCTCAGGTCCTGGGATCGAGGCCCATATCGGGCTCTCTGCTCAGCAGGGAGCCTGCTTCCCCCCACCCCCTGCCTGCCTCGCTGCCTACTTGTGATCTCTCTCTCTGTCAAATAAATAAATAAAATCTTAAAAAAAAAATTTTAAAAAATTTTAAAAATGAGGGTAATTAATTTTAAATACACTTTCCTATTTATATATATAAAATTTATATATTTTAATATATATTTAATATAAATTGATATATTTAATATAAATATATATTTATATATAGTCGTGGAAGCTAAAAGGAAAACTGTGCAGAGTTTAAGATGCAACCTGTGGCCTTGGTTGTCATTTTACATCACAGGATTAGGAATTGGGGAGATTGCCCCAATGTCTGAGAACCTACTGTAGACTAAATGTTGTCTCCATCCCCACCCCCAACCACCACACCCAAATTCATAGGTTAAAGCCCTAACGGGCAATGTGATGGTATTTAGAGGTGGGGGTCTTCAGGAGGTGTTTCGGATTAGATGAAGTCATGAGGGTAGAGCCCTCGTGAGGGGATGAATGCCCTCAAAGAGACACTGGAGAGCTCTCTCCATCCCTGTGTGCACAAAAGAAGAGAGCTTGCAGGAAGAAGGCAGCCTCCTACATGGCAAGAGAAGGAACCTCGGAATGAAACCTACCTTGCTGGCACCTTGATCTTGGGCTTCCCAGCCTCCAGAGCTGGGAAATAAGTTTCTGTGGTTTAGACCATGCAGTCACTGGTAATCTGTTACAGCCGCCCAAGGAAACTAATACAGTCTGATATCCTCCCATATTGAAGGTCAACAGGAAGCTTTCTGAGGCCAGTCTCTCCACACAAAGGGAAGTTTCCTAAAAGCAATAAGAAAGTTGAGACAATTTAAGAAGTAGGGCGCACATATGTAATATTGCAAAACCAAACCTAAGGCTTGGTGAAACTCAAAACGAGGAAGTTTTATTTTTAGAAATTGCAACATGCAACCTAAGTGCGGGGACGTCTTGGCTGGCTAATGTACGGAGATCATGAATCGATACCCAGCGAGGGAGTGTTTTGCTCTCTTGACAGGTGCTGCTGTTTCAGGAGTGAATAATCTCATAGTTGCTGAGAGCATCTCCTGAGGCCCCCACCACTTTGTGATACAGTGAAGAGCCGTTGGACTATGTGCCTGGGGGAGGACACAAACGATCTATGCCCAAAAGATTCGCTCTGCCTTTAGGAAAACTATGTTCTTTCTTAAAGGGCAATTCTGAATCCAGCTCTTTTTTGGGGGGGGCTCTGAGAGAGAGAGAGAGAGAGCATATAAATATGGCAAATTTAGGAACAATTTTCCTGAGAGCCACATAACAGAAAAGAATTCCCTCTTCCCTCCCTCCATTTCACTATATATTTGTATTATTCTCTCCCGCGTATGGTGGGAGAAGAAAATTTTACTTTTTAAAACAAGAACCAACTGCTGCCACCTTCCCGTTGTAGAGAAATGTCTTATTTTGTCCAAAGGGACCACTTGGCTGGCCTCGATGTTAAAGGTGAACACTCAGTCAGATCCAGGTTGGAAGCTCAGGGCTACACTCGCCCCAGAAAGAGCCCCTGAGGGGTTGGGAAGAGAAGGGAGGAGGAGGGAGAGGTTTAGAGAAAGGAGCTGGGAGGGACTTGCCATCCAGATAGCATAGCATGAGGCCCCAGAACGGAGGGCTAGGGCGACATTCAGAAGGCAGGAAGGCCTGTGACCATGGCAGCTGCGCAGTGTTGTGACGTAACCACCTCCAAACCTTTATGAGGATCTGCTGCACACAGCTGCTTAGGCAAGTGATGGGAAAGCAAGAGGGTCCTGGGTTCCCGGGCTGGGACCAAGAGAAGGAAACAGCCACAGTGCATGACACAGGCATTCAGTGGGAATAGGAAATTAGAATGAAGTGGCCATGAGAAGGAAAACCCTGGGAAGGCACAGCTTAAGACACTTGGATGGAAAGGTTAAAGGATAGGGTGACCCACTGAAGCTGAGAACTTCCCAGCCTGCCCCTGAGACACGTGTAGTAAGGGTGCAGTAGACTGTTGGGTGTTGGAAGAGACGGAGTCCTGTCCAAACAGGGTGGGAGAAGGGGTACAGAGGAGGGAGGACACAGCCACGACCAGCATCTTCAGTCTGGCTTGACATCAAGGGGAAAGAAGTCCCAAATCGCAAAGCAGCGTCCAGACATGAGTGGTAGATTTTGATGTTCTCATAGCCTGGATTTGGGGGTGCCAGAGGTCCTGGAGTTGGCAGCTGGCCAGATGTCCCTATCTTTGCGGGTGGCGTAGGGCTAGGAAGGAAATGCAGGAGGGTCACCAAGGCCTTTTGCAGTGGCCACTTGTCAATTCTGGGGACTAGGCGTGAAGTAGGTAACACCTTAACTAGGCTAGGATCAGAAGCCAGAATGTTTTTCTGCTTCATAAATTCCTCCGGTTTTTCCCTTCCTTTCATATTTAACAAAGTCATTTTGAAAGCCCATGACAGCAGGTCTAAGAATGTCCAAGTATAATTTTCCAAAAGGTAAAGACATAGTTCTCATACAAACATATTGTGAGCCCTTGTCAGAGTTTTATTTAGGTTGCTAATGGGGGAACCAGCATGATGACAAAGCTAGTTCCAAGGAGAATGGACAGAAGTGTATCTGGTCAGTGATGAGAACGCTGGGGTAAGATGGCTGAGTTAGAGACAGAACAAGCTGATGACCTCACAGGGCAACCAAACTGTTAGACAGAAGTCATTTGCATCTCTACGAGGGAAAAGGTCATTTGCAAAACATGCCAGTCTTTTACCCATTCGATGTAACTTTACAGAGCTCAGCCTAATCAGATCAAACAGTTACCTCCCTCAGAAAATCAGATGACTTGTAGGCTGGTTGTTACACAGACTCACAGTCATGTGGCTTTGAAGGAGTATCCGGTCATCTTTTTGCTGAATTTCCGATTTTTGGATAATTTTTCTTAACAGAGGGAAGTGAGGGACTAGACTGTTGTTCTTACTTCTGTCAGAGAGCTAAAGTGTCAGAGTCCCGGAGCAAGCACAGTGGGGTTGGTCAGACCTGAGAAGAGAAGCCCAGAGCTGGTGGCTACTCAAGGAAAATGAGGGAATGCCTGCTCAACCCTCCTCTCCCAGGGATTCTTTTAGTTCTAAGACTGCATGTTTCTGTTGTTGATCTTAGAAAGATATTTCTGGTTTCTTAAATCTACCAAGACCCTCACTGTCACCACTGGAGGACCCTTGATCTAGCACTAGGTGCAAAACATGGAGAATCCAAGCACTGCCCTATCCACTAAGGGGTGGGAGAGTTAAATGCTAAAGCCTCTTTGAGGACAATTTAGCAATATCTACCAATATTTGTTTTATTGGGATAAAACATACGTAACCTAAAATTTACTATTTTAACCATTTTCATGTGTACAGTTTAGTGGTATTAAGTTTGTTCACGCTATTGTGTAACCATCACTGCCATTCATCTCCAGAACTTTTCATTTTCCCCAGCTAAAACTTTACCAGTAACTCTCCATTCCTCATCCCTGTAGATCCTGGCAACTCCCATTCTAATCTCTGTCTCTACAAATTTGACTACTCTAGGTACCTCATATAAGTGGAATTACATAATATTTGTCCTTTTGGGTCTGGCTTATTTCTCTTAGCACAGTGTCCTCAAGATCTGTCCCTGTTGTAGCATATGCTGGAATTTTATCCTTTTTAATGCTGAACAATATTCTGTTTTATGTGTGTGCCATATTTTGTTTACCATTCATCCATTGATGTCTCTCAGCATTTTGAAAGAACAAACTCTTTTGACCCAGAAAATCTCTTGCAGAGACTTTGTCCTATGCATATACTTGCATATGTAATGCCGCTGGATATGAGTGTTAGTGGAGGACCCTTTCGGTTGCTATCCAATAGACATTTCACCCTTTCTTCTTGCTGATAGGACCTTGAGTTGGTTCGTGTATCAGGAAACACCATGTTCAGGAAGGACATGTCCTTTTCTAGCCCTGGGGAACCAGTCTTGACTGGAATAAGCCAGTAATGATAGTTCTTTTCCCCTTTGGCAAGGACTGGTTTATGGCTGGCACATTCTAGTCAATGATACATGAGGGGAAATCCACAGCGTGGCTTCTGGGAAGAGTTTTCCTTCTGGAGAAAAGGAGATGTGTAAGGAGATATTTACTTCTCTTTGGACAGAGTTGGATGATGGTAGAATGTCTGGAGCTATGGCAGTCACCTTACTTCCAAATCCAGGGCAATCAATCAATCAATCAGTCAATATGTACATACATACATACATACATACATACAAACCTCATCACTCTGCAAATGGCAAGAGAAAAGGGAAAGCATCTGGTCCCTTAATGACATTTTGTGCCTCTGAATTAATCTACCCTGAGACCACCTAGCTCTAGATCTCTTGTTACATAAGATAATCAGTCCTGTAGCTTACACAACCTTTAGTTGGGTATTCTGTTACTTTCACCCTAAAACATTCCAATTAAAACAGTGTTTATTGCATTTGTAATAGCACACACCCTGTTATTCAATAGAGGATTCATTAAATAAATTATGGTACATCCATACAATGGAATGCTACACAGTTGTAAGAAAGAAGGAAATAAATTCATGTGCAGATATGGAACAAGTTGTAGAATTAGTGAGTGGGAATAATGAAGTACATACATATATGCAAGTAGTCTCCTATTTATGTTAAAAATACAGAGAGATCTATACATGCATACATACATACATGTGTGTTTGTGTAAGAAGAGAAAATGTATGCAAAATTATGTGACAAATTTTCTTTTTTAAGGTTTTGTTTATGTATTTGAGAGAGAGAGCATGAGTGGGAGGGAGAAGGAGAGAGAATCTGAAGCAGACTCCACACTGAGCACAGAGCCAGATGCAGGGCTCGATCCCACCACCATGAGATCACAACCTGAGCCAAAACCAAGAATTGAACTCTTAGCTGACTGAACCACCCAGGCACCCCACAGAGTGTTAATAATGTACCTCTGGGGGCGCTAGGATGGAAGGGAGACTCACTTATTATTATTATTTTTTTAACTTTGTGAAGTTTGCATTTTTATACCAATACCATGTATTACTTTTAAATAAATTTTTTAGAAAAACAACAGTTTAAAACCACCACCACCACCACAATGACTGCAGTTCAGTGTGAAAACTGACAGCTCCTAGGTACTGTTGTTGAGTTGAACCAGCCACTGACCCACTTTGAGCTGATAGAAGGCTTGGCTTCAAGAAGGTAGAGCCAGAACCTTCAAAGAGGCACTTTGTGGGGAATCTGGTCCAAGAAAATTCATCCTCAACCAGGTTTAATTATGTCTCCCAATTTGCCTTTTGTAACTATTCTGGGGCTGATATTCAGCTGGGCCATGCTGGCATGGGCATATCAATTATTTATAGCTCATGTCCATTCCCACAGGGCTAGTGCCCTTTCCAATTTCTTTGTGTCCATGATGGACCAGTTGTTAAATATTTAAAATATCATCTCTGACTTATCCCATTGAACGTGGCTTTTCCTAGCTTTTCTAGTGGCTTCAACCATCTGAATATATCCTCAACTCCTGGTTTCTAACCTTATCTCTTGATAGCGAATATCTAGGACATATTTGGTAGCAGATAATAGAATATCAACTAAAATAGCTTCAACAATATAGAGTAAATTATTTCATATAACAAATCTGGTAGTGGGCAGTTTCAGGGTGAATTTGCTGGCTTAGTAATGTCATTGAAAATTTGAAGTCTTTTCATCTTTTTTTTCTGCCATCTCTCTGTCATGGTCACAGGATGGCTGCTGTAGCACCAAATATTATCTCATAGGACAGCATCCTAACATGAAGGCTAAGGACAAGGCCATAGGGGGGCTTTTCCTTTTTTGATTCTCTCTCTTTCTTATTTATTGTTTAAGTAGGCTCCATGCCCAGTGTGGAGCCCAACACAGGGCTTGCGCTCACAACCCTGAGACTGGGACCTGAACTGAGATCAATAGTCATATGCTTAATGGAGTGAGCCACTCAAGCTCCCCTCCTTGTTATTTACTTATTTTTTTAAAGATTTTATTTATTTATTTGTCACAGAGAGAGAGAGAGGGAGAGAGAGCAAGCACAGGCAGACAGAATGGCAGGCAGAGGCAGAGGGAGAAGCAGGCTCCCCGATGAGCAAGGAGCCCGATGTGGGACTCGATCCCAGGACGCTGGGATCATGACCTGAGCCGAAGGCAGCTGCTTAACCAACTGAGCCACCCAGGCGTCCCCCCTCCTTGTTGTTTTTAACCAAAGAGTAAAATCTTCCTTAACAGCTACCAGCAGTCTTCCACTTAAGTTTTATTGGCCAGAATGCAATCATGTGCCTACCCTTACACCAACTACCGACAAAGGATGAGCTTTGGACCAATTATAGTTAATCTTCTTCAGCTGGGCATACTGACCTTGAATCAAATCAGTTTTCTATTAACAAGAGAGAAGAGGAAATGGTAGCTGAGTAGCAACCAGCAATGATTGCCACTCGTAGCTTTTTATTTGGTGTTCTTTTTAATTTGGAATTCTGCTGACAGTCTGTTCCTCCATTTTCTTGTTTCAAAGTAATGTCTATGTGTTTCTTATTATAAAAGTAATGTATGCCGATTGCTCACTGGGGGTAGAATATAGAACACGTGGAAGAAAATAAAAGTCACTATGTGTGTTTATGTATGGATATATATAGATTACCCCAAATTGGGATGTATTCTATATAATTTAGTTTCATTTCCTATCTATTTTCCTTAACATTTTATGATAAACTTGTTTCTTTTTCCCTCTTGGTCCCAGCCCTTCTCCAAGCATGTCCAAAGGAAGAGAAAAGAATCATATCCTGAGTCTCCATGCAGTAATTAATGAGCTAAAATTCCCTTTTGATTTGGGAAGGTCCTGACTTCCTAGCTCCTAACTGGTCTACATAGGGGGCCATACCATCATACTCTCCATCCAAGAGTTCCCTCTCAGACTCCCAGGACATTAGGACACCTAGATTGAGGAAGAAAGAGACAGACAGAAAAAGAGAGAGAGAAAATATAGTCTATTCTTCTCTATCTGACTAAGGCTTGATACTGGGAATGACCCCACACTTTTGAGGATCCTAGCGTCACCTTTGCTGGTCTCAGCAGGACACCTCTATCTTCATACAACCAGTGGGTGAGGGCACCAACTGTTGTGCAAGGAATAAATACACCTAGTATTGGTGACAAGGAAAATCTCTATCTCCATAGAGCATTGCTTATACCTTTGTCCTGAGGGTCATTATGTTGACAATAGGGAGGCATATATGGGAAAACCTCTCCTGGTGAGCTGAATTTTTGGTACCTCCAGCTGAGAAGCCATTTGTCCTTGACAAAAGCTTCCTGATTGCTCACTATATCCACAGTACATTATTAACCTCAGGTGGCCTTACTTTAGGAAAACATTGTCTATGGTGGTGCTATGGAGTATCTATTATCACTATTTGTAGCTTACTTTGGTCATAGTATCAGCAGAGATGAACGCCTGTTGTTAATAGAGCTTAGAGCTCCTATTTGAGGACAGACAGTTGGCCTCAAAGCCCAACATGATGAGGAAAAAATATATAAAGATGGTAAAAGATAATTTTTCTCAATTCTATCCACCCAGGCCATAAAACTTGAATGCTATCTTTTAGGTGGTAGAGAGCAATGAAAGTCTCTACTGAACTTTGTGAGGAATACATGGCCACAGGTGATAGACTCTATTTCCCAAAGATGGCCCCAACAATATCTTCCATACTCTTCTGCAATGTGACCTTGCTACTCCCTCATCAAGAGATGGGTCTAGGGGCACCTGGGTGGCTCAGTGGGTTAAAGCCTCTGCCTTTGGCTCAGGTCATGATCTCAGGGTCCTGGGATGGAGCACCGCATCAGACTCTCTGTTCAGCAGGGAGCCTGCTTCCCTCCCGCCCCACTGCCTGCCTCTCTGCCTACTTGTGATCTCTGTCAAATAAATAAATAAAATCTTTAAAAAAAAAAAAAAAAGGTGTGTCTAATGGGGTCACCTCTCCTTGAATCTGGCATCTGGCTGGCCTTAGTGAGGCAACCATGTGAGGTTGCCAGGTTTAGCAAATAAAAACACAAGATACCCAGTTAAATTTTAATTTCAGATAAACAGTGAATGAATTTTATATATATATATATATATATATCCCATGCAGTGTTTGTATTTTATCCAGTACCCCTCTTCGCAGGTAACCAATAGAATGTGACAAAAGAGTTAGGAAGGCTAGGTTAGAGGAAGCCTTGAAGCATCTGCCTTGGTCTCTTAGAACACTTGCTCAATTGATGCTGTCTCTTGGGACACACCCTCTTGGAAACCATGCTGTGAGAAGCCTGAACCTCAGGTAGATTCTCCACTCAAAGATCCCAGCCTAGGTGCCAGGCATGTGGGAAAAGACACCAACTCCAGAGCAGGCTTATCAACAGGACTTTCTACGATAATGGAAATGTTTTATGTCTGTATTGTCCAGTATAGTAGCTGTTAGCCACACATGTGTTCAATAGATTAGCCACTGTAGGCTTAAAATGTTGGCAGTGGCACTGAGTATCTAAATTTAACTTTCTTTAAAAAGATTTTATTTATTTATTTATTTGTCAGAGAGAAAGCACAAGCAGGTGGAGCAGCAGTCAGAGGGAGAAACAGGCACCCCGCTGAACAAGGAGACTGACACAGGACTCGATCCTGGGAGATCATGACCTGAGCTGAAAGTAAGACACTTAACCGACTGAGCCACCCAGGCACCCAAAATTTTGAATTTTATTTTATTTTAATTAATTTAAATGTACACCTAAATAACCACATGTGGCTACTGTTTGGACACTGTAGTTGTAAATGATTTTGGTACCTAGCCCTTGGGGTCACCCATACTTGTTTGAGTCTTTCTTGTTGAGGCCCTAGGTCTTTGGGTGCAGAACAAAGACACCTCAACAGTGCTCTGTCCGAATCCCAACCCACAGAATCCAGGACATTAATAAAAAGGTTGTTTTATGTTGCCAAGTTTGGGGTGGTTTATTTTGCATCAGTGGATTATTAGAATGAAGTGAAATGTACTAAGAAAGCCTATCTAGAGGAGGGTTCCAAATCTGAAGGCCCCAGGGCCAGGAAGGAAGCAAATGAAGAGAACAGCCCCAGGTGATTGTAGCCATGACCCATGAAAAGGGCAATGATCAGTAATCTAGATTAATGGTGTTCTCCAGTTCCTGGTGTCCCAGAAAGGCCTCAGGCCTGGAGGGTAAAGATTTCCGCTGCCCAGACTCGATTTACAAGGGGTGAAGTTTCAAATCACTTTTAACTTTGGACCCCAATTTCTTACCCTATAAAGTAGGGTTAAAATGACCTACATACACAGGCTGGCTTAGCATGTTGTTGGAAGATCCAAGGGGCCTGTGAAATGAAGGCTCAGGGTTTGCTCTTCACACTGGAATCCATCCCGCAGATACCTGCTCTATCCTCTGCTCCCTAACAGCTTTGCAAACCAACTACGGCAGCACGTGTTTTCCTTACTGGAGCTCTGTGGTCTTAGGAACGAATCTTGTTAAACACACATTGGTCTTAAATTGACTTGCTCAGGAAAAGTGCCATCTGCCCCAGAAAAATCAAAATTTGAGGGCACAGTTTAGATGAAACCTCACTGTTGAAAGAAACCTCATGGTTTTTCTAGGTATCTTGGTGGGGGGATCCATTTTTGTGGGGGCTTTTGGCTCTGAATTGTACACTTTGCTAAACCTGGTTTTTGATGATGATCATCCAAATGGACCTGGGGTGCAAGGCCCCCACAAGCCCAGAGGGTCTCGCCTTAGAGCCCAGACATCTGAGGGTGGGTCTCAGTTTTCTCCCAGATGTAGGGGATGTCAAGGGAATTGTTTGGAACTAAATTCTGGCCAACAAGGAGCAGTAAGCCTGGGTATGAGGTCTAGGGAAGAGCATGTGGCCTGTGTTTAGTCGGTGTGCCCTAGACTTCAGGAAGGGAGATTTCAAGAAAGTTCGGGGCAACGATGGGCATGATCCCATGTCCTGAGTGGAAAGAGGGGAGACTTTAGCATGAGATAGCATGGGTTTGAATTCAGGCTCTGCCACTTATGGGGTCAATAATTTCTGAGACTCAGTTATTTTATCTGTGAAAGCTGGCTTAGGAGGGGAGCTTCAGAAAATGGCACAGACAGCTTTGCAGCAAGTTCTCTGGGTGCCGAATGAAAGAGCAGGTTAGACATCAAACAGGGATGTGCTCCCACTTTTCTACCTACAAATAAGCAAAGAGAAAAATGAGTAGAAGAGCCCATTTGGGAGCTTAGATCCCCTCATATTTCCCAGTGGCAGGAAAGTTGCCCAAGCTTGTGGGGGGTACTTTAACAGTTTCTCCATAACTTAAAAATCCAGCAGCCCTCCCTCTTGAAATTTACCTTAGGGCAAATGAGATTAAGTATATCAAGAGGTAGATTCAAGCATACTGTTAATAAAGAGTAACAACTGGCAACAGCCTAAGTATTGAGTAATGAGAGATGGCTCAATAATTATTGTAACCCCATCACAGCCTGTATGTAGTATAAAAGTAGACACCGTAGCTCTATGTATATTGCCATGGACAGATATTCAAAAACGTTATGTGACAAATGCATGTTAACAAATAGTGTAAATAGTATAGTCTCCCCCTTTGTAAAAATTTAATTTTATTTTATTTAAATTCAGTTAATTAACATATAGTATATTACTAGTTTTAGCGGTAGAGTTCGGTGATTCATCAGTTGCATATAACACTCAGTGCCCATTACATCACGTGCCTGCCTTAATGTCCATCAGCCAGTTAGCCCAGCCTCCCACCCACTTCCAGTGACGCTCAGTTTGTTTCCTAGAGTTCAGTGTCTCTTATGGTTTGTTGCCCTCTCTGATTTTGTCTTATTTTATTTTTCCCTCCCTTCCCCTATGATCCTGTTTTGTTTCTTAAATTCCACACATGAGTGAGATCATATGATAATTGTCTTTCCTGATTGACTTATTTCGCTTAGCCTACTACCTTCTAGTTCCATCCACCTCATTGCAAATAGTAAGATACCATCTTTTTTGATGGCTACGTAGTATTCCAGTGTGGTGAGTGTGTGTACCACAACTTCTCTATCCATTCATCTGTCGTTGGAATCTGCATATAGTTTGGCATAATCTCCCTTTTTAAAGAGCATAGTATTTATGTAACACAGACCTGGAAATATCTCTATCTAAATGTTAAGTTCCTATGATTGGTTGGTTGATTGGAAGTGACTGAAATAGAATTCATATAACATAAACTTCACCATTTTAAAGTGTACAGTTCAGTAGTTTTTAGCATATTCAGAGTCACGCACAATCTTCACCACCTAATTTCACAACATTCTCCTCACCTGAAAGTTTCATCACCCATATCCATTAGTGGTCACTCTTTTCCCCAGTCCTTGGCAACCACTTATCTTTCTTTTCTGTCTCTATGGATTTGCATGTCCTAGACATTTCATATAAATGAAATCTTACAGTATGTGGCCTTTTGTGTCTGCCTTCATTTAGCATAATATCTTGAAGATTCACCCTTGTTATAGCACCAGTCAGTGCTTTCCTCCTTTTCACTGCTGCATATTATATGGTAATACTACATATACCGCATATTATTTCCATTCATCAGTTCCTGGACGTGGGGTTGAGTCCCTTTTTTTGGCTATCATGAAGAATGCTGCTATGAACATTTGAATACAAATTTTGTGTAACATAATTTTTCAGTTCTTTTGGGGGATATGCTTAGGAGTGGTACTGCTACATCATATGATGATTCTGTCTTTAACTTTATAAGTAATGACCAAATTGTTTCCATGGCAGTCGCACCAATTCACATCCCCATCAAGAATATGGGTTTCCAATTTCTCCACATCCTCATCCTCACCAGCACTTTTTTTTTTTAAGCCATTTTAATTGGTGTGAAGTGGTATCTCACTGTGGCTTTGAATTGCATTTCTCTAATGACCAGTGATGTTGAGTGTCTTTTCTTGTGCTTATTGGTATCTTCTTCAGAAAAATGTCTGTTCAAATCCTTTACCATTGGTGGGATTTAGGTTGTTTTCTTTCTGTTTTTTTCACATTTCTGATTTATAGGCAATGACGACTTTCTTGTGTAATAATGAATGAAAGCCTCAGGATAAAGTCTGATGTGGCCGCACAGTGGCCTTTCCCCTCAAAGGCAGAGCGACTAGTTTGGGCCTAGGCATCCTGGCAGGAGTCCTCACTTAGTCAGGCGTGACTCTCCTGGGGGAGCAGAGGCCCCTCTGGCTCTGGCTAAGGGGCATGTTATCAGGAGGAAAAGACACTAATCAGAGGTGGGTCCTGATTATAGAGAGATGCACTAATATTTGAAATACCCTTATTATGAATAACGGTCCAGAAGTGATTATTCAGCTGTTTAAAAATGCTATAAAAATCTATACCAGGGGCGCCTGGGTGGCTCAGTGGGTTAAAGCCTCTGCCTTCAGCTCAGGTCATGATTTCAGGGTCCTGGGATGGAGCCCTGTATCAGGCTCTCTGCTCAGCAGGAAGCCTGCTTCCCCCTCTCTCTCTTCCTGCCTCTCTGCCTACTTGTGATCTCTCTCTCTCTGTCAAATAAATAAATAAAATCTTTAAAAATAAATAAATAAAAATTAAAAAGCATTTCATTTGGTGTAAATTACATCCGAAAAAGTTACTTTTTAGAAGAAATGGCAGAAGAAGAATAGAAAGAAGGAAAAGGAGTAGGAGGGAAGAAGGAGAAGAAAGAGAAGAAAGGGCGGGGTGCGGGGAGGAGGAGGAGGAGCGGGAGGAAGACAGTTAACACTCAGAAATGATGATATTCCCATCAAGCCATCATATACTCTATGCCTGTCACTGTTAAGTGCTGGGGCAGGAATATAAAAGTTCAAGACCTGTCCCCTGTCTATAGGAGCTTATGGAGAAGTGAAATTTTCAAGATTACCCAAAGTGTGAGGAATGACAAAGCAAATCTCATCTGGTCCCACCCACTGGGATTGGAAGGAAAGAGTCTCGGTTGTTTGTTAGGGTTCTGTCCTTCCTCTCCCACATGACCCCACAACCCTCCTCACCCTCCCACCCCCCACAGAACCCCAGGTGCACAGGCTTGGGAAGAGCCATTTCTTTTTTTTTTTTTTTTTTAAGATTTTTTATTTATTTGACAGAGAGAAATCACAAGTGGTCAGAGAGGCAAGCAGAGAGAGAGAGAGGAGGAAGCAGGCTCCCTGCAGAGCAGAGAACCCGATGCGGGACTCGATCCCAGGACCCTGAGATCATGACCTGAGCCGAAGGCAGAGGCTTAACCACTGAGCCACCCAGGTGCCCGGAAGAGCCATTTCTAATGCTGCGTGGGCTGGTCTCCCAGTGCCCTTAGTCCCCAGCCCGGTGATCTCTCCCAGGCTGTGACTCCTGCTCTTTCAAAGTGAGCTAGGACACGGCCTTGCGGGGCTACTCAGGTCACCAGCCTGGTGCCTCTGTCTCTCACCCTCAAGGCACCTCTACTCCTGAGATGCAGATCCCTGTGTGTCATGGGACCTGTGAAGCCCCCTTCCTTTCCTGTACCAGGGGCAGCTCCCCTCTCTGGCTGCTTCTAAGCCTTCCCACCAGCCCTTTTATCTACTTGATAAAAATAATACAGGCTTGCCCCTCTGAGACAGGGAGACCTAAGCCCACAGGAGTAAGCCCTGCTGATCCATTAGAAGGAAAAGGGATACTTTATTTCTTATGATGAACCTATAGCCCAGAAAACAAGGGATAGGTGAGTTTCTCAGCCTGGTTTTTCTATCATACTGCTGCGGAGGACCTCTTCTAAAACAAAAAGGAGAGAAAGAGAGAAGGTGCTAGATGTCTGGAGGGATGAAGGGCCCCAGAGCATGGTCGGTGCATGTCAGTGAAGGGGGTGGCTTTGTGAGGATAGGGCCGGTGGGAGGCAGCCTGAGCTCCAGAAACTGATGCCACCTCAGTGTCCTGGCACTGCACCTGGCCCAAGGCCAGCATCTTGCTGCCTGACATGTATGTGGTGACAGGAGAAAGGCAATGGGGTTGGGTGACTGAGTAGATGGTTTTGAGAAGTTGAGTCCATGGGAATCTCAGCTTGGAGGCATTTGAGGGAAGAGGCAGTAGCAATGAATCAAGAAGGTGGCCCGTGATTCAGAATTAGATGAGGGAAGGTACCAACTGGACGGGAAGGGAAGCAGGTGTATTCCTTGTTGTATGTAACCTGCCCGCCCCCAGGATTTCTAACAAATGCTTGGCCTGTATTTCTTGGTTCTCCTGGGAGCCAGATGTATAATAATTTGGGTACATTTTAACCTGAAAATGCAAACACATCCTTCCAGCTGCATCCTCCTTTTCCTTCCAGGGCCAGAATAGTGTAGGGGGAGAGCTTGGTTCAGAAATCAAATAGAAAGTGCTTTTGTTTCTGGAAAAGAATCATCAGAGCCAAGTCCTCATCTCTAAAAAGAAAACGTAAATGTGCTCTAAGTCCTGCTTAATAATTCAGGCACCAAACTGAGCCAACTAGAAGCTGAAATGAATGATTAGATATACCCACACTCTTCCCTTTTTATCAGCTTGTAAATGTCCTCCTTGGCCCCTGGTTGGAGAGAAGCAGTCATTAACTAATGGAGGTGGACCATTCATTCATTCATTCATTCAATACAATTTTCATGATTTCATGCCATATACCAGGCAGACACAACTAACAGCTGAGGACACACATTGGAACAAGGCAAATGTCCCTATACCTCAGGGACCTTATGATCTTTGTCATCGTTCTCAAACTTTAATGTGCTCCAGACTCCCCTAAATGGCTGAAAACACAGATTGCTAGGCCCTATCCCTGGAGTTTCCAATTCAGTAAATCTGGGGTGGCCTAAGCATTTGCATTTCTAACAAGTTCCTATGTGATTCTGACGCTGCTGGTCCTGGGACCACCCTTTGAAAAACCACTGGTCTAGTCAATCATTTCACTCAACTACTATTTTTTTTAATTTATTTTTTGGTGGGGGCAAAGGGAGAGAGGATCTTACGCAGACTCCCTGCTGAGTCGGGAGCTCTACTCGGGGCTTGATCACTTGACCCATGAGATCACGACCTGAGCCAAAACCAAGAGTCAGATGCCATCCAGGCATCTCTCACCCAAATATTTTTACCTCTTGGCACAACATGGCTTATTTGGGGAAACTGGAGGAAATTTGGAATCCCAGGCAATCAGCCCGAGGTTACCAACCCAAGAGCTGTGGCCGTTCCAGGCCCCACAGAGCAAAGGGCATCAATGTGTTAGGGCACACTGATGTCCAGGGATACCAGCCAAACGTCTTGGCACCTACGCTGAAGTAGGAGGACAAGCAGTTTTGAGAGATCTTCTGTTGACTTCTCTTAGGAAATGAAGGTCTCATTTTACCATTAGCCCAGTGCAAGCCCAGAGCTCTGGGCGGCCAAGTCTGGGATAGGGTGCAAGGTAGTCTTCCTTAGTTCCTTCCTTCCCTCCCCCTGGAACCTCTGCTGATTTCCTGTCACATTCTTGACAATCCAGGAGAGCTCCTTTCTCTTCTACCCTCACAGGCAGAGCAGGCCAGCGAGATGCCATTTCGGCCCTTGTGATCTTTTCCACATGAGTGGACATAGGAGCGTCAGATGGAACTCTGTGGGGCCCTGCTGCCCCTGAGGCTACTATACCTGCCTGGAGTAAGGGCCAGGAACCAGGGTGAGGGTAGATGACAGCAAACCTTCACACCAGGAGCTTTTAAAATGCGTCCAAGGAGGGGGCACTCACATGGTTCAGTTGGTTAAGCATCCAGCTGGTGATTTTGGCTCAGGTCCTGATATCATGGGTCCTGAGATTGAGCTCCGTGTCCGACTCCCCGCTCAGGTGGAGAGTCTGGAGAGTGTCTCCCTCTGCCCCTCCCTGCCTTGCACATGCACGCTCTCTCTCTCACTCTCTCAAATAAATAAACAAATCTTTAAAAAAAAAAAGTAAAATGCATCCAAGGAGGAGGACATGCTGGTCAGAGCGACATCTGGCCTGAGAGTGGATGCAGCCCCATACCCCAAATGGCAAATCATCTTGTGAATCAAAATCTGTCAAAATTATTTATTTCCTGACAGCTTTATTGAAATATAATTCATATCTATCTAAATTCACCCATCTAAAGTATACAAGAGAGGGGTGCCTGACTGGCTCAGTTGAAAGAGCATGTGACTCTTGATCTTGGGATCATGAATTCGAGCCCCATGTTGGTTGTAAAGATTATTTAAATAAATTCAAACTTTAAAAAAAATAAAGCATATAGTTCAATGGTTTTTAGTATAGTCAGAGTTGTACAACCATCTTCCCAATCAATTTCCAAATATTTTCATCCGAAAATGAAACCCTGTACCCTTTAGACCCTCAACTCCCCCAACCTTCTCCAGCCTTAGGCAACTACCAGCCTACTTTCTGTCTTTATAGATCTGCCTATTCTGGACATTTCGGAACAATGGAATCACATTAGAAGTGGTCTTGTGTGATAGGCTTCAAAATTACCTCTTACCAGGGAATATGACAATCTACATTTTGGGTCCAAAATGTAATTAGCAGAAACCCAAGTTGGAGAGAGAGAGAACTTAGAAGTCATTGCTTAACCTTGGAGCCTGCATTGCCTCAGGCTGCCAATTTCTGCCTCCCAAGGCTGTGATCAGGATGTGAAGGCCTGCCCCAGGCCTAGCCCCCAGCTGCTCAGCAGAGAGGGACCTCTCTAGTGAGAAGGAGACCAGGTGATAGAAGACCAACTGTGGAGCAGCCTCAGATAAAGTAATCTTATGAATCAGTGGCTTTCAAAAAGTTAAATCATAAACTAAGTTATGTAAGAGGTATTTTCCCTGCCTCCCATCCAGGAGGTTCTGTCTGGGTGCCAAAGTCAGCAAAGCTGGGCTCTAGGCTCTTTCTTGTAGCAGAGGCCCAGAAATGTTCAGTCCCCTTGAGGTAGCTCCTGCTGCCCAAGAGAGAGGAGATGTTCTGGGGACCCCTGTCTCCTCTGCATTCCCACATTTCTCCTGACTGTTGCCCAGGCCTCTTCTGATTCCTCTGTAGGCCTGAGTTGCTGCCTACCAGGCCTCTGCTGGCAACTATGCGTGCCAAGGCAGAAGGCTTCTTACCTGTTCCACGGAGCTGTTTGTTTTTGTTGTTGCTACAGCAACAGCTTTGTTTCGGCTCCCTGTGAAGAATTCCACCAGCCAGGGATCCTCTCCTTCTGCTCTGTTCAGACCCCTGCTCGTCCCCAGTATGGTGCATGGTGGGGGGCCCAGAACCCAGGTCAGCAACTGACCCTCTGCCCCAGCCTGTGTCTGGGGTGGAAACACTTTCAATGGCTACTTTTCCTGGCTCAGCCCTTAATAGGAATGCAAGGAACCAGCCCCCGCCCCCACCTTCTGTTGCCCTCCCTAGAGGGAATGAGGTCCCACTGGGATCCTTCTCAGCTAGGCCCACACTCTCAGGCCCCAGGACCATCGCCACCCCCCCCCCACCCCCATCACATCAGGAGTCTGGGGCTCTCCTGACAGTTGCAGAACAGAGTCTGGGGTCTCAAGTGAGAGGAGGGACTGGAGGCCTGCCCTCTGCCTCGCAGGCATATAGGAGTGAGCTCAGGTCTGGGAATTGAGGAGGCTCGGGGGTGGGGGGCGGAGGTGAAGGGGAGCCTGAGGAGGAGAGGGAGAGGGGTGAGTCATGAGAACTTCTCTTCCTTGAACTGCATCCAGTGAGGTGTGACTCCAGCATCCCTAGGGGTTGGGCTAGGGGTGAGTGGCTGCCAGAGAACAGCAACCAGAGCTGTGGGACAGCACCCTAGGGGCGGGCCCGGAAAGCAGGCTGAGACCAGGGAAGAAGGCCAGTCAGGGCTACCCCAGGCTGGTGGGTGTGCCCGGGGAGGGTCTTTTCAGGGACAGCCTTAGCCTGAGACCTCCCGACCACCCCAGCTCCCATAGTTCAGTGTGGGGAGACAGACCCTGGGAGTTCGTGCAGGAGGCAGCGAGGGAAACAGAAACCACAGGCCTCAGCTCACAGCTCTGCTGCAGGCCTGGGGCCCACTAGGGTGACAGACCTGAATTATTAAGGCCCAGGAAGGAGGCTGGCAGGCCTGCATGCCAAGGGGGATCTGATCCCCTCTCTCGTGTTCTCTTCACTGTTGCCTGGGAGGTGAAGAATTCAGCTTCCAGTTCGGGCTGCCCCAGTGTGACGGGTGTGTAAACAGGCATCTGACTGCCCTCAGAAGAACCCCGGCCTGGGCCGTCCCCAGTCTTAAACCCTGGAGTTATCAGGGCATTTGTTTAGGTTCTCCAGCCTCCCTCCCCCTGACTGTTCTGGGCTCCCCTGCCACACATATTTTCTGCGTTCCCCTTCCCGCAAAGCAGCTTTGCTCCTTCCCTTCCCCCACAGAGGGAGACCCTGCAGCTGCCCAGGGGCCCTAGTTTCCAGAGCCTTGGATTCTGAGGGGCTAGTCACAGGGATCCACCTACACTTAGCGGTCAGCCTGTAAAACTCCCTTGTGCCATCCCTGCAGAATCACATTTACATTGTTGTACTTTCTCGTCTTGCAGAACAGAAAGCCGTACTCTATGCTTCCATGAACTTGACTATTTTAGATACATCACATAAGTGGAATGATACAGGATTTGTCCTTTTGTGACAGGCTTAGCTCCCCTGGCATCATATCCTCAATGCTCATCCATGTTGTGCCATGTTTTTGACTTTTTGAAAATTCTTCTCTGGCAATTGCTGAAGGATGTCAGTGACTACGGTGTTGCCAGCCTGCCTATCTTCCTTCCTATGGGGAGTCTGTCTATCTGCCCCTGTCCCAGGGAAAGGCTAGGGGTCTCAGAATTTGGCTCTGCCCTGCCACCACTACCACCTGCTCTCCTGTGCAAGCCTTCCAGGAGCCACTAGAATTAGACTTGAGAACACACAGGAAAGCCCCTTAATCAGCAGGGTGCTTGGGGGACATGTCAAGATATGAGTGGGGCTAACCACAAGAAGGGTAAATAACTGAACTGAATATGGGCCTCCAAGCCCGATGCCCCATTAGCTCTTATTCAGACAAAGACAGACCCTGGGGGCAACAGAGCCTTTCCCTGTTGCCTTTGCACTGTAAGAACTGGGAACGTGGCACGTGGGAGGAGCTGGGCAAACCCTGGGGGGTGAGCACATGCATAGCAATGACAGGGGGGCATTGGGGGTAGGTGTCCCTGGACAAAACTAAGTAATTTACTTGGGCGTCTAAAATGCAGTCAGATCGACATGCACATCCTCTTTCTCTCTTTCTCCCTCTCAACCTCCTTCTCACATACACAAAGACCATAAGCACCTTTTCACTCAGCATCCAAATCTGTGGTATGTGTAAATGCTTTAAAATCCATCACTCTCTCTAGTGCGCCCTTAAAAATTTAAAAACCTTTTATTTGTCTTTATAAGCAACGGAAGCAGACTTTCTTGGGGTTCACTGTTTCTGTCCCCATGTTGCCCACTCCCATCCTCCAGAAGCCCCATTTTCTCTGCTGGGTAGGGTGTGAGGAGGGCTTGGTAAGAAGTAGCCTTAGATACTCGTTCCAGCGGTTCCCAACAGGCCTCCTGGTCTGGGAAGCCACGCAAACACTTAGAGCCTCTGTTTCCTCCCTAAGAAGCCTTGTGATAAGCCCTTTTTAGCACTTGATAGCAGTTCCACCCTGGATTTCTAAGCCCTTTTTTCATGTAACTATGTCTTATCTCCAGGTGACCATATAATTCTTAGCCTCCAAACGGCGACATTTTAAGAGAGAAAAGCAATAAAAATACTAATTACACTGGGACACAATGTGTAAACTGGGATGGTGGCAAACAGCAAAGTATGGTGACTATTCTTTCCTTTTTTTAAAAAAAGATGTATTTATTTATTTATTTGAGAGAGAGTGAGAGCAGGGCGGATGAAGGGTAGAGGGAGAGAATCTCCAACAGACTCCATGCTGGGCACAGAGCCCGATGCAGAGCTCAATGTCACAACCCTGAGATCAAAACCTGAACTGAAATTAAGAGTTGGATGCTCAACTGACTGAGCCACCCAGGCACCCCAGTATGGTGACTCTTCTCATCTTCCAGATTAAATTGGAAAGCTTCTTCCATGAATAGACCTTGACTATCCACCTTAGGTCCCCCTCTGTGTCTATCCTAGAGCACATTAAGTTGCCCAGTGATGAACACTGATGTCTTTTTTAAGATGCTCTTTTCCCAGGGGCGCCTGGGTGGCTCAGTGGGTTAAAGTCTCTGCCTTCAGCTCAGGTCATGATCCCAGGGTCCTGGAATCGAGCCCCACATAGGCTCCTTGCTCAGCAGGGAGCCTTCTTCCCCCCTCTGCCTGCCTCTCTGCCCGCTTGTGATCTGTCTGTCAAATAAATAAATAAAATCTTAAAAAAAAAATAAAATCTCTTCAAGATTGTCTATTATTTCTAGTTCCTAAAATGTAAATTTTTCTTGATTAGGAGGGTCTAAAAAGTACGTTTAGTGTTCTTAGACTTTCTTACAGATTTCATAATTCTTGCTCATGGCTCATCTTCCATGAGCATTATCTTTCTTGAGACTTCTCCTTCGTGTGCTCTGGGTTATGGAGGAAGGACTTCCTTAAGGGAGGTTTTGGTGTTGTCCCATGGGGTGCAACCCTGCCTCCAGACCATGGCTTAGGCTAGTGGACCTAAACTATTGACTCTATTTCTGCACAGTGCTGGGCAGATGGCTTGTGTTTGGCCACACAACTTTTGATTCTTTGGTTCTTTGGCCATTTGGCCCAAAGGCAAGTCCAGCTGCTCTTCCAGACCCTGCTGGTTTCCTTGATGGGGCTCTAGGGCAGGCCATCCCCAAATGTGCCACTTTTGGCATATTGATTATTTTGAATTAAAGTTACTTAAGAAACAGCCAATGTAAGAAGAACACTCAGACTTCCCCTACCTTTGTCTCCAGAAAGCAGGAAATAAATCTCCCATGTGAAAGGTACTCTCTCTGAACCAGGAGATGAAAGGACATTCTATCACAGGCCCCCAGACAAGCCCAGGGACTCCTTCTCTTCAGGATTTCTCTTTGACTTTTCCCAAATTGCCTGTGTAGCCTCTCGGCCCTTCTTGTGCTGAGATTGAAGTATTGGTGACACTTCTTGAGATCTTAGTTTTTAACCTCCTCCTCTCGTTCAGTTCCAGATGTGTATGGGGGGAGAGACAACTAACATTCCATTCTGGGATCCTCTGTTCCTTTCCTCTTGACACTTTTTAAGTCTTGTGTGGTTGTACTATTCTCTATATTTGGTTGCCTCTGGCTAACTTTTGGCTTCTTCTTCTTTTTTTTTTTTTTTCTAAATTATTGATTACTTTGAGGAGTGTGGGCTAGAAAGAGGTTGTGTACCACCTTTGCCCAAAGTCTCAGCTGGTGCAGCTCTCAAGAACTCACAAGCTCCCAGGGTCTCCTGGGTCACTGCTACTATCAGAGGGTGGTACGTGCCCCTCCGGCAGCAGATCTTCTCATAGTCAATCTGTCTGTCTGTCTCTCTTTTTCTCTCAGGTCCTCCAACTCTCAGTTTCTTCATCTGTGAAATGAGTCTGTTGTAATATGCCAGTAACCTATGTTGAAACTCTCTCTCTCTCTAAAATGAAATTAAACTTCCTTCCCACACGAGTTTCTGGGGCACAGCCTGGTACAAACTCTAGAAGTCTCTTCTACTCCAGCCTTCTCATCTTACTGCCATCATTCTACCTCTGTAGCTCATGAGACTAGTGATTTGGTGGCTGCCAGGCCTCAGGAAGAGGGTAGGGCCCTCCTTACCCCCTCAGCCCATCTGAAGCCAGGCTCCACTGACTGGGGAGGGAAGAAAGCAGGCTGAGGAGAGTAATTTCCATCTGCCTCACAGGAGAAGTGACTGATACCACAGGCCTCATCTGGCAGGGGCCACGTCAGCCCCCAGCAAGGGCAATCCCCAAGCCTGCTTACTCCCCAGAGAGAGGAGGAAATCCTTCCCTCCCTCCCTTCTTTTTTGGCCACAGGATGACAGATAGTGAGAATACCCCTTTCTGTTAGGGCCAGTCTCCTACTAGAGAAGGGCAAAGACTGCCCCTTTTCTCACCTATCTGGGGTATCTCAGAACATTTTAAGCACTGAAGAAAGGCAGGAACAATGGGTGATTCAAGGCCAATTAAAGTTTCAACCTAGCTCCGCACCACCTGACCCATTACCACCTCTACAAATATCACCTGCTGGGAGAGAGGTGGGCAGAAAGGGGTTGGCTTAGGCTTCCTATGGCTGCCTTGGAGAAGCTGCTGAGGCTGTCGCTGACTTTGTCCTGGGCAGAGAAGAAGCCAAATACCTGAGCCAGATCTTGGTACACTGACCAGGCGAGGGGCTTCAGTCCCCCTCAGGGTCTTGAATCTGGACTCAAGAGCCACAGAGCATGAGGAACAGTTGTGGGTCCTCTTTGGAGTTAGGACCAGAAACTTCTCTTTATAACCAGAAAAATTGGCATTCCAGAGGAAACTGGAAATCGTCTTCGGGCCTGAACCTCTCTGTTCCTGCCTCTCTTCAGTGGTTGGCATTTCTGCACTGATCTCAGACCGGTGAGAAACGTGGCAGCCCCATCAGAAACGGGGCTCACAAAAGCCAGACGGGAAGGAGAGACCTGGAGCTCCTGAGTCTTGTTATCCTACCAGGGGTGGAGGTTGTGGGTGTGCGGTGTGGGTGGGATTCATGCCTATCTGTGAAGAGGCCTCCAGAAATCAACCTTATCCTGACCTTTCCTATGAGCCAGGCACCCCTGCATTCAAATTTTAACAAACATCATGACCTTTACTTAATAAAGCCCTGGGAGAAAGCCAGGGCAAATGTCCGCACTCTGCAGTGCTGCATAAACGATGTGGCATCTTCCATATATGAGGATGACACGAGTAGCCCACTGTCACCTGAGTCATTTTTTCCAGACATCTTGAAGGGGAAAGTGCTAGATTCGAGTCTCCGTTGGAGTGTTGGCTAACCTCGGAGGGCAGCTGCTACTAGCCCTGTCCCCTCTCACTGCCGGCTCTCCTGGGCCATGGGGAGATGGAGAGGGGAATGAGTCGTGCCTGGTGTGTCTCAGCTGGGGTGCCTGCTCTCCCAGAAGTGAGAGCCCTTGAAAAGAGCACATGCCAGTGACTTGACAGGCAGGCTGTGTGGGGATATACCCTGAACTTACGGTTTAAAGACTCAGGTCAGATCTGAGCGACTTCTTAGCCATGTAAATTTAGGCAAGTTACTTAATCTCACAAGGCCTTAGTTTCTTCACATGTCAAATGGGTAAAATCACCCAGGCACTGATTCCCTCAAGAGGTGGATTAAGTGGAGATGCACAGGAAGTGCTGTTCTTTGATGCTGTCATAGGTAAAGTTCTCTCATTTGGGCCAACAGGGCAGGGTATATCTTGACTTCCATCCTCTCTCAAGGGAGAAGAGCATCTGCTGGTTGCCCTGGTTACCTGGACCAAGGGCTGGCTTCCTGCAGGGGCTTTCCTACCTGTGCACAGTTTCGGTTTCCCCTCTGCACCCCTGCCAGCAGCTGCAAGTGTGGCGGGGGAGTGCAGACTGCTCAAGCAGACTGAGCTCCCTCCGCTGGCACTGCTTGCCACAACTTCTCCCTGCTTTGTGGAACAGAAAAGAGAACCTGGTTACACATCTCACTGGTTTTTCTCTTGCTTTTCATGACTCATTTTTGGGGGTATTTCAGGTAAAACACTTGTGGTGAAGATACTTCTTGGCTCAGTTTTCTCCTCCTCTGTTTCCTCTGCAACAGGCTGATCCATCTTCCTTCCACGTCCAGTCTACCCTCCCCAGAAAACAGGCCAGGCTGCCTGAGATCACCAGTCGCCTGGATTATCTTCAGTGGGGACTGGAAGGGATTTGGGTATGCCTGCAGCAGTAAAATTCACTCACTGGGTGTCCTCTGTGAAAAGGGGAAACCACCTGTCTCCTTTCTGACTTTCCTTCCAGGCCACTGGCACTGGCTGAAATCTCTTCACTGGTGACTCACTTCTGTGTGTCTGAGACCCATATTCAATGCAAAAAGTCCCAGATGTCACTACAGTCTTTTTAGGAGTAACTATTCCCAGAAAGTCAGGGACCAGCCTGACAGGGCTTTGTAACTTCCCCAGAGTTGTTGTTTTTATCATCCCGTGTTTCCTATAATCATTAGCTGTGAAACCCATAAAACAAAAAAGGCCTGTGTGTTTATCTATGGGGCAGCAAAAAAAAAAAAGTTTTGAACCAGAGTCCTCTGTACATGCAGGTTTTCTTGAGGGGTAGGTAGACCAGCAGCCTGCTGAGCCTGAGGAGGGGAGGAGTCCTGGAGCTCTGACAGGGAGTCAGGTGGGGCCTCTCAGACTGTCATGTACGGAGGCTATGGGAGAATTTCTGATCTTTCCTAGCCAGGTATTCCTAAAGAGCAGGGAGCAGCTCCCACTTAGGTCGTTCTTGTGGAATGGTCTCTGAGATTAGTTTGAGAGAACTTTTATCTTGTGATCAGAGAGCTATCAAAACTCTGACTCCTCACATTAAGACTGGGAGGTGGTACTGTTCTATTGTCTTCATTTTACAGATAGGGTAACCAAGCAGCAACAACCTGGGTTAGGAATCTCATATTCAACTGGTTTTTTACTAGATGTTTTCCCAAGGACTACCTCCTGTAATCCTCACAAGAGCTTGGTAGGGTAGGCTCTATTTTCCCCATTTTACAGGTGAGGCCCACATAGTCCTGTGATACTGTGGTTTATAATAACAAATATATCTTTGATCTTTGTCATTTCTCTGAATCATATAATGTGCTGTTGATTCCCTCTACTGTATTTTTCATTTCACTTATTGTTTTCTTTAGCTCTGACTGGTTCTCTCTTATATTTTCTGTCTCTGTTCAAGTTCTCACTGTGTTCATCTGTTCTTCTCCCAACTTGGGTAGTATCTCTATGTCCATTACTTTGAAGTCTTTATCTGGTAGATTGCCTATCTCCATTTCATTTAGTTCTTTTTTTGAGGTTTTGTCTTGTTCTTTTGTTTGGACTTTATTCCTCTCTCTCCCTATTTTGCCTAACTCTGTTTCTATGTATTAGAAACCTGTCAGTTGTGTCCCCTGGTCTTGAGGGACTAGCTTTATGTAGAGGGTGTCCTGTGATGCTGAGTAGTGAAAACCCACCTTTATCACTGGAGCAGAGTGCTGGGGGGCGGGATATCCCCTGTGTGGGCTGCATGCATCCTCCTATTGTAGCCAGGCTGAGATTGGTGCCAGCTGGCTGTGCCAAGGGCTGTCCCCCAGCTCAGCTGTCTATAAGGATTAACTGCGACTGCCACCAGTGTGCTGGCAGGTGGGGCAGCTTTTCAGTGCAGCTGGCTGGCAAGCCTGGTGGCTGTACCTGCCGCAGGTGCCCCAGTGTGCAGGGCTAGCTTTCCCTGAACCAGAGGTGCAGGGCGCTAGCAAGGTAGATGGATGGTGGTGGAACTGGCTCCCGCCTGTGCTGGTCTGGCTAGGTAGAAAGGGAGAGAAAAAAAATAATAGTGCCTACCATTGCTTCTGTCCCCAGAGGTTTTGCCAACAGATCCCTGCTTCTCCAGCACACGTCCTAAAATTAGTAACTAAATCTCCTTCATGTACAACCCAGGTGCTTTTCAATCTGCTGCCTTTATGCAAGTACTCCCAGCAAATGAGGTTGTATGTGCCCCTCAAGACCAGAGTTTTCGCTGCCCACCGCACTCTGGCTCTCCCAGACATGAGCTCTGTGGTTTTTCAAAGCCACACTATACGGGGGTTCATCTTCCTGGTGCAGGTCCCCTGGGCTGGGGAGTCTGATGTGGGGGGCTCAGACACATCATTACTCAGGGAGGCACACTGCTGTCGTGATACCCCCTCCTGCTTGTGGGTCTCAGTACCAGGGCTGTGGATCCTGACTGGACCATGTCTCTGCCCCTCCTATCCCACACTGTGTGGCTTTTTCTTTATCTCCTCTGTTGTGTCAGATCTGTCCTGCTGGTCTGCAGTTCATTCTCAGAGATCACTGTTCTGTGTGTAGTTATACTTCTGGTAAGTCTGTGGGAAGAGGTGACCTCACGATCTTCCTGCCCCACCATCTTGACCCTGCCTCAAGATAGATTCTTACACTGACTGAAATCTACCATTAGAGTCTCCTTCAGGATGATTTTTACTTTTTGTAGCTAAGGTCTTGTCAGGTCTGATGAGGGCATCGTATTTTTAATAATCATGAGAGCTAGCTTTTATTGAGAGTTTGTTTGGTGCTAGGGCTGTTGCCAGTGTGTTACTGCATTAACTCACTTAATCCTCACAGTGACTCTCTGAGGTGGGAGCCATTATGCCCATTTTACAGCTAAGGAAACCAAGGCCTAGAGAGTTAATTAACAGCTCTTACAGCTGGAAAGAGGCACAGCTGGGAGGAACTCTGGCCATTAAGCTCCAGTGCCCATTCTGTAGCCACCACCTCTGCCTCCTTGCCTAGCTAGGCTTCATGTCAGAAATACACGCTCACATAATCTCCCTGAGGGAGACCGAGCTGCCATTATCCTACAAGGCCAGGCTGTGCTAAGGGTGCTGACCAGCTGCAGGTGCTCCCCTGAGTTCCTGCCTCCTTCTGGTTCTGAGCTAGGCAGAAGGCACTCTCTTTTTGAACGTGGCCATTTTGCTTAGGCTCACCAACGTCTCCGTTTTGTCGTTTAAATCAGCCTCTCTTCAAAGGGCTGTTGTGAGGAGGAGAGGAGAGATTTCTGACAAGCACTTAGCAGGGCTGGTGGGCAGAAAGCATTTGATGAGGAGGCAGCAAAGCTCACGGGGCCTCAGTCCACATGGTTCAGTTTTCTGCTGAGCTCCCATGCTGCCAAGAGACCATGAAACCAAAAGTAATTTAAAAATAACTCGTCTTTCAGGGCGCCTGGGTGGCTCAGTGGGTTAAGCCGCTGCCTTCGGCTCAGGTCATGATCTCAGGGTCCTGGGATCGAGCCCCGCATCGGACTCTCTGCTCAGCAGGGAGCCTGCTTCCTCCTCTCTCTCTACCTGCCTCTCTGCCTGCTTGTGATCTCTCTCTGTCAAATAAATAAAATCTTTAAAAAAAAATAACTCGTCTTTCACTTGCATTTCTCATCACTAAGTGAGCACATAGTCCTCAGCAATACGTTTGATTTCTCCCAGTGGCAGTGCGAGATTCTCAGCACTTCTCACACTTCCCTTTCTGCCTGCTCCCACCATTGCTCTTACTTGTCACAGGTGCTTCTGCTCTCTGCAGGCTCTCAGACCCTCCTGCCCCTGGCTCTTTCCAGTCCCTCCTTCCTTCTGATGCTTTTTATCTCAAGAATGGCTGACAGAGCCAGGCTCCTTCCCTCAGAGGACGGGTCTAGGAGAGACTAGGGAGAATGGAGCCCAGACCCTCAGGGGGATGAGAAAGTCTGACAACTTGTCCATCATTGTTATCTGCTCGCACTAACCATTGCTATTGTTCCGTAAGGGCTAGAAGTCAGAAATCAAGTTGGTAGCAGTGTGGTGGTCTGTCTGAAGGTTCTGGAGAGGATCCTTCCTTGCCTCTTTCTAGTTTCTCACGGTGGTCGCAACCTTTGGCTTGTAGATACATCACTCCAACCACTAACTAACTCCAACTTCACATGGCCTTCTCCCCTCTGTTCCTGTGTTCAAATTTCCCTCTTTTCCAGAATACCAATTGTTGGATTAAGTCCCATCCCACTTTAACCCAATATGACCTCATCTTAACCCAATTACATCAGCAAAGACCCTATTACCCAATAAGGTCATATTCCCAGATTCAGAGACTAAGACATATCTTTTTAAGGAACACAATTCAACCCAACCCATGACAGTGTCCTATTGTTCAGACTAATTCTGAGCTAGCCCCTTCCCAGACTAGCATTCCCAGAACTGGTTCCCCCAGATGTTTGAGGTTGTCTCTGACTTTAATCCAGATGAACCTGTGAGTCCTCAGCTGGCCAATAGCAGATCTTCTCCCTAGCTCCAACCTCTGGTGGACTAATCAGGTGCTTGCCTGATGCTGTAAGGAATGCTGAGGAGGAAAAGGACCAGAGGCATAGCCAATGAGGAATCCATTTTCCACAAGTGATGACTTTTCAAGAGTTTTTTGAAAAGGTAATATGTTGACATAATGTTTTACAAGTAATATGCTAACATAATATTTTATTAAGACTAAGAGTGAAAAATGTTGTTTTCCTATGAAGAATCAGTGTGAAGTACAATATTAATAGCTATGTCATATTAATGGGGAAAAGAGGAACGATTTAATAACTGGAACTAGAAAAACATACATATGAATAAAAATGAAACAGATCCCCATTTAACGCCACACACAAGGTCAACTATGGTGTCAAAACATTGCACACAATGACAGAGAAGATGTCATAGCTGTTGTCATTCAGGGGTGCCTCCTTTTCAATTAAAGGATTTGTGGTGGGCCAGCAGAGAAACACTTGCCAGTTACTTAATCATTTGCACTTGATCTTACTTAGTAAGGCTTTCCCACAACACACACGCCTGCTGAGCCAGGGCAGAAGGGAACAGGAAGGAGGCCCCCTGAGTGCTGTGATTATAGCATTGCGACCTGCACCTGTGGCCACACCCACACACTGAGATTGCGTGGAAGGGGTGGAGGATGTGGTGAAGAAGAGACAAGAGAACAGAAAAGTATTGCTATTATCTCCAGACTTTTCCCCAAAATATGAGATTTACAAGTGACTCTGGGGCCCTATTTTTTCCCCTCCCCGTGCCACTCCCAGGCCTAATAGGCTTAACAAGATGAATGATGATGGTTCTTTACAATTTGCAAAATGCTCTGTAGACCATCATCACATTGGGTCCTCCTTAAAAGAAAAGACCAAAAAACCCAACAACCCTGTGAGGTGGTTGTGGTTGTTACCTTTATTATGCCAAGGCTCAGAGAAGCACAGTGACTTGTTGAAGGTCACAGATTTAGTGGCAGAGCTGAAAGTAAGACCTCTGATTCCCTGTCCAGTGTTCTTATAACATGCTGTTTCTTTTTCACTAAGATCTTTGCAGCTCCCAGAAGGAAAGGTAGGAAAGCATGTCATCTCAGCAGGGAGTGGCCACCTCCCCCTTCAGCTGGCACCTGGCCCTTTCCCACTAAGGCAGAATGGAAACAGAGGAACAGGGGCTACATCCTGGTCCTCTGCAGCTGGGAGGAAGTGGTGGCTCTGAAAGGAAATATCTAGAGAATGGCCTTCCTGCCACCTGAGCCAAAGGCCAGGGCTGAAGAAACTGTGTCCTTCGGATAGCAGAGCTCTTTTCATTTGTTGTGTGAACCTTCTAGATGGTATCCCCCAGTGCCTCTGACATGCTGTTTCCTCTGTGAGTCTGGAAAAGGGTCTCTCAGGAATCCTCACACTGTCATTTAAAATAATTATTTAAAGGAAATTCTTCAAAGTTCAGTGTTCTAGTTGTTTCCATCAAGTAGTGATTGCTCACTGTAAAAATAATTTGGGAAAATAGAGCCAAATAAAAAGGAGGGAAAAAGAGTCACAGAACTAATCTAGAACTACACTTGTCCACTACCGACCTACCCCCTGGCAGGAAATCTGTCCCCAGACACAGCATTCTTGCCTCCCCTCAATGCCCCAATAAATTCTTTTTTTTTTTTAAGATTTTTATTTATTTATTGAGAGAAAGGTAGTGAGAGAGAGCATGAGCGAGGAGAAAGTCAGAGGGAGAAGCAGACTCCCCGTGGAGCTGGAGATGCGGGACTCGATCCTGGGACTCCGGGATCATGACCTGAGCCGAAGGCAGTCGTCCAACCAACTGAGCCACCCAGGCGTCCCGCCCCAATAAATTCTAACAGAAAGAGTTATATGTTTCAGGGTGTCTTGGTGACTCAGTTGGGTGTCTGACTCGTGATCTCAGCTCAAGTCATGATCTCATGGGTCATGAGATCCAGCCCTGTGTCAGACCCGCACTCAGCCAGGGGGTCTGCTTGAGATTCTCTCACTCTGTGGCTCCCCCAACTCCTGCTCTCTTTTTCTCTATCTAAAATAAATAAATAAATCTAGAAAGAAAGAAAGAGAGAAATAAATAAATAAAGGAAGGAAGAAAAGAAAAGAGTAAGTTATATTTCCACTTAGGATGTAGAAAACTGCCCCAGCCTTGCCATTTCGGATTCACACTAAAGGAATAATCCCCTGTCTAGAAGTTTCCAGTTCATGCAAGGGGGGGAAAGGGATGACAGAACTACACGAAGACTCTTAAAAACTTGTTTTCAGAAGCAGCCTATGTGGGTCCTACTCACATTTCACTGGCTAAAGCAAGTCCCCTTTCAAGTGTGATGTCAATGGAGTAAAAAATGTTAACACCTTGCAGAAAGGAGCAGTGAATAATTGGGACCAGTGATCCGATCTACCCCATGAGCATTTAAGAAGATAGAGATATAGCATTAAAATTTTCTGGAACTAAAAACATGATGTTCTAATTAAAAACAGTAGATTAATCAAAGAGCATAATGGCAAACTGGAAAAATGAATTAATGGTCTGGAATATCAAGTGGAAGGAAACCTCAAACCGTAGCATAGGACTACAAAGAGATGAGGGAAAACAATAATTGTATTATTATCAAAAACTTACATATATTAACACATATAGTTTCTACTAAAACCTAGGCATTAAGTACTATTGTTTTTCAACCCATATTACAGCTGAAGAAACTGAGGCCCAGGAAATAAAGTGCCATCCCAAGATCACACAGCTGTGGGCAGAGCTGGTGGTATTCAGCCCCACGTTGTCTAGTTTCTGTTACCGTGCTGTGAAGTACTGTTGTTAACCACATTTTCTGCCCTTTTTTTTTAAAAGTAGGCTCCACACCCAACATGGAGCCCAACACAAGGCTTGAACTCACAACCCTGAGATCAAGATCTGATCTGAGATCAAGGGTCAGACACTCAATTGAGCCACCCAGGTGACCCACATTTTTTCCTTCTTAATGGCCATCTATTTTGCCATGATAAGACTTGGAGGATAGATCTAGAACACCTAATGTGAGAAATAGGAACTGACAAAGGAGAAAAGGAATTTCTGGAGTTGATACAGGAATTTAATAAATGGTAAAAGAAAATGCCTCCAACTTTAAGAAAGACTTGCAATTTCAAAAGGCTCACTGAGTTCCAGGATGAGATTGAGAAAGAAGACACACATCAAGTAACATCCTGTAAAATTCCTCAGTTCCCAGGATTAAGAGAATTTGTATAAGCTGCCAGACAAAAAGAACAAGAAACTTATAAAGCAGCTCAGACTGTTCATTGGACTTTCCATTTACAACACTGGAACCTAGAAGACTGTGAATAACATCTAATGACAACTGAAAGTAAGTGACCTTGGCCTAGCAATTCTGCAATCCCACCTGACAAGTCTCACCCGTCAGGATGAAAGTTATTTGTGGATTTGATGTCGTGAAGAAAGTATATCACCCACATACTCCATTTAAGGAATTTATTCAAAAGAAGAGCCTCTTTCTAAGCAAGAAATGAATCAAAGTGAAAAATCTCAGGAGAGGGGAAGATGAAGAGCAAGGAAACAGTAATGGTTAGAAATAAGGCTAATATTATATATTACTTAGGAGATAAATTGCTAGTTGCTCTGTCATTACTCATTTATACACCTAAATCTAAATGAGTAATGACAGAGCAACTAGCAATTTATCTCCTAAGTTTGTATTGATAATTATGATGGAGATTTAAAGACACTGCTTCTTAATCAGACAGGTCTAGCAGGAAAAAGAAAATTGAAATCCTAGAAAAATGGATTATTTCTTTAACAAACTGCAGTGCAGTAATGTAACGAGGCACCCTGTGATTCCAGAGAGGAAAAGAGCAGCTCTTTGCAGGTAGAATAGAGCCCCATCATTTCAGGGACACTGGATGCCTGTCTCTACAAACATTCTTCTCCTGTCTGCTCACTGTCCTTTCAGTCAAGATGAGAAAGGAGTTCTTTGCTTTGAGATGTTGTTCTCTGCTCAGAGATCTCCTACGACTTGGGAAGGTCTTTATTTTAAATGATAGCAATCACTGCCCCTCAGCAGAAGCTTGCTTGTTAAATTTTATCCTGAGAAGAACTTTAGCAAGGAATTTACAGGGCAGAACATGAATTCCGGCAAAGGATGCATGAGACGTTAAGAGAGGTGGGCAAAGGACATGGAAGGAATGCAAGGAGGTAGTTCCGCTGCACGTCAAGCCTACCGATCTGCCTCACACATCAGGGTACCAACTCCTAGCCTTTCCCTTCCTCTCTTCTCTTCCTGTCCTTTGCCATCATTTTTTCACAACAGCATTGAAATTGTTAGCAACATGGGTGATGGGACAGAGCATTTCTTTTTCTTTTTTAAAATATTTATTTGAGAGAGAGAGATCGAGAACGAGCATGCTATGTGCATGAGCAAGCAGAGGCAGAGGCACAGGGAGAAGCAGACTCCTGGCTGAGCAGGGAGCCCTGTGCGAGCTCAATCCCAGAACCCTGGGATCATGACCTGAGCCATAGACAGACGCTAAACTGACGGAGCCACCCGACGCCTCACCATTTCTTTCTTTCAGCCCAATTCCTGAGAGAAGCAACTGTTACTCGTGGAATTTCTCAAGCTCAGAGCATAATTAAATGTGACTTTTAGCCCTGAACAGTTACACTAGGGAGCTCCTGGGTAAGCAGTCTCCTTGATCTTTGGAAGTGTGAACCTTATCTGGAACAGCCCTTTGCAGGCTGATAGACCTTATTGCCGTATTGAACTTAAGCCATTTCAACCCCACCATAGCTATTTCTCATTTCTGTTTTTCAGTTACACAGCAGCACAAGATTCAGTTTGAATATAAGGGCTTTTTCTCATTAATTCAGAGAAACAACTTTAAGCTTAAGTGGTCATAGTTTATAGAGAATCCAGGGAAATAAATATTGTATTGGTCTTCTTGCTTGTATTAATCTCCTCCTGTTATTATTGATATGCAAAGAACACAGACTTGAGAGTTCTCTCAGGTCCTCAAACCTCTAGCTCCAAATGTATCTTGTTCCATGGCTCCTCTGCTCTGCTGTGACCTTTAGTAGCTCCAGTGTTCAACGAGCTGTCCCTTTTTTTGCCTTTTTTCCTTGCCACATTTGTACGAATTACAAAAATGACCTCATTGTAGGTGTCAGTTATTTTTCAGTTATAAAAATTGCTCCATTTGGGTGCGATTATACAGACATATCATTTTTTTTTAAAATATTTTTTTATTTATTTATTTGACAGACAGAGATCACAAGTAGGCAGAGAGGCAGGCAGAGAGAGAGAGAGGAGGAAGCAGGCTCCCGCCGAGCAGAGAGCCCGATGTGGGGCTCGATCCCAGGACCCTGGGATCATGACCTGAGCCGAAGGCAGAGGCTTTAACCCACTGAGCCACCCAGGTGCCCCCAGACATATCATTTTTATTACAAATATTTACTATAAAGTGCAAAAGCATTGTGTTAGCCATTTTATACACATTATCTCTATTCTCATGCAACCATGTAAACTTGGTATTGTTATTCCCATTTCACAGATGACATTTTGGTTATCCATTATTGTGTAACAATCATAAAACTTTGGTGGATTAAAATAACTATTTATAATTAAATGATTAGACTTCATTGGTTGGGATGGTCAGCTAGCTGGTTCTCTCTTGGACTCTCACATGTGAAAGATATGATGGTGGCTAGGACTAGAGTCCTTGAGATTGGACATCTTAGACTGCACATCTTAGACTGGATACCTTAGACTGGACATCTAAGGTGGCTTCTTTACTCGTGTGTCTGTTGTGTCAGCTCAGATGACAGGGCAGCTGGAGGCTGGCTAAATATCTGTATTTCCCAAGTCTCTCCCTATTGGGCTTCCTCACAGCATCATAGTATTAGGCCAGCTGGACTTCTTACATGACTACTGGCTTCCCCAGAGCTAGTATTCCAAGAGACCAAGACTTCTTATGACTTAGCAGCCAATTCAATGTGGGTCTACAGAAGAATGTGAGACAGGGTTCACTGTTGAATGGAGGGCATCTTTGCAGACTAGCTACTGGAGGTGAGGAAATTGAGGGCCCGATGGATTATGTAATGTGCCCAAGACTATATAATGTGCCCAAAATTGAGATTTGAACCTAAGACGTCTGTCTAACCCCCAAACTCTTTTTCTTTATCATTCTATTTCTTGTGTTTGGCTACTCTGTTTCTATAGTATAGCGTATCAAATACTGTCTCTAGGATGGCCTCTTAACTTTTGCCAGGCTGCTGACAGCATTAAGAGTGGCTTTGCTGAGTTAACAGGAATATATCAGGTAAAATGAACAGCACAACTATTCAGAACTCCTTGGGGGCTTTATTTGTGGGACGAAACCACTCACATGTTCTTCAAATCAAGATATTTCAATAGTGGCTTGTCAGTTTTGCTGCCACCACCAAAGGAATCCAAAATCTCTCTCTTTTAGTTATACTCTGGGGACTGTGCAAATGATCAGATTCCTACAGTTGATCATTGAGACATTGACGAGCAATCATCCATTTAGACAGAATATAATTGTACCAATGTGAAGACACTGGCAATGTCAGGAAAAGCTGCAGTAAGAGTATAACTGGGTTAATGACAATCCCTTGTATTTATAAATGTCCTGTAGCTTTTAAAGCATATCCACGTATTTTATCAGTCAAGATAGGCTGGGTTTGGATGAAAAAAAAGAAAAGAAAAAAAGATTTATTTCTCACTCACACTACAGGTTCATTACAGATGCATTAGGTACTCTGTTCCCATGCTTTTTGCCTCCTCACTCTAAGACCCAGGGCAATGGAGCAGCCACTATTCAGAATACTGTTAGTGGTCATGGCGATGCCACAGTAAGTATTACTCAGAAATTAAACATTTGGCCCCAAAGTGCCATGAATCACTTCTGCTCAAAATTTATTAGCCAAAGAAAATCATTGGCTGTAACTGGTCACATGGCTCTACCCAACCACAAGGACACCAGTGTAGGATTTCAGAAGAAAAACCCTAAGATGTGCCACTTTGGCATGTGAATTATTTTGAGCTGAAAAATAATCAAGGCCCAAAAGACTCAGGAAGAAAGTGACCTTCCCCCTTACTGCCTAAAGGGTTTTATATAGAGGACCTGTTCCAGAAAGGGAGCTATTGCTATAATGACTATGGCTAATATGACGTAGGGGTGGTAGACAGGGAGAAAATTAGCATAATCTGTTAAAATTCTTCTCTCTGTCCCACAGTTTCTGTGTAGCCAGCAAACATCTGTCTGCCGAACATTTACTCTTTTTCATATTCCTGTGAATTTCTTCTTTCTCTTTGACGTCCCAGAACCCTACACCCTTCTCTTTTGCTCAGAATGGCATATGTACATAATTCTTCCTGTTTTGGTAATCTCTCATATTTATATGGATTCCTCTCATGTACATTATTAATTTGCTTTTCTCCTGTTACTTTGGCTCATGTCAATCTGATTCTTAGAGCAGCCAGAAGAATTCAGAAAAGTAGTGGAAAATTTTTCCTTCCCAACACCAAGAAGTATAAGCTAACCTGTCTAGACGGGGATCAAATGAAAATGACTATTTGGCAATAGCACTGAAAATTACCACATATAAATGGCCTTCTGGTTTTTCTTAACAATCCCATGATGGAAGGAGTTGTGAAATTATTCTCATTTTCCAGAAGCATGGAAAAGGCAGAAATGACAAAAGAGCCTGTTACATGGTATGTGATTTTATGTCTCAATGAAGATAGTAAGGGTGGAAAACTTTTCACTTTTCCTTTCTAGTTTCTTTGGCTTGTCTAATAATTAAATTGATATAAGACAGATTGACAGGAGAAAAACAAATTTCACACAGACAGGAGCCCCATAAAAACATGACACCAAGGGACAACCAGGTAATTCCACTTCCACTACAACGACCAGTGCCTTCACCATCCAGGAGTACTTTGCCAAGCGGATGGCAGAGCTAAAGAATAAGCCACAGGTCTTAGCAACAGGGCCTGACCTTGCAGAGACCCGAATTGAAAGAAAAAGGGGAAAGAAGAGAAAAAAAGAGGCAAAAGATAAAAATGTGGAGACTTACACCGAACTTCAGGCTAAGAAGAAGAGAGACCAAGCTGAATGGCAGCTCAGAGACCCTTGTCGGGATGAGAATTCTGGTGTTTCTGCTGAGGATGGAGAGGATTGTGTGTGGCCCCCTGATGACCAGGACATTACCCCAAAGCCCAAAAAAAGAAGAGAAAAGAAAAAGCTGCAAAAGCAAGTTGAGGAAGCAGTGGAAGCTATATTACATGACACACCAATGAAGAAGACAAAGAAGAAGAAGAAGAAATAGAAGCAAGGTTCCGAATAAATTCCTCGAGCCAGGGCCTTCTAGCCATTCAGCTATCAGAGCCCTGTGAGCAAACACCTTTGGCCTGAAGTCAGAGCAGAGTTCACCCAAGAGTGTTTGTGCACAACTTTTGACATGCCCGTGGGTTGCTGAGTCTCGTCCTCTCACCACATTTTTCCCAACACATCCCTGGAGAACTTTCTGTTGTCCCAAATCATGTCTCTCATAAACAAATAAATTTCTTTTTAGACCATGAAAAAAAAAATGGTTTTTATAGCATCCCGAGTTAAGGAAAAGGGTAGGGGTTTGGGAATACAAAGGGAAGGTAGGCCACTCACAGAAAGGTGAGAGGAGACATTTGTGAAACAAAGGTTGCCCTGTTATGCAGATAAGTTTCTTAGGTAAAAAAGTATCTCTGGTAATAGCTCTCCTTCTGGTACAGGCCCACTTTCCAATGTAAATTTAGGCAGTGAGGGGGTGGTAAAGAACTTTCCCTGAATCTGCTAGGTTTTGTTTGTCTTTAGCTCAAAATAATCCTTATGCCAGAGAGACATATTTTGAGGTAGTAGAATCTGCTCCCCTTCAAGCTGTTATAAAAAATTAAAAGTGGGTGAAAGATGAGGTAGAGTGTATGACTTATAGGGAGAATAAACCCTCTCTTTTACAAGCTTGGTTAATATACAATCATTAATGACATCCTGCAAGGATGTTCCCACTCTATTCATAGCCCTGCACATGAGAGAGGCAGAGGGTACCATGCAAGGGCTCTAAACTTGGGGTCTATAGATAGAGGAGGATGGTTCACAAATTCACCCCCAAATTATAGGGAAAATATATGTGTATAGATGTTCATTTTGGGAGAGAGAGGATACACAGTTTATATCAGCTTCCCAAAGAAGTCTATGAACCCCAGGGGTTATTAGAAAGAATAATGAGCCAGGAGTCAAGAAACTGAGTCCTAACTGTGCCTGGCTCTAACTAGCTGAGTAAACCTAGACAAATCACTTGTCTTCTTCATTTGCAAAGTGAGGGACAGGCCTCAAGCTCCCTTCAAGCTAGGTGCACAAGGGGCAGGCCATTTTGTGGTCAGACAGATCTGGGTTTATATCCTGGCCCTACCTCTTACTAATTGCATGCCCTTATGCCAGTTCTAAAACCTATGTCAAAGGTGAACACCAAAGCAGAGTTCTTGGGAAGATTAGCAACCATGAGTGGGGAACACCCAGAGGCCATTATTATTAAATTATACTTTCTATGAGTCTATGTCTGGCTTAAATCCTGCTGAGCATTAAATATCTTTAGTGAATGGGCACGGTCTACAGGAAACTCAAGGGCAGTTGTGCCAAATCTTCGCCCTTGGCTAGTTGCTACTCTAGAAAGGAAGTCTGGGTGGGAGCTTTGCCCAGCCTCATGCATGTACACACCGTGTCTGTCTCATCCCCTTCCTGAGCACCTCAGCAAGGCCAGCTCCTGCCCCTTCTTGCTCCTCTAGGCAGGCCTGCGGTCTTGCTGAGTCATCATTGGTTGAATCATGACTTGGGCTGATGGCATCTCTAGGAGACAGAACTCACAAAAAGCACCTATACTGACAGAACCACAAAACTATCCCCTTGGCCATTCTAGCTTTCATCACAGGGAGTTTCCTGTGTTGTTACTACAGCCATTATATCCCAAATTGACTCATTGCTTCCTGCTATAGTCAGGGAAGGAATTATCATGTGTAGTTTAGTCTCAAGATGTCTGAAACCCAAAAGAATCAGGTAATTTACCACAGTGAGTTGATGGTAGCTCCTGGTCAGGTCTCCTGTCTCCTGGTTCCTTGTGTCTCCTTGCAGATTGTCATTGTCATTGTTTTCTATTGCTGCCATAACAAATAACCACAAGTTTAGTGACTTAAAACATCACAAAGTAATTAAGACAACAATAAGATAAACAATGTGATACTACTACATACCTATTAGAAAGGCCAAAATTTAGAACACTGCCAACACCAAATGCTGGTGAGGATGTGGAGCAACAGGAACTCTTGTTCATTGCTGGTGGGAGTGTCAAATGGTATAGGCTCTCTGGAAGACAGTTTGGCATTTCTAACAAAACAAAATGTACTCTTATCATATGATCCAGCAATGGTCCTCCTTGGTGTCTACCCAAATGAGTTGAAAATTTATGTCTGTATAAAAATCCGCACATGGATGTTTATAGCAGCTTTATTCATAATTGCCAAACTTGGAAGCAACCACAATGCTTTTCAGTATGTGAATGAATAAATAAACTCTGGTACATCCAGTCAATAGAGTATTAGCACTATAAAGAAATGAGCTAGCAAGCCATGAAAAGATATGGAAGAACCTTAAATACATGTTAGGAAATGAGTGAAGCCAATCAGGAAAGGCTACATATTCTCTGATTCCAGCTATATGACCCTGTAGAAAAGGCAAAACGTTGGAAACAGTAAAAAGATCAGTGGTTGCCAAGGGTTGGGAAGGTGGTGAACAGGAGGAACACAGAGGATTTTTAGGGCAGTGAAAATAGTCTCTATGATACTATAATGATGGGTATATGTCCTTATACATTTGTCAAAATCTGTAGAAAGTACAACACCGAGAGTGAATCCTAATGTGAATTATGGACTTTGGGTGACTATGGTATGTCAATGCAGGTTCATCAATTGTAACAAATGTATCACTCTCGTATGGAATGCTGGTAATGGGCAAGACTCTTCCTGTGTGAGGGCAGAGGTATGTGGGAAATCTCTATACTTTCCCATCAGTTTTGCTTTGAACCTAAAACTTCTCTTAAAACTAAAGTCTTAAAAAAATTATTATCTACCAGTTTGGGGTCAGAGATTCACTGGACTGGAGGCTCATAGGGAAGAATAGGTTTTCTTGTCTGTTGCAGCTTGTAGAGGCTTCCCTCATTCCTTGGGTCATGGCCACCTTCCATCCTCAAAGCGCACAGTGGCGAGTCAAGTTTTTTCTCATCACATCACTTTGAGACTCATTCTTCTGCCTCTTTGCTCCCACATTTTAAGGGCTCTTGTGATTGCATTTGGGTGCACAAATTCTCCCTATTTTAAGTTCAGCAGTTTAGCAACTTTAATTACACCTACAACCTTAATTCCCTCTTGCCATATACCCTAACATATCATAGGTTCTGGGTATTAGGATGTGGAGATCTTTGGAGAGTCATTAGCCTTCCTGTCAGGGTCATGAACCAATGTCCTATGGTAGGAGATGGTGGCAATAACGGCACCAGTCGTAGTTCAGCTGAGCCTCACTTGAAGCTACAGGTTAGTGCCTTTCTAATTTTCAACTGTGGTTGAGCCTCCTCAGCCCTTATCTTGGTTGGTAAGCCCATATTTTCCAAGCTTCCAGCATTACCCTTTACTTAAATATTTAAAGAAAATTACTCATGCACTGAGGCCAGGGTGATGCCCTCTCAAATATTGCCAAGAATTCCTGGATGTGTGTTCACCCTTGCGGTTTGTCTCCCCTCACTCCATACTGGTCCTGACTTCTGGATCTTTCCAGTTCCCCCAGCACGGGTTCTACACGATGCCCACACTTTGCTCCAGACAGGGACCTGCCCATCATTCCTGAAGCAAGGCTGTCTGGAGAGAACTAGGATAGGATACCGCATCAATTCCATTTAAGATTTGAAGATCCTTGTAAGAGCTTAACATGCAGGCAAGGAGAACTTCTCTGAGACCTTAGTATTGACAGCCCCCAGTGCTAAAAAGAGGCCTTTACTGAGGGTTTCCCTCCTTGGGCCCCCCCAAGACCCCCTTCCTCTGAAACCCTAGGCCCAATGTTGCTTCTAATAGGACCATCAAAGGAAACAGAAACCCTTGAATATTGACTTTATCAAGCAGAGTTTAGCCACTTCAACCTGGCCTCATACCTTTGCGCAACCAAAGAGCCCATTAAAGTGTTTTCCCAAACAAAAGATAAATTCTTTGCCTAGATGAATTCTTCTCCCACTCTTGGAATGTGAAAATGCTGCAGTTAAAAAATACAGCAAGGCAAAAACAGCTCCCTTTATTTCTAGTTTCATTATTTACCATAGAGATAAAGTGTTAGTATGTGTGTTGTGATATAAAATCTGTTTTACCTCACAACACATGTACTAACACACACACACACACACACACACACACACATGCACACATACAATGTAATAAAAAAAAGCAATACCTACCCTTATTACTTGGGAAACACATTGATATTTTCTATTCTATTCATGTTTTTAAATGTTGATCAGAACTTATTAAATTTTTTTCACAATCTGCTGATGGCTCACAACCTGCTCTTTGAAAAACACTGCACTAAAACATAATAGCTCCTTCTCTTACCTCCCAGGCCTAGGATAAGTATTGGTATAATGTTTTAATGCCTACAAAGTGGGTTTGAAAGCTCACATTATTCCATTTACTCATGCAACGCTAAAAATGGCAATAACTTCGTTTTGATAGATGGAGAAACTGAGGTCTGATGAAACAGTTCGTCCAAAGTCAGGAAGCAAGAAAGCAAAGAGTGTGGATGCAGATCTTTGAATCTAAACCCAGTGTTCTTTTCACCACGACCAGACTCCCAGTTTCATTTTATATACCCTTTTTAAATAAGAAAACTCTAACTGAGTAAATGTGAAGATATAATGGGCTTTATTCAATGATTCATGAATTAGGCAGCTTCCCGTCTAGCGAATAGAAAGGAGCTCCAAAAAGCTACAGAAAAGGAAAGGTTTTTAAAGGCAGAGATGAAGTGGGACAAGGAAATCATAAATGAAAAAAAGGATTATTTGGGGCTGGGTGACCTTCATTTGGGGGAACAAAAAGGGTTTTTAGGCAGATTACCCAGATTACCTCACTAATGCTGACCAGAAAATTCCAGACTGACCAGTTAAGATAACAGTCCTGGGGAATGTTGAAACTACAATTACATTAGGTATCAAGTCTTGGTTTGGTGATGTGGGCTTTGCACAAATGACTCCACTTTGGGCCTCCTTTTTTAACAACTTTCACTCATGATATAGTTAAGTTAAATTGGGCAATGTAAACCCCTTTTTGCATATGCTAGATCCTAAGTGATCTTAAAATCTGCTTCAGGGGCGCCTGGGTGGCTCAGTGGGTTAAAGCCTCTGCCTTTGGCTCAGGTTGTGATCTCAGGGTCCTGGGATCGAGTCCGGGATCAAGCCCTGCATCGGGCTCTCTGCTCAGCGGGGAGCCTACTTCCTCCTCTCTCTCTGCCTGGCTCTCTGCCTACTTGTAATCTCTGTCAAATAAATAAATAAAAATCTTAAAAAAAAAAAATCTTCTGCTTTGTCAGCCTAAAGTTGGCATACCTGCCCTCTTCCCTTCCCCCAGCCCAGGTGTACCTGCTCCGAGGGCAAGAGACCCTAGCACGTGGCTTGGCCTTCACTGTGGCTGCCCTTCAGACCAAAGGATGTCTCTGAGTGCAGCAGGAGGGTTCAGTCCCTGCCCTGGGCCTAGAAGGACCTTACCCCAGGAAGCTGAGAGATTAGAACCAGGAAAGACAACCTATGGACCTAGAAAGCCCTGAGGAGGGATGATCTGGCTCTGAGGACAAGGAGCTCTGGGCTGAGGGTTTCCTTCAGGGTTATTGACGGATAAAAGGAACCAGGCATCATACATCTAGAAAATGCTGAGCAGGTAACTGAAGGAAAATCTGGGGTTTGGGACACCTGGGAGGCTCAGTTGGTTAAGTATCTGCCTTCAGCTCAGGTCATGATCCCAGGGTGCTGAGATTGAGCCCTGTCTCTTGGGCTCCCTGCTCAGCAGGGAGTCTTCTTATCCCTCTCCCTCTGCCCCTACCCCTGCTTGTGTACTATCTCTCTCAATGAAATAAATAAAATCTTAAAAAAAAAAAAAAGAAAGAAAATCTGGGGTTAGGAAAACATGGGTGCTAGTTTCCAAGTTCAGACACTGCTTCTCCCTCTTTCTCTCTTTGACAGTTCTGTTTCCTTGGATTTTCTATATAAGGCAGTTGTTAGAAGGGGCTTATAAACCTTTTTTTTTTTTTTTAAGACTTTATTTATTTATTTGACAGAGAGTTATCACAAGTAGGCAGAGAGGCAGGCAGAGAGAGAGGGGGAAGCAGGCTCCCCACTGAGCAGAGAGCCTGATGCAGGGCTCGATCCCAGGACCCCGAGATCATGACCTGGGCCAAAGGCAGAGGTTTAACCCACTGAGCCACCCAGGCTCCCCGGCTTATCAACTTTCAAACATATGGGCTCTTTGTTTATATGGAAAGCTATCAATGTTTCCTTTCCTTTTTTTTTTTTTTTTTTTTAATAATTTATTGGAGAGAGAGAGAGATGGCAAGCAAGCAAAAGGCAAGGGGCAGGGGCAGAGGGAGAAGAAGGGTCCTTGCCAAGCAGGGCTTAATCCCAGGACCCTGGGATCATGACCTGAGCGGAATGCAGAAGCTTAACCCACTGAGCCATCTAGGCGCCCTGCTATCAATATTTCTAAACACTGACCTGTTCAGAGAAACTGGTAAAGAAAAGGTTTCTAAGTGAACTGTTGGGCTGCATAGGTCTGTGAGGTGACCCCTGAGCTCAGAGGGAGGCCTCTGATGGCTAAGAGGCCTGGATGGGGAGAATTGTTTCTCTTTTCCCTGGATCCAGTCCTGAGTGCCTGATGCATTGAGCATTGTGCCTCCTTCAAGCACCAACAATGCCCCTCAGCCCTATGTGGGCTGTTGGGCCTTGATTACCTGTGTTTCACCCAATCTGAAACACCATGACCCGTATGCTGCGCCATTCTTCTGTGTAGCACTGAGCAAGAGGGGAAGTTCTGGAGAGGTAGGTTCTGCGTAAAAGCTGGGACACCAGAGATAAGGAAATCTTCCCAAAGAAGAGACTGGCTGGAAATGTGAATGTCTTAGTCTTGACACCATGTGGAGTGAGAAAAACAATTCTCTCCTGACAAGTCGGACTGCAAATTCAGAGAGATCTGAATTTGCACTGTCTGTGTGGTCTAAAAATGTCGAACAGAAAATGAATGTAGGGTGATCTCAGGTTGCTGCTGTCCCAGAGGTGACTAGCAGACACATATTCTGTCCCAAACAACTCAGCTACAATCCTGGCTAACAGTCACTGCAGGACACTGCTGATTTTAAGACACATCCTGTCTGCACACAAAGAAACGTTCTCCTCAGAATTAAAGCAAGAGGGACATGAGACAGATGTGGCTGTTGGTGACACTGGTGATTAACTCCCCTGGGTTTGGTTGCGACTTTCCTGGTTTTAGCCCTACAAGTCACACTTCTAGTGACATCTCTCAGTCCCGGACAAAGGTTGGTCACACCATCTAACTCATTCCTCTCCTGGGAGCATCTTCTCTGGCCAAGGGGCCTTATTTTACAGCACATGCCAGGAGTAGACTGACAGCACCAAGGCCTAGACTCCTGACCCAGCCAGTCAGCACCTGGGACTTGAGGCCTCACCTGAGAGGATAAGGGAATTTGGAAATTTAGATATGAGCATCTGAAGAACTGAGAACAGTTCCCTGAGAACTCTAGGACAGGCCTTGGTTACTCAGGTTCTCTTGGGTTCCAGTACATTGGAATAATTTCAATACACTCCCTTTTACTTATTTACCTTTTGAGTGTGGAAGGAATTAACTTCAGTATATCTTTGGCCCTTCTGGCTAAAGGGGCCCTGACTGAAATAGGGAGGCTGTCCCGCCAGGCTTTTTAGAGGCTACAGACTGTCCTAGGTGCTTCCAAAAAGGGACAAAGCAATGCCTGTCAGTGGGTCTGCACATCCAGGGGACAGGCACTCCTCAGGCTCAGGTGTGCCCATATCTTTTCTCCTTGGTCCCTTAGCCCCCTGCCAAATGCTGGGCTTCCCTGAGCATCCCTGCTTCCTTGCCAAGGCCATGAGGGAACCAGCAGCTAGGAATGGGATCTCCAATGGGATCACCGCTAAGTGGTGGCCTTACAGCTAAGTGCAGGATTCTGAGCCAAGGCGGCTTTTTTTCCTCACTTAAAATGTTTCCATATTAAATGCCTCATCAACAATTTTTTTTAAAAGATTTTATTTATTTATTTGACAGAGAGAGATCACAAGTAGATAGAGAGGCAGGCAGAGAGAGAGAGAGAGAGAGAGAGGGAAGCAAGTTCCCCGCTGAGCAGAGAGCCCGATGTGGGACTCCATCCCAGGACCCCGAGATCATGACCTGAGCCTAAGGCAGCGGCTCAACCCACTGAGCCACCCAGGCACCCCCTCATCAACAATTTTTAAATTGACATGTACTCACTGTAACCAATGAAGCCATTGAAGGAAAAGAATGAACACTCTCCTCTGGCCCTAGCCCCTCAGATCAGTGCTAACTGCTTGTGGGTCACCTTTCACAACTTTTTCTGTACTTATCATTATGGACTGAATTATGTCCCCCACGCTGACCCAATTCAGATGTTAGAGCCCCAACCCACCTCCACCCCCACTGTTTATTATTTGGAGAGAGGGCCTGTGAGGAGATAGCAAGGGTTGAGTGAGGTCATAAGGGTGGGGCCTTACAGAGAAGAGCCTTGTCGAGAACACAGCAAGAAGACAGAGGTCTGCAAGCCAGGCAGAGAGGTCTCACCAGAAATAACACTGATGGCATCTTCACCTTGGACTTCTGGCCTCCAGAATTGTGAGAAAATACATTTCCGTTATTGAAGCCACCTGGTCTGGGTATTTTGTTACTGCGGCCCTAGCTGACAAATACACTCATATAACTGCCACACAAAGATTCATGCATAGGGTGGGGAGGGTGCTTTATTTGTTGTTTATTTGAAAAAAATAGATCATGCCATGCTCACATTGCTCTAAAGCTTGCTCTTCTCATTAACAGCACTTAATGGCCACCTGGCTTCTTGCTCACACCCCACATCCAATTCCATCAGGAAATCCTGAAGGACCCCCCCCCTTCAAAACCTGTGCAGAATCTGACCACTTGCTGCTTCACCATGGGGTAAGCTCTCCTTTCTGTCATGGCAACAGCCTCTTCACTCTCCTCTATCTCCTCTACCCCCTTGAGTCAGTTGTCATGGCCGCTGGAGGGATTCTCCAAAAATCTAAGGCAGGTGATGGTGCTTCTCAGTTCAGAACCTTCTGGTGGCTTTCTGTCCTACACAGAGAAAAACCCAGAGTCCTAGCCAGAAACTACAAGACACCCCCCCCCAAACACACCAACTCTACAGCTCTCCTCCTGACTTCATAGCCCCTGTCCCCTGCCACCCTGGCATCCTTGATGCTCTCAGATCTCATCAACCATGCTTCCAAGTCATGGCCCTTGTGGTTGCTGTTCCTGACTAGATTGCCCTTCCTCCTAAATGCCACAAAGTTCTTTCCCTCACTCCCTGCCAGACTTTATCTCCTGACTCACCTTCGTTTTTCTTCACAGCACCTACTTACTACCATCTGATGTTTTACATACTTATTTGCTTGTCTGTAGTCTTTCTCCATTAAGATGTGAATTCCATGAACAACAAACCTTGTCTTATTCCCTGCTGTAGCCCTAGTATTTAGAGCTATACCAGGTTCATAGCTGATGCTCAGTAAAAGTTCAATGAATGAAATAATGCATAAATCTCACTAAGTGAGATCTAAGTCCAAGTCAGATATGTCAGGATACAACAACCTTTTCAATAGCTGCATAACATCTGCTGATGTGGATGGGCCACAGTTCACTTAACCATCCCCCTATTAATGAAGTTTAAATTGTTTCCACTTCTTCCTGCCTTAAACAATGCTTGTGCTCAACACTTTTGCACAACTACACTAATACATTGGTCCTTTTATTTCTACAGGATATTTCCCCTAAAGCTGGGTTGATGTATGAAGAGATTGGCATACTTAAATTTTTTTTTTTTTAAAGATTGTATTTATTTATTTGACAGAGAGATCACAAGTAGGCAGAGAGGCAGGCAGAGAGAGAGAGGCGGAAGCAGGCTCCCAACTGAGCAGAGAGCCTGATGCGGGGCTCGATCCCAGGACCCCAAGATCATGACCTGAGCCAAAGGCAGAGGCCTAACCCACTGAGCCACCCAGATGTCCCTGGCATACTTAAAATTTTAATAGCCGTTACCAATTTTCCTTAGTCACTGTTCACAGGCAAATCCTGAAACAAGGTCTTAACCATTTTCCTAAACTGGGGCTGGAGTAATATTGCCTTTAGATCAGTCAAGGGGGCCTCCATCCTGTGCCTCCACACTTTAGAGGGCCCTGCGCATCACAAACACAAAAAATTAAATGTAGGGGTGCCTGGGTGGCTCAGTGGGTTAAAGCCCCTGCCTTCAGCTTGGGTGGTGATCCCAGGGTCCTGGGATCGAGCACCGCATCGGGCTCTCTGCTCAGCACAGAGCCTGCTTCCCTTCCTCTCTCTCTCTGCCTGCCTCTCTGCCTGCTTGTGATCTCTGTCTGTCAAATAAATAAGTAAAATCTTTAAAAAAAAATTAAATGTACTAAAGATCACATGGGAACTTTTCTCCCATGGGATCCTGCCTTCAATGCTGGGCTGGTACTGTGTGACCTATGACCCTGAATGTAAAAGCTTATAACTAACACCCAAAGTCTCCACATTTCCTCTTGTAATTCTCAAAACCAAACACTGCTGAGTCCAAATGCTGTGAAGATTGTGCACCTGCTGACCTTAGAGATAGTCACTGCTTTGGAGGGAGAAAGAATTTAATCGGCTGATGTGGGTAGATAAGAGAAAGGACAAATCAATCTGTTCCTCAGTTTAAAACCTTCCAGTGCCCTACACTCCTCCTCTCAGAGAGCATGAATCCAGTGGATCCTTGTGTAACTAAATATTATTTCTCAACATTGTCAAGGGTCCATTTTCTTTTCTTTTTTGGTTCTCATTTGTGATTCTAGAGGCATTCTGGGATTAGCTGGTATTCACAATAGTTGCATACCCTATCAATGTCAGTTATCTTTTGCTGTGTAACAAACCACATTGAAACTTAGCTGGTGGCTTAAAACAGCAGTTTGCTCACAATTCTGCGCTAGGCCAGCTGGGCCATTTTTCTGCTGCTCTCCATTGGAGTCACATATGTGGCTGCAGTCCACCAGCATCTCTACTGGGTCTGGATGGTCTAGGATGGCTTTATTCAAATGTTTGGCAGGTGTGCTTGCTGTTGGCTGGGATGCCTCAGTCCTCCTCCAAATAGTCCTGTACTCTCTAGGCTAGCATGGGCTTCTTTACATAATGGTATAAGTGTTTCTAGAGGACAGAAGCAAAAACTACAAGGCTTCATAAGGCCTGGCCTTGGGAGTGGCTCAGTGTTCCTTCTGTTTCATTCTATTGACCAAATGAAGCCTTGAGGGACACCCAGAACCAGTGGGTGAGATGGGAGGAAGAGTCTATCTCTTGAAGAGAGGCATGGCAAAAATCGTATTGCAAAGGAGCTGGACATGGAGGCATGATACATTGGAGACAGTTATATAACAATGTACCACTGTGTCTCAGAAACTTTTTGCCGTACTAAAGAATTCATATTTTTCTTACATTTGTGTGCATGTAATTGTAGTCGTAAAATATTTGAAGTGTGGTATAGATTCTTTGCCTTGCTTATTAAGTAGACATTAAACTCCAATATTATGAAGTTTTATTTTTATAGCAATATTTAATTAAAAAGTAAAAAAAAATAGAAAATTCAGCTTTAAGTACATTTAATTTAAAAATTTTATATTTATTAATTAAATTTTGTGTATTTTGCTTTGTAATATTAATAATTTTGAATGCTGGGCGCCTGGGTTGCTCAGTGGGTTAAAGCCTCTGTCTTTGGCTCAGGTCATGATCCCAGGGTCCTGGGATGGAGCCCCACATCGGGCTCTCTGCTCAGCAGGGAGCCTGCTTCCTCCTCTCTCTCCCTGCCTGCCTCTCTGACTACTTGCAATCTCTGTCTATCAAATAAATAAATAAAATCTTAAAAAAAATTTTTTTTGAATGCTTTAGAAGAAAGACAACTTTATTTTATAAACTCAGCCTATTGGGAATGAGTACAAGTCAGGCTGGGATTGATTTAGAAAATATGACCTTGATGCTCAGAAAAGAAAAAAGGGCAAAAAAAGAAAAATATTCAAAAAAGATGATCTGCTTAAGTTTTTAAAAATCAGAAACACTAAAAGTGAGTAATCTTCCATTGAGCAAGTTTCTCATAAAATTTATGAGCAGAAAACTCCACAGGTTGTTTAGTTAGTGAAATTTTAATTACTGATAAAAACTGAAAATGAGCAGGAACATTTTTCTCCTCAAATTCATGACTTGAACAGGTTGAATGAAATGCCTGCAACTTCATGGTTTTTGCTAAATGAAGATTTCAGTACAGATCCCCAGACTAAGAATGTACATGTCTTCCTCTTGCACTTACCGTGGTTGTGGTGGTGAAAATATGCCCATCAACTTCTCTCCCGGAGTCTGTTTTCAGATTGGGCAGAACTGGGAGGAGACATTCCGGGAAGCTGCTGCCTTGTCAGATTCTTCAGGAGGGAGGGCCTCTCAGCTCCCTCTGGGCTCCCCTAGTGAGAAAGAGCGAAGAAGGACATTCAATCAAGACAGCCTCCCTGGCTCCTACCAGAGCCACCCCCAAGGGGCTGGGTCCTGATGCCCCATTTCTGATGTTCCCACCCTCTACCCTAGGACTCAGCTGGGCCTCTGCTCACCTGTCCATCTGAATAGGTTCAGGACCACTTCTGGAAACAGACCCAGCTGCTTTTCTGTTTGCTTTTCCCACTCAATGCAGTGCATGAATTCCCAGCCACCCAGTGCCTGGTTTGTCTAGAGAGACCACCACAAAGTGCCAGCCCACCACACCCACTACATCTGAGGGCTGCCCCAAGTCACCCAGGGTAGTGTTAGAGAATCAGTGCAATGGAGGGAGTAAAATGAAGTCCTGTCTGGAGGGGCAGAGCCATCAGGGAATGAGGTGATGAAGACCAAGGGAGAGGAAGGTGACTTCTCTGGGCTTACGGCTCCTCCGTACCGGAACCAGAACTCTCAATTTCCAGTTGGGACTTTCTCCACTGTATGCATTAGGAATACTGAGCTGCCTTCCCATCTTGGTAGGAGCTTCTTATTCTGTTGTCCCCCTCTCTTTTGTAAGACAGCGTTATCTCGGTAAGTTAGTGGAATGTCTTCAGGCTCAGGGATTGGGTGAGTTTGTCAATGAGGATACAAAATGTTTAATGAAGATAATTACATTCTCCCTTTCCCAGGACCCTCTGCTTCCTGAGGCGGCCCCACTTCCAGCCGTCAAATCCTGTAGGAAACTTTTGTTTAGTCTGGGGTGTGGATGACATTTTCAACTGAAAATCTTTAGAACCAAAGTTCGAGGGTCTTAAAAAGACCTCAGCACCTTCTTTGTTAGGACATGTGAAAGGTAAATAACCAGACTCTCTCATGTTTAAAAGCAGAAATTTGGAAATAATCATCCACCAAAAGAGGGCTGATGAAATGCAGCAGCACACTGTGAAGCTATAAAATAGAAATGACATGAGACCTTTCCTTTTCACTTCTAAATTGGAGTTTCAGGTAGTTAATAATCTACAGGTCTAGAGCAAAGCCTCCCTCCCATTGTCTGCCAGTCACAGCCAGGCAACCAGCCCGACCTATTTCTTCTGTAATCTTTTAAAGCTATGTCATGCCCATAGGACCAGTTACATGGATATTAAAAAAAAAAAAAAAAAAAAAAAGCAGCATGTTAAAAATCACTTCCCAGCATCTTGCTTTCTTCACTTAATATATTCATTTATTCAGTAAATATTTAGTGAGTACCTACCATATGCCAATCACTCTTAGGTGTTTGGAATTTGGCAGTGAACAAAAGAGACACGTTCTTTGCCCTCTTGGAGCTTACATTTTCGTGGGAAATAAATAAGCAAGTAACTATATAGTGATAAGGGCTAAGAGCTATAGAGAAAAGCAGGACAAAGGACTAAGGAGTATGTATGTGTGTTTGTGTTGGGCGGGAGGGTTGTTGCTATTTTACATAGAGTGGTCAGGGAAAGCCTTGCTGATTAGGTGCTATTTCAGGCAAGGGCTGAAGAACGTGGGTGAGTGAGCCCTGTATATAATCTGGAGTTGAACCTGCAAAGTGGAGGAGACATCCTGCCTTAAGGCCCTGAGACCAGGTAGTGCACTTCATGAGGAGCAACAAGGCAGCCACTGAAGCTAGAACTGTGTGTATCTCTCTCAGAGATATTCTGTATCATGAGAACTCTCTTAATTTTCTTCAACATCTGCCTCTCATTCTGTTGGAAGTATGTACCAGTTTAATTCAGCTTACTGATGGAAATTCAGGAGACTTGTAGTCTCTTGTGATTATAATTAATAATTCTATCAGGTGGCCCTTTGCATATGTACAAGTTATCTGCACGACTAATTCCTAAAAGTGGAATTTCTAGGTCAAGGGAATGTGTATTTGTATGTTTTATAGATTTTGCCAGACTAAAGCCAACAAGGAAGTTGTACTGTTTCTGGCCCCCTGCCTACATTATGTTGTGGGGTCTTCTTTGGTCATTCAACAAAAATTTATTGAGTACCTACCAGGGACCAGGTAAGTGCTGAAGATTGAGAACTGAAACAGAAACCACAATTTGTCAAGGATATCTTGACTCACAAAACAGGTAAACTGCACCAGACTAAGATATGATGTGCTTCATACACTAGCAATACTCGATAAGTACACCACTTGGCTCAGATTCATAGTTCCAAGGTAAGACCATGGACACTTCTGTTAATTATCTAGTTTACAAAATCTAACCAAAGAGATTAGAGCAAAGAACACCCCATGTCTCAACACCATCTAGGACAAAATGCACCCAGCAGTCAAGAAGATTGTTTTATTCGGGCTGGTGCAAAGGGGAGATCATAGATTAATGAGGCAAGTCTCAAGGAAGAGGAAGAGAACTTGAACTTTGCTGAAACAAGAGTCATTACGGAAGAGTAGAGGCAGGTCTTACCTTAGATATGTGATTGTGAGGCAGTCCTTTGTGGTTAGCCTTTTCTCTGTATTGTTTCAGTTTTAGCATCAGTGCTGTTGAAATGAGCACGTGTTAGCCTTTTCTCTGAACACAGAAGGGTGGGGGATTTCTGAACCATTAAAAAAATGCTATCTCACATAGTTCTATTTCTTTAAATAACAGCTTGAGATATAATTTACCTACCATACAATTAACTCATTTAAAGTATATGGTTTACTGGTTTTCGGTATTTCACGTAGTGGTATAACCATCATCATGATCAATTTTAGAACATTTTTTATCACCTCTAAAAATCCTTTAAACCCCTTAGCCGTCACTCCCCCATTTTTTGTTGTCCTAGGCGACTTCTACTTTACTTTCTGCCTTTCTGCTACTTGCATTTAGCATAGTTTCCAAGTTCATCCATGTTGAGTATAAGTACTTCATTGCTTTTTATCACCTAATAATATTTTACTGTATAACACATTTTATTTATCCATTCATCAGTTGGTAGACATTTAGGTTGTTCCACTTTTTGGCTATTATGACTAATGCTGCTATGAACATTCAAGTACAAGTTTTTGTGTGAACATATGTCTTCCATTCTTTTGGCTATAGACCTAGGAGTAGAATTGCTGAGTCTGATGGTAACTCTAGGTTTAACCTTTTGAGGATCTGCCAGGCTGTTTTCCACAGTGATTGGGCCAGTTTACATTTCAACCAGCAGTCTAGGAAGGTTCCAATTTTTTGACATCCTGGCCAACAGTTTTTTCTTTTTTTTATTACAGCTATCCTAGTGGGCATGAAGTAGGGTCTGGTGGTTCGGAGTGGCATTTCCCTGATGGCTAGTGATGCTGAGCTTCTTTTTTTGTGCTTACTTATCTCAATATAGTTTCAAATTGTGTCAGTCTTCTTAAGAGTAAGGTTAGACACCCTTCTGTATGTTTAAGAAATTTCTATAGGTTCTTCTTAAAGATTTGAGAGAGAGAGAGGGAGAGAGCACACATGAGTGGAGGGGGTTGCTAAGAAAGAGAGAATCTCAAGCAGACTCCCCACTGAGCATGGAGCTGAAGTGGGGGGGACTCGATCTCAGGACCCTGAAATCAATACCTGAACTAAAATCAAGAGTTAATTAACTGACTGAGCCACCCAGGTACCCCTATATGTTCTTTTCTGTGAATTGTTTATGTCCTTTGTTTCTCTTTGGGGATGATGTTTTGTTTTGTTTTTTTTTCTTATTTCCTTTCTTCCTTTCTTTCTTGGCCTTTTCAAAGAATCAGCTAACCAGTTTTTTAAAAAATATTTTATTTATTTGAGAGAGGAGAGAGTAAGAGAGAGAGTGTGGGGTGAGGGGCAGAGGGAGAACCTGACTCCCTGCTGAGTAGGGAACCTGATATGATGGGGGGCTCAATCCCAAGACCCTGGGATCATGACCTGAGCTGAAGGCAGGCAGATGTTTAACTGACTGAGCCACTTTGGTGCCCCAAAGAATCAGCTAATCAATTTATTAGTGATGTAATTTTTATGTGTTCTAATTCATTTATTTCTCCTTTATTACTTTCTTCCTTTTGCTTTCTTAGGATTAATTCCCCATTTCTCAACTTCGTTGGGTTTTATGTTTTTAATTTATTTATTTTCTCCCTTACTAAGAAGTATTTTTAAATATATATTTTTCCCTCTGAGAACTAGTTTAGCTATATCCTGTGGCTTTTGATATATATATATAGTTTTCATTAACATTATTGTCTAAATATTCTACAGTTTCTTCTTTTTTTCCCCCTTCTTCCTTCTTTTCCTTTTTTGAACCAAGGGAGAGTTATAAGTATTCAAGCAGTAAGATCTTATTTCCTGGTTCTATTATTAATTTCTAGTTTTATTACATTGTGATTAGAGAATGGTATCTGTTGATGAGGGAGCAGAAGGCAAGCTGAGGACAAAGCATAAGCTGACACCCTGTACCTGATTCCCAACCCTATGGGAAATGTTTGACATTCCTCAGAGACTCTTGACTGCCCTAAAACCAAGGGAAGGGAAAAACAAATGGTTAACTGATAGAGAACACAGCCCTACAAGACATGAGTCTTCATAGTGTACCAATCAGTGTCTTAGTGATTTACAAGAAAAAAGCATCCTTGTCAATAGCCTACCTTCCAGAGACCCATAACTCAATTCCCTGGAGCCCTACCATCATGCTCTCTTCCATGAGTGATGTGGGAAACAGAGGCAGAAGGGAAAGTAAACAAAATTATGTTTCTTCATGACCTGCAGCCCATTGACGAGGACTTGAGATATTCCCCCAGGAAGCTCCCAACTGTCTTAATGTTAATGCCTTACTCAACCTTAGCTTGACGATAGCAAGGCCTCCACAATCCTGTGTTTTCTTTGGCATATGAAGGTCCTTTTGGACACCTCCCTTTGTCCTTACCTCCTCCAGCTCCCAAGTGTATAATCAGCCATCCCTCACAACCCCTGTTCAGTGGCTCTTTCTGCTCAGGGGTCCTGTCCCAGTGCTTTAATAAATTCACTTTTTTGCACCAAAGACATCTCAAGAATTCTTTCTTGGCCACGGGCTCTGGGCCTCACCAACATTCAAAAACTACATCGTCTATTATTCTTTTTAGAATTTATTGAAATTTTCAATGAATTCTTTTTTTTTAAAGGGTTTATTTATTTATTAGAGAGAGAGAGTACAAGTAGGGGGAGTGGCAGGCTCCTCTCAGAGCAGAGAGCTGGATGTGGGGCTCAATCTCAGGACCCTGAGATCATGACCTGAGCCGAAGGCAGCCACTTAACTGACTGAGTCACCCAGGCACCCTCGATGAATTCTTTTTGAAGAATTATAAACAGTACCAGAATATGCCACCCCAGAATATGCCACTTTAGCATATAAAGATCATTTTGAGCTAAAGATAATTGAGAACCAGGAGACTTGGGGGAAAAAGCTCTTTACCTCCCCCAGTTACCTAAAAATAAACTATAAATTTCTCCTTTTGTGAAGGAATTTTACATTTATAAAGAAAATTTCCATTTGCAAGATGTCTCCATACCAGGAAGAGAGCTACTGCTGGAGACATCTCTTAGGACCTGGGAGACCCTTAACCACACAACACAACAATCTTATCTACCATATTGCTTACTTTCCCTAAACTCTTCCCCTACCCCAAATCTCCAAACCTTTTTTCCCCTTGTAACCAAAGCAACGTGAATTCACTCCTTGGTGAGTCATAGATACACCTGGTGGGGTTGTTGCACTGAGTAAACTTTATTTGTAGCAAATAAGGAGATGGCGGGATATAGCTTCCAAAACCATGACTTCCCAAAGAGGGTGAATGGCTACCTTTTGTTTATGGTTAGGATGAATATTAAGATAGGGAAGTTTTGTCATCCTAAGTAGAGGCAGGCATAAGGTCATGCAGGTGCCTTAAGGAAATATGCCTATACATTATGTAAATGAGGCTTGTTCTCCTCCTCCAGCTGGAGAGGTTAGTATTATAATGAGGAAAGGTAATTGCTGGTCATTCCACAGCCCATCTGCACAGGCACAGTTCAGGGTTTTAGGTGAAATGGTCTGGGTGGTGTCAAGGTAGTTGGGGGTGGAGATCTGGGGTTTCATCTGCCTGAGTTTAGAGGTAAGCCAGAAAGAAGAGCTTAAGGAAAAATGTAAGACAACGGTTGTAAGTACAAGCAGTGGGTAGTAAAGGTCAGGGCTTGGAGTTTTGTTGGTGACACCTTTTTTGGCCTAAGGTTGTATATAAATCTCAATCATATGGCCACCTCCCTGGGTCACATATCTTTGTGACATTTCCATGCGTTGCAATTAGTAGGGGGAAAGGGAAGAGATGTTTTCCTCCCCTTCAATTACATTACTTTTGGAGTTTATTGAAGTTTCTTGTGACCTAATAACAATGGCAGAGTCCACTAATTTTGAAAATGTTCTGGAGATACATGAGAATAAAATAGATTTTTAATTTTCAGATTATAAGCTTGATATATCAGCAGCTCTATTTTTTTTGAAGATTTTATTTATTTATTTGACAGAGATCACAAGTAGGCAGAGAGGCAGGCAGAGAGAGAGGAAGGGAAGCAGGCTCCCTGCTGAGCAGAGAACCCGATTCGGGGCTCGATCCCAGGACCCTGAGATCATGACCTGAGCTGAAGGCAGAGGCTTAACCCACTGAGCCACCCAGGCGCCCCAGCAGCTCTATTTTTTTTTTTTTTTAAAGATTTTATTTATTTATTTGTTAGAGAGAGAGAGAGAGAGAGAGCATGAGCACAGGCAGACAGAGTGGTAGGCAGAGGCAGAGGGAGAAGCAGGCTCCCTGCCGAGCAAGGAGCCCGATGTGGGACTCGATTCCAGGACGCTGGGATCATGACCTGAGCTGAAGGCAGCCGCTTAACCAACTGAGCCACCCAGGCGTCCCAGCAGCTCTATTTTTAAAACTATGTTATTTAAGGTCTTACCTTATGACTATAACCTAAAAGAGAGGTAAATTAATCTCCCTTACTTACGTGTCTCTGTTTCTCCTTGTATTTCCTCTAGCTTTCACTTTGTTAATGTATATTAATTGTTACATAGATATTAAAAGTTATATCTTTTAATAAATATATCTTTTAAAAGATATAAAAGTTATATCTTTTGGGACTCTCATAATCTTACTATTTGAATAACTCTCATCTCATTTAATAATTTTTGTCCAGAATTCATTCTAGTCAAGTATTAAGATCATGATGTCTGGGGCGTCTGAGTGGAGCATCAGTTAAGCGTCTGCTTTTGACTCAGGTCATGATCTCAGGGTCCTGGGATCAAGCCCTGCGTTAGGCTCCTTGCTCAGCGGGGAGCCTTCTCCTCCCTCTCCTTCTGCTCTCCCCCACTGCTTCTGCTGTCTCTCTCTCTCTATCAAATAAATAATTAAAATCTTTAAAAATCTCAAGCCCCACAAAAAAACGAAAAAAAAAAAAAGATCATGATGTCTGCTGAACTTTTATACTTTGTAAAAACACCTTTTCTCATCCTTTTCAATCCTTCTTAATCATTTTGTTTTATCATTAGGTTTTAGTTTGTGATCTAATATGAGTCTCTCTTAACAGGTGAATTTGGCCTATTTATACCTCTTGGTATGACAGTTATGTTTGGATCTGTTGTATTTGTTCTATTCCTGTGTTTGTGTTTTTAGTGATAAATTGGAAGGTTTAGTGATATTTGGAAGGTAACTACTAGAATACCTTTATAGACTTCTTGAAAAATAATTTTCAGAAAAAAAGAAAAGCTTGACTGCTGCTCAGATACAAGAATGAATATGTGTTAAAGATTTTATTTTACTCCTTAATTAGCTAGAGAACCAGACAGGTGTTATAACAGGTTCAGAGGAAAAGTCAAAGGAACACAAATTTAAATGAAATAAAGGGATTGAATTATAATTGGAGGCAGAACTATTTTTTTACAGGGACGCCTGGCTGGCTCAGTCGGTAGGGCATGGGACTTTTACTCTCAGGGTCATGAGTTCAAACCCTATGTCGGTTGTGAAGCCTACTTAAAAACACATAAATAGGGGCGCCTGGGGGGCTCAGTCGTTAAGTGTCTGCCTTCGGCTTAGACCATGATCCCAGGGTCCTGGGATCAAGCCCCTCATTGGGTTCCCTGCTCAGCAGTGAGCCTGCTTCTCCCTCTCCCACTCCCCCTGCTTGTGTTCCCTCTTTTGCTGTGTTTCTCCCTCTCCCACTCCCCCTGCTTGTGTTCCCTCTTTTGCTGTGTCTCTCTCCGTCAAATAAATAAATAAAATCTTTATTGAAAAAAAAAATACAGTTAAGTCTTCTGAGGATCTAAATTAACCTCAAGTTTCTAAATGAAAACAAAACAAACATAAAGTCCCCTGGTTTTTCCAGAGGGGGAAGGAAGTCAAAGGAAACGACCAAACAATACAGATTTGCATAGCTATCATTTACCTGCAGTTTACAAGTGCAGAACTGCTCAAAGAGAATGAGTCTGACTCTCCTGGAGGCAGGAGGGTGGGCTGGAGAGGACCCACAGCTCTTGACTGAAGTACATTTCTTTTTATAGTCTTAAAATTATATGATACCCTTTTAATCCTCTATTTCTTTAGACATATGTACCAATTTTTTATAGGTTGAGCAGCTCATCCTGGCTTCAGCACTGTAAGTCCCATGTCCTGGGAAAACCAGGACAGAGGGTCACCCTAATTTTCTACTACAAACAATGAGGGAATTATTCTATTTCCTCTTCTTTGCTGAGGAAGCTCTTTCTGTCTTGGTGGTAAGCAGCCTTGACTACTCTTGAAGAAGCTTTTAAAGATCCCGATGCCTGGGCCTCATACCCCCCCCCCCCCATAGATTCTCATTTAATCAGTCTGGGATGTGGCTTGTACATCTGGGAGTTTTAAAAGCTACTGAGGTAATTCTCATGTTTAGAATCAGAGACTGGGAACTATTGGTATGTAAAGATATGGAACTTTCTGCAAGATGTACTAAGTACAGAACAATGTATGTGGTATGCCACCAGCATGTAGAAGATGGAAAAGAAGAAGAAAATATTTCTGTATATTAGTATGCATATACTATCTTTGGAAGGAGTTGTTAACATCGGTTACTGCCAGGGATATCAGCTGGGCATTGGGAAGACTTCTCACTGCCTACTTTTTGACCTTGTGAATCTGTTTTCTATTTTTAACTGTTATTTTAAAGTTCTACCTCTTTAATCTGGAAAAAACATTTACTGTCCCAAAAAAGTAGATATATAATTAAATAGACCGTATGATCTTTCATTTTTTTAAATGCTCCCAACACATACAAACTGAACTACAGCCCAGCAAAGAGCTATGCATAGAAAACGTTTTCTAAGGAAGGAAATTTAAAATATATTACTCCAAAATTACATGAATATATCACATTACAAAATTTAAAAACATACATATATGCAAATACACATATACACACACAAACACATCCAACAAAGCGTGTCTCAGTGGTAGAACTATGACTTTTATTTCTTGTATCTTTTTAAAACGTAGAAGACATCTTCATTATTTTTATAATACAAATAAAAATTAGAAACTTAATAATCATGTTTTTATCTAAAGGCAGGGTTTTGGCTCCCCTGGAAGGAGTCAGCTTTATCTTGCTGGGGTAGCACCTTTTGTTCTTATTCCTTCCTTCCTGTGCCATGTGGGTTCCTTTCTCACCAGAGAGGAAGCCCAACTGCTGAGGCTTCAAAACCAGCCCGACTGCCTCATGGCAGCACCTGGGGAAGGGCTAGCCCTGGAGCTGGGCAGCCGCCAGTCGATGCCCAGGTTAAACTTTCCTCATTGCTTCCCACACAGTGAACACTGTGCTCAGCTGTGTTGGGGGACAAAAGGTCAGCAGACAGGACTTTCCCAGCAAGGCCTTGCCTGTCAGAGGTGGTGGCCTGAACATGTGCACATAAACAGGTTTGTCCTAATTTATGGGGCCAGGATGAGAGTATCAGTGGAAGCCCACATTCCATATATCTAAATATTGGAAAGCTGTCACTCAAGTGAACACACTTTTGACTGACATATTATCTATTCTATTTCTTTGATAAATATGACTTCAACTGACTTGAGAAGACCAGGTTTGAGTGTAGAATTTCCTCTTATTCCATGGGGTTCTGTGTTTGGACATAGCTGTGGTGGGTATCTTCTTGTATCCAATCCCCCACCCCCAACCTCTTGATATCTACACCCTTGTGTAATCCCCTCCTCTTGAGTATGGGCAAGATCTGTCAATGCTTCTAACCAACAGAATGTGTCAAGTAGGTTGGGATTTCACTTCCATGTTTAGGTTAAATAAAATAGTGGCTTCTGTCTCATTAGCAGACTGTCCCCTTCTGGCTTTGATGAAGCAAGTTGCCAGGCAGGAGAGGCCTGTATGACAAGTCAATGTGGGTGGCCTCCACATAATAGCCAACAAGGAACCAAGGCCTGCAGTCCAGTGACCCTTGAGGAATAGAAATTCTGCCAACAGTTGTCCCAACCTAGAAGCATGGAGCTCTTGGGTGGCTCAGTCGGTTAAGCATCTGCCTTCAATTCAGGTCATGATCCTGGAGTCCTGGGATGGAGTCCCACATGGGCTTTCTGGTCAGTGGAGAGCTGGCTTCTCTCTCTGCCCCTCACCCCACTCGTGCTCTCTCCCTCAAATAAAATCTTTAAGAAAAAAAAATAAATTTAAGGATAAAAAAAAAATGAATTTAGAAGCATATCCTTCCCCAGTCAAGTCTACAGATGAGACTCCAGTCCTGGACCACACCTTGTGATAGATCCTGAAACTGAGGACATCTAAGCCCTGCCCAGATTCCTAACCCACAGAAACTGTGAGACAATAAATATGCTGTTTTAAGTTGCTAAGTTTATCATAATTTTTTACACAATAGAAAATTAATATAATGGCTCTGATGGAAGAGTTGGCCTTAGACCATGGCTCTCAGGTAGTCACTTACTCATTTTCTCTTCCCAGGCCCTCTTCATCTTGAATCTTGAGGGGCCTCATGTTCATTTCTGTAGATATCCTGGCTTTCATGTCAGTTCTGTCATCCCTGTTCTCCACTCCTAGATAACCTTCAAGCCCAGAGGTATGCACATACTCAGCTAGTGCTACCCATGGGAGCAATGCTGCCCTTGGGAATACAGACCAGAGGGCAGTTTCTATCAAGCCCTGAGAATGGCTCAAGGTCATTTGTGCAGGGAATCCCAGGGTCCTAAGTACTCAGAACACCCTAGGAGAGGGGCTTCAGGTCCTTGCCCCCCACCCCACCCAGACTCTCTACCCCACTGGAAAGGGCATGGCTAGAGAAGGAACAAAGCAAGGCTTACCAAAGCACAGGCCAAGGCCAGGGACCCTTCTTGCCCACTCTAAGGCCGGCGCTGCACTCATGAGAAGCACTGGCTGGGCCCTGGTAGACTGGATCAGACTTGGAGAGCTGCCTGAGGAGCATAAATGAGCAGACTGCCACACATCTGAGGGAAATCTTCAAAGGGAGTTGTTGGTTGAGCAGAACCATATAAGTGCGAGGGCTTAGGGATCAGGAGAAATGGGAAGGTCTCCAACAGAGCCACCAGAACTGAATTGTTGCCGCCCAGTGATGTGGTTTCTTTAGGGCAGAGTGATGAGGAGTTTGGACTATAGAGTCAGAGTGCATCTGTTCAAATCCTGCCTCTGCACCCTGGCTGTGTGACATTAGTCAAATTACCTAAACTCTCAGAATATCAGTTTCCTCAACTGTAAAATGGGGATAATAATAGTATCTATCCCTTAAGTTTGCGGAAAGGACCAATACAGGTAAAATGCCTGGTAAATGCTTCATGAATATTGGCTATTGTTAAGGAAACTGAGGCTTAAAGCAAATGAAAGATTGTCTTTCTGCTCCTCAGTGCTATTTGCCTTGCTTCAGAGGTTAGAGGGAGAAGCAAGGAGGGTTTTATTCAGTTTCTAGGATACTCATTTGTGTAAGAAGCATTTATAGTGGGGGCCGGGGGACTGGCCTTCAAGATGGGCCACTTTGGTATGAACATTATTTTGAGTTAAAAGCAATCTAAACCCAGCAGATTCAGGAAAAGATTTTTACCTTCCCCTCAACTGCCTGCTTGTACCAGGAAGAGAGCTATTAATAGAGATTTCGTTTTACCTAAGAAACTTAACTGCATAATATGGCAACTTTTATTGTCCAAACATCTGCTAATGATCTTTCTCCCCTTTGTATCTTCAGACTCTATCCCTCTCCTTAGTTCATATAAGCATTAGGTTGCCTCACTGTCTTTTGAATTTCCATGACTGTGTGGATTCCTGTACATATGCTATTAAATTTGATTTTCACTGTTAGTCTGTCTCATGTCAATTTGATTCTTAGTCCACCTAGAAGGACATTGAAGGATATAAGAAATTCTTCCTCAATGATGGGAACTTTTGAGCATGGTCCTAACTCACACCTTCCTTCCTCAAACTCCATGACAGTCACAACGGGGGGAAAGTGCTGCTGGAGTGAGGGGATCAGGGTCCTATGGTTTCTGTCTTTAACAACTGTGTGCCCTTGGACAAGGCACCTGGGCTCTGTTGTCCCATCTGTGAAGTAAAGGGGTTATCAGTGTGCCTTGAAGCGTGGACCACAGACCTGCAGCCTCGACATCACCTGGAGCTGCTAGAAGGGCAAAATCTCAGGCTCCACCTGGACCTTTTGACCCAGAATCTCTGGGGCCAAGGCCTGAGAATTTGCATTTCTAACACACCCTCTTGGTAATTTTTTGCTCACTGAAATTGGAGGATCACTGGGGTGGACTATCAGAGGTCTTCACGGACCTGGCTTGGCAGACCCCTCTGGGCACTGCTGCAGGAAGCCCAATGGGCTGGGCTTCTTGGCGCTAAGCCTGACCAGAACTGGTCTCCACCAGAGACTCCGCTTTCACAGACACCTGTGGGGTCCTAAGGAAACAGGTGCTGTGTTTCCACTCAGTAGAGTTTAGAAACTGCTTGTTATGGTCTGAATGTTTGTGCTTCCCAGTTTGTAACTTGAAATTCCAACCCCTGAAGGTGATGATATTAGGAGGTGGGCTTTTGGCAGGGGCTTTAGTCTTGAGGGTAGAGCCCTCACGAATGGGATTCGTGCCTTTGGAAAAGAGGCCCCGGAGAACTCCCTACCTGCTTTGCCACGAGAGGTTGCAGTGGGAAGCTGGCAACTCAGCAGCAGAGGGCCCTCGCCTGACCATGCTGGTACCCTAATCCCGGACTTCTGGCTTCCAGAACTGTGAGGTAGAAATTTCTGTTGTGCTTAAGGCACCCAGTGTGTGCTACTTTGCTATATCCGCCTGAAAGGACTAAGACACTGCTGGCTTGGGGGGCAGGGCTGGCTATATAATTTGTGGGGCCCAGTGCAAAATGAAAATACAAGGCCCCTTGTTGAAAAAACAGGAGAAAAGCTTTTTTTCTTGCTTCTGCTGTCTCCCTCTTGACTTTTCATGTGTTTTAAAATTTGCTATTTCATATCATGGCCCTTCAGGCATGGGGGCACTTGCAGGGTGAGTGCAGGTCCAGCCCCCACCCTCCCTGGGTTTGCACCCAGGCCCTTGCTGTGGGCCTTGCAGTTTGCAGGTGACCTCTGAGCTCTGGTTGAAGCAAAAGTGATTGCCGCTGGGAGAAGGCAGAGCAGCTAGCAGCAACCTGGTACTTGGGGTGATTAATGAATGCATTTGGAAATTTCCTTCTGCTTTGTCCTGAGCCTGCACCTGAACTGTGGTTGATACAGCAGTACATTTCTGTATAATCTCTTTTGACAGCCAGGAGGAGGGCAAACCCACAAGACTAACCCAATTACAGTAAAAGAGAGATCTGGCTGCTCCCTGTTGGCAAGGTCAAGCCAAGGGCATCCCAATTCAGGGATCTAGTGCTTCTGGACCAGCGAGCTGCCAGCACTGAAAGTACTTTCCTGTCCAGCTCCTTGGCATATTTTTACTTCGTGACAAATGGTGGCTGTCACTCCTGGGCTGTGTTAAGTAGGGTGGTGTGAAGGGAGCCAAATGGATTGGGCTCCCTGTACCCCCATAGCTGGGCCTGAGCTACATCAGCCCAGGAGAGGATGTACAGTGGTGAGAGCCCTCATCAGGGACTCGGAAAAACTGAGGTCTCTTCCTGTTCTATCTCACAGAGTGACCTTGGTAGACTTTCAGCCTCCCTAGGCCTCAGTATTCTCATCTGTAACATAAAGATACTCAGATTATTTCCCAGCTCTGCCTCTCCCTTATTTAACATATCATCTGGTTAAGGATTTAAAAGAGGTATTTCAGTCTGTGCAGTTAATTTTATAGGAAGGGTGTGAAGAACATAGGGCAAAGTGAGATAGAAACTGTAAGGTGGGTTGGTTACATCGGGAAAGACTAAAATGTCATTAAAGAACTTGATGCTTCTTTTGTAGGCAAGGGGAGACAATTGAAGGCATATAAAGAGGGAAAGGGATGTCTTCAGAGCTGATGAAGTAGAATGCCAAGTTTCAGAGGAATTGAGGATTAAAAGAAGTTAGTTAAGGGGCACCTGGGTGGCTCAGTGGGTTAAATCCTCTGCCTTCAGCTCAGGTCATGATCCCAGGGTCCTGGGATCGAGCCCCACATCCGGCTCTCCGCTTGGTGGGGAGTCTGCTTCCCCCTCTCTCTCTCTGCCTGCTTCTCTGCCTACTTGTGATCTCTCTCTCTGTCAAATAAATAATAAAATATTAAAAAAAAAAAAAAAGAAGTTAGTTAAGGGGCTATGCACAGGTGTTTGTCCTTACCAGACAGTATCAAATTGCCTTCCTGAGGGCTGTCCAAATTTACACTCCTCCCCAGCAGACTAAGAGAGTTTTTATTTCCTTACAAACTCATTGTTATTTGACATTATCAGACCTCTACATTTTTACCAACTAATGGGTGTGAACTGGCATTTTATTGTGATTTTTCTTTTTCTTTCTTTCTTCTTTCTTTCTTTCTTCTTCTTCTTTTCCTTCTTCTTCTTCTTCTTCTTTTTTTAAAGATTTTATTTGTTTGAAAGAGAGAGAGAACATAAACAGGGGGAGTGTCAGATGGAGAGGAGAAGCAGGCTGGAGCCCAGGACCCAGAGATCAGAACCTGAGCTGAAGGCAGACTCTTAACTAACTGAGCCACTCAGGTGCCCCTGTGGGTTTATAGGATTTTTAAAAAGTAATTTCTGTACCCAGTGTGGGGCTTGAACTCATGACCCCAAGATCAGGAATTGCAGGTTCTACCAACTGAGCCAGACAGGCACCCCATATTTACTGGATATTTAGGCTTCCTCTTCTATGAGTTTCCTATTCAGTCTTTTGTCTGTTTTTCTCTATGTTCTTTTAAAATTCCCCCTCCCTCATTGATTCTGGATACTAATCTTTGGTCAGTTACAAGCAATATGAATGTATTTTCTCAGTTTGTAGTGACTTTAGAAGAGCAGTCGGATCATGTAATAGTTGAATTTATCAACATTTTTAGTTTGTTCTTTGATATCTTTTAAAGAAATCCTTCTCTGAAGTCCTAAAGCTGTTTTTTTTATTTCTCCTGCATTATCTAAAAAATTTAATGTTTTATTTTTCATATTTAAGCCTTTGCACATTGAACTTAGGTTTGTATATAGTGTAGGACAAGGAAAGATCAGATTGGATATAGTTTTATCTTTTTCCATGTGGATACCAAGTTGTCCCAACACCACAGCCAGGAAAAGGGTGGGAGTAGCCAAGCGCCAACTCCCAGGGTTGCAAGCAACTGAAGCTGAAGTGAGCACCTTCATTTTTGTACCTTGGGCGCCGTATTTGCCTCAGTTTATCCTTGCCTTGCTGTCATTCTCCCCTTCCAGGGAACCCAGCCCATGGCAAAAATGTTTGTCCTGATTCTGACACACATGAAACTCTGGGTCTCCTATTTAGGATTTTAGGTTCCTGAGACAGACGAGTCTCCCCGCCCCCCACTCCGTGTTAATTTCAGTACAGTTAACACACAATGTTATATTAGTTTCAGGTGTACAATATAGTGATTCCACAATTCTATACACTGCTCAGTGCTCATCACTGTAAGTGTCCTCTTAATCCCCCTCACCTATTTTTCCCATTCCCCCCACCTCCCCTCTGGTAACCATCAGTTTGCTCTCTACAGTTCAGAGTCTAGTTTTTGGTTTGTCTTTTTTTCTGTGTTCATTTGCTTTCTTCCTGAAATTCCACATATGAATGAGGTCATTTGATATTGGTCTTTCTCTGACCTATTTCCCTTAGCATTATATCCTCTAGATCCATCCATGTTGTTGCACAGGGCAGGATTTCATTCTTTTTTATGGCTAAGTAGTATATCATATATATATACTGCATCTTCTTTATCCATTCATCTATTGATGGACACTTGGGTTGCTTTCATAATTTGACTATTGTAAATAATGCTGCAATAAACATAAGGGTACATATATCTTTTCAAATTCATGTTTTCATATTTCTATGGGTAAATACCAATAGTGGATCATATGGTAGTTTTATTTTCAATTTTTTTGAAGAAACTCCGTTCTATTCTCCAGTGGTTGGACTGATTTACAGTCTCACCAACAGTCACAAGTGTTCCCTTTTTTCCACATCCCCACCAACACTTGTTGTTTTGTTGTGTTTTTTATTTTAGCCATTCTGACAGATGTGAGATGATACTGTGGTTTTGGTTTGCATTTCTCTGATGATGAGTGATGTTGAGCATCTCTTCATATGTCTGTTGGCCATCTGTATTGTCTTCTTTGAAGAAATGTCTTTTCAGGGCTTCTGCCCATTTTTAAAGTGGATTATTTTTTTGTTTATATATTGAGTCCCATAAATTCTTTATATATCTTGGCTACTAACCCTTTATTGTGTATATCATTTGCAAACATCCTTTCCCATTCAGTAGGTTGTTTTTTTTAGCTTTGTTGATTATTTCCTTTGCTGTGCAAAAGCTTTTTATTTTGATGTAGTTCCAATAATTAAGTTTGCTTTTGTTTTCCTTGCCTCAGGAGACCTATCTAGAAAAACATTTGTATGGCTGATATCAGAGAAATTACTGCTTGTGCTCTCTTTAGGATTTTTATGGCTTCAGGTCTCACATTTAGTTCCTTAATCCACTTCGAGTTTACTTTTGTGTGTGGTATAAGAAAGTGGTCCATTTTCATACTTTTGCATGTAGCTTTCCAGTTTTCCCAACACCATTTGTGGAAGAGACTGTTTTTTTTTTCCCCACTGCATATTCTTACCTCCTTTGTTATAGATTAATTGGCTGTATAAATGTGGGTTTATTTCTGGGCTCTCTATTCTGTTCCATTGACTGAGATCACATAGGTGTCTATTTTTATGTCAGTACCATACTGTTTTGATTAGTATGGCTTTGTAATATATCTTGAAATCTGTGGGACCTCCAGTTTTGTTGTTTTTCAAGATTTCTTCGGCTCTTCAGGGTCTTTTGTGGGTCCATACAAATTTTAAGATTACTTGTTCTAGTTCTGTGAAAAATGCTGTTGGTACTTTGATAGGGATTGCATGGAATCTGTAGATTGCTTTGGGTAGTATAGACATTTTTAACAATATTTGTTCTTCCAATCCATGAGCATGGAACGTATTTCCATTTGTTTCTGTTGTCTTTAATTTCTTTCACCAATATTCTATAGTTTTCAGAGTATAGATCTTTCATCTCCTTTGTTAAGTTTATTCCTAGGTATTTTGGTATTTTTGGTGCAGTTGTAAGTGGGTTTTCTTAATTTCTCATTTTGTTATTTCATTATTAGTCTATACAAATGCAACAGATTTCCGTATATTGATTTTGTATCCTGTGAACTTACTGAATTCATTTATCAGTTCTAGTAGTTTTTTTGGTGGAGTCTTTAGGATTTTCTATCTATAATATCCATATCATCCACAAATAGTGGAAGTTTTATTTTTTCCTTACCAATTTGGCTGCCTTTTATTTCTTTTTTTTTGTCTGATTGCTGTGGCTAGGACTAATACTATTTTGAATAAAAGTGGTGAAAACGGACCACTTTATCTTGTTCCTGATCTTAGGGGAAAAACTCTGTTTTTCATCATTGAGTATGATGTTTGCTATGGGTTTTTCATAGATGGCCTTTATTATGTGGAGGTATATTCACTCTAACCCTACGTTGTTGAAGGTCTTTATCATGAATGGATGTTTTACTTTGTCAAATGCTTTTTCTGCAACCAGTGAAATGGTTATATTGTTCCTGTCCTTTCTCTTATATTGATGTGATGTATCACATTGATTAATTTGCAGATACTGAGCCACACTTGCATCCCAGGAATAAATCCCATGTGATTGTGGTGAATGATTTTTTTTTTTTTTTAATGTACTGTTGGATTCAGTTTGCTAATATTCTGCTGAGGCTTTTTGCATCTATGTTCATCAGAGATATTGGTCTATAGTTTAGTTTTCTCTTCCTTCCTTCCTTTCTTTTTTGGTAGTGTCTTTATAAGGTTAGCAGAGGTTACCTTTATAGGGTAGCAGAGTAACACTGGCCTCATAGGATGAATTTGGAAGCTTTCCTTCTCTTCTGTTTTGTGGAATACTTTGAGAAGAATAGGTATTACCTCTTTAAATGTTTGGTAGAATTTGCCTATGAAGCCATATGGTCCTAGACTTTTGTTTGTTGGGAGTTGTTGTTTTTGTTTTTTTGTTTTTTTGTTTTTTTTTTATTACTGATTCAATTTCATTGCTGGTATCCAGTCTGTTCATATATTCTATTTCTTCCCGTTTCAGTTTTGGTAGGTTATATGTTTTTAGGAATTTATCCATTTCTTCTAGGTTGTCCAATTTGTGGGTGGATAATTTTTCATAATATCCTCTTATAATTCTCTGTATTTCTATAGTGTTGGTGGTTATTTCCTCTTTAATTTCTGATTTTGAGTTCTCTCTCTCTTTTCTGATGAGTCTGGCTTAAAATTTATCAAATTTGTTTTTCTTTTCAAAGAACCAGCTCCTGGTTTCATTGATCAGTTCTATCACTTTTTTGGTTTCCATTTCATTTGTTTCTGCTCTAATCTTTATTATTTCCTTCCTTCTACTGGTCTAGGGTTTTACTGGTTCTTCTTTTCCTAGCTCCCTTAACTATAGAGTCAGGTTTTTTATTGAGATTTTTTTGCTTCCTTCGGTAGGTCTGTATTGCTATAAACTTCCCTCTTTAAACCACTTTTGCTGCTTCCCCAAAATTTTAGGCAGTTGTGTTTTCATTTTAATTTGCCTCTGTGTATTTTTGGGTTTCCTCTTTGATTTCTCAGTTGACCCATTCATTGTTTAGTATCATATTATTTAACCTCCATATATTTGTGCTCTTCCCAAATTTTTTTCATGTTGATTCTTTTTTTTTAATTATTATTTTTTAAGATTTTATTTATTTATTTGACAGACTGAGATCACAAGTAGAGAGGCAGGCAGAGAAAGAGAGGAGGAAGCAGGCTCCCCACGGAGCAGAGAGCCCGATGCGGGGCTCGATCCCAGGACCCTGGGATCATGACCTGAGCCGAAGGCAGAGGCTTTAACCCACTGAGCCACCCAGGAACCCCTTCATGTTGATTCTTGAGAAATCAGATTATTTCTTCTTGATTTCTAGTTTCATAGTGTTGTGGTCAGAAAAGATGCATGATATGACTCCAGGGTATTTTAATTTGTTGAGATTTGTTTTGTGGTCTAATACGTGATCTCTTCTGGAGAATGTTCCATGTACATTTGAAGAATGTGTATTCTGTTTTAGGATGGAATGTTCTGAATATATCTGTTAAATCCATCTGGTCCAAGGTGTAATTCAAAGCTACTATTTCCTGTTGATTTTGGATGACCTATCCATTGATGTATATAGGATGTTATAGTCCCCTACTGTTGTTATATTACTATTGATGACTTTATGTTTATTATTAGCTGCTTTATAATTTGGGTGCTCCTATGTTGGATTCACAGTTATAATTATTATATCTTCTTGGTGGATTTTTCCCTTTATGTTTACATAGTGTCCTTCTTTGAGGCAGGAGAGTCTTCATGAAGAAGGAAAAGGAGGCTTGAATATTCTATCTGCTCCAGGCTGAGGAAGGAGGGATGCCTGGGTCTGGAGGAGGAGGGATAAATAGGTCTATTGCCCTTGATGTGCTATTAGAGGCTTTTATTATTTTCTGACACTTCTGGGGGCAAGGAGCTGGTGCAACAGGACCTATCCCCTCCACACTGTCTTGAGTGGACCCTGAAGGGTCTGGCAATTGTGGATTCTGCCCCTTGCATTCTCTAGAGAATGTGGGAAGTTCTTGAGGACACCCAGACAGTTTAAGCTACTACATAGATATGGGACAGGGAATATTACAAGTGGACAAAGATTTATTTCTTTTAATTCTATTTCAGTCTTTCTAATTGTGTCTCAGAAAAAGCCTCCCTTTGGTGTAACTGGTCAAACTTCTCTAACACTTGCTCACCTCCTTTTTAACTCCTACAGGTTGGGCTTTGGGCTTTGAAGCCTTGGGGGCTATGGTATCTGACTAAATATTTAATCACATTGTTTTATTTTCATTGTATTCATTTTTGGAGGATTGCCTTCTATTCTGTCAAGTGATGGCAGTTTGCTATTAGTGATGCTAATGGCAAGTTCCTATTAATTAATTAATTAATTAATTTTAAAGTAGGCTCCATGCCCAGTGTGGAGCCCAGTGTGGGGCTTGAACTCATGACCCTGAGATCAAGATCTGAGGTGAGATCAAGAGTCAGGTGCTTAACCAACTGAGCCACTCAGGTGCCCCAGAAAGTTCTTATTTATTTAAAGATTTTATTTATTTGACACAGAGAGAAATAGAGAGAGTGAGAAAGATAGAGAGCACACAAGCAGGGGAGGCAGCAGGCAGATGGAGAAGTAGGCTTCTCACAGAGCAGAGAGCCCAATGTGGGGCTCAATCTCAGGGCCCTGGGATCATGACCTGAGCTGAAGGCAGAGGTTTAGCTGACTGAGCTACCCAGCCATCCCAGAAAGTTCCATTTTAATACATGCATTTGAGCAAAGAAGTTCACTTTATGTATGTAAAGTCATATGGATGTGTGCATTTGGATAAAGAGATGTAGGAGTCACCAAAATGTTGATGGTGGTTATGTTACAGTGGTTTTTGTTTTCCTCGTTTTTGTGTGTGTTGTTTGCATTTTTCATAATCAGCATGTGTTATTTACATAATCAGAAAATAACTATTTTTGTTATGGATCAAGGTATATATTCTATATATATTATGCACAATGTACATATATGTAATAACGTATACATAATAATACAAGGAATATGTGGATTTAGCTATATATTGACTATATATTGACTTCGCCTGATGTAGGGCTCATTCTGGGAGACTGTGAGGAAGGAGGACCTGGCTGAACCTGGGCTAAGACCAAGGACGGCTTTCCTGCCGTGGGAAATTAGGTGCTTGGCTCTCAGGGGCTGCTCTTTGTCCTTTCAGTATTGTTCAGAAGGCTCCATTTCAGAGTCTCAGTTACAATTTTGGAATCAGGTAAAGCACTGATCCTTTCTGGTGGGATGGGACCAAGTTTCTGTGGTGTGTTAGATCTTTGCCTAGCCTGCATTTATATACCACAGGTGGGGGTGGGCAAAGGGAACCCGGCCAGAGTCTAGATGGCTCAGATTTGTGAGTGCTGTCCTGTGAATGGTCTGCTGTCCAGAGCTGACAGACAATAGTCTTCTCCCTGCTGGACTGTTCCCTGCCTGCAGAGTGTCCACCATCTGGCTCTCTTCCCGAAGAGTCCTGGCAGTTCGTGCCAGTTCATGGTGCTGGCCTTTCTCTGGGGAGGAGGGCAGGATTGACTAGGAGTCCCTCAGGCAAACATTCCTGATGTGTAGCCCTAGGAATTTACTGCCCTCAGGAAAAGGCTCTTTGTCAGATCACACCCCAAGTTACTGTTTAATCTTTAGTGGAGCCAACATTGTCCAGACACAACAAGGAGCAGACAATTAATCCCAGAACTTCCTTGGGAATTTACCTGGCTTTATGGTCTGATTCCTGTTCTGGGTATCTGATTATGGGATCAACAGTTTGGGCTGATGGTGTCCTCCAAACATGAGATAATACAGACCTGTAGCCCCTCATCAGTAGGTACTGAAATCAGGGGGACCAGACAGTCACAGGCCCTGCTCTCCTGGAGGTAGCTGTTTGAAGAAGCAGACCAATGAATGAGGCAGGTGTGAAGAGGGTTTGTAGTGCAGGAGAGGGGCTGCCGCAGCACATAGCGGTGATCTCTGAGAGGGGGCAGGCGGGGTGTCTGTGGGGTAGACATTTAGATAGAGACGAAAAGAGTTTGCTAGGTGAGGAGATGTAGAGTGATGCTGGAAGAGGGAGCAGTGTGTGCAGAAATCTGGAGGCCAGAGGAACTCTGCTGGCTCCAATGAGAGGTGTCCTTGAGGTGGTTAAAGAAGAGAGAGCGGGGTGGGAGGATGGTCAGGACCCAGATACTGCAGGGCTTCCTTGGACACAAGAGTCCTTAACAAAGGACAATTTCCTCCTTCAGGGACATCTGGCAAGGTGTCACAACTTGGTCGTCACAAGAGTGTGGGGGGTCGGGTGTGGAGGGTAGGGGTATTACTGGCATCCAGCAGGAAAGAGGCTGCCAAACACCTTGCAGTGCACAAGACAGCCCCCAGCACCAAGGGGTTAGCCTGCCAGGATGTTTCTAGTGCTGAGGTTGGGAAACCCTCATCTAGGTCCACCAGGACCACTTGGAAGACTTTGTTTCTTATTCTAAAGCCAAGGGAAACCATGACGGGGTTTTACACAGGAGAGCAACATGATCAGATTTCTATTCCATAGTGGTAAGTCTAGCTGCTTGGAGGATATTTTAAGGTCTAGCTGTTCCAGTCTTGGGCAACTCTTTTAGTAGTTCTGGACCATTCTCCAGCTTGGGAATTTATAGCCTCTATGATCCCCCCTCCAACCTCCCGCCGACCCCACCCCAGGTTTTTACCATTAACAACTTTGTGGCCGTTTAGGTATCTATTAGGGCAGGAAAAGCAATTTAGAGGCATAGTAAGAGCTTAGGCAGGCCGGGGGGTGGTTTCTACTGGGTATAAAAGCACCACACTAGGGCCTACAAAATGTTTAAGGCCAGTATGGCAGGCAGAAAATGGCCCTCCAAGATGTCCATGTCCTAATCCTCCAAACCTGTGAATACTGGCAGAGGGATTTTATAGATGTGATTAAGCTAAGGGACTTGACATGGGAAAATTCTCCTGGATTGTCCAGGAGAATGGGCAGTGTAATGGGTCAGTGTAATCACAGGGCCCTTATAAAAGGGAGACGGGAGGTCAGATTCAGAGGAGATTTGGTGACAAAAACAGAGGCCAGAGTGAGAGAGAGAGAGAGAGACAGACAGAGAAAGAGAGATTTGAAGATGCCATGCTTTGGCTTTGAAGATGGGGGATGAGACCTGGAGTATAAAATAATAAATTTATGTGCCACTAAATAGCAACAGGCCAAAATAGCAACAGGAAACTAATCCAACGAGAAACTAAAAAAAGTTTCTTGTGTTTTCGTTTTTGTTTTTAGGTAAACTCTACCCCCAATGTGGGGCTCAAACTCACAACACCAAGATCAAGTCACATGCTCTACTGACTGAGGCAGTCAGGTGCCCTGGGCCTGGAAAAATTTTAATTAACTCTGAAATAATAGAGGAAAACTGCCAAATAGAAACTAATAAATGTCATTTATTTTAATATTTGTTTTATAATATTTAATATACACAAAAAGATATAAAGACCAACACAATACACAACCAGGTATTATCCACTCAACTCAAGAAATGAAGTAGTTCTTCTTTTTTAAGATTTTATTTATTTGTCAGAGAGAGAGAGAGTGTGGAAACAGTCAGGGGGAGCTGCAGGCAGAGAGAGAAGCAGGCTCCCAGCCAAACAAGGAGCCCAAGGTGGGACTTGATCCCAGGATCCTGGAATCAGGACCTAAGCCGACTGAGCCACCCAGGTGTCCCAAGAAATGAAGTAGTTCTAATAGAGCTGAAGCCTCTTGCAGACCCATCCTGGATTTCACTTCCCTCTCTTCCTGAGGCAATAAGTATCCAAAATTTGGTATTTATTAATCTCATACATTTTTTATACCTGTCACCAAACAATATGTCATATTGCTTTGCATACAATTTTATATACATGACATCCTAATGTATGTTTTCTTCTGCAACTTGCTATTCATTTCTAAAATATTTTGAGAATCAAGTGTCTGGCACCATCCTTACCTAGAAGATTTATAATCCAAACATGTATAATTCTATCTAAAGTAAATGGAACTCTAGGTTGGGAGTCGGGTCACCATTATTATAGTTAACATGTTTTTAGCATTTATTAATCCAGAATTTCATTTAATCCTCCTATAACAATCCTCTGAAGTAGGTGCTGTTATTATCCCCAGTTACCAATGAAGAGACAGAGACCCAAGAGAAGCTTAATAATTTGTTCAAGGTCATAGGGGAGCCCTACGCTGGAGGAGTACCGAATTCTGCAAAATGATATGATGGAAGAATGGGAAGGGTTACGTAGGGAGAGAGAAATGCTTTTCAGCAAAACTGTAAGTAAGGCCTCTTTACTAGTTGGGTAATTTAAACATGTATTTACAAATTCTTTAATATTCCACCCCCGCCTTTCAAAAAAATGGAGCCTAATTACCTCACCTTGAGAGTGAGCTGTCTTGCTTATAGAATAGCACGTGACAGGAGTGACAATGTATGACTTCTGAGACTAAGTCCTAAAAGGAGCGACTGTTCTCTCAGTCACACACTCTGGGGGAAGCCAGCTGCTGTGTTGTAAGGACATACATGTGGCCTAATAGGAGGCCCATGTGGCAAGGAGTGGAGCCCTCCTGCTAATAGCCAGTAAGGAACTGAGGCCTTTTGCCAACAGCCATGCAAGCAAACCATCTTGGAAGCAGATTCTCTGGTCCCTGTCAAGCTGTCACATGATAGCACCCCCAGCTGACTTCTTGACTACAACATCACAGCAGACCCTGAGAGTCACTCAGCTAAGCCACTAAGCCACTCCTCCATTCCTGTCCCACACAACCTGGGAGCTAATGTTAGCTTTTTACACTGTAAAGTTTTGGGGTAATTTGTTTATATAACAGTAGATAAACTAAATTAACCCCTAAGGGAGTAATTCTAATTTTGGGGGGTTTCACAGACCCTTCTGAGAATCTGATAAAAGCTATGGATCCTCTCCTTAGAAGAATATACAGACACAAAAACACATTGCTCACAGTTTCTGGAGAATCATATATTTTGATAAAGCCCATTTATGGACCTCAAGTTCAATATGCTTTCTATAAATACTAGACTAGTCCAACTGTGAATTTTCCCCCCCACAAAATCTCTTTCCTGTGGGTGAATAACATAAAACATTTATTCTTTCCTTTAGTTTATTTTTCCTTGAGATGGAAGAACCAGTTGAAGAAGAGCTCCCCCCAACTCTCAGCCCATTCCCCCAGGCTCTTTCTACCCCGCACATTTCAGGGAGCAAAGGGATCAAATTAGCTTTTCTCATGGTTCTATTTTTATGACTCAATTCTTTTGGAGGAGAGAGGATGACTGGAGGGGTTTCCAGAAACACCAGAAACAGTTAATTACTAGAAATATGGGAAGGAAGTGTGTTCTTGAAAGATTAAAGCTCCAGCATTCAGAGCTATGTGAGTTGGCTTGAGTTGTATTTTCAGGACACATGGGAGAATTCGGGGGAAATTCTACTGCATTCGTTCTTCGTCCACTTGAGCTCCTCCATCCTTGTGTTCATATATACGCATCTCTAGATTGACATTACCAGTGCAAGGGAGATGCAGAGTTATTCCTCCACATTTTCTACCTGGGGAGATAAAGAACTTGAAGGGGACACAGATACAGGAAGAGGAGCAGTCAGACTTCCTCTCTGAGGTCAGTATCTGCTAAATCCCTTGAGGTCATGCTTCCTGATCAAACCAAGTGTAGTAATTGAAGCTCGCAGAGTGACTTCTGCTTTGGGAACCCAAGAGTGGTTCTCACTTCCATTTAGAGCATATTCCCCTGGGCTGCAGAAATGTAATGTAATGCAGTGTATATAATCTAGGAAGAGAGAGTTTGGGGCATGATCATGCGTTAACTCAGGGCGAATTAAGATCTCCTCTAAGAGTTGGATAAATGGGAATGGAAACCTGGAGAGAGCTGCGTTTGGAGACCTCTGGTAATTAAAACCTGAGGATGGACGAGCTCGCTCACTGAATATAGAACCCTGAACCGTTATGGGTGGAGGAGGAAGAGATGGCCTTTAAAGAGTGAGAGGAACTATGGGATGGCTTGCAGAAAGAACTGGGAGAGAAAGGTGTGAGAGGAATCAGTGGAATGGGAGTTTAAAGATGGAAAAAAATGTGGAGTGGTTTCATATGTGAGCAGAGGGACTAGGCAAATGGCAGGTGAATCCTGTTGCTCCTGGCTGGCCTGAGTAGGGACGCACTGGTGGTCTAAGAAAGAGCCTAAGCAGTAGAGCAGAGGGGGCAGAAGCCTGGTGAAGCAGGCTGAGGCCTGAATGAGCTGAAAGAGTGGTTCAACAGAAAAAGACAACATAGTCACCCAAAATCGGACATCAGATAAGGCAGAGACGTCAGCCCCCATGGTGGGCAGTGGTTCTGAAAGGCTGCAGGAAGGCTGTGGTGAAAGCAGATTTATTTTGCTGCTTGTTCATAACTGACTTGCAGTGAATGACTACAATTATATTTTTAATAAACCCTGTAGCTCTCTAGAGGTGTGAACTTTGATGTGGAGAAAATGCAGCTCACTGAGCAGGTAGAGCATAAGCCATCTTCCCAAATTACAACTAACAGAGAAGAGCCTTACCAGGCACAGGGACACACACATGAGAAGCTGGTGATGAATCCAAGATCTCCAGGGGGAAAGGTGTGAGAGGAGACCCAGAGGTCACAGTGGCAGGTGAGAAGGTGGTTTCTGCTGCTTTGTCTAAATGGATATAAGCTCTGAGACACTCCACCTCTCTGAATAATTAACACAAGCCTTAGATGTCCCTAGGGAGCAAAGAGGAGGTGAAAAGATTGCGACAGACAATGCTAGGACCTAGATTCTGAACAACAGAGAAGGGAAGACTTGTAGTATTGTTATTTGAAATACATTGATTTCCTGGATGTTTTAACAAGTAATTTTCTGTCTGATGATGATCTTTCTAATTTAAAAAAGTGAGTATAGACAACATTTTCCAAGAAGTTTGCCAGGCTGTGGTGGGTGCTGCCCTCATAGCTCTTGGGTTTTTCTTTGCTTGGTGTTCACCGAAGACCTCTACCCACCTCTCTAGCTGTGTTACTGGGCCAGCTTCTCTGGGGATTCTGTCCCTCGGAGACCCTGGCTACATGAGATCTTTAGACTTTTGGCAGAGTCCAGTGTGCAAGTCCTATGGGCCACCAGTGCCTTAGGTCAGGGTTCAGTTTAGATGACCATCTTGGGGTCTCAGGCCCCACAAGGAGTGCTTGCCCAGGCTGGGACCCCATTCATGCTGTAGATGGCCTACCACCACCCCCAGGCTTGTCCTTGTACCCCTTGCTGCAGAGCTGATATCTCCCAGTGGACACCTGTCACATTTTAGAGGCTAGAAAGCTCCAATGTGAGGGCCAGCACCAACTTTCAGGAAATCAGGCCAAAAGCCAATGACTTTTTTGGGATGTCCTCAGCCTTACAAAGCCCCAGCTGCCTGCTTGCTGTATCCACAGAAACCCCCGGCGTTTCCATTAAAATACAGGAAGAGAAGTAATAAAAGATAAATTTCCTGCCAAGCATTTGGGGGCAACCAGATATAAGAAGAGGAACAATAAAATATGAGTATAATGATGACCGTTATGTGCCCAGATGCCTTTCCTGTTGAAAAAGTCCAGCTTTCAGGATGGAGTGGGGACCTTGATCACACAGCTGTGAGCTCAAGACCATTCACACAGGCAACTCTGATGCTTGGGGGTTGAGAAGGATGGAACCCACCTCCAGCTTGGTTTCTGGAAGCATTGGCTTCCCTGATGTCACAGTAAAGCGAATGTTGGACTTTCTCAAAAGTTAGAAGGCAGCTCTGACTCATGTTGCTGACCTTTAAGGACGTGTGGCTTCTTTGGGAGCTGGGTCTGACTGTGGAAAATCCTTAACACATGTGGTGGCATTCAAATTGGGGAGTTTTATGCCACAGCAACTGCAAAAAACAGGACCCCCAGCCACAGAAGGACCCCTTAACAGCCCAGGAACCTTGTGTTGGCTGTCACAGCTTCCTTGGACCCCAGCTTTTGCCTCCCAGACCCACCACCTCCTAGAAGCTGAAGTTGAATCCCACCCCCCATTGCCTGCAAAGAGAGCTTTTAGGAGAAAAATGTGAAAAATTTTACTGTTTTTGTTCAAAATAACATCTATTTATTATAAAAATTCAAGAAATACAGAGAAGTATAACAAAGTTAAAAAAAAAAAAAAGAAAACTCACCATAAATACTACTGCTCAGAGACAGCCATTCCCAACATCTATAAAATGTCCTTAAAGATTCTATCAATACTTGGAGAGATAGAACAATGATAAAATTTTGTGAGATAGGATCTCACTCTGTAGACTATTTTAAATGAAAAAGTAATATTCAGTTGAATTTATTTTCGGAAAAAATGAAGACAAACTTCGAAATGACTAAATTGGTTATTCACAAGTTTTCAAAAGATGAATTGTTTTAGAATTAAGAGAAAAGAAAACCAGTAAGAAACCGAATTTGCTAGGCCTTTTTTTTAAAAACCCAGTTTGTGTGTCAACAATACACACAAAAATTTTTTTAGTAAAATTTAAGCTTAAAAAATAAGACAAGTTTCAGTGTTAAGTGGCATCTCTTGACTTCCTGCTAACTATTAAGGAATTACTCACGCTTGCACTTTATCCCACTCCCCTACTCTGTCTCTTGATTTTTATTATGTTCTGTCATCCATGTTTACCTCCCTTCATTTTGTTTTCTAGCCATATTTCTTACTGCTGTTTAGTTTTAGCTCTATATTTAAAACAGACCCAGTGCTCACCCCTTTGTTTTACCCCAGTGTTACAGGTTCAATTTTATCTTCCCCCTAAAAAATGTATGTTGGAATCATAATTCCTAGTATCTCAGAATGTGACCTTACTGGAAAGAATGTTTACAGAGGTAATCAAGTTAAAATGAGGTCATTAGAGTGGGCCTTAATCCAAGACTTCTGGTGTCCTTCCAAAGGGGAAATCTGGACATGGACAAGCACAGAGAAAAGACTGTATGAAGAGACACAGGAAAAATGCTATGTGCAAATGGAAATTGTGCTGCCACAGGCCAATGAACGTGTGGGGCTTTAAAATGCTGGAAAAGGCTTGGTTCCATCTCTAGCTTTTCCGGAGGGAACATGGCCCTACTGACAACTTGACCGTAGGCCTCTAGACTCTAGAACTGTGACACAATAAATATCTGTTTTCTAAGCCATCCAGTTTGTGGTTCTTTGTTGTGGTGGACCTAGGAAACGATACACTTCGGTTTTCTATTCTAGAATTTATTTCGACTCATCCCGTGGTTAGATAGATTTCATTCATAAGTTGTTTTTCCGAGATGGTTTTCTGGGTGCTTTGGTCCCTATGATTTCACATGTCTGAGAATGCTTGTCTGTTGCCTTTATGCTTGAAGGTAATTTGGCATGTACACAATCCTTAAATCATGTTTTCTTTCCTTTACACCTTTTTATATGTTGGTCTGCTGTTTTTTTGACATTGAGGTGAAGTCTAAAGAAACTTGATTTTTCTTTCTGCACATGGTTTATTAACTATATAGCCATCCATGTGAAATTCTCTTTATCCTTGGTGTTGCATAACTTCATTAGGCTATGTTGATGTTGAACAGTCTATATTAATTTTTCTTGGGGTGTATACCTCCTTTTGATCTATAGATTCAAGTTATCCTTATTTTAAGAAAGTCCTCTGCTATTTTTGAAAATAATATATATTTAATCCCTTTTATTCTCCTTCAGAAATTACTAATCTTCTCAGAAATGCCAAGGATCCCTATTAATGATCTTCTATAACAATAGCAATTTTCTCTAGAATTATGTAAAAATCTTGTGTTTTGTTGTTCATTTCATGTGATTTCCCTGAATCATTCCACTGTGGTCTGAATTACATAGTTATTTGTATCCATTTTTGTTGCTTCTGATGTAGGTTCTATCTCTATCATAGTTTATGCTTCCATTTTTTATCCAGAATCTACTAGTTTGCCTTTTAGTCTTCTTTTTTCATTTTTTAAATCTCTTTTTTGAATTCTTACATCTTTGGAGTCTTTTTCTAGATAGTGCTGACTGAAATTTCTCTGAGAATTTGGAGACTTTATCTGAACATCTTTGAGTAATTCCATGCCTTGGGTAATTCCTCTTGTGGTTTCTTCTTCTTCTTCTTCTTTTTTAATCAGCCATTTAGGTAATATTCCCTTCCCCTGTAATTTCTATGCGTGAATCCCATCATGGTTTGAATGGAGACCACTACTTGCTGACTAATGGTATGACAAGTTAAGAAGTTGGTGAGATTGAAGAGCATCTAGGAGCCTTAAATTTTATAGGTTTTGTTATCTCAAACACCCTTTCTGTTATTTCCTTTTCCTTGGGGACCATCTCCCCTCAACTTTAGGTGTTTTGGAAATCCATGTGGCTCAGACTTCTAGGCTCAATGTGGCGCAATCTTGTGGTTCCTGCCTCCACTTCCTCCCTCCCTTGTTTCATCCCCACATATCTCCCTCTCCAGAGATAAGTTTGGTAAGGTGCTTCCGGTAGCCCCACAACCCAGGACACTCTGTACTATGAGTCCTACTCTCTATGGGACATTCCCCAGTCTTCAGAGGTAGCCTATGCTACTACACCTTGTACATGGAGTAAAGGTGTCATCAGCTAAACTTCCACCATGGACCTTTGGAGAGATCTGGGTCCTACTGTGGGTCCAAGGAGGCACGTGGCATCTCTCTTTCCTTTTCTAGTTCTTATCCCACAGTAACCAACTTAATGGTTTCTGCTTTGGTGTTTCCTTGCCTCATTGAAAATGGAGGCCTTCCTCCTCCTTTTTTTTTTTTCTCCCTTCCATTTCTTTTGATATGTTCAGTGGTTTTCATAAGAGGAGAGTGGAATAAAAATTTTAACAGGAAATTTCTTATTTTAAAATGCTAACTGTAGTATAATAAATCCATTTATAGCTTGGGAAAGTTTGTCTTTATTATATTTATATGTGAATATAAATTAGAAATAGGAACATGATCTGGGGTACCTGGGTGGCTCACTTGGTTGAGTGTTTTACTCAATCTCAGCTCAGTCTTGGTCTCAGTGTCGTGGATTCAGGCCTCATGTTGGGCTCCAAGTTGGGTGTGGAGCTTACTTAAGAAAAAAAGAAATAGAAACATGATCTATTTTTCCATTTGTTTATATTTTTCTTAGTTTTAAGTGTCCTTGTATATGTCATGAACAGCACTCTTTTTTTTTTTTTTAAGATTTTTATTTATTTATTTGACAGAGAGAGATCACAAGTAGACAGAGAGGCAGGCAGAGAGAGGGAAAGAGGGAAGCAGGCTCCTTGCTGAGCAGAAAGCCCGATGCGGGACTCCATCCCAGGACCCTGAGATCATGACCTGAGCCGAAGGCAGCGGCTCAACCCACTGAGCCACCCAGGCGCCCCATGAACAGTACTCTTTAGGTTTTGTTTTTTCCTTTCCCAAGGTGATTCCTTCATTACTTTTTGTTATAAAAATAGCACATGCTTATTGTAAAACATTAAATAACACTAAAAAGAAAAATCACAGTGAAAATCATCTGAAATTCCACTATCTATACTGTAACTATAACTGCTATTAAGTTTGTGTAATCATCTTTTGAGACATAAATGTGTACACAATGTATCTATAATTGATAAAGTGGGATCATATATGCTGCTTAGGAAAGGTTTTTAAAACTATGTAAGTACAAAGGCACCTGAATGGCTCAGTTGGCTAAGGTCATGATCCCAGGGTCCTGTGATCAAGACTCACTTTGGCTACCTGCTCTGTGGGGAGCCTGCTTCCCTCTCTCCTTCTGCCTGCCACTCCCCCTGTGCTCGCTCTCTCTCTCTGTGTCAAATAAATAGAATCTTTAAATAATAAATAAAATAAAAAATTATATAAATACTGTGTTACTATCTTACCACTGGAAGAAATTCACAGGAAGCAGAGAAGCCCTTTCTTACTTTCTCTCCATCTTCTTCCCCTCTTTGTCTCAGATTTCTAGGCCTTTTAAAACCCATTTACATACATATACATAAATATATGAGCATACAGGATTTTTGAAAATATAAATTATACTGAATACAATTAAAATTCTCATTCAGTATTTTATTTTTTGTTACTCTTGTGGGTGGGATCTCATTTTTAATTAAAATTTCTAATCAGTTTAAGGGAATTATACTGTGTTTTGAATTATAGTGTATCTTATATTCATCTACTTTATTCAGTTGTTTTATTAATTCATATGAGTTAGAACCCATGACTCTCCTAAGTTCCCATTTCTGTTTGCATATTCTATTTTTTGCACATTCTGTTTGAATACTCTTTTTTTCCAATATTATGTTTCAGTAATAGTGCTGATGTAGAAAAATGTTTCTAAGACTTTATTGTGCATCAGACTCACCTAGAATGCTTATTAGGGATAAATTAGACAAAAGGTGTGTAAGATCTGTACACTATAGAATCTGATAACTACAAAATATTCCTGACAGAAATTAAAGAAGACCTAAATAAGTGGAGAGGAATTCTAAATTCAAGGATTAGAAGACTCAATATTGTTATGTGTCAATTCTCCCCCAAATTGATCTGTAGATTCAATGCAATCCCAATCAAAATCCCAGAAGGTTCTTTGCAGAAATTTAAAAACCAGTTCTATAATTCATCAGGAGATCTAAAGGACCTGGAATAGCCAAGACAACTTTGAAAGAGGAAGAACAAAGTTGGAGGACTAATTCGACTTGTTTTCAGAATTATAGAGCTACAAAAATCAAGACAATATTGTATTGGTATAAAGACAGACAAATAAAAATCTCAGTAGAACAGAACAAAGAGTCCAGAAATAGACCCACACATATGTGATCAATTGATCTTCAACAAAACTTTCAAGGCAATTCAATGAAGGAAAGGATAATCTTTTTCAAGAGATGGTGTGGAATAATTAAAGAGCCATATGCAAAAAGATGAACCTTGACTTTTATCTTATATCTCATATAAAAATTAAGTTGAAGGCCAAGGAAAGATTGAAGAATCATCATAGATTGGAAGATACTAAGGAGTTGCAACTAGGCTGGAACAAAAAAAGAACAGTAGGGGTAAAATGGGTGAAATTTAAATAAAATCGATAGTTTAGTTAATAAATGTTAATTTCTCTCATTTGGTAATTGCACTATGGCTTATGTAAGTTGTTAACTGGGTAAAGCATGTACTATTTTTGCAGCTCTTCTGACCTATATCAAAATAAAGTTTTTTTAAAAATTAGCTTTAAATGGATCATAGACCTAAATTTAAGAGCTAAAATCTATAGAAGAAATTTAGTAGGAAATCTTAGTAGGCTTGGGTTTAGCAAAATTTCTTAAATATAATACAGAAAATACAAACTATAAAAGAAAAATATTGATAAATTAGATATCATCAAAATTTAAGACTTTTGCTCTTCAAAAAAACACTGTTACCAAATGAAAAAAACAAAAGAGAAGCCACAGACCGGGAGAATATATTTGCAAAATATTATTGGACAAAAGACATTTACCTGGAATATATGAAGAACTCTTGTAACTCAATGAGACAAACAATCCAATTAAAAAATGGGTGAAAGATTTGAATAGATAGTTCACCAAAGAAGATAAACCGATGGCAAATAACCACATGAAGATGCTTAACATTGTTAGGCATTAGGGAAATGGAAATAAAAACTCCAATGAGAGAGGCGCCTGGGTGGCTCAGTGGGTTAAGCCTCTGCCTTCGGCTCAGGTCATGGTCTCAGGGTCCTGGGATCGAGCCCCGCATTGGGCTCTCTGCTCAGCAGGGAGTCTGCTTCCCTTCCTCTCTCTCTCTCTCTCTGCCTGCCTTTCTGCCTCCTTGTGATCTCTGTCTGTCAAATAAATAAATAAAATCTTCAAAAAAAAGTACTGTAAAAATTAAAAATAAAAAAAAACAAACAAAAAAACCTCCAATGAGATACCACTATACACTTTTCAGAATGGTTAAGATTTTAAAAGACTGATGACCTTACCAATATGGAGGAACTGGAAGCTCATGGTAGGAACGCAAAAAAGAACAACTACTTTGGAAAAAAATTCGGCAGTTTCTTTAAAAGATAAACATACTCCTACCATATAATCCAGTCATTCCACTTCTAGGTATTTACACAGAAGAAATGAAAGCCTATGTCCATACAAAGACTTGTGCATGAATGTTATAGTAGCTTTATTTATAACAGCCCCAAACTGGAAACAATCCAAGTGTTTATAAAGAGGTTGATGGTTAAACAAATTAAGTATATCCACATAATGGAACACTACTCGGCTACAAAAAGGAATGGAATTGACACATAATACAACATGGATGAACTAAAATTTATTATGCTGAATAAAAGAAGACAAAGGAGCACCTGGCTGGCTCAGTAGGTAAAGTGTGTGACTCTTTATCTTGGGGTTGTGAGTTTGAGTCCCACGTTGGATGCAGTGATTACTTAAAAAAATACTTAAAAAAAAAAAGATATTATTTATTTGACAGACAGCACAAGCAGAAGGAGCAGCAGGCAGAGGGAGAAACAGGCTCCCCTCTGAGCAGAGAGCCTGATTTGTCTTGGATCCCAGGATCCTGGTATCATGACCTGAGCTAAAGACTTAGATCATGACTGAGCCACCCAGGTACCCCTAAAAAAATAAAATCTCAAAAATAAAAGACAGGAATAATACTGTGATTCTATACATGTAAAATTATAAACATTGCAAACTAATCTAGAGCAACACAGGATCAGTGGTTGCTTTAGGATGTTGGGAGTGTGTGTGGAAAGGGGAAGGAGAGAGAGGACAATGGGGATTGAAGAAACATCAGTGATGTTTCTTGATGATGGTGATGAATATATGCATTATCTTGATTGTGGTGATGGTTTTATGGGTATATAAATATGTTAAACTCATTGAAGTGTGAACTTCAAGGTTAATTTATTGTATGTCAATTACACCTCAATTGAGCTATAGAAAAATAAAAAGGAAGAAAGGAAGGAATCTCTTGGAAGACTTGTTAAAAAGTTTGCTGGGCTCCACGCTAGCATTTCTGATTCAGTATATCTGGAGTAGGACCAAGACTTTACATTTCTAAGTTGTTCCCAGGAAATACCCATGACTGGTGTTCCATACTTTGAAGACCACTGTGAACTGGATTTGGCAAACAGCCTTAGTAAACATTTGTTTTGTTTGCCATGATAAGTTTTATGCATTAGCTTGATTGGGCAAGGGTTGCCCAGACTGTTGTTAACACATTATTTCTGAGTGTGCCTGTGAGGGTGTTTCTGGAACAGATTAGCATTTGAATCAGTAGACTAAAGACCAATGAGTCTTTAGGCATCATCCAATCCATTGAGGGACAAAATAGGACCAAAAGGTAGAGGAAGGGTGAATTTGTTCTTTTTGTTTAAGCTGGGACATCCATCTTCTCCTGTCTTCAGACATTGGCACTCCTGGTTCTTAGGACTTTGGACTTAGACTGGGACTTCTTCATTGGCCCTCCAATTCATGAGCCTTTGGATTGTTGGGTCCCCCCAAAATTGGGTACCCCAATAATGGGTCCGTGATTAAAGGAGCGAGACTGATACAAAGCGAAGGTCAAGCAAAGCTTTATTTCGCGCCAAGCATCAGGAATCATACCGACCATCAAACAGACCGGTCGGGGCCGCCCCTCCAGAGAGGACGACCCCTCCCTGCTTTCCAGACTAACTTTTATAGAGCAAAGGCTATGTGGTTGGGCCTGGCCACACACAGGTGGCCAATGAGATTGTAACACACACACAGGAAACTCCACAGTGATGCTAGGCGACAAATTGAATTACAATTTACCCTAGTAGACATTTGAACCAGCCTGTCATACCTTGGTTAGGATTGGTGCCAAAAGGCTCCCACAGGGTGGGGGCCCATTCTCCTTGGTAGCTAGGAGACAATATGCGCACCCACTGATTGAATACCTCCACCTGGCCTGACCCACCCTTGGACTTGGACTTTGTTACCTGGGACTGGTTTCCCGGACTTGCTTATAAATAAGTTCCCCTGGGGGGGGGGGGGGGGGGGCAAGGTCAATTTAAGCTTTACAGCAAAATGGCAGTTCAACCAGGGTGGGGCTGCTCTGGCTGAATAGGCCCTTACAGGATTCAGACTTAGCAACTCCCCTGGTTCTCAGGCCTTCAGACTTAGACTGAATTACATCACAGCCTTTTTTATGTTTTTTGTTTTTTTTTTTAGCTTGCAGATGGCAGGTTGGGACTTCTTGGTCTCCATAATTGTGTGAGCCAATTCCTACAATAAATATCTTCTATTTCTCTATCTGTCTAATCAGTCTATTATCATCACTCATCTCTTAGTTCTATTTCTCTGGAGAGAAATCCAGAACATCTGTCCATCCCCACACCCTTGTTGCTGTGAGAGATTCTTTATATACAGTGGAGCCAAGACTGTTGCCCACGACAGAAAGAGAGAGCTCAGTCTGCTTTTTCTTGCCCCTTAGCAGCTAGAATGTGAGCTTGTGGCCCAGACTTGGCCAGTCAGATGCCTCTCTTGGACTTGCAATATAAGGGGCTGTATAGGAATCTCAAGCCTGAGACCCCAGCAGGGCGTCCTAAGGACCTGACCTGGCAGAGCAGCTGTAATGACCAGCTGCAATGAGGTTAGCAGCGGTCATGGCAGATGTGCCCTCTTGGTGAGTCCCAGAGTTCTAGACTGTCTGCTCCCGATGCATCATCTTGACCATCTCTTCTCTTGCTCCTGTTCAAACCTGGTACTCTGGCCCTGCTGCTGATCCTATGAGCTACTAATAGTATATCTGTTAAGAGTTGAGTTGTGTCCCCTAGAAATTCATATGTTGAAGTCCTAACCCTCAGTACTTAAGAATGTGATCTTCGGCACCTGGGTGGCTTGGTGGGTTAAAGCCTCTGCCTTCGGCTCAGGTCATGATCCCAGAGTCCTGGGATTGAGCACCAAATTGGGCTCTCTGCTCAGCAGGGAGCCTGCTTCCTCCTCTCTCTCTCTCTGCCTGCTTCTGCCTACTTGTGATCTCTGCCTGTCAAATAAATAAATAAATAAATAAATAAATAAATCAGTAAATAAATAAAATGTGATCTCACTTGCAGATGGGGTTTTTGTGGAAGTAATTAGTTAAGATGAGGTTGTACTGGAGTAGAATAGGCCTCTAATCCTATATGACTCTTGTCCTTATAAGAAGAGGAAATTTAGACACAGATACATACACAGAGAAAGTGCCCTATGAAGATGAAGGCAAAGATCTACAAGCCAAGGAATCCAAAGATTGCTAGCAGACCACTGGAAGCTAGGGGTGAAGCATGAAACTAATTCTCTCACAGTCTTCCAAAGAAACCAACCCTGCCAACATCCTAATTTCAGACTTCTAGTCTCCAGAATTGAGACAGTTTTTGTTGCTTAAGCTAGTTTGTGGGTGCTTATTATGATAGCCCTAGCAAACTAATGTGATACCCTATGTAAATTTCATTTCTGCTTAAGTTAGTTTTTGTTGTTTGCAACTAAGATCCATGACTAGTACAAGCTCCCAAAGGGTGTTGGCAAATCACCAGTTATGGAAGTACATACAAATAAACAGAAGGTGTAAGGGAAAGAATCTGAGTGAACAATCTTCAAGAGTAGTACAATCTTGTTGAGGTCCAAGAGGGAGTGAAAAATCTACAACAGATGGGAACAACAGGGTGGGGTGAGTGGACCAAAGTCCTGATCAGGGTTGCTATCTGTCTGAGGCCTGGTGTGGAGATCTGTAATTCCAAGGAAATTAGATGATGCTTGAAGATATGTAAGGATGGAAACAGGGTCTAAGCCAATGAGCTTGGTAAGACTATAACAAGAGAAATCAGACTTCCCAAGGATTCAAGGACCTGGAAAGATAGATATGCCCAGGTGCCAGAGATTCAGAAAGCTGCCATAAGAAAATATTCCTAGTTTGGAGGTTAATGTTGACCTCCAGCTCCTCCAGATGAAGGACAGTAGTCGAATAGCTATAGGAAGACTTGTAGGTGGGAGGAAGCCTCCTCATGGCTACAGTCCCGGATGATCTTTTAGGTGGCTGGGGTCAAGGTTTCTGCTTTATTCCTCTTTTTAACAACAATGCTTCTGCTTTGCATGAAAGATAAACCAGCTCTGTTTTAAATAGCTCTATATTTTGCTATTGTAATATATTTCTTTTCTCCTACCTTTTTAAAATGAGAAGTACCTAGTGAATTTTCTCAAAGGTTTTTTCAGCATCTGTTGAAATCATTGTATTTTTCATTATTTAATCCAGTGACGTAGGTGGTATTAATTACCCCCCTGTAATGTAGGTATTATTAATACCTGCCTTTGTGTCAAATATTTCCATCATTCTTAAGATAAAGCCTCTTTGGTCAGGGTGTAATGTTTCCCATAACATGTTCATGAGAAACATTTTATGTATACATTTTTTTCTTTTTAAAAATTGAATTTATTTAAACAAAAATAGTTTACCCCTTTTCCCTACCTCCACTCCCTGCCTCTGGCAACCACAGATCCCTTCTCTGTGTCTGTGAGCTTGATTATTGATCGATTGATTCACATATAAGAGAGATCATATGGCATCTGTCTTTTTCTGTTTGATTTATTTCACTTAGCATAGTGCCCTTGATAAAATGTCTTGTATATTTTAATGTAAGAATTGTGGATGGCATCTATCTATAAGTGAATATTTCCTGGAGCAGTGCTGCTCAAATTTCCTATTATTTCCCACCTAAAGAGAACTTTTAAGCATTTTTTTTTCTTAACTGTGCCTCCATGAAGTTTCAATGCCACAGAAATGCTATATATCAATATATCTCCTATATATACTCTATATCTGCACTTTCTACATAAAAAAAAGGAAGACTTTTTTAGTCCCCTCAAAAACCAAATGGCTTCATTGGAATGCACGTCGCTATCGCTGAACTGAGAACACATGGCCACAGACGCCTATTCTTTATTTGAACATTATATTTACTAAATTTCAGGATCAAGTCATAGGGAGGTTTACATCCTAGAGTGAACTATGGATAGTTCATAGGTCATATTTTTCAAGGTTCCAAAATGAGGTAGAGCAGAGAAGCTTTAAGGCCCATCAGTACATTTTAGTAAAGACCAAGTCTGTTCATCAGCTCCTCTCCTACCATCCTATAAAAACAGACCAAGAGGGGCGCCTGGGTGGCTCAGTGGGTTAAACCACTGCCTTCGGCTCAGGTCATGATCCCAGGGTGCTGGGATCGAGTCCCGCATCGGGCTCTCTGCTCAGCAGGGAGCCTGCTTCCCTCTCTCTCTCTCTCTGCCTGCCTCTGTCTACTGTGATCTCTCTCTGTCAAATAAATAAATAAAATCTTAAAAAAAAAAAAAAAAGAAATATTTAAAAAAAAAAAAAACCAGACCAAGAATTACATCTGATCTTTGTCAGCACTAACAAAAATCAGCCTCAGACCTTTCCAGCTCCAGCTCAGTCCATCCCTAGAGAACTTCCGCCAAGCAAGACTTGATCAAGTGTAGCCCACGATCCCATTTTTCACAGCATCAATCATAGACAGCCCCTTCTGCATGTGACTCAGAATATCTGTAACAGTTTTGCAAGGGCAGCTTATAAGACAGGAGAGGAGACCAAAGGGCAAGGGCCTAAAAAGTCACTAGATCCCTAAAGCTGAATGTATTGTACCTACGGTCTTCACGGGAGAGCGTGACAGCCGGGGAGAGAGCAGATCTCAATTGAGGTAGCCCCTTGTCAATCCAAGGACTTGACAAGCTCCTTATCAAACCAAGACTAAAGCCAAGGACTGACAGTACAGTAGCTGGGTTTAAATTGAAGGAAAAGAAGTGGAGGACCAAGGTTGGAGTGACTGTCGACTGGGATATAGCAATGAGTGCCTAAGGATGAGAGTCTGCGGCTTTGTTCTTGAAGGTTTATTTTGCCTGCCGCACATGCCTCTTTGAGATCTTCAGCCTTGTCTTAAGAGAAAGAACTCCTGCTTGCCACTTTTCAAGGTCGGTAATGAGCCTTTGAAAGTGTAGGAGGGTTTAGCCTTCACCCATATTGTGGTGGATGCATCAAAGGTAACTTCTGATGAGTAATGTTCTTGGATAATCAATCAATCCTCTCCCATTAAATGCCAGTGGAACCTGTGATTTGCTTCTAACCAATACACCATGGCTAAGGTGATGAGATATCCGTATTTGATCACATTCATCATATAAGACAGTCTAAGTGGACTGGCAAGATTCTCTTGCTGGCCTTACAGAAGCAAATTGCCATATTGTGAACTACCTATGGAGAGGACCACATGGAAGGAACTGCAGGTGGCCACAGGACATGAAGATAGCCAACAGTCCATGAGAAGCAGGGCCCTAATCATATAGCCACCAGGAAATGAATTCTGCCAACAACCAATAAGCTTAGAAGTTGATTTTTCCTCAGTCAGGCCTCCAGATGAGAACATGGTGCCGCCAACACCTTGAACATCACCTGGGAAACTCTGAGCCATGGGCCCAGCTAATGTACCCAGACTCCTGAGCCAGGAAAACTATAAGATAATAACTCTGTATTGTTTTAAGCCAATAAGTTTGTGATAATTACACAGCAATAAAAAACTAACACTTGTTTATATGCACCTGGACACTTCTAGTTGAATAACTTTCCACATGTCTTCCCCCTTCTCAAGTTATTATTTTAATATATATTAGATTAACTTTGGATGTTTATATTATAAAAATTCTTTTCATTTGAATGCTCAAATGTTATGAGCATGTATTTTTATGTTCTAATTTATATTTAAGAATTTTTTAAAAGATCTTGTTTATTTGAGAGAATGAGAGAGCACAAATGGGGGAACAGCAGAGGGAGCAGCAGAGGGGGAGGGACAAGGAGTGGGAGAGGGAGAAGCCAATTCCCTGCTGAACAGAGAGCCCAATGCGATGTGGGGCTCAATTCCAGGACCTTGGGATGACAACCTAAGCTGCTTAACCAATTGAGCCACCCAGGAGCCCCTATATTTAAATTTTTATGTAGTGGTTGGTGTCTCCTTTCTCATTTCAAATGCCATTGAATTACAGCTTTTAAATGTCATTGAATTATAGCTCTTAATACTTGGCTTTTGGTTTATTTATTGAGCCCATTGAAATTACTTTTCACTTTCAAAATGATCTCCTGTTTTTATCATATCTTCCCTCTTTTTTTTTTTTTTAAGATTTTTGTTTATTTTAGACAGAGAGCATGCGCACGTGTGTGGGAGCAGGGAGAGGGGCAGAGAGGAAAGAAGACAGAAAGGGAGAAAATCCCAAGTAGATTCTGCGCTAGGTGCAGAGCTGAAGCCTGAGGTGGGACACCATGTGGAGGCTGGACTGGGGGCCCAGCGCAGGACTTGATCCCACAACCCTGAGATCATGACCTGAGTTGAAACTAAGGGTCAGACACTTAACCGACTGAACAACCTTGGTGTCCCTATTTTTTTCCTCTTCAGTTTGGCTTGTGTTCCTATTCCTTTCTAATATCTTCAGTTGAAGTATTTATAAAATGTTCTCTTTTTATCAACCACCAAAAAAGAGAGCACTTTAAATTATAAAGTTTCCTGAAAGTACTGCTTTGAACACATTCCATGGAGATTACTGTGGTGTATTTTAATCACTATTATTTTCTGAATAAACTTCTTTGGTGTTCTTGAGTTCCTTTCCAATTCAGTTATCAATTCAGGAAGAATTTTTAGATATCCAAGTAGTTGGTTTCTTTTTATTTGTTTTGGTTGTTACTTTGTATTTCACTTTATTGTGGCCAGAGAACTTAGCATGTATCATGTCTGATCTTTTTGAACTAGTTGAGATGATGTCTGTGACCTGGTATAGATGAGACCATATGGGCAATTTTGCTGTGGACAGTTGGAAATCATACATAGTATATGTTATCCATTAACTCTATCTCAAGATACTTTTTCTCAGCTGGGACAGCCTGGAGGTCCAAACTAAGGGTTGAAGAACATCTCTGACTACACTTACTCGGAGGACACTGGTTCCAGGCAGAGTAAAGAAGGGCACCACTCAAACAACTTGTAAGTTACTGAAATAGTTAAGATAATAGCTGGTGTGACAGGCCAGAGATAAGGAGAAATAGTGCATCACCTGCACAATGAATCAGGAGTCTAACCCTAAGCAATCAGAGTAGTCAAAGAGGGAATAGAGAGAGGTATGGATCTCACTGAAAATCCTTACACTATGTAGGATTTGGGTTGGCTGCATACAGCAGAAAATTCTAATAACAGTAACTTACAAAGCTAAGGGTTCTGTCTCTCTAAGACATCTGGCAGCCTAGGGCTGGAACAGTGGCTCCCAGAGTCACCGGGCACCCACATTCCTTCTCTCTTTCTTCTCTGCCAGTCTCAGAATTGACTGTTCGAGCTCAGCCGCCATATCTGCTTTCCTGGAATAGGAAGACAAAGACAAAAAGGACAAAAAGCTCTCCTTCCAGCTGAATCAGCTCCCTGCGGAAGTCCTTCTGCAAGCTTCACATTTCCTTTCTTTGGCCGTAGGTCACATGACCATACCCAACTGCAAGGAAAGCTGGGGCATGCCATCCTTTAGCTGGGTGCATTAGTACCCTGAACAAAATCAAAGTCATCTGTTCCTAAGGAAGAAGGGGAGACTAGATAGTGGGTGGGCAGCCTTGGTCTCTGCCATATTCCCCAAGGTGGAAACCATGCCTGGTCTACCTGGGCTTCCCCAATTCCAGGCACACTGTGGGCCTTTTGTAAATATGTATTGACTTAGACTGGAGTGCTTTGGAAAGTTAAGTCTGAATTCATTTTGAGTAGAGCAGACACAGCTCCTGAGAGCCATACAATCCTGAGTAGACATACATACCGACTACTATGAACTGAGCTCAAACTCTGCACAAGGTAGTGGACTGGGGCAACCAGTATAACCTTTGCAACAGTCCTATGAAGTAGGCATCACTAATGTTGTCCTGGCATACTCTGGGAATACAAGGGTTGGAATTTGGGTAAACTTTCCAAGTCCCTCAGCAAACAAGTGGTGGAGCTGGGGCTAGACTAGGTTTTTCTGCTTCTATATTCTGAATGTCTCCACTGTACTGCCTTTCCTCATTTGCTTTTGCTGGTTGTCTTAGCTCCGGTTACTGTAATTAAATACCGTAGACTGGGTGGTTTGAATAACAGATGTGCAATATTCACAATTCTGGAGGCTGAAAAGTCCAAGATCAAGGGGACAGCAGATTTCAGCGTCTGGTGAGGACTGCTTTCCGCCTTGCAGACACAGCTCACCGTGTTCACATGGCCTTTCCTTGGTGAGTGCTCATGGAAAGAGAGATCACTCTGTTCCTCTTTTTGTGAGGGCACTAATCCCAACCTGAGGATTCCACTCTCATGATCTCATCTCAACCTGATAACCTCCCAAACGCCCCATGTCCAAATACCATCCGACTGGGGGCTGGAGCTTCAGCACATGAATTTTGGGGTGGGGGGAAACACAAACATTGAACTCTTTGTTGATACATATGGGGCAGATGCTGCTACTTGATATGTTATCCGATATACATTTTCTCCATTTTCCTTATTAAGATGACTACTTTTGTTCAGGATGGCAATGCACCCTGGTAAAAATACTACCTCACTTGCAGCCAGTAGTGGCCATGTAAACTAGTTGAGGCCCAGTGAGCTGCAAATGAGAGGGTATTGGGTGGAATTTCTAGGAAAGCTGTTGCTTTCCTAATTAAGAGAGACTAATTTGGCTGTCACATGACTTCCACCCTCAATCTTTCCCCATCTTCCTGCCTGGAAGGCGGATCAATGGTTGGAGGCACAGTGGTCATCTTACATACTGAGCTTGTAGAGGAGGAAAAAAACTTTCTTCTTCCTCCTACCTCCTAGGTTCTCCAGGTGGCGCCCGATAAATTTGACAAAAGACAGAGTCACAAGGGAAACGCCATCAGAAGTCTCTTAGCACTTGCTTCATGCGTACACATGGGAGTAATTCAAAGAGGTAGTTACAACTTGGTCTTATATAACATCTCAAGAAAAGAACAATACATTTTTAGAGAAGTGACAAGAGGAAGGAAGGGGACTGAGTTTCTAGGACCGCAAACTGTGTGAAGGTAAATGTCTGAGGGAAAGTAATGGAAGATAAGGGCTAGTTAATAGGGGTGTTATATAGATTCCTCTGGGGCTGTCTTCAAGCAGATAAGAGTTTAAGTTGTCTCCAGTGATTAACTTCTGTACTTGTGGTAGAGGGGACATCTTTGCAAATTTATGTCCTGTTTTTAGGCAAATGGGGAGGGCAGGGGACTTTTTACTTCTCAATTGCCTTTAGCTCAAAATAATCTTTATATCAGAGAGGCCTATTCTGCTACACTTGAAGGTCAAAAACAGCACGCTGTAGCAAAGCATGAAGTTAAGAGGAGCCTGGATACTTGATAACTTCCCCTGCTTCTGCATTGGCCCTGGAGGCCTCATGCTAGACTTCTTGTTACTTGGGGAAAATATTCCATTCGGTTCAGCTGCCATGTTTACATTTCTGTTATTGTGCAACTGAATTCAAGCATAACTGAGGATAGCACAGCAAGATCTCTTACTATAATTGTGTTTTCTGGAATGAAATTTCCTTGTTTTTATGCCCATTTTTGCTTTGCTTGTTTTATAACTATACATTGGGATCATATATACTCAGAGTCCCTGACACTTCATTATTAAGCGTATCTTTTCCGTTATATGATGATCTTCCTCACTCTTTTAAATAGTTTTTGCTTTTTTTTTTTTTTGTTAGGAGTTTTAAACCAAAAAAAAAAAAAAAGTTTTTCCATAGAAGAGAGTTTAAAGTTCTGAGTGTTATTAGGACTAAATATAGAAAAGAAAGGGTTTTTTGTTTGTTTTTTCTTATTATCTATCTTTAGAGATTATAATTGAATGAAGAAATAAATGAATGGATACCCAACTAGCCAGATTTCCATTTTAACAGAATTACTAAACCAGTAGATGCAGAGAATAGCAAATTATGATTTATTGTGGTTTAGCAAGAGATTGGACAGACCCTACTCTTTGGACCAGATGGAAGAATGTAAACCATATGATCATGTGATTTCATGCATATTCAGCTGATTTCCTAGATAGTTCTGGACAATATGGATTTCTGGGAAACAAAATTTCTAACTTCATGTCTTTATCTATCCGGGATGCATGAACTTCCTATGATCCTGGATTCAAACTTAATCTGCCACAAATATTAAGACATTCAATAACTGCCCTTTCAGAGAAATCAGTTACGAGAGGAAAGGATGTGTTGTACATACACTTGAAAAGTATAGTATAAAACGCACTTAAAGAGTGATCAAAGCAAGCATCAGTCAACTAACCTAAGAAATTAGCCATAAAGGGAGTACATGGGTGGCTCAGTTGATTGAAGGTCCCACTCTTGGTTTTGGCTCAGGTCATGATCTCACGACTGTGAGATTGAGCCCCATATCGGGCTCTGTGCTCAGTATGGAGTCTACTTTGGATTCTCTCCCTCTCCCTCCTGTTTTCTCTCTCTCAAAGAAATAAAATCTTTTAAAAAAAAATTATCCATAAAGAAATGGAATTTTCCCCCTTATTTCTTTTTTTCCTAGTTTTATTGAGAAATAATCGATATCCATCACTATAAGCTTAAGGTATATAGCATGATGGTTTGATAAAATGATTGCCACAATGGGTTCAGCTAACATCTCTCCTCCTCTCATATAAATACAATAAAAAGTAAGAAAAGAAAAAAAGGAAAACAATTTTCTCCTGATAATGAGAACTCTTAGGATTTACCCTCTTAATAACTTTCTTATATGTGTTATATAGCACTGTTAGCTGTAGTCATGTTGTACGTTACATCCCTGGTGCTTATTTCTCTTATGATTAGAAGTTTGTACCCTTTGATCACCTTCCTCCAACTCCCCCGCCCCCACATCCCACTTCTGGTAACTACAGGCCTGATCTCACTTTTTATAAGTTGACTTTTTTTCATTAAGTTAGTTGCCCATGACTGCTGAAAAAAAAAATATGACTTACCATACATACTTACTTGCAGAGTACAAATAAACAAAATACTTAATGGAAAAGAGACAAGGAAATACAAAAATTGAAACAAAATATGAACCCAGGAAATGACTAAACATAATGGTAAATGAATGGTAAATGAATAGTCATAATTCTTCTACTAAAAACAAGAGCCTCAGTTCAGATTGAAAAAAAAATCCATTAGTAAATTAATTATGAAGTACACTGAAATGTTTTTTAAAAAGACAAAATCCAGAAAGTTAGATAAATATTTCCATCAAAATCAAGCAGAAGGAGAATTTCCAAGATCAGTAGTGGTCTCTGAGTGATCTTCTCCTCTGTCAAGTTTTCTCACGGAAAAGAGACGACTGCCCCCCAATGCTCGGCTCTGAGGTATGGTGCACGGGGGTTAAGGGGTCCCCAGAAGCTTCCATGTGTGATAGGTACAAGACTCAGTCTGCAAAATCAGGTGTCGAAGAAACCTAAACTACTCTGTTTGCCTTACTACAACTGGACTTCTTTTTTTTTTTTTTTTTAAGATTTTATTTATTTATTTGACAGACAGAGATCACAAGTAGGCAGAGAGGCAGACAGATAGAGAGAGAGGTGGAAGCAGGCTCCCTGTAGAGCACAGAGCCCGATGTGGGGCTCAATCCCAGGACACTAGGACCATGACCTGAGCTGAAGGCAGAGGCTTTAACCCACTGAGCCACCCAGGTGCCCCTACAACTGGACTTCTAATATAGGCTTCCATTCCAAACAAGAAGTCCTGATCTTCAGCCTAGCCATTTGGAATCTGCCTCCTTTTCCCTGGGTTGTCCAGTTCTGGAGGACTTCCCATGGCATGGGGATGGAGCCAGGCAGATGCTCCTTGGTTGCTATGGAGATGCAGGCTTTCTCAGCACAGGGCATCTCTCTAGCCCTGTGTGCCCCCACCTGAGGGCCGGCAAAATCCTCCGCTTGACCTCAACAAGCCGCACACCCTCCTTCCTTCTCTGGGGTTTTGCCACCTCTCTGACTATGATTCTCTCTGGAAAGTGAGGCCCAGGGCCTCCTGCTCTCAGATCCTACACGGTCTTTTGGGATGTTGCTCTCTCCTTGGGGCTCAGCTCAGGACGGAGGTCCCTGAAGCCTTTTGTCCATCATTACCAACGTCTAAGCCAGAGGAAGCAAATCAGTAGCATGCAGGTCAAATCCAGTCCAGCAGGTATTTTTTCTGGTCCAGACAGTATTTAAAGATTCTTTTCAAAAGATGATGCACTTTTTTTTTTTTTTTTAAGTAGAGCTTTAGCTTTTCGATCCAACTACCAGTTATCAGGAAATGTAGAAAACAGAGAAGCATGTTAAATGACCCAGCAAAACCCAGACTGTAGGAGATTATATGACAAAAAACCTCGCTTCTTTAACAAATACATTGCAAGGGACAAAAACATGGGGATCAAACCTGTAGATGAAAAGAAACAGAATCACCAATCACTTGCAGTGCATGTACTTTGGATCCTGTTTTAAACAAACTGTAAAAAAATAAAGCAATAGAAAATAAATATTTATGAGCTTCATGAGAAAATTGTAATGTTTCACACTGACAGGCTATTTGATGTGAAATTATTGGGGTTTTGTTTAGTTATGATATTGTGTTATAGTTAGAAACATGAGTCCTTAACGATACAAAGAAAATGGTGTGTCTGGGATTTACTGCAAAATAATTGAAGGTAAGGGGGAAGTGGGTGGGGTAATAGATGAAACAAAATTGCCATTATGGAAACTTGGGGATGAGTACAAGGAAGTTCATTAAACTAATTTATTTATTTTTAAATGTGTTTGAAGTTTTCCACAGTAACTTTTTAAAGGGGAGCTTCCATATAAAAAATCTGGTTTTGGATTCTCTTGAAAAAAATGGAAAGATCTGGCAACGCAGGGGTAGACCTCCATATTGCAGCCAGAGCTGAGAAGTGTTAGAGGAAGGTGGCATCCAGGGAAACACGGTCCCTGCCACTCCCCATTGACCTTAAACCTGGCGCATTTCCGTATTTATGGCACCTGACTCAGCCATCACTGTTTTGCTATGAGACCGAAACCCGTAGGAACTTTCCTTCCAATGCTCTCCTCACACAGCTCACTCCCTGTTGGTCAAGGGGGGCTGGGACAAAGGGGATGCCTGCTTTTCCTTCTCCTTTTCATGATGTTTTTTTCCCCTGAAATCCCTTTTCTGTGCTATGAGTCCTTTTTGGGCCTCCAAGAATCAAGGATTTTGAAACCCCAAAGCCAGAAGGAAACACTTGTCCCTCCTCCCCATCTTCTGCTTTTGGCCATTACACCCCTTCCCCACAGGAGTGAGAACAATCTGACACTGAATGGGGAAACAGACGGGGATGGAAAGGAAAAATCGGGGAACATTAGGTTGTGATGTATGGGTCTTATGCACATCAGATGGGCAAATGTTAAAAAGTCGGATAATACCAAGTGCTGCCCAAGGCGAAGGAAAACAAAGTCTCATGGGAATGTTAACAGGTAGAACTTCCTGGGAAGCGGTTTGGAAGTATTAAGTGAAACAATACAGGTCGATCCTATGGCCCGGCTCTCCTGGACGCTGAACCCAGAGAAAGTCTTGCCCAAGCCCCCACAGAAACACAGGTGAATAAGTTCTTGTAGAATCATTTGTAATAGTGAGGATTTGGAAATACCTAGAAATGTATTTACGCCAAAGAGCCAATTAAAACGGAAAAAAAACACCATAACACCTAGAAATTCATTAAGAGCAAAGCAGAGAAATGTTCTATGAAATGATGAGTACTATTCAGCAGATAAAAGAAATGCTCTGGTCCATGTTTATTCAAATCAACTTGGTACCATCTCAAAATCTCATCATGCTGACTGGACAAGAGTGAGAAGAGAATGATATATATATATCCCCCTAAAGACTGCTCCAGCGTAGTTTTAAAAAATACATACAAGAGGCACCTGGGTGGCTTGGTCATTAAGTGTCTGCCTTTGGCTCAGGTCATGATCCCAGGATCCTAGAATGGAGCCCCACAACGGGCTTCCTGGAGCAAGAAGCCTGCTTCTCCCTCTCCCACTCCCCCTTCTCGTGTTACCCCTCTCGCTGTGTCTCTCTGTCAATAAATAAACAAACAAATAAATACATAAATTATTTATTTATTTATTTTAAATTATTTTTTTTGTTTCATTTCTTCGGTGTTCCAAGATTCATTGTTTACGCACCACACCAAGTGCTCCATGCAATACGTGCCCTCCTCAATACCCACCACCAGGCTCAACCATCCCCCCACCTCCTCCCCTCCAAAACTCTCAGGTTGTTTCTCAGAGTCCATAGTCTCTCATGGTTCATCTCCCCCTCCGATTTACCCCAATTCACTTTTCCTTTCCTTCTCCTAATGTCCTCCATATTATTCCTTATGCTCCACAAGTAAGTGAAACCATATGATAATTGACTTTCTCTACTTGACTTATTTCACTCAGCATAATCTCCTTCGGTCTCATCCATGTTGATACAAAAGTTGGGTATTCGTCCTTTCTGACGGCTGCATAATATCCCATTGTATATATGTACTGTATCTTAGTTATTCATTCGTATGTTGAAGGGCATAAATAAATCTTTAAAAAAGTACACACAAAACAATACCAATAATATCAATACCAATAATACCAATACTAGGTCTGGATATAAATAGGAATATGGATTGGCAGGACACAGAATCACAGCAATGGTAAAAGGAAAAAATGAGGCTGGGGATGGGACAAAGGGAAGGAAAAAAAAGTGAAATAAAAAGAGCCCCACATGTGCTAATGAAGATGGTGTGCCTTGAACCAAGGAGTATAGCTAATTCACTCTCAGCACACAAGGTTTCAACAAACAGAAAACCAAAGCAAACCAAAACACGCCACCAGTTAATAGTTAGAATATTAACCTGATGCCTGTGGAAAGAGCATGTGAGTGAGTGGCTATGAATAACCAGAAGGCTAACATGTGCCCAGGGCTGGCAGAGAGAACTATCACTTAGGGGTCTAGGCAGAGTGGAGCCAGAGAGTGACCTTGGGCTACTCCGGGGGACATCAGGTGTCCCCACACCGTCAGTCCCCTGTGATTCCCTCCAACAGTTGAGCTCATTCTGGGGTCACCCTGTTATGCCCTTCAGTCGCTTAATCATAGACATTCACCAGTCAGCACTGTTGGCTGCTTTCAGGGAACCTGGTGGGTCACCAGGTATTGTCACCATGGGGTGCTTTCCACCTGTGGGTCGTCTCAAGCTCCTCCAGTAAAGTCGAGATATTCTGGAAACAAATACTGCTGCAGCTCCTCTCTTTTCTGCATGCTATTTCTCAAACAATGTGTTGTATGGTAGAGACTAGAACAGTCCAGCTTACTTTGGTTGGGCAGTGGAGGGATAGAGAAGAGTGGTTCTGGCCAACGGCTCTGATATTGCTTGAGGCCCCACTCTTGGGAATGAAGGGGAGGAGGAAAGATGATACATTATTGCTATCTCCTGAGCCTATCCTCCTTCTCTCTCTTCCTCTTGTGCATTCTCCTTTTCTTTTACAAACCTATATTCAGTGTGAGTATGCACCAGGCACTGTGCTAGGTACCATATGATATGAATCTGACATTGTTGCCTCCCCTCAAGAAGATTCAAGTCTAATGGGGAGCAGGTAGTGAGTGGAGTCAAGCATGGTAGACATCTGTGGGAGGTAAGCATGCTTTGGGACCACAGTGGAGGGCAGCTACATCAGATGAGAGGGTATCAGGGATGGCTTATTGGAGGCAGTGCTCCTTGAGCTGGTCTGAAAGGAGAAATGGAGTTAACAAGAAGGGGAAGAATAGGGGAAAGGGATTTCTGCTGAAGGGAAGAGCATATGCAATGGCTGAGAGGCATGAAACAGCAGGAAGCGGTGGGAAGCTGTCCATAGTTCCCCATATCTGGACTTGGGACTCAGGAAGGGTCTTGGGTGATAGGACTTAATTCATGTCCCATCTCCTCCCTGAAGCCTGCAGAACTGCCTCAGTCCCATCATGTCCCCTCCTCTATGATCTTGGGCCAACATCTTACAATTAAAAAATTGCATGGTTTTCACCCTCCTCCCCCCCCCTTCCCCTCCTCCTCCTCCTCTCCTCTCCTCCCCCCTCCCCCTCCTCCTGTGCTTCTTCCACACAGTGCCTTGCATGTAGTCTTTACTCCACCACAGGGATGATTCACGACCCAATTCTGAGTGGGTATGCTTTTCAGCGAGGAGGCAGACTAAGGCAGGGGTCAGCAGCACCAAATCCCACCCTAGTGCCCTGGATTTTCATCTGAGAGGCTTCTGTAAGGCTGTAAAGCTGGGCTGACATCTGGACCAGCGGCAAGGTGAACATTCTTTTGGGGTGGTGGGGTAGATACCCTCTAAGACAGTGTCCAGCGATCCCCATCTCCTGGTTTTTGTGGCCTGGTATAGTGTCCCACCTTGTACCAGGGTTGATCTGGATGATCAACAGAACAAGGAAAGTGACAGTACATGCCTTTAAGCCAAGCTCAATAAAGACATTATGACTTCTGCATTCCTTCCTGTCTGGGGCTGCTTACTCCGGAGGAAGCTAGTGCCAGGCCGTAAAGACACACACACAGCCATATCACAGGTTAATGCAGTGAGTAACCGAGGTCTCCTGCCAACAGCTGTGACAGGAGGCATCTTAGATGCGGATCCTACAGCCCCAGCCAAGCCTTCAAATAACAGCAGCCCCATTTGACATACTGATTACAACCTCCCGAGAGACCCTGAGCCAGGACCATCCAGCTAAGCTGCTTCCAAGTTCCTAACTCTTGGATACTGTTAGAGACGATAAACATTTATTGTGTAAGCTGTGATGTTTTAGGGTAATTTGTTACCTAGTGATGGACAACTAACACAGTGCAGTTGGCAACTCTGAGTGGCTTTTCCTGCTTGGGTTTTGGGAGGCTTCCTGACTAGGGTTTTGCTTCCTCTGATAGGCAGAAGTGTTAGGGCTCCCAAAAGGCCACATCCACTCATCCTGATTCCTCCCCCCACTTCTTCTCCCTCCCCAGGTACTTCTGTTGTTGAAGGGACCAACAACGCGACAGCAGATGCACAGAAGCCTCACCTGGACTGCCCTTATCTGACTAGCACAGAGCTTTCGGAGAACCAGTTGCCACCCCACAACCCTCGCCCCCACCCCTCCAGGGGGGCCTCAGTCAGGGAGGCACTGATGTGGAGCACAGGGACATTCCCAGAGAAATTGTGTAAGCCAGCCTCATCAGAACCATCCGTCCTTTGAAGTTCTAAGCCCCTCCCCCCCTTGTTAAATTGGTATGTACACCCTTACCTCTGGTTTTTCAACAAGTTACCCATTCCTCGGTGCTCCCGCACTCAGTGTGTGCACACACGTCGTCTTTTCTCCTATTAATCTGCTCTGGACCCCCACCCTTCCCACCTAAGTTGGCAGAGGGAAAGGTGGTCCTCCCAACACTCTCAAATCAAACAAATCCCCAGGGGCCGTCAAATGAGAAGTTGTGAAGCCGTCCACACTGAGTTTTCGGTCTGGTCAAAGGAGCTTAACTTTAAGAGCAACCACCTCTATTGGGGGTGGGGGTCCCCCAGGGGTTTATGACCCCTTCAGCCATGGGGCAGATGGCCAGGGGCCCACAGGAAATGCAACTGCTGGGCCTGATGTCACAGCAGGGGCAAATTCTCTTACAGAGAAGCCTGTGTCTCCTGGTCTGTAGCGGTTTCCTTTTGGGCTCAGACTTATTTAACGGACCCTGAGTACTTGCCATGTGCCTGACTCCGTTCTAAGTATTTTACAAATAATACACCGTTGAAGCCTCCTAATGAGCCTATGAGGTAAATGCTCTTGTTGTCGTCATTTTACAGATACCGCTCCTAAGGCCCAGAGATGTCGAGCAGTTTGCCCAAGGTCAGCGAGCATTCTGGGCCTCTGGGGCCCTTGGCCAGGGCTGCTGTGGCTGGACAGGATTATGTGTGAGCTCTGGCTATGGGCCACCCAGAGGTATGCATCGAAGCAGGGCACTGTGTCCCGAACAACTGGGCCCGTTCTGAATAGAGAAAACCATGGGGCTATTCATCTTCCAAGGCTAACCTTTGTCCTCAACTCTGAAGTCTGCCTGTGCACTGCCTTGGGCAGGAGAGTCTCTTCTCTGATGGTGCGCCTTCCTGCCCCCTCACCTTAGCTCCACCGGGCACCTGGGGGAGGCGTCCACACTTGCCCACCTGCCTAGACCAGTGGCTCTCAACCAAGGACAATTTTGCCTCCCAGGAGACCTGTGGTGATGTCTAGAGACATTTCCAATTGTCACGACTAGAAGGCTGCTACTGGCACCTAGTGAGAAGAGGCCCGAGATGCTGCTAAACATTCTAAAATGCCTAGGATGACACCTCACCACAGAGGATTACCTGGACCGAAATGTCAATGCTGCAGAGGTTGAGAAACTCACCCGGGCCCATCTCACAGCCTCCTTAAGGCTGAAGACCCCACCCCTCCACCCTAATCCCAGCATACAGACATACGATGGTCTGATTCCTGTTACAATTGGGCCGTACGGGGTCCCCCATGGGGCTCCATGCATCCTACTTCATCTCCTAGAGGCCACAACAGAACATGAAAGATACAGTTTGCACAGCTGCTACAAGTTCTTGAAAACAAAATAAGGATTTTGAGGTATTGACAAATTATTTTGTCCCAGGCTCTGCGCTAAGCATTTTACATATTTTGTCTTCTGTCATTCTCATAAGCCAGTCTTAGATGCAATTACCATCCCTATTTCACAGATTGGGAAACTGAATTTAAGTAAGTTGCCCAAGGTCACACAGCTAATAAGTGACAGGGCCAGGTTTGTAACCTGCCCAGGCAGTCTGACACTAGCACTGATCTATATACCAAGGCAAAGTAAAGATGAGGTAAGTTTCCAAGGAGAGCCCACCTGATGCCCCCCAGGGGACAGAAGCATCAGCCTCATCGACTCCACAGCTGCAGCCAAGGCCCTCAGAGCTGGGCAGACAGCAACTGGACCTGCTGTGGTTCTTCAAGAGGAAAGAATAAGAGTAGAGAGAAGGGAGAGGTGGGCTGGTTTTTGTACGAGCACAGTTAAGACAGGACCAGCAGGAAAGAGATGGGTAAGGAAGAAGGCCCTGGAGCCTTTTATTTTGTATTATAACAAGGGAAAGAATGGGAGATTTGTTTCTAAGCTATAAAAACCCTCCTTTGATTCCTGTGCATATCAGTGATAAATGAGTCACTTAGGCCTTAGAAATTAATGACTGTCCTAATTATTACCTCAAATGACCTTCTGGCATTCGTCATTCTGATCACTCCCTGCAAAGCAGCTGTGTCAGGTTTGGGAAGGAGGCAGGACAGGTGTGGGTGAGTTTCTGTGGCGACAGGCTTAGTCTGCAGAGATCAAACTGGCCTCAACTCTTAAGGCCAGAGAACTTTTAGAACCAGACCCCAGCTCTAGAGGGCTCTGCCCTCCCTGTGTTTGCCTTCAGGGCCTTGGTGAATCCTGAGTCCGCTGAGCTGAGCAGGGACCATCTGGATGTGTTTGAAGAGTGGCAGGCCCAGCTCAAAGCAAGAAGGCGGTTCCTGCAAAGCTGACAGCCACCTTCCGCAGGGTCCCTTCCCATTCAGATTCCTGGAAGAGCTTTGAAGTTTCCTCTGTGTTTTCAGAGTCCTGATCCTACTGTACTGGATTTAGCCTGCAGCCCTGCCCTGTCCCTGGGGATTGATTCCCCAACTGCAAAAATCTTAGAAAAATATTGCAAGCTCCACCCACCATCCCCAAGCTGGCGGCTTTGTCCTTAGGCTAAAATAACAAAGGAGACCACAGAACCCTCACCGGGGGACATTCTCTCTGCGTTTATAGTTTCTCGGGAGACATTCTGGTGATGACCTCTGGGACAGGATCCCAGGGCAGGAGCTTCCAAGATCTGTGTGTGTGCGTGGTGGCGTAAGTGGGGGACGTTTTATGGGGGGGGGGGGTCCTTGATGGGGAGAACACAGTAAGGGGAAGAGTGAGTGAACAAGATTGTCCCTGAAGGCCTCCCAAGGCACAGGCGGGTTCCAGGGCAGTCACAGCAGGATCCGGAGTGCCTTTCCAGCCATGGCCAATGAGCCAAGCACTGTGCTTCCTGTAGCCAAATACCAATCTCAGGGACCCTTGTTGCTCCCAGCTTTGCACAAGGTACTCTGCTGTCATATCGGGCCACCAGAGAGTCATGAAGTCAGGACTAAAGAAGAGCGTTGTGGGGGAGAGGACGTGGGGAAGAAGAAAGACCTAAGGCAGACAGATGGGCAGAGACAGGAAGAGAGGGAGGAGAGCTGGGAATCCCAAACCCCTGGATTGGCTTTTCAGAACAGAGTCTGAGCAATGGTGCCATCTTGTGGCTCTGAGGAGACATTACAACCAGTACAAACCCGAACACGCTGTCTCCCTCCCTCTCTCTCCCTCTCTTTCTCTCTCCCTCTCCCCCTCCCTCTTGCCCCCTCTCTCTCCAATTTAAAATTTAAAATTCACTTCCTCAGTCACACATGCTCATTAGCTCCATGTGACACGGGGTTTCTGTACTGGACAGCACAGAAATAGAATATTTCTATTGTTGTAGAAAGTTCTGTTGAACAATGCTGTTATAGAAAAGTTCAGAGTTGTTGTTTTGATAGAGAATTGTAAAAATTCAGAGGAAATATTGTTTAGAGTCTGCTTTCTACCTTTAGAGTAGCCACTGGTTAAAGGTTTACAGAGCAGTTTTCCTGAGATTCTCTCCTCCCACTGTTGGAGTGGCCGTGTTGCATTTTAGAGAGAAGAGTTGACTTGGTTTCCTATAGACCTGAGCGTGAATCCCAGCTCTGCCACGTAAGCCTCTCTGGACATCAGTTTGCTCATTAGTCAAATAATTCCTCTAGACTTTTCTAGTTCTAACCAGGCTGTTCTCTGCCAGGGTTTGACGAGAGCTGCTGCCAAACACAGCCCCTGGGCTGTGTCCACCTGTGCTGTCTACAACTGTTGGGCCACTAGCCATGGATCTTGGCACTCTCCCCATGCCATCTTATCCCCAAAGCCACTTCAAACCCTGCTGCTCTCCCACATACCTCTCAGGTGAGTCCCTATCTATCTGGTGAAAGACCGGCTGCTTGGTGTTTGCCTCAACCTTAACTTTAAGATCCATTCACTCATTCAACAAATATTTATTGCACTCTTATTAGGTGTCAGGCACTGTCCTTAGACTTGGGGACCTGGCTGTAAATACAAATGTCTCCATTCTGCACCTTACATTTCAACTGGGGAGACGAGGTATTAGGCACTTAAATATATCACATAAAGGATAGTACTAATTAAGTGTGACAAAGGGAAGTCAGGCAGGGGGATGGTAGAGCTACTTCTGATACGGAAATTCATCAGGCAAAATTTTATAAGCAGGTGATATTCATGCAGAGACCTGAGTGAGGAGAGGGAGTAGGTCAGTGGATATGTGAGGGGGAAGGAATTGCAAACACAAAGGATGCAAAGGCCTGAAGCCAGCTGTGTCGGTCTTCTCACCAGGGTCAGGATCTATAACAGATGACACACATTTGGGAGTTTAGGGGTCTAGGGCCTAGGAGATAAGAATAGGTTGAACATTTATCCCTTCTCTACCTAACCCTGTCTTTAGCATCCAAAGATATCTTTATAGAAATCCACTGGAAGGGGCGCCTGGGTAACTCTGTCAGGTGACCAACTCTTGATTTCGGCTCAGGTCATGATCTCAAGGTCTTAGGATCTAGCCCTGAGTCAGGCTCCACTCTCAGTGCAGGGTCTGCTTGGGATTCTCTCTCTCCCTCTCTCTCTCCCTCTCCCTCCCGGTGCTGGCGTTTGTGCGTGCACATGGGCGAGCACTGTCTCTCTAAAATAATAAATAAATAATTTTTTTGTTATTGTTCTCTTCATTTATTTGGGTCTTATTTTTAGATAAAGTTTTTTTTTTTCTTTTAATAAATTGGTTTTTTAAAAAAGAAAAAACAAGGGGTGCCTTGGTGGCTCAGTAGGTTAAGCCTCTGCCTTCAGCTCAGGTCATGATCTAAGGGTCCCAGGATCGAGCCCCACATCGGGCTCTCTGCTCAGTGGGGAGCCTGCTTCCTCTCCTTCTCTCTCTGCCTGCTTGTGATCTCTGTCTGTCAAATAAATAAATAAAAATCTTAAAAAAAAAAAGAGAGAGAGAAAAAACGAGAAATCCACCTGCCCAAGGCCCACAGAGCATGTGGGAGGCCATGCTGTAGGTCTGGATTCAGGACCTTCTGGCTCCCATCCTTCTGAATACAGAGGCTGATTTTTGTTGCAAGGATTCCAACACACTTCACCTTCCAGGTCAGTGTTTTCTTCTTCCAAATTGCTGGGGCTCTCTTTGTGGCTGGTGGTGATCCCCCAACTCTGCCTTTGCTTGTATCAAACAGCCTAGATCTCCAAATGAACATCTGCGCTAAGACATCAAAGTGGAAATTTAAGCAGAACAGTTATTTCAGAGGTAATGCCCCAGCTTTAGACATCTGGGGACTGGCCAGTCCCCACTCCAGGCTAGCCGGCTCTGCCTCTTGCTCATTTCACGAACAGAGCCCAGTTTGCCATTTTCCAGCTTGAAAAACAGAGCACAGTTTGCAGGTATGCTTACAAAATGTCACCGGGAACATTTTCCTTTGTTGCTGAAGGCTTACATTCTCTCTAGGCAGCCAGCCAGTTGCTTACAAGTGAAACTGCTCCAGAACTAGATTGCTACCAGGCCCACCTGGGTTTGTTTTCCAGCCCACGAATCAACAAGAATGAGTCAAATGTCACCTGAGTGGCCTCTGGGTTACTGGACTCAGAGGGTCAGAAATGTCTGTGGCAAGAAGTCTGAGGACTTGCTGTCTTGTCTCCGTGTCTGCATTCACAATACCCGTTTTCAGTCTCTAGAAGCCGAGCGAGGCACCCTGGTGCATCGGCCTGGGTCTTTGCCCAGAGAGCATTTGGTCGTCTTGGCGGCCTGATTCAAAGAACCTCTACTAAAATTAAAAAACAAAACAAGCAAATACAAAAAAGAAGAAAAAAAGTCCCCATTTGAATGTTAGGAGACATCTTCACAATGAATTTAGGCTTTTAGTTTTTGTGGTTTCAGCAGCCGCCTTATTTGAGTGTGTTCTAGACAGTTAATGGTTTCCGAGGGTTCTGTCCAAAAGGAAGTCTCTGATGAGAAAGTGTAACTTGGTCCTTGAAACACTCTGCGTGTAGGAAACAGACAGCAGCTTCAGGCTCTTGCTCCTGGCTGTTCAGGGTCCATGTTTCTTGCTTAGGCAAGTTTGTCAGTTGAATTTGCTCAGAGAATACTGTCCTGTTGTAGGGCTCCCCGGGGACACCGGCCCGGGCCTGGGGAAGCTTTGTGGGAAGGTGTCTCTTCTAGCTGAGCCCATACCTGCACCTTTGTGTAGGGAGGGGAGGTCGGTCACCACTGCCTTGAAGCTGATCCAGCCTGTGCTCCATCGGGAGCCAGGATAGACTCACCTTAAGTAAAATCATTGGGAATGAGGGCCAAGAATGATGTGGCTGTCCTCTCCCTGCCGCAAGAAACACGCCTGCGACTGCCACCTCTCCAGTGAGAGTTACAGTGGCATTCGCCCCTGTGTGGTTCTTAGTTTTAGGAAGATGCAACTGGGGGCAGGAGGAGGACAGTCAGTTTTGGTTAGGGTTTAGAGCAAGGATACTTGGGGGCTGCTGGTGGGAAGGTGAATCCTTGCAACATTTCAGGGGGCCAGGTGGGGAATATGTATTGTGCCCCCCTCAGTCCTGGCTTATTGTTAATTATTAGTGACTGTTAATTTTTAAGATCACCCCTTTCCAATCTCAAAAACATCCCACTTTGCAGGACAAATGATATGACTGGTACCCAGCCTTTAGGGTACCTTTAGGGAATGGATCCTAAGAATGTGTTTAAAGATGTTGCTTCAGGGGTGTTTACCACAGGGCTATTAGGCATAAGGAAAAGTTAGAGATAAATTATGTGTCTTGCAACAGAAGATTCACTAAGTTAAATTAGAGGACATCCACGTAGTAGAACCCTAGATAGCCATTAAGAAATGGAATGTAGCAAAATATTAAATAGCATGGAAATATATGTATATTATTAAGGAAAACTATTAACACCATAGTATTATCCAAATCTAGTTCACAACGGAAAAATAAACCACACACGGAACAAAGGACTGGATGAATATCCACTAAACTTTTGGTTATCTCTGGGCAGTGGGATTGGAAGTGGTTTATATATTCTCCTTTATACCTTTTCTTATTTCTAAATTTCCTACAGTGAACATGTATGTTGTAGGCAGAATAATGACCTCCCAAAGATGTCTGCATCTGAATCCTCAGAATCTGTGAATATGTAAGCTTACATGACAAAAAGAATTGAGTTGAAATTGATGTTGTTAAACAACTGACCTGGAGAAAGGGAGATTATCCAGGTGGACCCAATGTAGTCACAGTGGTCTTTAAATGTGGAGGGGGTGGGGCAGGCACAAAAGATTGGTGCCTCTGAGAAAGACTCCACCAGACATTGAAGATGGAAGGGGGCCAGGAGCCCAGAAGTGCTGGAAAAGGTAAGAAAATGGGTTCTCTCCTAGAGCCTCCAAAAAAGGAATGGGGCCTTCCTGACACCTTGGTTTTAGGCCAGTGAAGCCACTTTGGACTTCTGACCTACAGAACTTAGAAGATGATAAATTTGGATTTGTTTTAACCCACTGAGGTTGTGGTAATTTGTAACAGCAGCAATAGGAAACTAATATAATGAACTTCTTTTTAAGTAATAATAAAGAGATGGTGATAACAGAAGTCACTTAAAAAGAAAGGGTTAGAAGGTCACATAGGCGGCTCAGTTGGTTGGGAATCTGCCTTCCGCTTGGGTCGTGATCCCAGGGTCCTGGGATCGAGCCCCACTTTGGGCTCCCAGCTCCTCAGGGAGCCTGCTTCTCCCCCTGCTTGTATGCTCCCCCTGCTTATACTCTCTCTTTCTCTCTCCCTCTCTGTCAAATAAATAAATTAATTAATTTTTAAAAATCTTAAGGGAAAAAAAAGGAAAGGATTAGAAATCAAAGAAATCATTCCTTGTAATTTAAGCCAACAGCCATGCTAGGAGGAAGACTGGTACAGTCTTCTTCCTACCAAAAAATAAATAAATAAATAAATAAATAATAAAAATTTAAAAAAAATCCAGGCTCCTAGCTGGTTGCTGTTTTGTTATTAGTAGAAAATAATAATCAAGGGAAAAGTAAATGAGCTGACTAGCTAGCAGCCTGAGAAATTGTCCTATAGTGGTACATAATTAATTACATAAAATGAGGCAAGAACGATCAGTACTGTGGGTCTAGAGGAGGGAGAACCAGGGAGCTGTGGCTTTTGAGAATTCTGGGACTGGGAATGGAATTGAACTTGAAAGGAAACCCTTTCCAAGTAAGTGGAAACTGCCAGGTTGTTCTGCTGGTTTGTGCTAGCAAATCCCATACTGGCATCAATAAATAGAAGAGAGTGATGGCTTTTCCAACTACCCCCCCAGCCCCAGGGGCAGGGAGCTGAGCGTGTTTGCAGTCTGGCCCATTCTGAACTGTTCACTGGAACAACCTGCTCAGGTTGGAGAGTTGCAGAGGATTCTTTCTTAAATAAAACCCTTGCCTGTTTGCTTTGAAAGAGCTCTTAGGGAAACCCCAGATTCTTAGCAAAGGCTACGGAGAATAAAGTATCCAAAAATGGAAACACTATTTTTTTTTCTTTGCTAGAGGGTCCAAAACCACCTCTTCTTTCATTTAATCTGTAGTAGAGACTCCCTTTCTGTAGCAGACAGGGCTCTCTGGAAGCAGGTGCTGAGCTGGGGTTTGGTGTGTGGGACATTCATTAGGGATAAACACCAGTGAAGGTCAGGGAGCCGAAGCGGGACTGGCCACAGAGGGTGGTGATGCTGAGATGCAGGCCTGACAAATGGGCAGATGTGGTCCATTAGAGTGGCCGGCTTTTAGACACCCTGCCCGTGGTCATTGGTTTCCGTGAGGCAGCTCTTGGCCAACCCCGACCAGCTGGAGGCTGTGTGTTGACAACAGGAAGTCCTTCTTTGAGATGCCATCAGGTTGGCACATCTTTGGTTCAACCGAACTATCCCCCTATCAGACCTTGTTCTACTTATTGGCTGGAACCTATAGCCCTGCTAACCTGGTGGGTCCAGAAGGGACTTGGCTAATTTTGCATAGCTCCTGAAAGCAGAGATGATTCAAGTGGGGAAATATGCCAAGGAGGCTGAAATTCAGCTCTGAACAAAGGATTAGATAAGAGAGCATGAATATTTGCAATGGGGCAGAACCTTCCAGAGGTCCTGAACCTCTGAAATAGTCAGAGCTTGGAAGTATGTGACAGGTTGGAGAAGGGATTTCTACACTGAGCCACAAAGTGGACAGGTTGCTTCTAAGGCTGCTTCTGTCCCTGAAGGGGGCGGGGGTGTGATTAATGGGGCCAGCTCAGGCTCTGCCCTGGGGGGCTGCTCTTGGCCATCTGTGGCTCTGTCTAATAATGTCAACTTTGAGTAAGACATCCACCTTCGTGTCAGGTCTGCTTCCAGAAGGTTGCCACAGACCAGGTCGCCCTTAGTCCCAGAGGGAGCCCATATCCAGTTCAGAGAATTCTTACAGGCTGGCCCCTTTGGATTACCCCCTCTCACTCCCGCTCCTCTGGTCCTACTTGCTTGGTTTCCAGTCTGAGTTCCTCTGTCCCATTTTGGCTTCTTTGGACTTACTGACCCTGGCTTGTCCCCTCTCCCTCCAAGACCTGGCTCTGCTACCTGGCTCTCAGCCCAAACCCTGTGGTCCTGGACACTGTATTTCCTCTCCTGATCAGGTGCCCAAGACCTCATTTACCTACACATCCCTGTCCCAGAGCAAGATTAGTCAGTAGCAAGTGCGGGACACCCACAGTGCCTTGGTGAAAGGGACTTCCTTTCATTTACTCAAGTGGTACCAGCCACAAATTCCACAAGGGGCTTCCTTTTCCTAGTATTTCAGAATTTGATGAACAAGTCATCTTCATATTCATGCTGCTCATTATTTCATATGTAGGTTTAAAAACCTTCATATGTCATCTATGCAAAACGATCTGCGTTAGGTACCTGTCACCACATCTGAGTGCCCACCCACCACCTGCTCAAGAACTGGAAATGGATCAATACCTTTGAGGTTCCTCGTCATCCCCAGTCTCACTGAGGTAGCTTAGGGGACCCGCCTGGATTCCAGGGCCATCATTCCTTTATGGCTTTTTACAACGTCAAGGCCTATGTATGCATTCCTATGCAATATGCTATTTGCTTCTGCTAGTTTTCAAAAATTCACATATAAAATGGAACTTACTGTGTGATTCTTCTGTGATGCTTTCTTTCACTCAGTATGTTTTTGAGATCCAGCCCTGCTGTGGCATGAGCTTTTATATTGCTGTCAGGCCCCTCGTCAGTCTTCATCTTTCCTGTGACCCCACAGGCTAACGGGTCTTGGGCTCTCAGTTTGCCTGAAAAACAAACCCCCTTCTTTTCTCATTACCTTCCTCTTGTGTTCTCCTTTGCCTCTTCCTTCATAACCTCCTTCAAGGGCAAAGACCACCCTCCACCACACCCACCCACGCACCCCTGCATAGGATTTCTGGAGACAAATACACGACCATGCTCTCGTGGGAAGGTGGTTTAATGATTGTGACACTTGTGCTGAAATATGAACCCTGGGACAGAAATGAGTTTTCTCTTCCTGTTCTAGGAAAGGGAAGCATGTTGAATTTACTGCTATTGGACTGGGCAGGCAATGCTTTGCCAACTTTAGTGAGCACAAGAATTACCTGCGGGGGCTGGATGGGAGCTTGTTAATTAGGGGAATTTATGGGCCCCCATTCTCCAGAGGTTCAGAACCAGATGATGAGATTATCCAATGGGGCCCAGGAATCTGTGTGTCAGCAAACAAGCCCCTCTCTGCCCAGCAAGTGTGAAGCTGACTGTCTTTGACTACTCTTAGCAAGGAGGAACTTCTGCCCCAGCCAGGATCAGGAGCACTTGACTTGAAATACCATCAACCTCCAAGCATTTCTCTTAACCAGACAGTCAGTGAAGGCCGGTCGCCTGGGCTTTCAACACTGGGCCCGAGTAGAAATCTTCACTGAGGCTTGAAGTTCTGGCAAGGACTGTTCCCTCCGAGAGAAAGGTCAGGTTCCAGAACTGGTAATAGGAAACTCGCTGCCTCTGTCCAATGTTCAGTGTCCCATTGCTGCATTTCCATCCAGAAAGCTGGAAGACGTGGTCGAGGCTTGCTGCTCACACATGAGATGTCTCAGCCACTGGCTTGACACCAGGAATCCACGGGGCTGGGTCACGACCTGGACAGTGGTAACAACAGCAGGGCATGAGCGGAGCCCACAGACCACCCCAGAGTCAGTAGGTACGGGCTGGCTTGAGCCGCTCTAGGCCTCACTTGGACATTTGCCTGCTCTCCATCTCGGCCAGGCTCGGAGAGGCCATGAGCACCGCCATCTTTGGCAGCATCTGTGGATCGTGGGCATCCTGTCTGCGCTTCCCCTACAGAACACAGATCTTGGCCAGTGGCCACACCTAAGTCACCAGTCATGCTTGCTGGAGGAGAAGCCATGTAGGCCACTTGGGGATATCTCAGAGATCCCTGGGAGGCAGCTGAACTGTTCTTTACCAATGTAATGAAATGAAGAAGGTTTTGAGCCCAGGGCCGTAGAGAGCTCCTAGGTGGTCAGGGGGATCCCAGGACATCTGTGGATCTTTGGTGGGGCTGAAGGAGAGATGGGGACATCATTCAGTTAATTAGCCCAGCTCTGTAGGGTGTGAAGGCTTTGGTGAGGAACAAAAGGCACAGGGGGTGCCTATCCTTCCAGGGGGTCAGAGCCTGAGCTGACAAGATCCTGTTAGATAATACAGTTTCAGCGCCCTTGGATGCCTTTGCATCCCATACCCCATTCCCATCCCCATATCTCCTCTAGAGTTTCCCCATGACTGGAGCTCTTCAACTCAGGAAAAGTGTGACCATGGGGGACGCCTGGGGGGCTCAGTCAGCTCAGGTCATGCTATCCCAACAAGAGGTCCAGGCCGTTATTGTGGGAGGAGTGACCTAAGGGCTGAAATCACACCAAGGTGCCAACAACTGATGCCCCTGGTTTCCTGTGAGCAGGTTCCTGTGGGAGAGGAGAGTATCCAAATTTCTCTGAGGAGAGCTCGTGGATGAGGGGGACCTGGGCAGGAAGGAAGGGGTACAAGTGCCTCTCTCGTCAATCTGTAGATCCCTCTTGTTGTCATTCCAGAGGAATCCCCAGCCTTAGCCCTGCCCAGTCCGGGTGACTAGATTGCTGAGAAGTCAGTGAGGTGGAGTCTGGAGGCTGGTCTCCTCTGCCCTCAGGCTCTGGTGAGGGCTGGCAGGGTGGGAGTGGGAAGAAGGGACTCCACCAGCTTTGGCGCCACCCCCCCCCCCCACGGTACTGATTACATCCAGTTGTTGTGCAGCACCCTGCCCTTTACTGCGTGATGCAGAACGGGTGCCTCATTAGCCACCCCTCAGGCCAAGGAGGCCCAAAAGGAAGAGGTCTTGGGGGCTGGGTCTGGCCTCAGGCCCCTGCTGCTTGGAGAGGGAGGGCAGCTCTGGTCAGAATAGGGCCCCTACCCCCAACCCACCCTTATTCCCCTTGGTTTCCCTCTCTGGCCTGATGGCTGGAATGAAGTTCCCCAGGGCTTACATCCACAATCAGGTTTCCGGTCCGGTCCCACATGGGGCCTGGCTCTCAGGGTTTAGCCAGCCATGGAAAGAGCAGAGTGGCTGCTGGTCTTTCTGCTGAATTCCCCGGAGCTGCCGTCCAAACTTTCTGCAGAGCTTGCTGGCTTGTTGCCTTTTCCAAATCTGGCTGGAACAAAGCTAGCTTCTGGAAGTTTAGTGAGTACTTCCTGACTGGAGCCCAAGGACACAGTTTCTAGTGTGGCAATGCCTGGTCCTCACTATGTAAGGTGAAGTGGGAACTTATTTTCAACCTTCTCCTACGGCAGAGAGAGCACAGAAGTAACAAACCTGCTTGAGGGAAGAATACTGGATGGTCCCTTGCACCCTTTTGCTTCTGAATTATTCCCAGGTTCTGGCTTTCATGCTCTCTGGTTCTTCCCCTGGAAGTGAAGCTCCCTCAGGACCAAAGGCATTTGCTACTCTAACTGCTTAGTCAGTCTCAGAGCAGCAAACCAACGGGGCAGTGGCCTTCTCTGGGGAGACCCTGAAGGAACATGGCTAGTTTGTCGGCCCCTGCTCTAGGCCTAAACTGGAATGCCTCCTTTCAAAGAAGACACGCTTTGGTTTGTAGGCTGATAGGCACCAGCTGCCCCAGGGCTCTCCTCATGGCAGGAGTCCCAGACTCATATTCCCCTCTTGCTGCTGTTCCAGGCCTTCGTGTCTATAGCCACTCTCAGGTCAACATGTCTCAAGCAAATTCTCGCTGTTAGAACTCCCTCCTGGTTGTCTTCGGAGAGTCAGGCAGGGGAGGGGTGCATAGAGCCCTCCTCCTCGCAAAGGAGAAATTTGGTATATGCACGACCCATGGTCCAGTTTTGTAGGAGGGAGACCTTTCGAGCTCCCAGTCCCCCAGGGTGCCAGAAGCAGATATTGGCTCACAGTATTTTCTTGCCATGTCTGCTTAAACCTGGCAGTTCTAACTTTTGCAGAAGTGAATGAAACTCCCCGTCTCTCTAGGGAGTTAAGTAGCCAACTTTCTTTAGGGTGCTCTGCCTCAGCGTTCTCTGGCTGTCTGGGGCTTCCGTCCTGGAACCCTGGTTCGCTGGAGGGTAGAGATGGGCTCTCACAGAACCTAGATGGTGGGCCTTGCCTATTCACTCCCAGCTGCTCAGTGTCAGGTTAGCGGCACTGGTCTGTGAGAACTGAGGCCACGGTGGGAGGCTCCAGGGAAATGTGACAGGGGCAGCAGAAAGGAAAAGGCCAGTGGCAGATGAATAAGGGGAGTCTTTGTCTGTTTTTAAAAAGATTTTATTTATTTGAGAGAGAGTGAGAGCAAGCAGGAGTGGTGGGCAGAGGGAGAGGGAGAAGCAGGCTCCAAGGGAGCCTGACATGGGGTTCCATCCTAGGACCATCATGACCAGAGCTGAAGGTAGACACTCAACCGACTGAGGCACCCAGGTGCCCAAAGGGCGTCTTTGTTGGCTCACATGCAACCCAGGTGGTGCGAGGCTGCCTCAGGCTGATGGAAGACTCCTTAAGAGCCTCTCAGAGACCTGGCCGGGTAGTCCAAGTGTCAGCATGGCCTTACTTGCTGCTAAACTATGCATGGCTAGTGGGCTTCCTTCATCACCTTCCCAGGTCTGGGGCAGGGTGGGGATCGAGTGTGTATTCAGCCCCTGTGATCTCGGCCTCTCTCTCCCAGAGCAGAAACTTGAGCACTGCATGACTCCACAGACCACGCTGCCTCCGACAGGCACTTGAGTGCGCTGTGGGGCAGCAGCCACCGGGAGGCAGCTGGTTTCTAGAATAGGTGCTCATGGTAGGGTGTTAGAGACACACTGCTGATGGCCAGATGCAACGAGACAAAGGCCGGGTATGACTCCTGTTGGAGTGCAAGGACTCACAGGACCCCGTGGTCAACCAGAGAAGGGAGGAGTTATGGGGAAGTAGGTGGAAGTTTCCCTGACGTGGTGACACAGGAGCTGAGAGCCACCCAAGATGGGTCTCCTTTCTTAGTTGGGGGTGACTAGAGTTGCATTTGTAGTGCTTTTCTGTCTGACTTTTTAGCTGGGTCTTCTACAACCTGGTCTCTTCTTCATCCTTCCTCCTTCCTTTCCCCTCCTTCCCTTCTCCACAGAGTTGAGACAACACAGCATAGCAGTATATGTTTCAGTCTGAAGGTGCCATGTGGTTTGGAGAGGCCCATTTGGGGAGTTTTGGTTGCCACAGAAACTGTCCAGTCAGCTGCCAAACATCCGGGGCAGCTGGACCATCTGGCCCAGGCCTGACAGGAACATTGTTGTTTACACCCTGGACTGTGGCCGTGAGGACTGCCAAGAGCCAGGGAGTCTCCTCCACTGAGGAGATGAAAGTCTCTCAAGGATGCAGATACTTCAGGAGTCTGAAGTTTGGAACATCGGCACTGGCTGTCCGTGTGGTGCTATTTTCCATGAGACTGACCTCCAGGCCCACCAGCAGTGCATTCCAAGGCCAGCACTCTGTGTTTGCTGAGCCCAGGAGAGAATCCCCTGTAAGCAAAGAATCCCCTGGTAGTAAGCAGCCTCACTCTGGCCTGGCCCCAAAATGGCAGCTAGAAACCATCTCAGACCCGAGCATCCCCCACATGGGTCTGGAAAGCTGAAGAGCAGAGGTTGAGGAGACTGTTGGTATGAGGGATGAGGAAGCCGTAGGGGCTAGAGGGCATCTGCCCCCCCCCCACCTTCCCTTATACCTGGTGGGGGAGAAGAGCCTTTGTTTGGTAGATGAAACCTTCATAGCCCCAAGGCTACAGCTAAACAAGCCATGGGATGGAGGAAAGGGTTTAACCAAAGCCCTAACTCACTACTGCTTTCTGGAAGCCCAGATTGCAGAGTAAACCTGGATTGGATGGTTTGGTGAATTGTCTACTGCTCCGCCCCTTCAGAACAGCCCTCCAGATCCTAGTGGTTCTTTCCAAGCAAGAAGACAGCATCGGGATCTGCAGCTGCCCTTGAAAAGAAAGCTAGAGAAATGGCTCAGATGTTGTACAGGGCAACCATGGGAGACAGCCTGGACTCCTCACCTGATCCCTGGTGGAGGGGATCTCTTCCAGAAAAGCACCTGGATCGGGGAAGTGCTGAGGAAGTCAGGATTGAGCCTCAGACCATCCAGGACCCTCCACCAGCTGGCGCTTACCAGGCCACAACTTCAGGTTGGAAGGGTGAGAGTACCAAATACCAGGTTGTCACCCAGGCCCATGGCTTTCCCCCGGGGGCCACAGGTAACCCCTCAGCAGTGCTGATCCCAAACAAGGCCAGGACACAAGGCACAAACCCCCAGGGCTTCCTTCCCCTGCTGAGTGGTGAAGAGTTCTACCATTGATGGCCTTTTCATTTCAACCTTGGTTACAGACAGCAGCATGTGGGAAGGACTGACTGACCACAGGAGGCTGCCATCCTATTGTGCAGGATTTTGGAAGGGTTACTCGAGGACTGAAACCTCAGGTTGGGTTGTGTTAAGTGCTGCTTTGCAGTGAGGCAGGCCTAGAGGATGAGGTCTGAGGTTTGCCTTCCCTTCCCTTCATGGATACTCCGCTGTGCTGTATCCCTCACTGAGCCTAACTTCCTGACTTCTGCAGTGGCTGTAGCCCTTGACCTGCCTGACTCCTTTTCGTCCTGCTAGGTCTCAGCTCAGAGGCAACCAAATGCTCATCACCCTGCTCATCACCCTGCTGAATTCTCTCAGGACACTCATTGCTATCAGCAGTTTTCTTGTTTACTGTGTGTCTCACTGGAATGTGAGTGTCACGAGGACAGGTCACCTGATGTGTTCCCTAGTGTATCTATTGCTAGAGCCCAGAAAGTTCTTGGCACCCAGCTTCTGTCAGATGAATGTCACCTCTCCTTGAAGTATCTTTTTAGGAACTTCATACATTTCAGGAAATACAATGATAAATCCAACTGAATAAGAGTTTATGACTAGACTTTGTGGGATCCTGGTGAGGAAGGGCTTGGAGTGAGGGGAAGTGACTTTAAAAAAGGTTCTAAAGACATTTTCTCAGTTCTGGATACCTTATTTCCATCAAAGAGATCCAATGAGTCCACAAGTACCAGTCATTCTATCCTAAATACCTTACAAGATAATAAGTACTTCTTTCCCCCATCTTTTGACTGACTACCCCCTACCCTACTCTGCTAAAATATTAGTTTTTAGAATCCTATCAGGTTGAACTTAAACTTGTCTTCCTCAAAGTTGGGGAGTTAGAGGGGCAAGGCGGAGCCCAGGCAGCTTATTCTACTCTAGGTAAGTAAGTGCTGAGGACCCTGGGGCCCCCAAGCATAGGGGGGTGGAGGGGAAACCAATGGACAGGAAGGCTGGCAAGCCCCACACAGGCCTGGGGCTTGGGCATACTGGGGACTCTGGAGGGCAGAAAACAAAATGAGAGCAACTTGATAACTTTTCAAATAACTTGGCATTATTCCTTTCTGTCTTGGCCTATGTCAGAACAGTGACTGGGCATCTGTAGCTAGAGGTGCTTCTGCTGGGAGCCCATCCACAAAATTTCTCATTTTCTGGGTTGACTCTGCAGTGAAGTTGTTTCACCCAGTGGAGAACTGCTCCTAGGGAGAGCTTGAACCTAATGGCAGGGCACACAGAGTCTTAGTTCATCCTTGACAATCTCTCTCTCCCTTTCTTCAACTACCCTTTCTATGCTCTGGGCTCATGGGTTGGTGGCCCCATCTCTGAAGCTGGAGGGTGGCTGGGGTTTGGGGGTGGTGGTCACGGAGGGTGGGAATAGCCCCTGTTGCTGCCTAGCTTCTGGAGAGAGCTGTTGTCTCAGCAGGAAGACGTTTTCTTTGCGATTTATCAGTAGTAGTTGTGATTCTATAATCCTAAGCCCTTTCACTTCAAAGAAAGTTATTAAGTCTAATCGGGAAAAAGAAGGAAAAGGATTGGGTGGGTGTTAGCTCAAGAAGGATCTAGGAAATGTTGGGGGACAACTCCATTCCTTTCAGGAATTTAATAATGGAGTCAGAACCCATGAAGTTATACAGTGGTAACAAATACCACCAACATCTCCTCTCAGTGGCTTAAAAATAAAGGAAGATGTATTTCTGACACAGGCTATAGTATGTCACATTGGCAGGTGGGTTCTGCTCATCGTAGGCCCTCAGGTACCCAGCCTGATGATGGCCGTAGGTTGCCTTACTAGAGAGGGAGAGTTCTGGAGGCTCTGTCTTCATGTAGCACTTGAATGCTACCATCCAGAAGTGACAAGCAAGCACGCCCAAACACGAGAGGGTTAGGACATATGATCCTAGAGAGTCTGCAGGTGGGAAGAGCTGGAAACACAGAGCAGCCTCAAAGTTACCAACAGGAGTTGACTAAGTTAGACTTTAGGGCTCCATAACAGGTCAAACCTTGAAGCTTGGACACTTTGACTTGGGATTGTTTTAATCATTTATTGGGTATGAGGGTCACAAAACCTTGGTTTCATGGCCATGTTCTGCTCTGGCCTAGAGAGTTATCACTGTGTTTATTTTCTTTAAAGCTGCTTTTTGGTCAGTCAGTATCAAGAGGCAGCTTTAGAGGATGGAGGGTAATTGGGATTAGGAGTTGAGATTGGGTGTCACAGGCATGGCTATTTTAGCACTGTTTGGAGAACACAAATAGGCCATTTTAATAGAAGTAGAAGATGTAAATCAAGGGAGATGATAAGCGTCCTTTATTTTGCTGTACTTATACCCTGCCTGACAGAGCTCTATTGTGAACATCATACTTTGAAGAAAAGTTAGATAAGCTTTGTCAAGTTGGGACGCAGTATGAGTTATCAGAGGTGCAGGGAGTCTTGAAGATTATTGAAAGGGATAACTTGGCAGCTGCTATATTTGAAAAGCTGTCTGAAGTTTTTCTTTTGCTACTGAGAAAGCTACCTCCCTATTTTGAGATGGATTAGACTGCCCTGTGAGCAGCATACTCATTGCTCTAAGTGACCAAAGAAAGCAGAGAAGGGAGTGTGACCCTCCAAACAAGAGAGGAAGGGTGGTTGTCATAGGCAGCTTGTTGGGTCCCTTCCAAGTTTATCTTGATGATTTCTCTGACTCAGTTTTTTCTCAGAAATAAAAATAAGTCTTTGGCCATGGGAGAAAGGGTGAATGCCAGTTGAGACTCCACTCTATAAAATGCTGCGAATCCCCCAGGCATCTTGACACTGGTGATAGGATCTCCATTTGACAGGTGAGGCAACTGAGAAGGAAGTCAAACACACATAAAATCTCACAAGCTGCAGACAGCTTGGTTTTAAATTCTGGCTCTGTAGCCTTCTAGCTGTGTGACCTTGGGTAAGTCATCTAACCTCTCTGTTTTATACTCTGTAAAATGGAAATGATAGTACCTTATACGGTTGTGAGGATTAACTGATTTTTTTAAAAAAGATTTTATTTATTTGAGAGAGAGAGAGTGTGGGGGGGGTGTAGGAAGAGGGGAGTGGCAGAGAGAGAGGAAGAACTGGGAGCCTGACATGGTGCTGACCTCATGACCCTGAGATCACGACCTGAACTGAAACCAAGAGTCGGACTCTCAACCGACTGAGCCACAGGACATATTGAACATCAGTAGGACATATTGAACATCAGTAGCCTGACACAGAATACGAGCTGACTAGGTTTCATCTATGACTTAAATCATTATCAATGTCTGCATTAAGTTTGAAACACTAGGAATTTGATTCATAGAAGTAGGAAAACAAAACTAATTTTTCTTTTACTTTCTCTTGTGACTCATGAAGATACAACAATATTTTACCCACTTTTCTGGAAATGGCTCTTTTCTAGCATTTCAGTATAACCCAAGAGGTGAGAGTTCATAATCAGAGAGCACTAGATATATTCTAAACCCACTAATCATGTTTACAGACCTGAATCCTCTGAAGCCATCTTGTGAGCCAATAGCAGAAGAGAGGCTATATATTTGGGCATATTCACAAATTACTGTTTACCTTGACCCCATCAGGAAATGGATCAGAAATTAGCCTTTCTGATCCAGATTTCAAGCTATGTGCCTCTCTAACTTTACAAATACTCAAACTCAGTACCTTTTTAATATATTGTGTCGAAGGTTTTGTATTTTCCAGGCTTCACCTGAATAGCAGCCCTGGGGCCATTGTCTAAGAACCCATTACCCAGTCTAGTGTAAACACAAACATAAATGCAAGCAACAAGAATGCGTTTCAGGTCAGGTTGGGGTAAAAGTCCCACAGATGCTTGTGAGACTAAAGCCTTATCAGTGCACTTTGTTGAGAAGGGTTTCTTCTCTCCTGTCTCTTGGCAGATGTCTTACTTAAAGTTACGGTTAAGGGGTGCCTGGGTGGCTCAGTCGGTTAAGCGGCTGCCTTTGGCTCAGGTCGTGATCCCAGGTTCCTGGGATCGAGCCTCCCGGAAAAAAAAAAAAATAATAATAATAATAATAAAAAAAGTTACCGTTAAGTCAGAGCACCTCAAAGAGTCTCTGAGCAGGGTGTGGGCGAGGTGGGGGTAGGGTGGGGCTCTTTCAAAGTGTTAAAATCTGTGGTGAGAGAAACTCAGCAGGAGGTAAGTTGAGGACTGGACTAAGTACCTGTGCGCCCACAGACCCTTCTTGTTCTAGTGACGAGATCAGCAGTCCCTGGTGGGGATCCCCACCACTGTACATTTGCGTTTTCTCTTTCTTCCTTTCTCCACTCCACCCTTCTTTCTTCTCTCCACTGCCCTCCCTCTCCCTCCTCCCTTTTCTCCCTCTCCTTGCTTTTGGCCCTACTCAGGTGGAAACTGTCCTCTATATACCCCGACTTGCCAGTCTGCCTTCTGGTGGGGATCAGGGAACACAGCTGAGGGGCAATGGGCATGAGAAAGGGCTGTCAGACTGGGGTGTAGGTGATTAGGCTCTAGCCCCAGCTGAGTTCCTAAGAGAGTTTTGGACAAGGTCCCCCCTCAAATCTGTTTTCTTAGCTTTATAAAGTCCTCAAAGATTCTAGTTCTAAAAATTTCTAACTTGCTGAGACCTAATTGACTGGGATACTACTACTATTTATTTGCATTATTGCTGGATCTCTGAACTGGTTGCTGAGCTGTTCAGGGGAAGGAGCGTAGCTACTTAAATGTTACAAAGGAGCGACCCATCCCATACTCCTTGTGTCCTCAGAGTTCAGATGGATATAATCTTAGGCTGTTAACAAGCATCAGTAATTGTGGTAACCCTGCTTCCCCTCAGTGTTCACCCTAGGTTGACAATAGTATTCTCCTTCAAACTAATTTTCTTCCTGTAGAAAGATCTGGCATAATTTCTGTGCCTCAGTTTCTTCTTCTATAAAATGGGAATAATAATACTTACTTCATAAGGTTGTTATGAAGATTAAATGAGTTAATACTGAGAGCTTAGAATAGTTTGTGGCATGTAGTACAATCTAGCAAGTATTAGTGGTTATGAGGCATTGCTTAGAGGGCTGTAAATTATCATGTACCTTCTGGAAAACAGGGTAACAGACATATCAAGACCTCAAAATAGGGGTGCCTGAATAGCTCAGTGAGTTAAAGCCTCTGCCTTAGGCTCAGGTCATGATCTGAGGGTCCTGGGATCAAGCCCCACATCAGGCTCTCTGCTTGGCATGGAGCCTGCTTCCCTCTCTGTCTCTGCCTGCCTCTCTGCTGCTTGTGATCTCTCTCACTCTGTCAAATAAATAAATAAAATCTTAAAAAAAAAACCCCTCAAAACAAATGGCTCTCAGGCTCACATATCCCACTTCTAGAAATCCCAGAAAGATAGAATTTGGACAACTCCTATCCCATTATATTTATCACAGGATTATTTTTTTTTTAATTTTATTTTTTATAAACATATATTTTTATCCCCAGGGGTACAGGTCTGTGAATCTCCAGGTTTACACACTTCACAGCACTCATCATAGCACATACTCTCCCCAATGTCCATAATCCCACCCCCCATTAACCCTCAGTTTGTTTTGTGAGATTAAGAGTCACTTATGGTTTGTCTCCCTCCCAATCCCATCTTGTTTCATTTACTCTTCTCCTACCCCCTTAACCCCCCATGTTGCATCTCCTCTCCCTCATATCAGGGAGATCATATGATAGTTGTCTTTCTCCGATTGACTTATTTCGCTAAGCATGATACCCTCTAGTTCCATCCACGTCGTCGCAAATGGCAAGATTTCATTTCTTTTGATGGCTGCATAGTATTCCATTGTGTATATATACCACATCTTCTTTATCCATTCGTCTGTTGATGGACATCTAGGTTCTTTCCATAGTTTGGCTATTGTAGACATTGCTGCTATAAACATTTGGGTGCACATGCCCCTTCGGATCACTACGATTGTATCTTTAGGGTAAATACCCAGCAGTGAAATTGCTGGGTCATAGGGTAGTTCTATTTTCAACATTTTGAGGAACCTCCATGCTGTTTTCCAGAGTGGTTGCACCAGCTTGCATTCCCACCAACAGTGTAGGAGGGTTCCCCTTTCTCCGCATCCTCGCCAGCATCTGTCATTTCCTGACTTGTTAATTTTAGCCATTCTGACTGGTGTGAGGTGGTATCTCATTGTGGTTTTGATTTGTATTTCCCTGATGCCGAGTGATGTGGAGCACTTTTTCATGTGTCTGTTGGCCATCTGGATGTCTTCTTTGCAGAAATGTCTGTTCATGTCTTCTGCCCATTTCTTGATTGGATTATTTGTTCTTTGGGTGTTGAGTTTGCTAAGTTCTTTATAGATTTTGGACACTAGCCCTTTATCCGATATGTCATTTGCAAATATCTTCTCCCATTCTGTCAGTTGTCTTTTGGTTTTGTTAACTTTGTTTCCTTTGCTGTGCAAAAGCTTTTGACCTTGGTAAAATCCCAATAGTTCATTTTTGCCCTTGCTTCCCTTGCCTTTGGCGATGTTCCTAGGAAGATGTTGCTGCGGCTGAGGTCGAAGAGGTTGCTGCCTGTGTTCTCCTCAAGGATTTTGATGGATTCCTTTCTCACATTGAGATCCTTCATCCATTTTGAGTCTATTTTCGTGTGTGGTGTAAGGAAATGATCCAATTTCATTTTTCTGCATGTGGCTGTCCAATTTTCCCAACACCATTTGTTGAAGAGGCTGTCTTTTTTCCATTGGATATTCTTTCCTGCTTTGTCGAAGATTAGTTGACCATAGAGTTGAGGGTCTATTTCTGGGCTTTCTATTCTGTTCCATTGATCTATGTGTCTGTTTTTGTGCCAGTACCATGCTGTCTTGATGATGACAGCTTTGTAATAGAGCTTGAAGTCCGGAATTGTGATGCCACCAACTTTGGCTTTCTTTTTCAATATTGCTTTGGCTATTCGAGGTCTTTTCTGGTTCCATATAAATTTTAGGATTATTTGTTCCATTTCTTTGAAAAAAATGGATGGTACTTTGATAGGAATTGCATTAAATGTGTAGATTGCTTTAGGTAGCATAGACATTTTCACAATATTTATTCTTCCAATCCAGGAGCATGGAACATTTTTCCATTTCTTTGTGTCTTCCTCAATTTCTTTCATGAGTACTTTATAGTTTTCTGTGTATAGATTCTTAGTCTCTTTGGTTAGATTTAGTCCTAGGTATCTTATAGTTTTGGGTGCAATTGTAAATGGGATTGACTCCTTAATTTCTCTTTCTTCTGTCTTGTTGTTGGTGTAGAGAAATGCAACTGATTTCTGTGCATTGATTTTATATCCTGACACTTTACTGAATTCCTGTACAAGTTCTAGCAGTTTTGGAGTGGAGTCTTTTGGGTTTTCCACATATAGTATCATATCATCTGCGAAGAGTGATAGTTTGACTTCTTCTTTGCCGATTTGGATGCCTTTAATTTCCTTTTGTTGTCTGATTGCTGAGGCTAGGACTTCTAGTACTATGTTGAATAGCAGTGGTGATAACGGACATCCCTGCCGTGTTCCCGACCTTAGCGAAAAAGCTTTCAGTTTTTCTCCATTGAGAATAATATTTGCGGTGGGTTTTTCATAGATGGCTTTGATAATATTGAGGTATGTGCCCTCTATCCCTACACTGTGAAGAGTTTTGATCAGGAAGGGATGCTGTACTTTGTCAAATGCTTTTTCAGCATCTATGGAGAGTATCATATGGTTCTTGTTCTTTCTTTTATTAATGTGTTGTATCACATTGATTGATTTGCGGATGTTGAACCAACCTTGCAGCCCTGGAATAAATCCCACTTGGTCGTGGTGAATAATCCTTTTAATGTACTGTTGAATCCTATTGGCTAGTATTTTGGCGAGAATTTTTGCATCTGTGTTCATCAAGGATATTGGCCTGTAGTTCTCTTTTTTGATGGGATCCTTGTCTGGTTTTGGGATCAAGGTGATGCTGGCCTCATAAAATGAGTTTGGAAGTTTTCCTTCCATTTCCATTTTTTGGAACAGTTTCAGGAGAATAGGAATTAGTTCTTCTTTAAATGTTTGGTAGAATTCCCCCGGGAAGCCATCTGGCCCTGGGCTTTTGTTTGTTTGGAGATTTTTGATGACTGTTTCAATCTCCTTACTGGTTATGGGTCTGTTCAGGCTTTCTATTTCTTCCTGGTTCAGTTGTGGTAGTTTATATGTCTCTAGGAATGCATCCATTTCTTCCAGATTGTCAAATTTGTTGGCGTAGAGTTGCTCATAGTATGTTCTTATAATTGTCTGTATTTCTTTGGTGTTCGTTGTGATCTCTCCTCTTTCATTCATGATTTTATTTATTTGGGTCCTTTCTCTTTTCTTTTTGATAAGTCTGGCCAGGGGTTTATCAATCTTATTAATTCTTTCAAAGAACCAGCTCCTAGTTTCGTTGATTTGTTCTATTGTTTTTTTGGTTTCTATTTCATTGATTTCTGCTCTGATCTTTATGATTTCTCTTCTCCTGCTGGGTTTAGGGTTTCTTTCTTGTTCTTTCTCTAGCTCTTTTAGGTGTAGGGTTAGGTTGTGTACCTGAGACCTTTCTTGTTTCTTGAGAAAGGCTTGTACCGCTATATATTTTCCTCTCAGGACTGCCTTTGTTGTGTCCCACAGATTTTGAACCGTTGTGTTTTCATTATCATTTGTTTCCATGAATTTTTTCAATTCTTCTTTAATTTCCTGGTTGACCCATTCATTCTTTAGAAGGATGCTGTTTAGTCTCCATGTATTTGGGTTCTTTCCAAATTTCCTCTTGTGATTGAGTTCTAGCTTCAGAGCATTGTGGTCTGAAAATATGCAGGGAATGATTCCAATCTTTTGATAACGGTTGAGACCTGATTTAGGACCAAGAATGTGATCTATTCTGGAGAATGTTCCATGTGCACTCGAGAAGAATGTGTATTCTGTTGCTTTGGGATGAAATGTTCTGAATATATCTGTGATGTCCATCTGGTCCAGTGTGTCATTTAAGGCCTTTATTTCCTTGTTGATCTTTTGCTTGGATGATCTGTCCATTTCAGTGAGAGGAGTGTTAAAGTCCCCTACGATTATTGTATTATTGTCGATGTGTTTCTTTGATTTTGTTATTAATTGGTTTATATAGTTGGCTGCTCCCATGTTAGGGGCATAGATATTTAAAATTGTTAGATCTTCTTGTTGGACAGTTCCTTTGAGTATGATATAGTGTTCTTCCTCATCTCTTATTATAGTCTTTGGCTTAAAATCTAATTGATCTGATATAAGGATTGCCACTCCTGCTTTTTTCTGATGTCCATTAGCATGGTAAATTCTTTTCCACCCCCTCACTTTAAATCTGGAGGTGTCTTCAGGTTTAAGATGAGTTTCTTGTAGGCAACATATAGATGGGTTTTGTTTTTTTATCCATTCTGATACCCTGTGTCTTTTGATTGGGGCATTTAGCCCATTCACATTCAGGGTAAGTATTGAAAGATATGAATTTAGTGCCATTGTATTGCCTGTAAGGTGACTGTTACTGTATATTGTCTCTGTTTCTTTCTGATCTACTACTTGTAGGGTCTCTCTTTGCTTAGAGGACCCCTTTCAATATTTCCTGTAGAGCTGGTTTGGTATTTGCAAATTTTTTCAGTTTTTGTTTGTCCTGGAAGCTTTTAATCTCTCCTTCTATTTTCAATGATAGCCTAGCTGGATATAGTATTCTTGGCTGCATGTTTTTCTCGTTTAGTACTCTGAATATATCATGCCAGCTCTTTCTGGCCTGCCAGGTCTCTGTGGATAAGTCTGCTGCCAATCTAATATTTTTACCGTTGTATGTTACAGACTTCTTTTCCCGGGCTGCTTTCAGGATCTTCTCTTTGTCACTAAGACTTGTAAATTTTACTATTAGGTGATGGGGTGTGGACCTATTCTTATTGATCTTGAGGGGGGTTCTCTGAACCTCCTGGATTTTGATGCTTGTTCCCTTTGCCATATTGGGGAAATTCTCTCCAATAATTCTCTCCAATATACCTTCTGCTCCCCTCTCTGTTTCCTCTTCTTCTGGAATCCCAATTATTCTAATGTTGTTTCGTCTTATGGTGTCACTTATCTCTCGAATTCTCCCCTCATGGTCCAGTAGCTGTTTGTCCCTCTTTTGCTCAGCTTCTTTATTCTCTGTCATTTGGTCTTCTATATCGCTAATTCTTTCTTCTGCCTCATTTATCCTAGCAGTGAGAGCCTCCATTTTTGATTGCACCTCATTAATAGCTTTTTTGATTTCAACTTGGTTCGATTTTAGTTCTTTTATTTCTCCAGAAAGGGCTTTTATCTCTCCCGAGAGGGTTTCTCTAATATCTTCCATGCCTTTTTCGAGCCCGGCTAGAACCTTGAGAATCGTCATTCTGAACTCTAGATCTGACATATTACCAATGTCTGTATTGATTAGGTCCCTAGCCTTTGGTACTGCCTCTTGTTCTTTTTTTTGTGGTGAATTTTTCCGCCTTGTCATTTTGTCCAGATAAGAGTAGATGAAGGAGCAAGTAAAATACTAAAAGGGTGGCAACAACCCCAGGAAAATATGCTTTAGCCAAATCAGAAGAGATCCCAAATCGTGAGGGGGGAGAAAGGGGATAAAAAGAGGTTCAGAAAGAAGAAAAAAAAAAAAAAAGAAAGAAACAATTAAAAAAAGAAAACCAATAAAGAAAAAATATAAAAAGGAAAAAAAGAATATATATATTAGATAAACTAGTTAAAAAACGTTAAAAAAGGAAAGGGTAAAAGTTAAAAAAATTTAGCAGAAGAAGAAAAATAAATTGAAAAAGAAAAAAAATTAAATTAACTGCAAGGCTAAAGAATCATGGGGAGAAAGCAATGAGTTCCGTGCTTTGCTTTCTCCTCCTTTGGAATTCCGCTGCTCTCCTTGGTATTGAAACTGCACTCCTTGGTAGTTGAACTTGGTCCTGGCTGGGTTTCTTGTTGATCTTCTGGGGGAGGGGCCTGTTGTAGTGATTCTCAAGTGTCTTTGCCCCGGGCGGAGTTGTACCGCCCTTACCAGGGGCCTGGCTGAGTAATCCACTCAGGTTTGCTTTCGGGAGCTTTTGTTCCCTGAGCGCTTTACCTAGAGTTCCGGAGGACGTGAATGAAGATGGCGGCCTCCCGGTCTCCGGCCCGGAGGAGCCAAGAGCCCGGGGCCCCACTCCTCAGTGCGCCCTCAGAGAACAGCGCCGATTTACTCCCGTCACCCTGCCTCCGGCCGCGCTCCGAGCTGACCGAGCCTGCGACCGGTTCAAGGTAACCCCGAGCTTAGAGCTTACTCCTCGGCTCTGTCTCTGTAGCCGGCTTCCCTGTTCTAATACCTGTAAGCTCTGCGACACTCAGACACCCCTGATCCTTCTGTGACCCTGCGGGACCTGAGGCCACGCTGACCCTGCGTGGGCTTCACCCCGGTTAAGCCTCTGGAGCGATGTCCCTCAGCGGAACAGACTTTTAAAAGTCCCGATTTTGTGCTCCGTTGCTCCGCCGCTTGCCGGGAGCCGGCACCTCCCCCCGGGGTCTATCTTCCCGTCGCTTTGGATTCACTTCTCCGCCAGTCCTACCTTTCCGAAAGTGGTTGATTTTCTGTTTCTAGAGTTGCTGTTCTTCTTCTCTTCGATCTCCCATTGGATTTGTAGGTGTTTGCAATCTTTAGATAAGCTATCAAGCTGATCTCCTGCTACCTGAAGTAGTCTCAGCCTGCTACTTCTCCGCCATCTTGACTCCTCCTTATCACAGGATTATTATAATAAAAGTTAGAAATATGAGTGGTGAACAAGATCAAATAAATTATGGTACCCTCTACTTGACTCCTTTCTAGCCATAAGAAACTATAGCAATACAAATCTTTGAAAAGATACAAACCTTTGTGCATCCAGCATAATTCCAGGTGAAAAATGGAGTGCACTCACTGACGTGTGAGGGTTATGTAGCATTGAGGATTTTCCTTTTCTTTCAAAAAGGAGATCTGTAGTAAAAGCTACAGATAGACAAAAAGTGGGAACATAGATAGTAAGTTTCTTTCCTCTTTTTAGGAAGACTTGATCGTAATGATAATTGTCACTTAGTGGTTCTTATCTGGAATTCGTTTTAATTCTTTAACTTCTGTTCTTAAAATTTATTCAGAATAAGACACTCCATTAGAGATAAGCAACAGCTATCTACCTAGGGCTGTAGTGCACCAGACCTTTTTTTGGGGAGGGGGGGCAACATTTTCTTGTGTTCTGGGGCTGAAGGCAGCCTCCACAATCAGCTGGTAAGAATGCGTTGAGTGTTGACCAGCTGTAGTAAAGAGCAAAGGTGGTCTCACATGATCTCTGCTTTTGTTTACAGATCTTAGGAGAAAAGGAGTACTGTTCATCCCAAAATGATGAGGGCAGGCTGCCTGGAATGGAAAAGTGCATATTCAGGCAGTTTGGTTGTTTATTCAAGATGTGTTAATATGTGGTCATTCCATTTTTGGGGGGAGGGGGAGCCTAATTCATTTATATATAGTCCAAGTACTTGAAATAAAGGAGGGAAATCATATCAAGTGTTAAAACTAGAGTATCAGGGGGTGTCTGGCTACTCAGTGAGTGGACCATGTGACTCTTGATTTTGGGGGTTGTGAGTTGGGAGCTCTATATTGGGTATAGAGATTACTTTAAAATAAAGTCTTAAAAAAACTAAACTAAACTAAACAAGATCTTGACACACCTTTCCCTTGCCTTGTAAATGGAGAACAATTTGGTAACTTAGAGCAAACTAGAGCAGCTAACATCCTAGGGAGAATATAATCAAAAACCACCTCCTCAGGCTAAATTTTCATGTGAGAGAGAAATTTTTTTTTTAAGATTTTATTTATTAGAGAGAGAGCACAAGAAAGCTTGAGCTGGGGGAGTGGCAGAGGGAGAGGGAGAAGCAGATGAAGAGGGATATGCAGGTTCCCCACTGAGCAGGGAGCCTGATGTAGAGCTCGATCCCAGGACCCTGAGATCATGACCCAAGCTGAAGGCAGATCCTTAACCAACAGAGCCATACACCTACCTCAAGAGAAAAAAATCTTTATATAGACAAGAACTAAGACTTGTTACTTGATGCAAAAGACCAGAATTTGGATAATAAACTAAATTAATGGGATTGTCCATCTATGTTACAGTATTGTAATTATATTATTTAATCGCACGCTTTTCAAAAACTAACATTTCTCTACCAAGAGGTATCTGGATTTTGTTTTCTTTTCTTCCCTTCCAAGACATTCCTAGAAAAGATGCTGTGACCTCCATATACATTTCCTGGTTACACTTAAGATCTCAGGCAGTGAGTGTGCCTGGTTCTCTGTCTTACTAGCCAAGGAACCTCATTGAGGTTGCTCTAGGAATCCATGAGGTGGAGAAAAGAGGCCCCTTTCTTGAAGGTATGCATGGGTCTCTTGGCTGCTGGGGGCAGTTGGTATTTACTATGATTGGAAGATTAGGCATGATTCAGCCAGGATTGAGTAAATAGAAAAAGGCACCTGGTGCTAGTGCATGTCATTTCCCATGGGTAGCAGATCCCTTCTCAGTCTTCATCATGGAAAAGTTATGTCTGCCTCTGAGTCCTGGCTATTAGTTCATCTATTTATGTCCTGTTTTATTACACTCCCATTATGGATCAGGTATGGTCCTGGGTACTCAGGGTTTAATAGTGAACCTAAAGTCTAATTCCATCCCTCTGTACTTTATAGTCTAGCCAGGGACAAGCAAGAAAACTATAGAGTATATTAGTTAATAAGTTGATATGTTCTATTGAGAAATGTGGTCATTATAGTAGTCTAACGTGGTAAGGGAAAGCCTTGTTGAGAAGACACCTGAGAGAGGGCCATGCAGCTAGCCAGCAGGGTGAGGAGGCCTCCAGATGGTGTTGAGGCTCTGAGGCAGGGCTGATGTGTTCAAGGAACAGCATGAGACCAGCAGGAGTGGGAAAAAGCAGATGATGGGTCTTTGGAATAGTCTGGAGGATAGTATGGCAGAAGGGACCAGATAGTGAGACTAACCAGAGTAGTCTATTCTTCTATTTTTAGATGCGAACAAGTGTGAAATTGGCCTGGAGTTCTGTGATAATGGAGCAGAATGGGTGATCAGATTTGGCTCTTACTAATATCGCTGCCAAAAGGAGTACGAAGACCATACCCCCCGCAGCCTGGCACGTGGTGTGTGCACACTCCTCACAAAGGCACTGGATGATCAGATGCCCTCTGAGCTTGCACGCTTGTGAGCTGCTGGTATCTCCTGTGAGATCTGTACCATCCTCAGGGCAGGGTTGAGCTCTCAATCTGATATCCCTGGCCATGAACACCAAAGCAAACATTCCCTGAAGGATACAAACTCCAGAAACTCTTCTAGAACTTGGAACATGGTATCAAACCATTTACTCTAAGAATCTTCATTGTACTGATTTTTCTTTTGCAAACTTAGTTTTGGAGCACTTCCATACGAATGCCATTCCTGACTCTGATGAAAGTAGGTGTGTGTAGAATTTACCTTTAACATCTATCTTGTTGTTTCCCCAAGGCTTTGTCATACCCTTGCCTTTAGAGGTTTTCTTACCAAAGATGGAATTGGGCAGGGTCTTCTTGCATGGGTTTGAGCGAGCTTCTTCTAAGCAGGTTTGGCATAGAGCAGTTGTTAATGAACTATCCAATGCCCTTAGCTTATTAAAGTTGTTGTTGGTGATGGTAATTCACTTGGTACAGTTACCTCTGAAATAATACAAACTGCCTGATGCCACCACAGCAGATCAATAGACATAATTTCTCTTTCTCATCTTGCTAACTTGCTGTGTGACCTTGGTCCTCGTGTCTTGAACACCCCTATGAAACGAAGGGTTCAACTCAACATCAAAGTTTTGTCTAGCTCTTTGAATATTAGATGTTGAAATTCCAGCAAAGATGCTATTGGACTCTAAGGGCAGGTGAGTGACCTTGCAATGCTATTCATAGTTCTTCAAGTTTTTATGTGTGTGTGTCTCTTAGTTTTTATATTTCAAAGGAAGATTGCATTTGGCACAAAATACAGGCTCAGTATGTATTAACTGAATATCTTATGATTAGGAATCTACTTGTGACCGACAATATGCAATTTTCCCATATTTTTTCTCTTCCTGTGCCCTCCAAGTGTCCAGATGAGGTGATGTCTTGGTCCGTTTGGTCTGTTCTTAAAGAATACCATAGACTGGGTGGCTCATAGACAACAGAAACTGTTCTGGAGGCTGGAAGTCCAAGACCAAGTTTCCAACAAATTCAGTGCCTGGTGAGAAAGTGCTTCCTGCTTCTTAGACAGCCATCTTCTTCCTGTGTCTTCACATGGTGGAAGGGGGCATGGGTGTCCCTTGGGCCTCTTTTATAAGAATACTAATCCCATTCATGGGGGCTCAACCCTCATGACCTAATCACCTCCCAAAGTTTCCACCTTCTAATACCATCACCTGAGGGTTAGGATTTCAGTATATGAATTTGGAGAGGACATAAACATTCAGTCCATGGCCTGCAGTGACAAGAGTTAAGCTGAAATAAGTTCTGTGAGGCAGCCATCTTGAAGTTCCAGAAATCTGGCATCTGTGGATTTTGCTCTAAAGATAGTTTCTAGATGGTATGCAAAACTAGTTATAGTTCTTTGGATCTATAGTAAGTTACATGATGATAGAATACATTTTGGAATACAACTGGCTCTTGTGCTTCTTTTGGTGAATGGTCTCAAATTTAACAGTTTCTATCTTTTTTAATAATTTTTAAATTTTTTAAATAAACATATAATGTATAACAGTTTCTGTCTTTTAAAAAATAGACAAAATTAATTTCTGATATGCCTAAGATGGGAGACTTCTAATCATTAGCTCATAGGAAATTTAGAATCCACATTGCAAAAGGATGAGGGACATTTTTCAAAGTTAACTCTGTATGTGAATAGGGTTCTTGAGGGAGCTGTATAGCTAAAGTTGGTAACAAGTCTTTACATTACCAGGTTCATTTTGTTCCAAGTCTGGCTTTGGCTTTGATAAAATATTAGCAGTTAGTTCATTTGTTTATTCTCTTGAAAAATAAGTACCTATGAATGTGCCAGGCAATATGCTAGGGACCGGGGATAAGAGTTTATAAATCTCTGAAGGTGCTTTTGAGAGACTGTTAGGTAATGAAATATAAGCCTGACATTTGGTTTTCTTAAAAAAAAAAAAAAAAAAGTTTATTTGTATTTCAGGAGTTGAGCTATCCTTTAATAACCTGGACCTGCTGGTTGGAGTTGCTGTGTTCACTGCAGTCTTGCTCATGTTGGCTATTGGCCCCATGTGGCTCTTGACGAGAACCTACATTAAGAAGGAAAATTCTGAGTCAGAATGTGGCACCACAGAAGCACCTGCCTATAGCACCTGCTTTTGATCCGATGGACCTCTGCAGACAACTTCCCTTCAACCCCTCCCAGCCTTAGTCCCATGCCAAGGTTCCAGATGGTGTTCAAGGCAAGAATATACCTCGAAACAGGGAACTGCAGATGTGGGAGGAGCAATCAGAGGCTCTGGGGATAGCTGCTGCCTCTAGAAAGGAGGGTGGGAGGAGAATTGTCCTTTGGAGGTAAAAACTTCACCATGCCATCAAATCACACACTCTTAATTTAGGAAGAACAGCCTTGAATCTGATCTTGCCTGTCACTTCTGTTCTTGCTGAGTCCACTATGTTGTGGTTCCTGACTCTCCCTGGAGAGAAGGCCGTGTGTGTGTGTGTGTGTGTGTGTGTGTGTGTGTGTGTACGTGGTGGTGGTGGTGGTGATGGGGAGCTTGCCTCAGGACTCAGCCTGTAATCCTGGCAAAGGGCTGAGGTAGACTTCTGGTGACCCAGACACTCCAGGTGATGAGTGTGGTCCACAGAAGGTGTCTAGCGGAGGAAGAAACATATGGTACCAACTTACAAAGTTGAACAAGTTTTTCAGTAGAGTTTAACATGGTCTAGAAAACACAACCTCAGCACTTCTCTGTCTTTTTAGGGAAAAAGAAACTCCCCTAAAAGTAGAGAGTGAGAACTCTTGATTCTTTCCCCTCGATACTTGGTTGTATTTTATTGGATTATGAATTTGTTGTTATGGAGACATTCTGCCTTCTGTTCTATTTCCACCACCACATGTGTCAGGTTGATATCAGAGCCCTATAGCTTTCCCTAAATAAAAAAGAAACATTTTTGTGTATTAAAAGAAATACAACTGTGTGGCTCATCTTTTTAAAATCTACCACTAGTGTTTGGCTCTTAATCTTTTAAAAACGAGGCAGTCACCATTTGTTTTAAAGGTTACCAAACCACAGAGTCCCTGGGTGGTTCAGTTGGTTAAGCATCTGCCTTCAGGTCTGGTCATGATCCCAGGGGCCTGGGATGGAGCCTCACATCAGGCTCCCTGCTCCATGGGGAGTCTGCTTCTCCCTCTTCCTCTGCTCCTCCCCTGCTTGCGCTCTCTTTTCTAGATAAATAAATAAAATCTTTAATTAAAAAAATGTTTCCCAGACTTAATTCCAATGCTGAAGTTCCCCATAAACAACACAAATCAATTTGCAGGCCCCTGAGGGTATTGGAGAATCCAGTGAATTCTTTTTTTTTTCTTTTTAAGATTTTATTTGAGGGAGAGGAAGCAGAGAGGAGAGAGGTCAGCAGGAGAAGCAGACTCCCTGCCAAACAGGTAGCCCAGTGTGGGACTCAATCCCGGGACTCCAAGATCATGACCTGAGAAGAAGGCAGTGGCTCAACCAACTGAGCCACCCAGGTGCCCCGAGAATTCAATGAGTTCTAACACTACCTACCTGGAGGTGCCATGAGATTCCACAGGTTAAGGGTTCAGTCCTACAGATTACCCCCCACTCCCACTTCAGATACCAGTTGAAAGCCCCAGGCTGGCTACATAGTGGAGGTTCCAGTGACCTCCTTCTTAGGTTTGATTAATTTGCTAGAACTTCTCCCAGAACTCAGGGAAATGTCTTATTTACATTTGCCTGTTTATTAAAGGATATGATAGGAAATACAAATCAACAGCCAGATGAAGAGTTGCATAGGGCCAGGCCCTGAACAAAGGAGCTTCTGCCCTCAAAGGGCTTGGGGCCTGGCTTGGTGGCATGTGGAAGCATTCTTGTTTCTCAAGTGTGGAAGCTCTCCAAAATGGACTGAAAGCTGTCCCTTTGGTTTTGTAGAGAGGCTCCATTACAGTGTCATGATTGACTAAGTCATTGGGCTTTGGATGATTCAACCTCCAGCCCCTTTTCCCTCCCAGGGGTGGGAATGGGAGGTAGGACTGATAGTTCCAACTCCCTAATCACATGGTTGGTCCTTCTGGCAACTAAGTCCTGCCTTGGAGTGGAATCTGAAAGTTACCTCATTAATAACAAGATGCCCATCTGATGTTTACGTCCCTGAAGCATTTTCAGGACCTGTGGATGAAGACCAAACACACCTGAGAGATGTATTTTGGTCATCTGAATGACCAAATACACATTATTTACAAGTCATTATATTGTACATCCCTTAGCTTTTTTGTCTTCACTTGGCATTTGGTGGGGGGAGACTTTGGGTGGGATGCAAGGAGTCTTAAATATGTTTCCTGTTCTCATTACGCTCATTTTTGCTTATCAGCTGCATGGAGTTCAGGAGGAGCTGGGCAGGATGAGGTGAAGGGCTCTTCTCAGATGTGGAAGGTCTATACTGCTCCAGCTGCTCTTACCTGGCTGTGGGGTTGGGCTGCAGCAGGTTCTGTGCCCACCTTGTAGAAAGTTGAGTCAGGGGAGCCAGGGTACTATTGCATGAATTGGGCTACATAAGGCAGGTACCGGTGTCCACATGGGGCCCTAGCCAAGGTGGGAGATGAAAGTGTGCAGCTTTGTTCTCATTCTGCCCCAGAGGGCAGAATGGAGGAGGGACCAGTAGAGCTGGGGCACCTGCTAGTGGGGCAGGACACTGCCGACCAGGATGACCTGAAGAAGTACTGGCCATTGTCACGTGGTCTTCTATCATACTCAAGGTTTTGAAATCTTCTTTTATGAGCCTCTTTTAAAATGCAAATACTCCTGGGGCACCTGGGTGGCTCAGTGGGTTAAACATCTGCCTTCAGCTCAGGTCATGATCTCAAAGTCCTGGGATAGAGCCACATATCGGGCTCTCTGCTCGGCGGGTAGCTTCCTTCCCTCTCTCTCTCTGCCTGCCTCTCTGCCTACTTGTGATCCTCTCTCTCTGTCAAATAAATAAATAAAATCTTTTTAAAAAATGCAAATACTCCTAAGAGGTTTGAGCCCTCATCAACCTATGTACTTGGAGCTGCACCTTCTTTTTAAATAAGTTTTACTGAGGTATAATTTACATACCCTAAAATTCACCTATTTTAACTGAGCTGTGCAACTGTCATCATAGTCCAATTTTACAACGCTGTCATCACCTCAGAAAGATCCCTTGTGTGTATATTGTTGTCATTCTCTTTCTACCGTCAGTCCCAGGCAACCACTAAACTTTCCAGTTCTTTGAGTACCTCTTGAGATTTCATGTAAACAGAACTCTACAATATGTGGTCTTGTGTGTCTGCTTTTGCTTAATATAAAGTTTCTGAAGTTCATCCATATTATAGCAGGTCAGTAATCTGCCTTTTCATTGATGAATAATATTTCATTATATTTACCACATTTTCATTCATTGTTGATGAACATGTGAGTTATTTCCAGGTTTTGGCTATTATGAATAATGTAGCTGTAAACATCTGCATACATGTCTTTGGACATAAATGTTCACTTTTTTTTTTTTTTTTTAAAGAGAGGGAGAGCACACAGGAGCAGGGTAGGGGTGCAGAGGGAGGAAGAGAGAGAAAATCTTAGGCTCCATGCCCAGCATAAGCCCGATGTAGGACTCCATCTCACCACTCTGAGCTCATGACCTGAGTGGAAATCAAGAGTTGGACGCTGAGTGGAACCGACTGAGATATCAGGCACCCCATAAATGTTCACTTATCTTGGATAGATTCCTGGGAGTGAAATTGCTGAGTCATGTGGTAATTTTTGCTTAACTTTTAAAGAAACTGCCAAATTATTTTCTGAGGTGGTCAAACCATTTTGCCATGCCACCAGCAATGTATGAGGATTCCAGTTTTCCCACATCCTTGCCAAAGCTTGTTAGTGTCTTCTATTATAGCTATCCTAGTGGGGGATGAAGTGGTATCTCATTGTGGTTTTAATGATTCCTGCCCTTCCTAATGCTACAGATAGAGCATCTTTCATGTGCTTATTATTCATTTTCTGTGGTGAAACATTGCCTCTTTGGCCATTGCTTCTGAAAATCCCAAGAGAGGGAGATTATAAATTTCCCTGGGGGTGGAGTAGGGGGCTTTCTTGTTTTTTTAACTGCCTGATCTCTACTGCCTAATACAGGAGTTGAGAGTAGAAGGCCATGTGTTAGTTTCTGCTGGCTGCTGTAACCAATTATTACAAACCTGATGGTTTAAAACAACACACGTTTATTCTCTTACAGTTCTGGAAATCAGAAGGTCTGAAATCCGTTTCACCGGGTCAAACTCAAGTTATCAACAGAGCCTCCAGGGGAAACATCCATTTACTTGTCTTTTCCAGTTTTGAGAGCTGCATTCTTTGGCCTCTAGACCCTTAACCATCTTCAAAGTAAGCAGTAGCCTCTTAAATCCCCCTTCCCCCCTGTTCCTTTGTAATACCGTTTGCTTTTCCTTCTGTAGTAAAACCTCCCTCTCCCTCCCTCTTGTAAGGAGCTTGTGATTACTTTTAAGACTCACCTGAATAATCCAGGATTATCTCCCCATCTCAACCCCCTTAATTTAATCACACTTGCAAAATCCCTTTTGCCATTTAAAGTAGCACTCACAGGTTCCAAGGATTAGGACCTGGACATCTTCAGGGGCTGGGATTCATTCCCCCACCCAGTCAGTAACCAACCGCCAGGCCTCACCTGCGCATGCCCTGGAGTTGGCGGCTCCTGAGGAAGACCCGACCTGGGAAGCCTTTGGAAGCACAGGTAGGCCCTGGAGGGGTACCAGAGCTATTTACACTACAGACCTCTGACTTTTTTCTTCTTACTCATCTCCTTCTAGAACTTTTGAAGAGTTGACAGCATTTTAGAGGGGAGAAGGGCTGAGGCAGCCAGAACTGCTACAATGAGGGTGTGGGGGCAGAATTCGCACTCAGGGCTTCTGATGACCACTACCCCTGCCCTCCAGGCGGGGTGGTGGGGCTGTGGCAGCCCGAGAACTCCGCCCCTCCAAGGTCGCCGTTGCCGTCCGGGCGGCAGCCGTCCTCGCGTGCGGCCAGCAGGGGTCAGCATCCCCCGCGCAAACGGTCGCCAGGCGGCTGCCGCCAGGAGGTGGACCTCTGCGCTCTTCGGCATTTCTAACGGCCGCCTTCGGTTCTGGTCGCGTTGCTGCGTCGCCGTCTGAGCCGCACGGCCCTCTGTGTCGCTGGCCCGCCTGGCTTCTAACCCTAGAGAAGGCAGAGGACCATTTTGGGGGCGTGGCAGCCATGAGTGGCCAGCGGCAGGGCTGCGAGCGAGGGGGCTTCCTCCCCACCTGGGCGCGGAGGAAGGGCGCCCCTGCCTGGAGGCTAGAGGAAGGGAGGGTGTGCGCCTGGGTGTGGTGGTGCCGCGGGAACAAAGGCAGGAGGGTCCGAGGCGTCGGTTTCTCGACGCATCGAAAGCTCCGAAAGCTACGGGCTGTAAGATTGCTCACGGAGCAAGCACATCAGATTGCCGACCAGTGTGGTTCCCAAGTCCCGATGGTTCCAGGTGGCAGAGCTGCCATCTCTTATTGCCGATCTCTTCTGTTGTAGCTGTCCTCTTGGCTGCGAAGTGGTATCTCACTGTGGTTTTAATGAGATAGGTGGGGGTGTGGACGGGCTGCCGGGATGCGCAGGGCTGGGCTGGCCCAGAACGAGGCTGCTGTAAGCTTTTGCTCCTAGGCTCTGAGCCAAGTTTGTGATTAAGGCTTTAATCTTACTGGCTTCTCTGCCACTTACTTGTGACCTTACCTGAGGGGTTGCTTCCCTAGTAGCCTCTGGCTGATCAGGGTTTTGCCACTGCTAAGGAGCTAAGACCTTCATTTCTTGCACCAGCATTTTCCCTCTGGCTTATTTCTCCAACCTCTGGGAAGACCGATTAGAGCCCAGATGTGGTGTCAGGGAAAGACCTGGATGTTAGATCTGACTTGGCCGCTTACTAGCTGTGAGAGGATGGAGAAGTTTCATCACCCCTTTATGTTTCTGTCTTCTTTGTGAAATGGGGATGCTAACCAAACTTACTGCATAGGACTATTGTGAGGAATTAGTACTTGTAAGATGCTCAGGTTAGAACTCAAGGCTTTTAAAACCCCATCTCTTGGGCTGGGCTTCCCAGCAGGGCATGGTGGCTGGCTGATAGGTGAGTTTACTTGTGTTTATGAAGGCCTGGTGAGCACACACTGCAGGATAGGAAATACAGCCTGGCTGAGCTGATGGAACAGTATGCAGCAGGGGAAGCCTGCATGGGCTAAGACCATCATGCTTTGGTGCAGCTCAGAAATCCTCTATCTCCAGTAGTTCACCCCACTCATGATGGGGCAACCTCAGTAACTGCAAGAACCAGAGCACCTGGGTTCAATCCCAGTCCAAGATGGACCAGCTGTGCAGCCTTGGGCAGGTGACTTCACCTCTGTGGGGATTGGTTTCCTCATCCACAAAATGGGTATAACATAACCTCCTATCTTGACACCTCATAAAGATCAAGAGGTAATGTGTGTGATGGTGCTAAGCCAGCCATGTGGCCTTCAGCAGCATGGCACTGATGACCCAGATGATGAACACTTGGGTTGTGATACTAAGGCCAGAAGAGTTTAGAGTAGAAACTCAGGAGAATTTGGGCCTTTTGGAGAGGTTTTTCCAACTGCTTGTCAACATACTTATGTCGGCAGCAAACTCGGGGCCCGGTTGTTGCACTTAGGGTTCTTGGATATTTGTAAGCATGATCGCTGACCTGAAGAGTCTCTTTCAAGAGGCGTCCTCAGACATTGCCAGCATGGAATCCTGCAGACAGTTTGAGGAGAAACTAAGTTCTGGTTTTGAAGTAAACTTAACATTAGTTTTTAAGGAAATGCACAACCTGTTATGAATAAAGCTGCTATGAACATTCATCTACAACTTTGCACAACTTCACTTCTCTCAGGTGAATATCTAAGGGTATAAAACTTTGAGGCCCTGTGGAATTTCTCACTGAAAACGGTAAGCTAGTTGAATCTTTGCTTCCCTTGTGAGGGAGATCTCAGATGTGACAGTAGGGAGAATCACTGGGAATCAGTGGGTTTTTGTGAACAATAGCTTATCTGTGTGTTGGTGGTTGGGAGCTAGGACACTACAGCTGTGGGACAGCTGTCTTTAGGACAGCTACATCTGTGGAGAGGCAAGGCCTCGGCATGACCCCTCAGCAGTCCCTGATTATGTAGCACTGAAATCTGCTTCATCTTGAGATTAAGGGCCTTTGGGAACTTCCTTATTGTCCCCAGAGGTTGAAAGTAAGTTGCTAGGAATTTAGAAGCCTTCTACTACAGATTGCCCTTGGGTCATAGACACGTGGCATTCAGGCAGTGCCCATGTTTCTGCTTCTTGACTAGTTCTCCTGACCAGTCATTATGTAGAACATAAACATTTTCACTGAGTTCATTTTCCAGCCTGTCACAACAGGAGACTTCTGTAAGCAGTCAACCAGGGCTAACGCTTCATTTCCACAAACAATGCCAAAACGGCTTTACACACTAACAAACTTACCAAACAAACTGTACTGCTTAATCAAATTTTCATGTGGTCAACATAAACTCCTAACCAGAGGGGGAAGAGCATGTTCACAGTCAGCCCCAATGTCACTATAACATTATTTTTAAAAATCTTGCCATAAACATTTTTGAGTACTAGGTTTTGTTTTGTTTTGTTTTTTGTTTTTTTAAGCCTTTTCTGTATGGGCTACAGCTGCCCCTCTCCAGTCTCATTGACTCTAGGACTCCCATTAGCTTGCAGAATTCTGTCTCAAAACCTCCCTCGCTGCTGGGGACCACCTCACACCCAGTTGTGAATAGGTTTTTTGCCTTCCACCAGCCCTGTTACATCACGGTTCTTAACTGTCTCTTTCTTTTGTGGGAGAAATGAGTCCTTAGATTCAAAGGGAACTCCTTTATTCTTAGGTCGTTCTTCCAACATAATTATAAGCTCTGTGTTCAATTGTGTGACTGTGCACCCACCTACCTACCTTCCTTCCTTCCTTCCTCTCTTTTTAAAGGTTTGTTTTAGAGAGGGAGCTCGAGTGAGTTGGGGGAAGGAACAGAGGGAGAAAATTTCCCTGCTGAGTGGGGGCCCAATCTCACCATCCATGAGATCATAACCTGAACTGAAACCAAGAGTCGGATGCTTAACCAAATGAGCCATCCAGGAATCCCAATTCTATTTTCAATTTGCTAAACACCTGCTAAGGCTCTGGGGGGGGGGATGGGTCAGTCCCTACTTCCAGCTGGTGTTGGAGATGGGCACTTGAATGACTAGCCAACTTATAGAAGAAGAAGCAGGTAATTATGGCTGGGGGTGGAGGGACAGTTTTATAGAGGAAGAAAACATTGAAAGATGGAGCTTTGAGGACAGACAGATTCAGAGCTATCAGTTGGTGAGTATGTGATTTCCCACAAAGGAACTGGGTCCTAGGGTCTCTGGCTAGCTCCTCAGACACCTGTAGACCTATAGGTCTCCTTAACTTGTTGATCTCCTGAGTCTGGGGAAAACCTTCAGGTCTCAGGTCCTGAACTCTGCTCCCTGGTAAACAAATATGTTCAAATGAGCTTTGGTATGGCTGGGATTTAATGTCACCAGGGAAGGGGGGGAGATGGAGGTAAGCATGATGTCTGACACCTGAAGAGACCCCAGATTGTGCCCTCATCCTCAGGTTCTGCCACTTCAGCTCCCCGAAGCTTGACCGTGGGTTCTGGTTCCCTGGAGGCAGGTGTCCTGCTTGGCCACCCCTGCCTGGTCAGTGGGAGAAGACAGCCCCTTCTGCTGGCCTATCCCACACTAACAGGGAGCCTCTGGAAAATGTGGCCTCCTTTCTACTTGGCCCAAGGCACCTGGCTTGCCCAGGAAAATGCTGCCAGGGAACCCAGAGGTGACCAAGCACACTGTTAGTTGAAGTGGAGCCCAGGCTTGAGAATGGCCCAGAGTTCCTTGGTGGTATTTGTTACAAGGCATGTCCCTGAGACTACTTCCAGGCCTCCTGTACCCCATCTCTGGTATGGGCCTGGGATCTACTTTCATAATTTATCTGGTGATTCAGATGGAAAACCTCTGAGCCTGCCCTCCTTTGGCATCTAGTGAGTGGACTGGAGTCTGACAAGTGAAGGGATTGGAACAGATAACTCTGGCTGAGCTAGGAAGAGACCCCAAGACCACTGCTAGTCCAGGACTTGTCACCACACTCAACACTGTCCGTTTTCCCCTACCCTGTCCTCTCACTGTGAAGACCTGGGATCCAGGTCCTGGGCATTTGGCCTGGGTAGCCAGATCAGTGGGCTGACAGTTGCTGTAAGAGCAGAGAACCCAGGAGTTGGAAACTGAAGCCTGAAACTGGCTCCTGAAGGCTGTTTCTCAGGGTTTTCAGCCTGTAGTTTCCTTATGAGCAATCTCCTCTGCCATTCAGCCCCCATCCTCCCACTTGTCCAGCTTCCTTCCCTCTGCCCTGGCCCCAGCCCTATGTGCATGCCCATCCTTATAAACACCTGCACTGTGAGGCCACGGTCCTCCTTCTGCTACCTTCTGCCCCCTGCGTCAAAAAGTGAATGAAGATGGGGGTGCCTGGGTGGCTTAGTTGGTCAAGTATCAACTCTTGATTTCGGCTCAGGTCATGATCTCAGGATGGTGAGATCAAGCCCTGCATCAGCCTCTGTTTGTCCTCTCCCTACCGCACTGCCCCCACCACCTCAAATAAATAAATAATAAAATCTTTTAAAAAGTGAACAAAGATGAATGAAGAACATGTTGGCACAGGGAAACCCCTGAAATTGGCATTGTAAGACCTGAGTTGCAGCTCCATGTGAACTTAAGCAAGTCCCTGACCTTCTCTCCAGCCTGTACAAGACCTCATTTAGTATGTTTGTTGCTCTGGCTGCTGCTTCTAGCTTAGTTACTCCACCCACAGCCCAGAAAAGACCGGACAAACCAACCCCTCCCCACTGCGCCAAGGGGACCCTGGTTTTGCTCACAACTGTATTCCCCATAGCTCGCACTGTGGTGCCACATGGAAGGTGATCAGTAAATATTTGTTGTATTATGGACAAATGTGAACTTAGAGGCACGGAGATACTAGTAATTAGGGGAAGCACTTGAGCTTCCAGGCTGCACTTCCTACCAGTGAGTTCGGTAAATTCTCCTGAATAACTTTGCTTTTGATGGTCTGATAAAAACAAATAAAACCCTAGAACATGGAGTTAGCCGTTTCATCTGTAAAATGATGAACCTGGTACTATGAGCCCTTCTTTCTCTGCCTTTTTCTCTCAAACTTTCTCCCACCCTGTCCCACCAGTGAGCCTCAGGCTTATGCCCTCTGCCTCTCAGGGAGATCCTGCCCACCCTTTTCATAGATCCAGGTGTGTGTGCAGCTGTAATACCTTTGAGGCTGGGAAAAAGGAAAGAAGCCAGACATTTTTTGGTTCTAGCTCCTTCTCTTGATACGCAGGAGCTCTTCAATCTTCCAGGACCATGGAGTTCGCAAGTACTTGCTGAATACCACTCCTCAAAGAGGAGAAGAAAGAGCTTAGTGTCAGAAGCAGGGCTTTGGTGCCTGAGTTCTGACCCTGTGCTAAGGAGCATTAGGACCTTGGTCAAGTTCCTGTATAGATCTGAGCCACTGTGTTGCCCTCTATCAAGGGGGTAAAACAGGGACCCTCATGAAATACAAAATCCCCTTTAGACCCACATCACAGTAGCAGCTGCTGCCAGCAAGATCCATGGGTAGGAATGAACTCTGTGGTCAGGAATCAGAGAAAAAGGATGTTTGCCTAGTCTTGAAGTATCTCCCCCAAGGTACTTATGAATTGTGAAGAGAGAAAGAGGAACTTCACCATGGAGGAACCTGGCAGACACCACCTTCATCAAGGGCTCAAGGTTAACTGGAAGCTGACCAATCAGCATCATGAAGCCCCTGGTGTGGTGCTCTGAGGACACAGCATCGCTTCTGGGGCATTCTTACAACAAGCACAGATCCTCAACCATGCATGAGAAAAACCTCAGACCAACCGAGATTAAGAGACTTTCTACGAAATAACTAATCAGCACCCATCAAGTAAGGCAAGGTCAACAAAGACAACGAATGATTAAGAAATGGTTTACAGATTGAAGAACAAGAAGACACAACAAATTTGGGATCCTTGACCAGAAAGAGGGCATTAGTGAGGAAAAAATATAATTGTACTATGGTTGTATAAGATGTTATGGTTGTATAAGATGATTGTCCATCATCCCCCTTAAACATTAGGGGAAGCTAGGTGAGGGGTACACAGAGTTCTCTGTACTATTTTTTGAAACTTTTCTGTAAGTCTAAAGTGTTTTTTTTTGTTTGTTTGTTTTTAAGTAACTGAGGAGTAAGTAAAATGATGCATAGATGGTGCTTAGCACTGTTGGCACAGGCTCAAAAAGTTTTAACCTCTATTATTGTTGCTTGGTTTGACAAGTAATAAGGACGGCAGGTAGAGAAAAGGGCAATCCATTTTTCAAAGCAGGAGGATTAGCCTCAGCAGAGACTTAAAAGTACAAGGAACATTCGGGCGACATAAGCAGACCAGACAGACCAAAGCAGAAAGCTTAAAAAATAATTTTTTTTTTTCTTTTCCAATAGCGAAGTAGCGGGAAATGAGACAGGAAAGGACTTAAATGCCAAAACTGGAGAACCAGCTTCAGCAACAGAAAAGACGGTAAGAGGCACCTGTGTAACGACGTAGTAATATAACCTAAGAAGTCCTTGTATTGTAGAAAGGCCCAGGCTCTCCCCTGCAGAGCTGATGGGTCATTAACAAAGGACAAAGGGTCCAAAAGAGAAGGGGAGCCTTCTGAGGAGTTTGCTCAGTCTGGAATGTAAAGATCTGTACCAATGGGGAGAGTGAAGGGAAATCCAGCCTGTAGGATCGGGCGGCCAAGGGTGAGGGGTCCAGGGGTCTCCAGTCGGTGTTCTGGAATGATGGGGCGGTGAAAGCAGGTGGAACCTCTCAGGGGCCCCCAGAAGCTGCCCATCCTGAGGGGAGATCAAAACTGAGCGTGTTTGCTGCTGCTTGGTCCCAAACCCTGAAATGCATCAGGGAAAGAAAGGATGCTGGGAAGCCATCCAGGCACATTCAGTGTCTGCTGGGAAGTCAAACCAAATGCAATAGGAATGTGACTTGCTTGGCCACACGAGGAGACTGAAAATGAGCCTCCAGTTCAAGCTCATTATAACAGGTGAGGGAGATCAGTCCTGTCCAGAACTTCCCGATGCACCTGGAGGGGTACTCCCCCATCCTCCCTGAGCTGACACAGGTGGCCCTGGAGGCCTTAGGAAGCAGCCAGTTTGAGGGTTCAGCATTCGGGGCAGAGAGGGCTAACTGTAACCTGGGGTTACAGCCTAACCGGGGCTCCCTATTCTAAGTACAACTGAGGGCCTTTGTTCAAGCCCTCCTCCCGTCTTGTCCCCTCGGAGAGAAGGGGCTCCAGCAGTGGGCAGTTAAAGCAAATGATATCTGAATGTGACTTGCTATGTCTGATTGAAGGTGTGGGTGGCTCGGGCTCAGCTGCATGCGGGAACCATGGAGAGCATCTAGCTAGTGCTCTCGATCCTGGATGCATGCAAGAATCACCTGGGGATTCCTTTTTAGAACCCCAAGCCAGGGCCTCAGCCCCTAGACATTCCAATTTAATAGATTCCAGGTGAGAATCAGGAATAGGTGGTCTTAGGACACTAGTAGTTTCATTTTTTTAACTTCTTATTCAGAAATAGTCCACTAAACAGAATGATCTTCTCCCTCCATTTGCCCATCATGTACAAGTCTTGGCCAGTTTTGGGATAGCGCTCCCTCCACTGACACCCCCAACATGCAGCTCCCCGGATTACTTGGAAGCAATTGCAGAAATCACAAGCTCATGGTCATGGCATCCCTAGGTTGTTCCCATGTGCAGACAAAGTTGAGACCCAGGGACCTAGTCCAAGGCCATCATTGTATAGCTAGATATGCAAACTGAACTGTGACCCAGAGAGGAGAAAAGACTTAGAAAAGTCCCACAGAAGGTCCCTTCCCACTTTAGCATTCTATGGACACGTGAACTTGGACCTATCATAGGGACTTCTGGAGTCCTGGTGCCAAGCCAAGGATTCCCAAAGGCAGAATGGGCCTTTGCCCCAGGTGCCAACTGAAGGTTTATGTTCTGGTTCCTGGCAGAGTTCTCTCTCACTTTGATCTGCTTAGTCTCATTGGGAGACTGCACCTTAATGGCCCTGCTTGGGGCCTCTCAAGCTCTCAGCCCTGTGGCTAAAATTTAGTGGTTCTCTTTTCTGCCTACAGGGTCAGATGAGACTGCGATGACTCAGGCCTGGGAGAGTGGGGGAGTTTCTCACCCACTGGGCTCCCCCCACCCCAGCTCCATAGGCTCCCACTCCCCCAAGGGCCAGGTGGCAGGGCCTCAGGCAGTGTTCGAGTTTCTCCTGGGCCTGCCGGCTGTGACCGGTGTGTCTGCCTGCTGCTCAGCTTTCCACATGCCCTGTCTGCTATCTTTTCTAATCAGAGAGCAGGTGCTCATTGTGAAAACAGGTGTTTGTGACTTGGGACCTTGTTGAGAGGAACCGAGTTCTTAGCACCATGGTGGTCACCTGGGTCTGGCTCTGAAGGCTCTGCGTCCCTGGTGTTTAATGGCAGCCTCAGAGTTGGGCAGACTTGGGCTTGAAGTCTGGTCAGTGTGTAAGGGCTACAGTTATTTCCTTTCCTGCCTTTATGACTGTTCTTTTCCACTTCATCCGTGGCTGGGCTGGGGCCCAGTTCTGGTGCTCTTCCACGTGATTCTGTGAAGACAGCCAGCCCCACCGCCTCCCTACTCTTAAAGAAGCTGCTGTGGGGGCTGAGGCTGCATGGGGTAGAGGTGAGGGGTGTGTGAGCACATTCACACTGGCTCTTGTGCTGCCAGGGTTTCCAGGGGGGACGAAAGAACCCCTCAAATGAAAGAATCATGTGACATTTAATCAAAAGTCCAAAGGACAGTCATTTGTCACCTTAAAAAAGCAGGGGCTTCCAGTAGAACTACAATTGGAGCCCTGACTTAGGCTATTCCTGGGTTTGTCACCAGCATGTTTAATCTTTAGTTTGCTGGGTGGAACTGGCGTGTACGTGCATGTGGGTGTTGGGGGTAGATGGTTGTCAGAGTGGAGACTGTTCATCCCAGACCCACCTGTGAACATGGGAGAACTAGAGAGTAAAATCTTCTAGTCCAGTTGATGAGGCGGGACAGGCAAGAGGTCCAAAGATGCTCCTATTCATGTGTGTCAGCAAATCTGACCTCAGGGACAGAGCTCCCTGAGTATGGTGCTAATGAGCTGAACAGAAGGGCCATCAGAGGCGGAAGGGGACTAGCTGGGGTTGGGGGTGGGGGCAGGGGAGTCTGATGGAGCGATGTGTTATCCTTGGAATAGGAGAGGAGGCAACCTAGGACCCCCACACCCTCGCCTGGATATGGGCCATGGGGTCAGCCAGAGGAGACAGCCAACTCTTTTACCTTTGTCAAGGCAGCACAGGAGGGCCAAGTCAAAGAACACCTTTATTGTTCCAAAAATGTTCAAATGAACTTTGTTATGTCAGGCACACTTAATTTTTAATTTGCATATGCTATAAGGCAACTTTTATTTTTTTAAAAGATTTTATTAGAGAGAGAGCATGGGGAGGGAGGGGCAGAGTGAGAAGCAGGCTCCCTGCTGAGCAGGGACCCTGATAAGCATCTCAACCCAGGACCCTGGGATCGTGACCTGAGCTGAACGCAGCTGTTTAACCAAATGAGCCACCCAGGCGCCCGCAGGCAACTTTTAATATACAAGAGTGAACTTGTCTAAATTGGCTAGTGGCATATTCCAGCCTCAAGCCAGGCCCAGAGTGGTTGGGCTTGTAGAGACTGCTAAGCTCTTCTTCCCTCAAAATGGGCCCAGATGGGGAGGGGGGTTGGGAGAGGGGGGTGGGATTATGGACATTGGGGAGGGTAGGTGCTATGGTGAGTGCTGTGAAGTGTGTAAACCTGGCGATTCACAGACCTGTACCCCTGGGGATAAAAATATATGTTTATAAAAAAATTAAAAAATCAGCAAAAAAAAAAAAAAAAATGGGCCCAGAGTTGGGCGATGTGGTGAGCAAAGCTGGGCGGTCACTGGCCCTGCCCCACCTGTGATCTGGGGAAGTGAGAACTTTGCTAGGGCTTTTATCTTCATTATCAAACCACAGGGGCCTAATTTAGCTTCTTGCTTCGGTCCTTTTCAGTTCATTCCTTCCTTCCCTCTCTCCCCCCTTCCTACCTACTTTCCTCCCTCCCTTCCTTCTTTCCTTTCCCCTTTATCTCCTTCTTTCTTTCTCTAAACATCCAGAGATTGAATTGCTCTGAAATATGGAAACATTCAATGGCATTGCCAAATTAGGATTTCTTCTCATTTTCAGAGCTCTTTCTAAGGAATTTTATTTCAAGAAAACAAAAATTAAAGGTGATGGTTATTCAGTCTGCCTGTTGCCAGATGATGGGAGGCAAATAGCTTTTGGAGAATCTCCAGCTGTTCTGCTGAGTGTAGTTGAGGTCAGAGAGACAGAAGGAAGTGGCACATTCCTGGCTGCTGAGAACAAGAAAATGCACAAGGAGGCCCAGGTGGATTTTCTGTTGGCTGAGACTTCATGGTCTCTGGGAAGAGGCGGTGTCTGGTGCCCTAGAAGCAGGCTGTCTCCTGGCTGTCAGCCACCCAGGCAGCCTGGGTCCTGCTGACGGGCTGCAAGTCTGTCTCAAGGTGTCCTTTCTCTTTCCCATCCCCTGCTCTTAAGAAAGCACATCCCTAGCCCAGCCCCAGGGCCTCCACCTTTGTATCCTGATGTTCTCAGTGCCTTAAAGAGACTCTTCCAGAATGTGTCCCCTCCTTTCCCTGGTCCCTAAAACAAGGTCATCTGTGGGTGGCTCTTTCTCCCTGGTCTCTGAGCTCTAGGAAGATGCCTCTAGAGTGGGTTTTTTCCCTTCAGCACAATTAAGCCTTATTAGTCAGATTCTGCCACCACACTGACCACCTCTGGGTGGGGGAACACCTTGTCTCTCTACTCTGAGCACTTCCCTCCCTGCTTCTCTACCCTCAGGATTTCATTCTGAGGTGCTGAGACCTCTCTCCCAGCTCCCCAGATTCTAGAGGCGGCTCTGGTGAGGTGGACATTTAAATTGCTACAAAGACATCAACCAAATCTTCAACGAGGTTCTGACCTAAATCCCGAAATCTAAGACTTCCCATGCAGAGTCCTCATTTCCTGGTTCCTAAATTCCCCCACCTGTTCTGGCTGCCCTTAGAGGGCAAACTGCTGTGGACAGTCTTTGGCCCATAGCCTGTGGATCTCAAGTGAGGCTGTGTCTATGAAGGAACATTTCCTGGGCACAGTAGCCTTTGGCTGGTGATAACCAGGCTGACCTGTCTTGGCCAGAGGCCCAGCCCACAGGGTCCTCAGTGACTTCACTGTGGCTGGCCAGCCATCAGGGGGGCGGGTCCACTGGAGTTTCCTGCACAGTTCCACTAATCCCTCCCGCACATTGTGCTCTCCTGGCAAGACTACACACAGCCCATCATAAGGAGCTGTCCCAGAAGTTTCCTTGGGAGGAAAATTCAGTTTTCTTCATTACCTCCCATTCCTCACAAATGGCTCATGGGAAAAAAAGATACCAGGGTAATGTGATTTTACTCTAAGGAAGAAGACTGCAATCAAGACCCCCTAGTCAAGTAAACCTCTCCCATCTTGAGGGTTTCTCACTGTGGCCTGTCTTGAGAACAGCACCTTTGGAGCAAGCAAAAGCTGTTTGTAAACAGTGAGAGGCAGGTCCACTTCCGGACGCTGAAGGCTGCTGCTTCTCACAAGGAGGCTGCACCATGGGAATGTGAGCGAGAGGCCAGAACAATGGAGAACAAACATAGCCTCTCAAGATGCAGGGTCTGGGCTATGGGGTCCCATGCAGAGCAGCCCCGTGATCTTGGACTGGCCCAAGGGGAATTACCAAGTCATCAGCCTTTATTGGACTCTCAATGTGTGCAATGGAGTTGGCTGAAGGGTAGAGAAGCTGAGGTGTCTAGTCCATCTCCTTGGAAGTTTGGAGGCCAGTTGGGGGAAATAAGACCAACATAGAGATAGGTGGAGTCCTTAAGAACTACCAACTGACTCTGTGACCTTGGACAATGCTCTGAACCTCCCAGGGACTCATTTAAATCCATCTCTAAGTTGGGGATGATATTAGTGAAAGCCAAGGCTGGACCAACCAGATGATGTTCACAGGAGTACAAAAAAGGGCATGTGCTTGGGGCTGGTGTCATTAGAGAAGGTTGAGCTCCTTGCAGGAAGGTCCTGTGTGTTTCATCTTCATACCCCCATCCCTAGCCTACTCCTTAGAATTCAAGTGGTGTTCAATAAAGACACCCTAAATAAATGGGTAGTAGAGAAGGAGGAGCTAGGGCCGACTGTTGAAAGATCCTAGGATTGTGATGTGTCTAGGAGAAGGGAGGGCCTTTCAGGCAAGGGACAGGCTGAACCTGGATGCCCAGGCATGGAATATTATGTGCCAGGGCTGGTCTGTTTCACTGTTGGTTGACAGTTTCTGCACAGCAAAGCATTTAAAGTCTGGCCTCTCCTCCAAGGGTTGCTGACTGTAGTTAGTCTATGGTGTTTCATCCCATCTGCCAGAAGGACTCCTGGCCCCATCAACATGACTGTATCTATATCAGAGCAGGGCAAGGACTCAGACACAGAAAGCAGGACCCTGGTAGCATGTGGGACCAGCCCACAGTCCCAGGAGCAGTAGTGCTAAAGCAAAATTTGGTGGGGTTTTAGCCTTCACAGCAGGTAGCTCCGAGTGTGGGTGAGAATACAGATATTTTGTTCAGACAAGTGGGGGGAATTTAGAGTTCCTTATGGAAAATAGGTTAGCTCACTTATTACTCAGACAGTGTTTTCAAGGATAACACAGACTTAATGCTAATAGAAAAGCATTTTCCAACAAAGGCTCTAAAATGCCAGAGGGACCTGAGAGATGTCACAAAGAGCTCCTTTTCCAGTAAAAGAAGGGTGGCCATGGAGGATGAGCCTTGGGGCTTTCCTTGCAGCCTAGAATTATAGCCTTTCCATGGCTCATGTCTGTTTTATTACTGCAGACTCTAGGCTCAGCTTTATTACAGTGCACTGCTGAGGAAATAAAACTGAGGGAGAGAGGATGTCTACTTACTGACTTTGGCTGGTAGCTTCCCGTCTGCCTCCCAATATAGCTATCTGGGCTTATTCTAAATCTCAGGGAGTAGACAGAGGCTAGGGCTGGAAGTTCTCCTAATTGTCCCCCACAATCCCAACTGACCAAAATCCAAGGCAGGTATTAACTCGCCTGTTCCAGATGAAGATGTGCAAGATTAACAAGGCAGAGTAGCGGGTAGGGGGCTCCCTTTAGGGTTGTTTTTGGTCTTATGGACATCAGGCAATATGGGTAGAAAATTGCTTTTGGGTTCTCCCAGATTCTAATGTGTCACTCAACCAGTGCCTAGAACTATGTTAGGCTTAGTTGGGCGATAAAGAAAGTGCATGATACAGAACTGCTTGCCTCAACAAGCCCACAGAGGTTTGAGAGATCAAAACTAGCACATAGAAAGAAATTAGAATAGACTATATCAGCGGCAATTAAAGGAAAATTTTTAGAACTTGGGTCTGGCTAGCCTCTTTGGGAGGCATAGGACAGCACAAAAGAAACCCAGGAGTGGCTGGGGTTAGAGGTCCTTAGAGAGACTGGAACTGCCTCTAACAATAAGAACTAACCCAAAGATGGAAGAACTTTGGGAGATAGGACTCACCTTAATCGGGGGCCTCTCTCCCCTCCATTAAAACAATATTAAATAATAGCATTTGATATGTCTCAGGCATGGTTCTAATTGTTTGAACAAAAGTGGGTCACTCTACTTTTATCTCCATTTTATGGATGAGAAAACTAAGATCCTGGAAGGATCTAACCATACAGACAGAAATCACGGTAACTGACTCCAGAGTGAGGCCGCTGATGGTGTGCTCAGCTACTCTCTGTGGGGCTGAGCTGAGGGTCTGGCCAGGATTGAGGAGCCCAAGATACAGTGGAGGCTGCAGCTGAGTTGGTAGACAACCTATAGTCCTGGAGGTTCCAGAGGGAAGCCCACAACACAGAAGCAGGGAAGGCGACCATGTGAGAAAACTCACACTCAAGGCCTCATGGCAGCAGAGCCAACACTATGCTCCCCCAATCACCCCAACTATTTTCCTATTGCTTAGACACCATGGTGAGCAGGTGGGCAGACCACAGCCACCCAGGTTTCCACATAGTCCCAGGAATACAAGACTGAAGTATGGGGGCAGAGCATATATATCAGCAAGGGAGATGTTGGCAGAACAAATTACCTGGTTACTTCCAGAAGGGAACACAGAGGGATGCCGGGCAGTGTGATATGGACTGTCTGCTTTAGAAATGTGCAGAAGAGAGAAGAGGAGATAGGACTTCCCAGAGTTGCATAGGCATGAGCCAACCATTGTAGGAGTAGAAGTAAGAGGGGCTGGGTAGGAGCCTCCTAAACAGGTGATGAGCAGGATCCTGGCAGGTCTCCAGGGCTGTGCAGGAAGCCAAAGTGGCTGCACCAAGGCTTAGAGGGGGCCAGTGTGGTGGGATGGGGAGGTCCTCACTATTAGTTTCTGGAAGGTCTGCCTGTCAGGCTTTGACAGTCCTCAGAATGCCTGAGAAGAAAGCTACAGTGTTCTCCACAAAGCTACCAATCCTCATTTTACCCTCTTCATGTAATACTGGAGGAGAGAGAGAGGGGGAGACTATATCTTGGGTTTCCTTCTATAAGAGACAAAAAGCTCCAAAATAGTTAATTTTTGTAATCCGGTCCCTTTGATGGGAATTGTGTGCATAGGGATATTTAAATGAGTTCTGTATCGATGCTGAGAATAGCTCCATTTCTCTGCAGTGTTTGCAGCCACAGCATTCTGTGTCCACAGGCTTGCAAATATTCTCCCAAAGCCAGCCTACAACCTGCTCTCCCACCCACTTGGAAGCTGCTTCTCTCTCGAGAACAAATAACACTATGTCTTTCTCCTGGCCATGGAAGCATGGTAACATTCCCACATAAACTCTCAGAAGCCAAGGACCTTTGTTGTATTAAATAGGAGGCAGCAAATTTGAGAACTAGATAATGAGCACCTACTAAATGGCAGGTCCTAATGAATGAAAACAGGAATAATACTCCATGACCGCCTTCAAGAGGCTCAGGGACCCCATGATCAAAGGAAGTCCAGGATCCCCTGGGGTCTAGTGGGGTCACTGACTTTGGGAGTTTTAGCTCCCAAAGATCCACATCCAAGGAACACTTCCCTAAACCCGTGCCCCTAGTCCCCATCAAATCAGGATGGTTGGTCACCCTAGCAGAGGGCTGTGCCTATTGGAATGTTGGAAGTTTGCTCCTCATTTCACTCCTTGCCTCCAGCCCCACCCCGATAAACAGCTTTCTGAAATGAGGTAGTATTTAATTTACAATAATGGAACAACACAACAGTAATCTATCCTTTATGGTAGTTATTGAAGGAGTTAGGATATGCCACCCCAAAATATGCCATTTTGGAATAAGGATTATTTTGAGCTAAAAGCAACTGGGAAGCAATAGTTGCAGGAAGAATTCTTGGCCCTCACCTTATCCACCTAAAAGCAGGGCATAAATTTCCCTTTGTGAAGGTGACATAGATTTCCCTTTTGAAGATGTACTCCTCTCCCATACCAGGAAAGAAAAACAACTCTTATCCCTGGAATCAGCACTAAGATGAGTCTGCATTAACAAGCCTTACTAAAACTACTCGTCTTACATTCATTTCCCCCCATCTTTCCTAGTCACTTCCGCATAATTGATTGTCCCTTAAAGCCCAAACCCTCTTTTCTTTATTAAGAAGGGCATATAAGCTCTGAGTCTAACTGCTTCTTTGAGTTTAACTTCTTTTATGTGAGTTACCCTGCATGTAAAATACGAATAAACTTGTATTGCCTTTCTCCTGTTAATCTTTTGACAGTTAAATTTGCAGTCCCTCAGTTACTGAACCAAGAGAGTAGAGGAACAGTTTTTCTTTCCCAACATTCTCAACATGGCCTGGCTCATTAGAATCACTAGAGTAGCTTTTATAACAGATTAAGGCCCAGCTCCCTCCCTGGGACAATTGAATCAGACTGTCCCCCAAGTGCTTTCAATGTACCACCAGGGCAGAGAAATAGTCCAGGGTTTAAGATGCCAGGGAGAGGCAGCAGGAAGAGGGCCATGAATCCTGGTATATTTCTGGGAGTGGTTTCTACTTCAGGGCCAGATCAGAGTCACTCGTGGATGATGCATGAGACCTTACAGATCCTATTCCAGGTGTTTACTCTGCAGGGACGCTTTGGTGGAAAGCAGAACAGCAGGTGAGGCAGGCCTGTACAGTGAGTCTCCGCGCATCTTTCTGGAGGGATGTCTTCTTCTTGGGACTGGATCCCAAGATGCCCCTCCCCCACCTCACAAATGCACACACTTGCAGCCCCTGCCTTGCTTCAAGAAGTCTCTCTGAGGCAGTTTTCCAAGCTGCTACTCCTTGGCGTTTCTGGTTTTCCCATTTGTCACCTCTGTGAGAGAAATTAACAGTTTTGCCAGACCCCATATAAACAGGAAGGCAAGCTGTTAACAAGAGCCTCCTGCCCCGCTGCCAAGCCCAGAGCTCATGGTTTCCTTCCTCAGAGCCTGTCAGTTGTGAGGAGGGGAGAGGAGAAGAATGAGCTCTCTTTGGGCACTGTGTGGGCTCTCTTGCGGCCACTTGAATGCCAGTGTCGGTGCTCGCAGAAAGCTGGGTCTGCAGCTGGCTAGTTCGGTCTGTTTTTTGAGGGATGGCCAGGGACAGCCACTGATTAAACTGGGAACAAAGCAAGCCTACAGTCATGGCCGTGCACACCAATGCTGTGAACAGCAGAGAACAATTAATTGCCGTGTTGTGGAATGTGTGGATGGGGGCAGGGAGGCTGTTGGAAAATGTAAGAACGTACAGGAAAATGTCAAGCAAGTGCTTGTGTTCGATCGAAGCTGAGAGAGAGAGCCAGCCAGCTCTGCATGTGTTCTCGGACCTACCACAGTGTGGAGGGCCCTGGTTACTGCCTGCACACCCCACAGCTTTCCCCAACTAGGGGGTCTGACATACTGCAAATGGGGGACACTGTGCCAAGCAAGATAGGGAGTCTGTTGTCCTTTGGGATGGCAATTTTATCCATTTAGCTGAGTATATGGTGTAAGAATACACACTTCCATGTGTGTCATGACAGGAGAAAGGCTGTCTCCCTGCAGGTTTGCTGTGGGCTTCTATCCAGGCACAATGTAGACCAGTGTTTATACCTTTGTTTATGCCCTAGAAGCCTGCAGTCTAACTTTTATCCCAGAAGTAAAGGGGGAGAGGACTGGGAGGCGAGTAGGAGTCTCTAATTCCTCCACCACCACCAGCAAAGAAGATTGCTGCTTGCTTTTCTGGGGAGCTGAATTGGAACAGCTTTTGTAGAGAGATGGAAAGGGGGTGTGTGTGTATGACTGATTTAAGCCAGAGAAGCTAAAAACATTCATACCATAAAAGAGATGGAAAAGAATAAGGGCAATAATGGCAAGCAAAGGGGTCTGGAGAAGCTGTGAGATGGTTTGGGGCCCAGACAAGGAGAATTTAGAAAATGTTAGATTCTCTTTGATGCATCTTTATACATGCTAAAGATTGAAATTCCTTTTTGTGATGCCACTATTGTTTGCTGGACTGTGCGTTGGACATCCTGCCAAGACTGGGCCTCATGGGGCCCTGGAATTTATTGGGATTATACAGAGAAGTTATTTTTGCTATCCTGGGTACCCCCTCTAGAAAGCTGAGCCTGAGATAAGAGATTGTGTGCAGGTAGTTTATTTGGGAGGCGATCCTAGGGAGTAGAATTGAGGGACTGAGAAAAAGGAAGGAAGAAAAGCCTGTATGGGTGTGTTATCAAGGTCATCACTCTGCAGGTGGAGTTTAATCCCACCCAGGATATTTGAGGAGCGTGTAAACCTAATCTCTCAGGATTGTCCACCTGAAGATCAGCCAGAAGAGGCATTCATCCATCAGCTCCCTTCACCCACTGTTTGAAGATTCAGTGGGGGCATTCACTCCCCTAATGTCAGGGCTGTACACATGGGAGACATAAGTGGGCTCCCACTAGTGTCTACAGCATCCTAGAAATCCCCAGATAGAGGAAGAAAAGGACACGGGCAGCCCTGGAGACAAGCGGCTATGAAGGTGAGCCTGGCAGAGCTGTGGTGAGAATCAGATGAAGTCGAGGGTGGGGGGCCGGAAGCCAGAGGCATCTGACCTATCACAGAGAACATGGGCCAAGCCCCTGATGTGACCCTTGAAACAACGGAGATATAGGAAGACAGGAAGGGTATGTGGAGGAAAGATATGTAGGCCTAGTTGCAGCTGTGGCAGAGGGAAGCTCAGGGCCTTTCTACATTGCTTTACGTGCCCTCTCCTACCTTGAGGAACCCCCTGACCTCTAGCCATGCACACCGCTGAGCAATCCACGGCACTCATGCTGTGGTGGCTCATGGAGCTACCATTCATTGTCCCCTCTCTTCAGAGTTCCCCTGCCCTACTGCCTGGCTCCTATTCTCTACCACCCTCACCCAAAACCTCACACTAATCCTCCCGCTCTTTGCTGGAAGCATCTCTACTTACTGTTATGAGGCAAAAAAGATGATCAAACTATCTTACGTGCTTGTGACTCGAGTCCACAATATAAATTAGTCTAGTGGTAAATTTTAGGTAGGGATAGCCAAGGAGGAGAGATTTGTGGACAGAGTTGGGAGGGCGGGGGTGAGGAGTCAAGAAGCCACTGAGCTTCCCTAACCTGAATGGTGCCTTGATGTAGTCCCAAAGTGAACTCACTTTTTCCTAAACTCACCTCCGTTCATGTGATGGGATGGGAATACTTCCTTTCTTAGCCAGCATTGTCTGTTATGAGTTCCCTCCAGAGCAGAGAAGGGAGTGGCATGTACTGCTTTGTTGTTTCCTGTAGAAAGGGAGGGAGTGAGGAAGTCCAGAGAACCCCGTCCTGGGCAGCTGCCCCTGGGCTTTAAGCACAGAAAGGTACATGGTGAGAAATTCTCATGGTGCATATACATGGGTGTGATGGACACCCTCACTCACTGGCCTTAAGCTTATATGTAAGTAGACAGAAAAGGATTACTGCTTGATTAAGTAATTGAACTCCTCTCCTTGGCCCAAGCATCTCATTGCCTCTTGCATGGGTTTTGTGCTTCATCCTGTGCAAGTATGAGCTAATAACCAAGATCAATAATAAAGGCTGCTCGTCCTATTTATTTCATCTAGTGTGCCTCAGGGGTGGAAGTTAGAATGCGGTTGGTGCTATGGTGTTGTCCACCCCCACCCCAACTTTCTTTTTTTTTTTTCTTTAATTATTATTTTGAAGTTTATCTTAATTGTCAGCTCCAGTTTTAGCCTAATTTGTGTTTCTCGAGAAGCCATTTCCAAAGCCTTATTTCCTTTAATCCCAAAAGGGACAATGGGGGAATTCAGAAAAAACGAAGTTCTGGTTTCATCAGTCAGGGTCCAAGGAAAGAGGCAGAACCCCTTAGAGGGGAGTGTATGTGACAGGGATGTGGCCTTATGCAATTATGGGAGCTGGTTAAGGAAACTCTGTAAAGCTGTTGTCTTTGTGTCTAATGCTCAAGTTTGAAGTCCCCAGGGAAGATAGTTGGGAAGGGCAGGTGGATATAAAGTAGAGGAGAACAAACAAGCTAGAACCCACAAGCAAGAGGTGGGACCCAAGAAGGGCTGAAACCCAAGCTAGTTCACACTGCCTCTGACTGGTGGTGTGAGCATGCTACAGGAGAAGATGGCACCCTCCACAGCAGAACTAAACACACCTGGCCCAGGAGAGGAGGAAGGTTCCAGAGGAAAGTGGAACTATTACGAGCTAGACTACTGTCTCACACTGACAAGGTGAGCTAGCAGGTAAGTGACATGTGTAAACTACAAAATGGCTGTTGCTTCACTTTCACCCTCTCTCTTGCAGCTCAGTCTAAGCGGAAACATATGGGAAAGGGAATTCTGGGAAATGTAGTTCAGCCCAGCCAGGTTGACAGACTTTAAAGCCACCCAGTGTCCTAAACAAAGTAATAGTAAATTATTGTTTGGCAAAAATATAAGCTACTATCTTTTGAGCAATGTCCCAGATGCTTTTCAGGAATTACTTCATTTAATCTCTTAATAGTCCTATGAAAAAAGCACTTATTCCCATTTTGCAGATGGGGAAACCAAGACTGAGAGTGAGCACATTCTTATGGAACATAAGAGGGTACTCGAGATGCCTCTTTCCTATGAGGAACTCATTCCTTACAGTTGGGTACTGATTATTCAGTCTATTTTTAGGCCATGGAACGGCTATGGCTATGTGACATGACCTGCCCAATCAGAGCACTATCCTCTTGGTCACAGTGTCCATAAATGGGCATTGACCCAGGCTGGGCTAATCGTAAACTTTCCTGGGACTTGTCGACCAGGAAAGGTATGCTCTTTGTCCTTAAGGGGTTATTCAAGTTAAATATAGGTCTTGGCTTCTAGTATTCATCTTTTCATATAGAACATACTTATCTGAGGTTGGAAAGATATCATTTGGACCTCTAGATTTCACTGTGTCTGAAGTTGGCTGTACTCTTGAACCACCCAGGTTACATGAGCCTCTAAGTTCCCTATTTATGTTACCTAGTTTGGGTTGGAGTTTTGCCAGTTGCCACCAAAAGAGACTAATAAACAAAACTGGTAATAGGAGTATTTTAAGGGAGAGATCCTAAAATGTAGGCTCCTTTTTATTTTTTTTAAGATTTTATTTATTTATTAGAGAGAAAGCATGAGGGGGGGGGAAGGTCAGAGGGAGAAGCAGACTTCCTACTGAGCAAGGAGCCTGATGTGGGACTCAGTCCTGGGACTCTGGGATTGTGACCTGAGCTAAAGGCTGATGCCCAATAGACTGAGCTACCCAGGTGCCCAAAATGTAGGTTCCTTATATGTGGGGAGCAGACCCTTGGGTTTCTCAGGTACATAAACCAATACATTTTCAATTTTTTAAAAGAAAATGTTACCTGCAACCAAGAGAGAATGTCCAATACAAAGGTTAAATGACTGGCCCAAGGTTGCCCAGCTAGTAAGAGGAAGTGTTGGAATTCAAATCTGAGGCTGCTGGGTTCCAAAGCCTGGGCTCTTATCCACTGGGTCATACCATAGCCTTGCCAATTTAGTCATTGCATCTGAGGTCACCACAGGCTCTGCCTCTGTAGCTTCTCAAAGAAGATGGAGGGGCTGCTCAAAGGAAAGGCTGGGGTGAGCTTTTCTAATTTCCTTTGGAAACAAAGGAGACTGTAGGGGGAAGAAAAAGTGGCCAGACTTTGAGGTCAAGATTGAAGGCTGTGATTCAGGATTACAGCCCCCAGTGGTATGAGAGGCCCAAACAAAATCTTCTGAGGGTTCATGCAGCAACTCTTATCTGTGGTGGTTATTTGATTACTCTATGTGCTGTACTGGAACTGATGGAAGCAAACTGATGACAAAGACAAAGTTCACTCTAGTCAATCCCCTAATACAAAATCTGGAATGCCAGGTCACTATTTTTATATCTTTCCCAGGATACAAATTTGAGTGTTCCTTCCTATTCTCTTCCATTATCCAGTCACCTCCCAATTAGAGGTTTATGATTAATCTAAAAGCTTCCTGCTTTGACTCTTCAAACAAGTGGAAAACATCTGGTCTTTGCTCAACAGTTATAATAGCTTTTTTTTTTAAGATTTTATTTATTTACTTAGAGAGAATGAGAGAAAGTGAGCATGAGGAGAGAAAGTCAGAGGGAGAAGCAGACCCCCCTGCCGAGCAGGGAACCCAGTGCAGGACTTGATTCCCGGTGTCCTGGGATCAAGCCCCACATCAGCTCCCTGCTCACTGGAAAGTCTTCTTCTCCCTCTCTCACTCCCCCTGCTTGTGTTCCCTCTCTCACCGTGTCTCTCCCTGTCAAATAAATAAATAAAATCTTAAAAAACAAACAAAAAACTTAATTTAGTCTTTGTTGTCTCTCTCAATGATTCCATTGACCCCATTGTCCAGATTATTTCCAGGGCTCCTCTCTTTCTGGAGTAGCAAGCTTTCCAGTAGAACTTTCTGCAATGATGGAAACATGCTCTATCTGCTGTCCAGTACAGTAGCCACTGACCACATGTGGCCATTGAGCACTTAAAATGTGGCTAGTGTGACTCAGGGACTGAATTTGACATTTCATTTATGTTTCATTACTTTATTTTTTTTTTAAGATTTTATTTATTTATTTGACAGAGATCACAAGCAGGCAGAGAGGCAGGCAGAGAGAAAGGAGGAAGCAGGCTCCCTGCTGAGCAGAGAGCCTGATGCGGGGCTCGATCCCAGGATTCTGAGATCATGACCTGAGCCGAAGGCAGTGGCTTCACCCACTGAGCCATCCAGGTGCCCCGGTTTCATTACTTTAAATAGTCATATGGAGCTAACTCCCCCAATTGTATATAGCATATATGTGTCTAATCTTGTTTCTGGCCTCCCAAGTATTATCCTTGTCCTTTAAATACCTACCAACTTTTGCTCATTTTGTGGTTTACCACGACATTTTAGTCTCAGTGACCTCTGTGTAGTTTCCAGCTTCTGTTTGAGTACTTTGATATTTTTTTCATATCTCCAAGTTCATATTTATCACCACTGAAATCTTTTTTTCTACCGCTTTTTCTCATATTGTTTAGAATAGTCTGACCAAAAAGGATGTCCATACTGCAAAGTCATCTGGTGGAGAATTATGTAAGAATTCCTCCAATGAGCACAATGAGGTCGAAGAGTAGTCCTGACTTTCCTAACTGACTTACCATTTCTATTATAGGGGATGCCTATTGCTGCAAAAGTGGGGAAAAGATAATATTGACTTCTTGTTTCCCTGAAAACCAGTTTGACTGATCTTCCTGATATTTATATGTATTATTTTACTCCAGTGTTTGGAAATATTCTGTCACACTGATCTTTCTCATTCTCCAGAGGAGGGGGTTGTAGGGGGTGGGTGGGGGGAGATTACAGAACTTCAGCACAAATGCTCATGTGCTGGAAGTGGCTTGAAGGACCTAATGGTGAATACATTGCCACCACAACTTGCTCCTCTCCGTGGCCCTCTCATTGTTTCATTGACCTGTGTTTTTGACCTTGTGTTATGTAAGAGGGGTATAGGCTTTTACATAAGATATGTGTTCTAAGGTCCCAGAGATCAGGGAATATATTTTTCATTTGATTACTCCATTGTATCCTTTCCACAGTTCTAATGCTCACAGTTAGTAAAATGCTAAACTCTGCCGAAAGCTAACTTTAGGAGATGCCAACAAAAGATGACTGGCTATTTGTTCTCATTTTCTGGCACTGCTAAATTATATTTGTCTCCGTGTTCAGCATCTGTCCCGATCAGATGATGATTCTCCCCAGCGGCCCCAGGAATCCCAGTCCCTCCACCCCTCGTACAGAGCCTGTCTCTCTCTGTGCCACCCCACACAGACTTGCGCAGAATTAACCTTACACAGTTAATGTTTAATTTTAAAAGCTGGACTTTTTTTTTTGCATTTTCATTTTGGTGAGCAGACCAGATGCTTTGCCAAATTTACCCTCAGCTAATTGTGTAGTTCAGTGTCCTGAATGTGCCCTTGTTTGCTTAAGACCTGCTGATTTGCAAAAGAAATTGTTCCAGGAACATGGGTCAGAATGGATGTTCACGTGGCAGCCGAGTTGACCAGGAAGGAGCTCTGAGGCCTGGCTAGGGTGCTAGGTGTGTGCAAATCTGCAGGCATAGAGGACTCTCCAGGGCAGGATTTTCATTTTAATGATACGGCTGCTGTAGGTGGGGGAGAGCTGGGGCCTGGAGACATGGGCAAAAATCAGTTTGGCTCTGATCCACCTTCAGAAGCCCCTCAAGCTTTTCATCTTGAGCAGGCTTTGGGGCAAGATTGAAATAAAATATTAATGCACAGCTGGAGGGAAATAATTTTAAAATCTGGCATTTGCTCTGCCTCTGTCCCTGGAGGCCCCCTGATGTCTGTGAAACCAGAATGATCTTCCAGCAAGAACAGAATAAGGATAAAGTTGCTCTGTGATTCTGCCCCGTGCCTGAATCTGGAAACTGACCCCTAGAGGTATTCCTGGGGATTTGGCTCCAGGGCAGATCACAAACCATGCTCCAACTCCTGCTTCAGGGATATGAGTTAAGAGCAGCCATGAGAGTGTTGAAAAGGGGAGCAGGGACCCAAAAGAGACAAAAATGGGTGCAGCCTGGGGGATGGGATGTGGGGACAAGGAGAAGATCATCTGCCTACCTTGGTGTCAGCCAGGGTCTCTAACTTAACAGTTGAAATGGTTTGTCATCTCTTCTCATTTTTACTTTATTTTTATTTTTTTTTAATATTTGTTTTATTTATTTATCCTCTTGTCACTTTTAGCACATCCCACCCCGTCCCCCTCCCTGGGCATCCCGAGGCAGCTATGGTCTGCCCCTGACACTCCCCGGCTGGCTGTATGCTCCCACTAGCCCTGTTGTCTTGCTGGCTCTCTTATGAGATTTGTTTTGGTGACCTACAAGGCAGACACTGTGCCAGCGACTCACTGTATTTCATTCAGCTCTCTTAATCCATCTAGAACTTGTTTCAGTTCTTAGAAGTTCACTCATTTTGGTAACTGCATTAGTTTTCTGTGAATACATAACAATACCACAAACTTAGTGGATTAAACAACACAAATGGATCTCACCGGACTGAGATTGAGGTATGGACAGGGTTGTGTTCTTTTCTGGAGGCTCTGAGAAAGAATCTGAGAATTCTTTTCCCATCTTCTAGAGGCTGCGCATGTACCTTGGTTTATACACCCTTCTATCCTCAAAGCCGGGAGGGGCCAGTTGAGTCTTTCTCACAATACTCCTCTGACAGTCTTCTGCTCCCCTCTTCCACATTTAAGGACCCTTGTGATTACTTTGGATCTACCTGTATAATCCAGGATAATCTCCCTCTTTTAAAATCAGATGACTAGCAACCTTTTTTTTTTTTTTTTTTTTTTTTTTGCCAACTAGCAACCTTAATTCTATTTGCAAGCTGAATTTTCTTTTGCCAGGTAACCTAACCTACTCACAGGTTCCAGGGATTAGGACATGGATATCTTTGGGGGACTCTTGTCCCTCATATTACTAATGAACCCTAACCTTTCTCCAAGCCATTTACGACCCTGAAAATGCCTGTAAAATAGGTGAGTGGGTGAGATTGTGTTTTAATGGGTAAGGAAGATGAAATAGGAGTCAAAACACCAAGGTAAGCCAATCCAACTTGCACAGATCTCACCCTGAGTTTACTTTGAAATAGAGACTGGGACATCGTTAAGATGCAGGTGATGGCATTCAGTTCATTTCCAGGCTGTAACTCCAGATGACAGTACTTAGGAAAGAGAAGTAGTGTGGGTATGTGGGGGAGGTGGGGGAGTGTGACCTTGTAGGACCAGCTGTCAGACCTAGATTCAAGTTTTGTGCTCACAGGAACTTGACCTGACTATGTCATTTCCTCATCCCAATTCTGTGATGCCCTGTTAAGTGACCAAGATGATAGTTTTAATACAGATAGCTACTCTAGAAAAGTGTGACCCAAATGCAAAGCTACTCATATTTATTAAGATGGTTGTCAGAGAAAGAGGCTGAACCGAGAATAATGGCCCAGGTACTGACCTTGTTGAATTTTCCATGAAGGACGAATAGGCTATTCAAGCAATCAACATATGGACAAATTTTTCTTTTTTTTTTTTTAAATAACAAATGAACCTTATGAAGAAGAATTAAAAAGCTTATGATATTTAGAGTGATCCTAAAACCTACTTGGCAAGGAGGAGGTCTGCCTGCCATTCCAAGACTGCCATTCAAATACACAGGACCCGATTATGCAGTTCTCCTAATGGCTAAATTCTTTTTGCCGTTTAGACTAGGGAGTTCAGGAATTGAATCCTGAGTCTGGGGAAATCAAAAGAAACAGAAAGTCCCTAACCTGTAAGAGGTAGGATTTAAAAGGTTTATACTGAGTTCCTGTTTGCTGACACTTCCTCTGTTTTGTTCCTTTTTTTTTTTTTTGAGTAAAGTTAAAGACTTTCCCCAACCTTAACACAATTTCTCTGCTTAGGATCCAAACTTAAGAACAACGCGTGCGTGCACGCGCGCACACACACACACACACACACACACACACACACACAGCTGGGCCACCTTATTGGGATATTTGGCTGCCTGTTAGTCAACAATACAGAGGCTTCTACTGATAAGGCAGGAATTAAACTGTGTGCTTTCACAGACACCTTTACCAGGTGATTGGAGGTTGACAACATATATCACCCATCCTCCGGAGGCTTAGAAACGGTAAATGTATCCTGGAGCCAGCCAGCATCTCAGAGAGTGATTAGAGTAGGACACTCCCAGGGTGGGTTTGCCCCAGGGACAGTATGACTTGGCTTCCGCATCTTCTCGCTCCAAAGCACAGCGCTCTCAAACAGTTAAATCGAAAAGGGAGGAAATGTTTTTGTTGGAGAGCCCCAACACAGGTTCCAGCATATTTTCCATTTGCCTGACTTTGCTCTTGGCCCTAATGGGGTAGAAGGTGGGGTTTTCTCTCCCGAAATCATGAAAATCTCTTCACCAGCGTGTGTGTGTTCAGATCTGCTCTTCATATTGGTCACGTTATTAACTGCAGCTGCATGTGCTGTGAGCAAATTGTTTTTGTCTTCAGTGAGGTTCAAGTTGGCTTGTGATGGCCTGTGCCTTGCAGTTGCAGTGGGCATTTTTGTGAGGGGCTTGATTAATCTTCTACTTTTGTTGTGTCTTTGTCACTCCTCAATTCGTGTGCTGATTTGGGCTTGTCTGCAACGGGAAGAAATTTTTGGCTCATTCCATTTCATGCAGTAAAGGCAGCAGCTTGCTGAGAACTGGTTTTATCACCTGGAAGACTAGAAGTTGGGCAAGATGTAAGTGCTATTAGGATCGTGTTTGATATGGAGCCACAAGATAACACCCCAAGTGCACATATGCCGTACCCTTAACTCTATTTTTTTTTTAAGTTTAAAAATCAAAGCAAAACAGAAACTCTCCCTCAAAATGTTTTCAGATAAGCTTGTACATTTGAGCTCCATGGTGTTTACATCTATGGAATCTAAGACTGGTGAGTTCTTTTTTGTTTCTGTAGGACCAAAAATTGTCAGAAAATATTTAACTCTGATATTTAAAAAACAAACTCATAAATGCTGCGGTAGAAACACTGAGTAAGATCTGGCAACTCCTCATATTTTTAAGATTATAATTTAAAAACACTCTGAGTAATAAATTTGTAAGACTCAAGTTAATTTTAATAATCAACCCATTACTCAGAGAAACAGAAAAGTACGTGGGTCCCTTGACTGGCACAGAACCACCAATGATTCAGATTGCCTCTTTCAAAATCCATTTCCGACTACCCCATATGACCATTTTTCTTCTTTGTCAGCATCTGTGTGAGCTCTAAGTTTGTATTTCATTAATTTGCATTGGTAGGAATTTTGCTTTATAAAATGTAGCTTTCAGGTTTATTCTAAGGGAAGAGAGAAAAGGAAGCAAATGTTCATGATTAGCTGCTTTAAAAGCCCTGCTGCTTTCTAAGCCCTGCCGCTTTCTGGCTCCAACACTGGGTTCTTGCTCTGGACCCCCTTGACCCTTTGAAATGGGATAGAATCTGCTCCAGTGGGGCCCAGAGTTTCCCCCACCAAGCACCTCTTGATTACTTTCCTGCACTCCAAGTGTTGAAAGCTAGTACTAGACCGTTAAGTATCCTGAACAGTGTCTAACTGTTCAGAGCCCTCCGTGCCTGCCCAACAACAGGACCACAGCGGATCCGTAGAACCGTGTGAGAAAGCTTTGGAATCAAATGTCCCGCGATTTGAATCCCAGTTGTGCTAATTACAGGCTATGTGATCTTGGTTCACTTATGAGACCTCTCTGATACTCCATTTTTCTTATTTGGAAAATGGTATTATTACTATATAATGTAACAATACAATAATGCAGTTCTTTTTTTAAAATTTTATTTATTTATTTTGAGGGAGAGATTGAGAATGAGAGCAAGCATGAAAGGGGAGAAGGTCAGAGGGAGAAGCAGACTCCCTGCAGAGCTAGGAGCCTGATGTGGGACTCCATTCCAGGGCTCTGGGATCATGACCTGAACCAAAGGCAGTGGCTTAACGCACTGAGCCACCCAGGCACCCCACAATAATGCAGTTCTTATAATCCCTCGGAGGGGTAAATAAGAGAGCACATGAGGGGTGCCTGGGTGGCTCAGTGGGTTAAGCCTCTGCCTTCAGCTCAGGTCAGGATCTCAGGGTCCTGGGATCGAGCCCCAAATCGGGCTCTCTGCTCAGCAGGGAGCCTGTTTTCCCCCTTCTCTCTCTGCCTGCCTCTCTGCCTACTTGTGATCTCTATCAAATAAAAAAATAAAACCTTTAAAAAATAAAAGATAGCACATGAAAAGTGCTTTCACAAGGCTCTACTTCAGAAAATGACAGTTCTTTTAATTCATCTACCGAAAAGTGTTCCTCATTAAAAGAAAATTAATCAAATACTCATCTCTGTAACTGCAGTCAACTTTGTCCTGAAATGATCAAGACTGTACCCTGAGTGCAATTCTAAGTAACATTTTAAAACCCAGATTTTTAGTTGGCCTGCTCAATCAACCTTTCTATAGGTAAACATGTTACTCGATTAAAAAAAATGACAGTAATTTGTGGACCCCACCTTTTTTTAAACTACTTTCCTTGACCCCTTGAGGTCTAGGGGTGCAAGGCTAAGAAATAGTGTCATTGTTCCTGCTTTGGCTTCTAGATTGGACAGTCCTAAGTCAACTGAAATACATCTTCTGAGCATGTGTTTGGAGAGAGGGAGAATTGCTTAGTGAAAAAGCATGGTCTTTAGAGCCCAACAGGCTTAGGTTTAAATCCTGTATTCTGTTTGCTTGTTGTGTGAGTTGGGACAAGTTCCTTAACCTTTCCCAAGTCCCAGTTTCAGCTTCTATCAAATGGGAATAATTCCTGCTTTACGGAGTTGTGAGGAGAATCAAATGAGATTATGATAAAGCCCTAGCACGCAGCATCAGATACATAGCAGGCCTTCAATTCAATGACGGCTGTTGCTTGTATTAGTTTTGGGAGTCCAGCCAAATTTGCAAGTTTATTCTTAGTGTGAGAGTGGTTGTTGGTTTTAAAATTAGAATTATTTTTCATGCCCCCAAAATAGGTATGAGTAAATGTGGCATTTCTAACTTCTAGGGAGTTTACCGATTAAAGAAATTACTGTATATTAAGACCAGGAGGCAGAAGCTCTGAGTTCTACCATGCTTGGCTTATTCATTTATCTGTGTGTTCAGTACGTGTTATTCAAAGCCTACAATGTGCCAAGCATGGTCTCCCACCCTGGGGATACAGTGAAAAAGACCTGATTCTTGTCGTCAAGATGGTTTTTGAGACAGGTACTCATCAAAATCTCTGCCCTACCCTTGTCTGCCGATTATCTCTCATGATTCCACTTACCCGTCTGTCTAGTAGAGATGCCATGGTTCATTCCTTGTACCACCTCAGCAACCCCTGGAAATCTCTGTGTTGTTGTTTTCCCACTGCATTTACTTTATATATGTCTAACTCTGGATCAGTGTAACCATCTACCTTCTGTCCAAGATTACCCAGATAGCTATAGAAAATGATGCAATTACATAGGTTGGAATCGCTGCACATAGCCCAGCCCAGCTCTCAGAGCCACTTATTAAATCCTTGTGGTCCTCGCCACTCCTTTTTACTGGTCTTTACATCCCATGATCTGGTCTTGTTTACTTCTTCAGCCTCATCTGTATCTCTCTTCTCTCTCCATACATTGAGCATTACACACACTGCTTGCAATTCTCTACACACACCATGACATCTTTGCTCATGCCAACACCCAGTCCTGTGGAGGGGGGGGGAGCCGTGATCAGCATGGATTCAAGTAGCTAGTTTCTAGGCAGACACATCTCTAGAGTAGAGGTGAGTACCTCAAATTAGCATAGCTAGATGATATGAACATCCATTTCTTCCATTTTGTGATTAATAAGCAACTTTGATTATAATTTGGCTTTTTAAAAAGATTTCTTATAGGAAGGAAATATACTGGCATTGGTAGTTTGTCTTGTGATAGACCCTGGTTTATACATCAGTCTTCTATGAGTTTAGTTGTGTGGTCACTCCTTCTGAGTCTCTTAGTTAAAATTGAATTTCTGGACAGAAAAGCCCAGGATAAAACTGCTAAGCCCACATTGAGAACACCAAAAAAATTAGCTGTCCTCCTGAGACAATGGATTTAATCTCACCTCCCTACATCAACAATGACTCCTAAAGACTTTTACAATTTTGAGATCATCACTGCCTCATGAGAAAGGAAAAGAAAAACAACAACCAAAAGCTGGAATTTGACCTATTTTAGTGGAATGTCCCTAATAGATATATATTTGCTTGTTTAAAACATCCTTGTTGCCTTGTTTTATGTGTTCTAACTTTTTTAAATTAAAAAAAAAATTTTTTTAGCTTGAAATAAAACAAACATAACAATATCTAATTTCCTTTCTTTTGAGGCTTTCCAAGCAATCTCTACAACTATAACTTGATCTCCTAAATGAACCTGGCTCTATAGGAAGGGCAAGCTTTATGCCTATGCTCAGTGTTTAGGGTACTCAGACCTGATATAGCTCCAATTATACAATATCACTAAGTCTCTTATCAGTTTACAGGAAGGTAATCAAAGCCTAATGAAGCCTGAGGGTAAAGCTTATGGTCCTATAAAGCAACAAAGTGAGTTGAAAGAATTAGCAGAAGCTCATTTGCTCAGGAAATTTAGAATATTAAATTGTAATAAGAATATATACCATTTATGAATGCTTGTCGTGATGTTTATCTCATGTAATTCTTACAAAAGCCCTTTGAGCACCCATTTTAAAGATGAATAAATTAAAGATCGGGTAAGTTAACTAACCTGACCAAGCTGATAAATGGAAAAACATTTGAGCATAAGTCATTCTGCCTCTGAAGCCACTTTTAACCTTTCAAGCCACCTTTTAACCATTGTGCAACACTGACTCCATCAACTAAGTCCATTTATTCACTTACCAAATATGTATTGGACACTTATACTGTGTTGAACATTAGAAACACAAGGATGAATAAAAACATTTGCCATGAGGACCTTACAATTAAGTAGCAGGAGTATAATATAAAAATACATATAATAAATTATTTTAGATGCAGTCATAAAATATGAGCAACAGAGATTAAAAAAAAAAAAAAAAAAGCGTACAAGTGTTACCTAGAAGTAGGTAGGGGACAGTGCGAAATTTCCAAAGAGGATATGACAGTGGAGCCAGGCCGTGAAAAGGTATAGACTTTCAGCATGTGGGTAAGATTACTTCCAGCAAAGATTGCTGTGTGCAGGGACGAGGTTCATAGGCAAAATCCAGAGTGGTGCACTGGAGGGACTGCAGATGTTGAATTGGAGGTGTGGCAAGAGGAGGCCGGACAGGGGGAGGAGGCCCTTTGTGCCACACTAAGGAGTTTGGGTGTTATGTGGCAGGAAATGGAGAGTCTTCTGGAATTCTGAGGAGAAGAGCAACATGATTAGATTTGATTTTAGGTTTCTCAATAAGCACAACTGGAGGGAAGGTACTACGGGAGGTTCTTTTGAAATGATACTGTATCACCTATCAAATTAGCTCTCCCTTTCAATTTTCGATCATTTTCAAATACAGCAACAATGCCTTCTAATTCTGTTTTAATATAGATGCACTATTCACTGTCCATAGTAAAAAGTTCAAACTTTTATAATATATAAAAGACTGATAACCTCTTGATGCCAATATTTCCAGCTCATCTCAAGACCTTTGCTGCACACCTTATGTTTTATTCACACCAAAGTATTTTTGGTTCTGTTCAGGCCTTAGATTTTCAAATGTCTGTACCTTTGCCCATGCTGTTCCATCTATCTTAAAGACCATCCTGCCTCCTAGACAGGATTCCTCACTTATCTTCATATTTTATATTGCTCTAATGCAATATTATCCTAAGCCAGTATGATCACCTTAAATTTGTCTCCTGTGGGCCTTGGTTAGAAGGGCAGGACTCACTCCTATTTCTCTTTTTGTCCTGAAATATCAAACATAGTAGATGGTATATTGTTGGAGCTAAATAAATTACATTTACTTTGCAGAATGAAATCACAGCATACTAAAAATAAAAAGGATGAACATCCTTTGTTGCCCTGCTTTGTAAATTCCTGAACAGTCAACAGTTAACTGGTCAGCTGCCTTCCTTAGCAAGGGTTTATTGACCATAGGGAGCTCTAGTTTTCAGAACAGCAAAAAATTGACTCTTACCAGCTCTTCTTTTTTTTTTTTTTTTTTGGAAAACTATTGAAGCCAAATCCTAAACTTCCACCCTCTCTAGTGATCATTTTAGTCCTTCTAGGCACTAGTGAATCAAGCGTTTATAAAAACAATTAGTAAATGTACATATCAAACATTTTTTTGGAGTTTGAATTTTGATTTTGAATTTGACTATCAAACATTTTTTTCTCTTTTAAGCTATAATATTGAGCAGTATCTCCAACATGATTTCGATTAGAATAACTCAGGGTCAGGAACTAGAAACCTTTAAAAATTAATCAACGATACCACTTCCCTATCAGACGAATATAGTGCTATTACAGTTCTGAAAAATTAAGAGAACATTCTTGGTGTTTTTAAAAATCTGCATTTTTAATGTAACCTAGTGCTAAACACTTGGGTCTGCAGAGCAGGGAAGGACTAATAGCCGTGATATATGCACTGTGATTTCATATACCTCACGAGGTTAAAAAGCTGCTTCTAGCCTCTTGTTTAGATTGAGCATGTTGATAAGATCAATTTCCGAGTGTCTTTGGTTTTTCATAGAATATACGTTCTGTCTATCCTCAGGTTTTTATCTTGTTTTTGAGAGTTCTATACTCTCTTGACTGGTCTCATTTTTAGAAAGATGTAAATCTATGACAGCACCAGGACAAATTTAAACATGGTGTTAAATACAAAACATTGTATTTAAATACATCTTTCCAGGGCCTGAGTGTTTTTAAATGCTTCAACACTGGGGGGAAAAGATTTTTAGAATGATTCTTACAATTAACTATTTTTTAAATTGAGTTAAAGCCTCCAAATTAACAATCTTTTAAAACTGGAATAAAGATGTATATCCATAATAAATTAGTGTTGGTTGCACTTTTAAAAAATGCAGCATTGAAGTTTTCTGAGGAGCATTTTCTAGGACCAAAATCTAATATTTTACATTGTAACAAATTTACAAATAGGGTACACTGTTCCCCTTGCCTCCTTGTTTTCTGCCTCCATGCCTATTTTGCTATGCAAAAGCTTTATGTCAATTTACTTTTTGAGCCGTTTAAGACTAAACCAAATTATTCCTTCAGCACATTTTAAACAATCCCTTAAAGACCTCTTTTTCTTGGCTATGTTTCCAATCTTGGCTTATCACTATAATATTTCATGCCCCATGCTTCTGAAAAAATTCAATATTCAAGAACAAAGTAATCCAGAGCTTTACTTCATTTCAGTCTTTTTATGTCCTAGGGCTGTCCCAACTCAATGACCCAGTTTTTATTGTGTCACATCTCACTGTCTGTTGCTGACTGTGACCAGCTTGCCTAATCCTTTTCCTGTCCCTTATCAGTTTTCCCTTAATTCAAAAATCTTTTTTTTTTAATTCTTTGCACTTTTTCTTTCACAGCTTTTAGTTTTTTGTTTTTTGTTTTTTTTCCCTCCTTAGGAGATTTAGTGTACCTATGGTAGTTACTTAGAAATACAAAGATGAATATGTAACGAAGGTCCATAAGTCTGTCCTTATCAAATTTTCGCTGTGCTATCTTTAGAAATCTGAGGGGTAAATGGCAGAAAGTGGATATTATAATTTGGCATCATGCACCAAGAGTCCTTAAAAATATTCATACCCTGTGATACAGCAATTTCACTCCTGAGAATCTAGCTTATTAAAGAATCATGTAAGATGTGGAAAAAGCAACATACATGAGATGCTCATTATAATATTATGTATTAAAGCAAAAGAAGAAAACAATGCAAATATATAATAGAAGTTTAAAAATTAGCATCTATCTCTTTGATGGAATATTGTGCAATCAGTTAAGGTGATGGCTATGTGACCAGGTAGAAAGATGGGTAAATATTTACGTTTTTAGAAAAGCAAGAGTGCAAAATTGTAAGTGCCAGTGATCACGGTATGTTTTTAAAATGTACAAAGGGAAAACAGCAAGGAAGCATGACATTTGCTGAAGTTCTTATTTTAGGGTGGTGGAATTAGAGATGATTTCTCTTTACTCTCAAAATCTTGATTAAATTTCTTTTAAAAGTTGAGTTTTGGGGCACCTGGGTGGCTCAGTGGGTTGAGCCTCTGCCTTTGGCTCAGGTCATGATCTCAGGGTCCTGGGATCGAGTCCCGCATTGGGCTCTCTGCTCGGCAAGGAGCCTTGCTTCCTCCTCTCTCTCCGCCTGCCTCTCTGCCTACTTCTGATCTCTCTCTGTCAAATAAATTTAAAAAAAAAATAAAAAAAAAAAAGTTGAGTTTTGAAAAGCTATGATATTTATCTATTTATTTATTTATATAAGATTCTATTTATTTGACCCAGAGAGACATAGTAAAAGAAGGAATATAAACGGGGAGTGGGAAAGGAAGAAGCAGGCTCCCTGCTCATGGGGCTTGATCCCAGGACCTTGGGATCATGACCTGAGTTGGAGGCAGACGCCTACTGACTGAGCCACCCAGGCGCCCTGAAAAGCTATAATTTTAACTGATGCAAATTAAGAACCTGTTTAGCTTATGTCAAACAAGATGCATAAGGCTATTTTCAGATAGAGGTCTATTTAAGTCCAGTGATAAACTAACAACAGGCAGAGGGGCAATAACACAGTGAGGGCGTCCTTGTGGTTAGTATCGTGTGTAATCCACAAAAAAATTGCGTTAGGAAAAACTTTTCAACACCTATTTTAAAATGCAAATGATTTTTTAAAAAACTTTGTTTTCTCCAAAGTTACTTCGTCAAATCAACATCTGGTCCCACCTTTCAAACCATTTCCACAGTCTTCAGAGAGATCTTTCTGGAACCTCAATCTGTGCTACTCCACTGTTTAAAACACTCAGGAATTCAGAGTATTAAAATCTTTATGAGGGGCTCCCCAGCTTCTCTACCTTATTCTGTATTCTTTCTTCTCATGTACCCTCTCCCCCAGCTTCAGCAAACTCCATGGAATACCTGAAACTGTATCCCAAGTCACTGTTACTTCTATCTCTTCATACTGAAATGAACAGTTATTACCCACACATTCTTCAACTCTCGAGTGTTCCTTTGTTTGGGAAGGGTTCCCAGATTCTCCATCTTCTCTATGTCCCTTCTCTGTAATCCCGCAGTGCCCATTATATTGTGCTATCACTCATTTGCTCATTTGCCTCTCCTACCTGACAGTACATTTGTTCTTGTTCACAGGCAAGCACAAACATGGATGTGTCTAACTACACCCCCAGCAGCCCTAACCACGTTCTCTTCCTGTGCTCTGACCATGGGAGGAATGGCATCTGTTAAGTAATGTTGATGAAGGGCCAACTTAGGGGTGTCTTGCAAATATTGTACCTCCTACATCACACACCTGAGCACCAGGAGCGGTCTTAGTTGTTTGTGGACCCTCCACTATGCCCTTTCACATACTAGAACTTCAAACATATGACGACGAAAATCCAGTTCTTAAAAATCATTCTGATTGGGGCACCTGGTTGGCTCAGTGGGTTAAAGCCTCTGCCTTCGGCTCAGGTCATGATCCCAGGGTCCTGGGATCGAGCCCCACATCAGGCTCTCTGCTCAGCAGGGAGCATGCTTCCCTCTCTTTCTCTCTGCCTGCCTCTCTGCCTACTTGTGATCTCTGTCTGTCAAGTAAATAAATAAAATCTTAAAAAAAAAAAATAAAAGATTTTTAAAAATCATTCTGATCCACAGAAATTTGCATCCACCTTGTCTGTGATGAGAAAAAGCCTCTGGAATAAAAAAATATGTGAAAGACAAAATACTGAAGGTCAACATCCTAACTAGAAATTTTCAGAAGAGTGTTATGGACCCCTAGAGAGAAAGATGTAGTAGGAATTAAGAAGAGACGAACTTATTCAAATAAAATAAAAACAAGGACTGCATGAACTCCCAAAGTGCTGACATGTAAATATCTTCTCTCCCTCAATTTTCATATGCTTCCATAGGGAACCAGGTATCCTCCAACGGGAAATACTGGTTCAGCCTGACGCAAAATCATGGTTTCATTGTTTAGAGGGAAAGAACAAAAGACTTGGTCATGTTCTCAATTGATTTTCTTACTTTCTTTTCCCCACCCTTATTATATTTGCATTTTAAGCAATATATTTGCTACAGCAAAAAAAAAAAAAATTTGTAGACAATTTTAATAAATCAAATTCATTTTAACCAAAATCTCTATAGCCTTTAAATTTTTTTGATTATGATGCTAATATTTTAGCTATTAATCTTTTAAAACTAAATTAAAGTTTAAATGTATCAGAGGCTCTGATATTTAAGATAAAACTCTGTAAAGAAATGTTAGTCTTTCTTGATCATCCCTTGATTTATCTGCTAGATAGACTTAATGTTCTTATTTTGTATTTTCTTATAGAATCACCTATCTATTCCCAACTGAAAACAAATGCAAATAAATGTAAGTTTTAAAAAAATATCCAAACATTATTGTATTTTGAATTTCAAATTATTGGAGTATACTTAGTAACAACTCTAGTAGAAGGGAGAAGTTAAACGGCCAGTGCATCCAGGGAGAAGTCTTTGACTGAACTTCATATATAATAGTAGGAAGCAGAAATAATAAAATTAGCATAATTAGTTTAGTCAGGTGTAACTAATAGAAGCAAAAACATTATCAAATTTTTCAAAAAATTTTTCAAAAAGTAGGTAATAAAAGAATGAATAAGGCAAAACAGGGGGATACTAGGATGAGCCTGAATTATAGAAAAGGAAAATTGAAAGGAATACTTTTTATTGTAGCCACAACTGTCTCTCAGTAAAATACATTACTTATAAAGGCACATTTCTCTGTAGGAAAGAAAATATTATATCCTGAAGACAATCCAATAATCACTGAAAATAATGTTCAGATACACCCATGCAGCTTTATTCTCAACAGAACTTCCTTAAATAGATTTCTCCCATTAGCAAGGGGACATCCTGATTTAAGGTCTTGAGTATAGTCCCCTTATTCATCTCTGCTCTCATTGTGTATTAAGAGGAACCCTGCTTTTCAAATCAAGCCTCATGTGTATTTACTGGCTATGAGTTCTTCAGTGAGCAATGATTTAGTAGATGAGATCACAAGGGTTAACGTGCCTAGTGCAGTGCTCACTACATAAACGGCTCTCTAATGGATATATTTTTCTCTTTTCTTCCCTAACAACTCTGTAATAAAAATAATAAACCCACAGCCCAACAGAATTATACAAGACAGGAATGATTTGTTGCAAATACTTTAACATCAGTATTTCATAATTTATTATAAAGATATCTTGCATACCACCACTATAAATACTGAACATCGTTTTATGAAAATTACAATTTTATGATTTTCAAAATACCATGATAATCCACCTGTTTTTAAACTTCAACATAAAAGCTAAGAGGAGGGTTAGAATTTAATCTTAGCAGACATGAAAATTTGGTGCCTTGATTTACAAATATAGTTTAATACACCAGAATATTGACAAGAATTGCCTTATGCTTCAGATGTACTGCCAAGACATGGACAGCCAGCAAGTTTAAAACAAATATACACATTTGTGGTTTTGGGTGCTAACAAGAAATAGTCCTGTAAAGCTGGTAACCTGTGACTACCAGCACTGGTATCTACACACCTGAAAAGTCAACGACAAAAATATTAAGATAATTGGCACCATGTGGACGATATCTAGGCTTTAGGTATTTAGGGTTGACTTACTACTTTCATATACAGTCTCATCATTGCCGCCAACTTTGGAATTTCAGATCTAGAGAATATACAGTTCAAAACACTTGCTTTGTCTTCCTTCTCCTGCTAGAACTCTGAGGTTTTCCTCTTACAGTCTGGTAGAAGAGCTGATCTTGGAGTTTTTCACTCAACAGCATTGGGTCAAATCTCTTCTATACAGGATCTCATTCTTCTCATGCCCCCTCTATATGCAGAGAGCCGGTCAAAGTCTTGGAGGTGGAAACGAGTTGCCAACTGATTTACCATTTTCCTCAGGGTAAGAAAGGCTGAAACAACTTGGAAAGTAAGGAACAAAGTGAAGATGATGTGTATCGCTTTTTCCAAGGGCAGATTTGTTAGGCCCTCATTAAAGAGCAAGAAGAGAATTAATGGCAGCTGCAATAAAAGGCTCAAAAGCCAAAAGCCAGCCAACTCAGGAACCTGCAATGACACACAGTAAGAGTAATCAGATCAGTAAAGGACAGTCTTCTGTTTACACAGATCAGCACTATGAACCTGCTTTATGAGCTCTGTAATTCAAAGGGAGTATAACATGGTCCTTGTCCTCAAAGAATTTACCGTCTAGATTAAAAGTGAAAACGAATTGATGCAGCTAATGCAGCAATGCTAGAATGATATGCCTTAGTGAATTATTAAATGCACCACTTAGAGGTATGAATTAAATACTACAAGAAATAAGACAAGAGTGATTAGGGTAGGTAAAAGAAAGAATCCAAGGTACTAGAAGCAAGAAAGTAAGTAAGCAAAAATGTGGAATGAGCATGACTAGGAATCAACATATCAGCCGGGAATGGATGCCTGGGTTAGGAAATAGCAAGAAATACAGTGAGGCTCATGGGTGGGACCTAATTATGAAAGGCCTAGAAAACCAGAGAAATCTTTAGGCATTATCCCTAAGCTCTGGTAACTATAAACGCTTAGGCAGCATGATGATTCAGAAAACATGTGCCTGGCACAGGATTCCTGAATTTATAATTTTCCCCCATTTCCATAATCAGGATCTAAACATTTTCAGTTGACCAAGTATTTTCAAGACTGGAGAGAAGAGGGAAAACTGTCAATTCTTAAGAACTTACTATGTTCAGTTACTTTGTATAAATTATTTCATTTAATCCCAATAAACCTTGGAATAAATATTTTTCCCATTTTATATACAAAGAAACCAAGGCTCAAGAGGTTCAGCAAACAGACTATGGCGACAAAAATAGTAAAGTTGGAGGCAGGCCTTTGCTCATTCTACCACCTCTGTCTGCCTTTTCCTCAGTATGAAAACCATATTGCCTTAACATGTAGTCTGGAGACAAAGGGAAGAAGAGCCTACCTTTTCCTGTAGGTTCCCCATGTAGCCCAGATACAACCTGATAGCTTCAATTATGGTTATTAGGATGATAACAGTGACCACGATGAATTTGTAGTAATCAGGCAAGATTGAATACTAAAAAATAAAAGCACAAAAATAAACATGTTTGTAAAATTTCACATACAATAAAACTGACCTGAAATAGAAAACAAATATTAAGAACTTTAATTTTATTGACAACGTCACAATGCCAGGGATGGGCAGAAGAGATCTCAGTGGAAGTATTAAAGCATAGACTTACCTTCATCTGAAGCATCATAATGCTGCTTATCCACCAAAGTGGGAAAAAGTAAGTGTTAAAATAAAGTGACATTTGCAATCCCAAACTGGACACCATTTCATTATCTACAAAAGAAACAAAAAGAACAAACTCTTCATCCTGGTCACTGGCCTGTAAGTCCTTTAGTTTCTTAAAATTAATAACTACAGTATTGGTTTAACAAAACTCCAAATTTTAAGCCTATTAATAATCACTGACAGTGAAAGGAAATATTCATCATAATATTATTTAATTCATATACTGGGTTCCTGGGGGTATGTTTCATATTTTTCACTTACTTTATCATTTTTGCCATTACAGCCTGTTGACTTTTTTGCACTACCACTGATACAGATTAAATGTGGACTATCAGTTTGAATCCTTTTGAACAGATAATAATGATCATTACCTCTTTTGTGGAGTTCTATGTAAAGAGCCTATAAAATGAACACATAAAATACATAAAAACTAATCTCTCACATATAAACTAATCTTATACAAAAATTAATCCCCCTAAATTATAGCCACACCCCTCTTCAGCATACCCTAATCCCACCCATTCATTAATATCCAATTTAATGCCATTTTTCCCACAAATCCTTTCTTGATCCTATTGTCCCATCCCCACAGAAATCTCTTCCCCTCTAGGTACTTATCTCTAACCTGTGTATAACAAAGTGTTAGCAAAGAACCACAAGCGCTCACTCTAGACACGTCTGGTGTGCTGAAGAGGTATTGAGGTTTGGAGTCCAAGTAAACTCCTGACTCCTCAAATACCCTTGTAACCCTCAATGCCGGACTTGGGATAAGTTATTGAACCTTTTAAATTAATTTCTCAATCAGAAACTGTCTCAATTTCTTCATCTGTAAAATGGTAACATGAAAGTACCTCACAGGTTGAGGATTAGTGACAGTGTCAGATATTTCACCGTACCACCACCACACCTGGTACTTAGCAGGCACTCGATAACATTAGTCCCCTTTCCTTCTTTTTTACTTAATACACAGCCTCATTGTATGCACAGACTACATTCTACCCAAATTTGAGACCCTCACACAACCTAAAATCTTTATACCGGGTACATAACAAGCAGAGTGGCTGAATTAATGGAAACATACTGTCATAAAGACATCAATGTAGCCATTTGTGATACATGAGCTTCATTTATCTAAGGCTGATTGCAAGATACCTTATGCTTCTATGTAAGGGAGAAGGGTCCCAAATTAAAATTTTGATTTTTTAAATCAAGCCCTACAAATACATCCTAAATTTGACTAAACTTTAACAATTTAAAAACATATGTATTTTGAAATCAATTGACCTAAATGTTAAGAATTGATAAAGGCTCTAAAATTTCTTAAAAACAGATTTTTTCCTCCACAGCTGAGTATATCTATCATTTAATAATTTTAAAATATAAGAAATAATTGTCCCTCACAGCAAGGTTTCCTTTAGCTTTTTTCTGCTATTATGCTATACTTTTGATAATACTTATTTTTTTACTTTGCTTATTCTTGTTTCTTAGATTATCACTGATAAAAGAATGAATTCTTAAAATTTGTTGAACTTGAAGGCAACTCACTAACCTAGGATTTTTTTTTTCATAACAACAGTAAAACTCTTGGTCAGTGGATACTGTAATGGTGTGCATTTGTAAATACAGTGCAAATAATCAAACTTCTGATTCACAAGAAAGAAAATGTGGGAAAAAAATGATAAATTAATTAAGCTGAAAATTTTAATATGTTTGGAGCAGAAACTAGTCAAATTTTGCAAAGAAGTTTTTGTTAGAAATTGTGTACATGAGCATCTTAAGAGTTATGCTGTCTGTATTTCAGCATTTCAAACTTATAATCATGCAATTGAAAATCAAGTTAATATGTAAATGAACCTTGAAAGCACAAGACATGAATTTACTAAATTTTGCAAAAGTACAAGCTGAGTTCTGTAAACGGAATTTAAATTAAAACATTATATAAATCAGGGGTAGGCAAACTACCAGCCAGCTGCCTGTTTTTGTATAGCAAGTGAGCTAAAAATGGTTTTTCACATTTTTAAATGGTTGGGGGAAAAAAATCAAAGAATAGTATTTGGTGACACTGAAAATCATATGAAATTCAAATTTTAGTGTCCATAAATAAAGTTTTATTGGAACACTGCCACATCTATGCATTTACCATTATCTATGGATGCTACAGAGACCTAAGGTCTGCAAAGTTTAAAATACTTGCTATCTGGCCCTTTACAGAAGATGTCTGTTGACCCCTGATACCGTGCATCATCAAATTTTAGTGCCTGTTAAGCCTTAGCTCTAGAATTAGAAACTTAACCTCATTTTTCACATCATGTTTTTCTTTGTACATCCTAAATCTTGAAGAGGCCTAAATTAGGGTGAAAACAATGCAATTATGGGACTTTACTTTCCTCTGCTCTCTTTTAAAAATCCTAAACTAAGCAAGAGGGGAAAATTTCTATTCCCTAGCAGAGTTCAGTGATTAAAAACCACATGGATCTGGTTGACAGTATGCTATTATCATGATTTAAGAAAGGAAAAACGGTTTTAGAGGAAACTGAGTGATCACTTGCCCTCAAGTTGAATGCAGCATCGTGGTATTTTGTTACCAGATTTAGGGTAAGAGTTATACATGGGGCATAGGGGTTGGAGGTTGGAGACTGCAGGGAAGGGGCGAGATTGTTGAAATCGATGCTAATGTGGCAGCTGCCATGCCCAAGTGGATAGCGGTTTTAAAATGACTCATTTAAAAAAGCAGTTCTTTCCATCTCTTCCATCAGAAAACGGACTTGCGGTGGAATGTACTTGTTTTGCTAATAAAAGAAAAAAAGGATAAGATATTTTAACTGGGGTGGGGAGTGGGAAGGGGAGACAGGCTGTTTTCACTCCATCCCTGCCCGAAAAGTCAGGGCGGAAGTCGCAGAGGGAAAAACCGTCGGCCTTCGCAGAGGATGCGAAACCGGACATGTGCTGCGAAGGCGGATTTTATATTTTTAGTTTTTGAAGAAGGCTGGCGCCACCTCAGCTGCTCGGCTTACAGTTCGCCCGACAGGCCGCAGCACCGTCAGCTTAGGACCTGTCTGGGATAGAGGCCTGGAGTTATCCAGTCCCAGCCCCCGCCCCAGCCCAAGGCTCTGCCTCTCCTCCAGGGCGCTTCCCGCACTGCGGAGAACCAGCTGAAGGCGAGACCGCCATTTTAGGGCCGGGCAAAATCTGGCCGCTCCAAAACCGGCGCCAAGACCTCCGCAGGCCATACCCGCTGTGCTGGGCCTCGCCCACTCACCCGGACCCTCGCTGTACTCTGGCCCCGTCCGGCTGGAGTCACTGAACACGGTCCGGCTGAAGTTTCCCAGCCGCTGGCGGACCGGATCCGGCAGCTCCATGCCCGGGCCTCGGTACAGCTTACAGCTAGGTCTGCAGACGCAGCCTCCTTCTGCGGTTTCCACGGCAACTGGCGGTGCGAGATGCTGGGGCCCAGGCGCACGCGCGGCCGCACTGCAGGGCAGAGGCGGGGGGCGCGAGCGCCAGGAAAGGAGAGGTGCGGTGAGAGTCGCGTCCTGCCTAGCGCTTCAGCCGGGTGCGGGACGGCAGATTCCATAGTCCTGTTGTGAGCCCCAGCATCTTAAAAACAAATAGAAGTAATAATGAATGACCTGAGGTTGGAGTGTGATACAAGGAGCCCTCACACCTTGCCGGTGGGATGCAGGCTTTCTGGAAGGAAATACGGAACGAATGTAGAGCTTAAAGAATGTTCACGACCTGGTGGTTCCTTTCCCAGGAATATATATTGTTAAATTTTTATTATTATTAACATATACTGTGTAGGTATGTAAATAAGATATTTTTAGTAATATATAATATATATTTCTGGAACTGTGTGTGTGTGTATATACACATTTGATGGGATATAGTGCTGCATCTTAAAAAAATGCTTGCAATGAATATTTGATTAAATGGTTTAGCTTTAAGTAAAAATTAAAAAATAAGAAAAACTAAGTAGAAATGAACCTAATTTTGCAAAATGTGTGTGTATGTGTGTGAATATGTGAGGAGCAGAGGTGGAGGAAGTGACACAAGTGCTGTGGCTTAAAAAAAAAAGACTAGAAGGAAATAATCCAAAATGTTAATATTTATTTCTGGATTATGGGTGATTAAAATTCTTCAAAAATTTCTGTATCTTTTTTTCAAATAAGCTTTTTCTCAAATAAGATATATTACTTTTTTTTTTTTTTAAAGATTTTATTTATTTATTTGACAGACAGAGATCACAAGTAGGCAGAGAGAGAGGAGGAAACAGGCTCCCAGCCGAGCAGAGAGACCGATGTGGGGCTCGATCCCAGGAACCTGGAATCATGACCTGAGCGGAAGGCAGAGGCTTTAACCCACTGAGCCATCCAGGCGCCCCAAGATATATTACTTTTTTAAAAAGTATTTAAGTGGGGTGCCTGGGTGGCTCAAGCCCGGGATTCTTGATCTCTGCTCAGGTCATGATCTCAGGGTCATTGGATGGAGCCTAGAGTAGGGCTTTGCGCTGAGCTGAGCGTGGAGTCCACTTGTCCCTCTCTCACTGCTCCCCTTCCCCTGCTCGCTCTCTCAGATAAATTAAAAAAAAATTTTTTTTTTGAAAAAGGTATGTAAGTATAGAATAGTTAGAGAAAAGGACACAAACTGGATATGCATGTGTAACCAGCACCCTGATCGAGAAACAGAAACATTAGCACATCCGGGCAGCTTCCCCTTCCTATTCCCTTAAGGTAGTGACTGTAACAGATCTTTTCTGACCTTTTTTTTTTTTTTAAGATTTTATTTATTTATTTGACAGAAAGAGACACAGCAAGAGAGGGAACGAAGCAAGGCGAGTGGGAGAGGGGGAAACAGGCTTCCCCCTGAGCGGGGAGCCCTATCCCAGGACCCTGGGATCATGACCCCATTTTAAGACAGATGCTTAAGGACTGAGCCACTCAGGTGCCCCCCTTTCCTGACATTTAATAGCATAGAATAGTTTTGCCTATTTGTATGCTTTTTACAAAAGTAATCATATAGTAAATGCTTTTTAAAAGAAAAATCTGCCTCTTTGTCCTCAAAATAATTTTTAAAAAATTCTTTCCTATTGTTGAGTGTAGGTTCTTTTTCCTTGCTGTTTTTGACATACCACAGTGTTTATCCATTCAACTGTGGAAGAGTATCTGTGTATTTTCTAGTTTGAAGGTGTTATGTGTGAATAATGCTGCTTTTGGTGACAATATTCCTCTGAGTGAACATATGCATGCATTTGTGTTGAGCTTATTCCTAGGAGTAGAATTGTTGGCTTACGTATGACTCAGCTGTAACAGATACTGCCAGTGGTTTTTGGTTGTACCAATTTCTACTGCCTCCAGCAATGTCTGAGCATTCCTGTTGCTCCAAATCCATCACCATCACTTATTATCTTCCATTCTTTTTGCTTAGCCATTCTGATTGGTATGTGGTGAGCAGTATTACTTTTATAATCAAAAGGAAAACTACACATATTTATGTAAATGTCAAGGTATATTTATGAAGGTATGGGAGGAGATAGTTACATAGCTAGAATTTCAGTATATGTGCTGCCGAAGCGAGCACCATAGCTAGAATTTCAAAATAATTCAACAAATGTTTAATGCATTCCTACTATTTTGGGGACATTGTACAAGGCTAATTAGGCATATGGTCCCTCCTCATCAAGTAGCTCAGCACGATGAGAGATGTAGAAGCAAATAATTATGTATACATTAGTAAAGGAACAGAGACGAGGAAGGAATTAATGCTGGTTGGGAATGTCAGGGAAAATGGTGGCTAACTTCTGCTTTTCTTCAGCATGGAACCTAAGCCTTTAGGTCTCCAAAAGGCTCTAGGACTTCCCTGAAGCTGGCTTAAGTGGCTTCTTGGTGTTTCTCAAAGGATTTTCTGTGTTACTTTGGTCACAGTGCTAGTCATGCTGTATTAGAATTGTCTGTGTCTGTTTTGCTTGCTAGTTCACAAGCTCTTTGAGGTCGGGGATGACCTTTCACCTTTATATCCTGAACACTAGCACAGTGCCTACCTAGAGTGGGAGCTGGGTGACTACTGAATGAATAAAGGGAATAAAAGATCTGGAGAACCATATCTTCCCATGTCTAGTTCAAGGATTTAGTCAGTCCTTACATAGGGTTCATTCTATAGAATAGAGAATTAATATATTAAAATACAGTGAGTTATAGCATTCCCTCAAAATTTAAACTTAGCAATAAAGAATCAATTTTCACTTATTAAAATAGCCTAGATTTTTATAAAGGGCACAGTAAAGTAGGAAGCCTTATGTTCTGCTGATTGAATTATAATTTGAACTGTCTCATTGAGGGAAGCTTTTGACAATATGTATACATTGTCTTAAAAATATTTCTGCCTTTAACACAATAATCCCAATTTTAAGGCTCTGTTTTGGGGATATAATCATAAACACTATAAATAAAGTTTTATATACCAAGATATTACTTCCAACATTATCAATATTAGTTAAACAAAAAAAGAAGGTGAGAGAGCATCTGAAGTGCCCAACCACAGGCCTAGTTAAGCAGAATATAATATTCATGGTGAGGTTTTGGGCTATCATGGAAAAAAATACCCTTGGAAGCAGAGAGAGCAGGGATCAAATCACCTAAAATTCTCACTTTACCCCCTGAGAGCTGTGCAATTGATTTCAGATTTTTATTTTATAAAGTGAGAATAATGGTAACTTACTGTTATGGTTGATGTGAAGATCATATCAATAGAAAAGGCTTTCTATTAGTGATAGCTATCATTGACACATCTATTAAAATGATATTAATGAAGAGGAAACTCCTACAGTGGAGTGAAATCATGTCAGCATTTGATTTTCTGAATTTGATTGTGCCTGTGAGGCAATATCTCCACTGCTTTCCTAGTAAAGACTGGATGTGATGAACCACAAAACAGTACATGAGTGTTAACCAAATTTATCAAAAGCCCGAGTGAATTATCTTAAAGATTTTTCCTAGCATTAAAAAAAGATGTGGAGGGGTGCCTGGGCGGCTCAGTGGGTTGAAGCCTCTGCCTTCGGCTCAGGTCATGATCCCAGAGTCCTGGGATCAAGACATGCATCGGGCTCTCTGCCCAGCGGGGAGCCTGCTTCCTCCTCTCTCTACCTGCCTCTCTGCCTACTTGTGATCTCTCTGTCAAATAAATAAATAAAATCTGGGGGAAAAAAAAAAGATGTGGAGCACCTTGTTCAGATTACAATTGTTTCACCAAAATCCTGGAGGAAAAATTGATAGAATTACAGATATTTTCCCTTTAAATTTTATTTATTATTTAAATTTCCCATAATCATGCATTTCATAGTTTGAAATAAATCTTATCAAAATAAACTGAAAGGGGGGTGCCTGGGTGGCTCAGTGGGTTAAAGCCTCTGCCTTCGGCTCCGGTCTGGTCTCAGGGTCCTGGGATGGAGCCCAGCATCGGGGCTCTCTGCTCAGCAGGGAGCCTGCTTCCTCCCTCTCTCTCTCTGCTGCCTCTCTGCCTACTTGTGATCTCTGTCAAATGAATAAATAAAATCTTTTAAAAAATAAAAATGAAACAACTGAAAGGAAGAGACAATGATGGCACAAAAATATATTAGAGGAGAGTTTTAAGAGGAAAAAGTTGTGTTTTAAAAAGAATCCTGTCGTTATTGATGTTGCAAATGGTCCGAAGGATTGGAAAAAACCTTTCAAATATAATTTGTTACTTGATCCTCACAATATTTATAGGCAATCACATTAGTGAAATGCTGAAGAACAAAGAAGGGAATTCAATTTCATGGAATCAAGAGACTAATATAATTTGAGTTTCCCATATCCTAGATCTATTACTCACGATCTAAAGAGAATTATGGAGTCTTAATTCTTAAAATCATGGGACTCATTCCCAGAAAGATTAATAAATAACCCTATACAGTTAAACTGTTTACTTTTTATATGAATGTTGATGGTCAGAATAATAACTTCTTCTTCAATAGTTGCTTAATGTTTTTCACTGGGGTTTAATTACATGTATGGTTTACTTTCCTAAATATTTATCTTCACAAAAATTTTGAGTCTAGTGGAATAGTTTCTTTCTCTTTGACAAGAAGCACAGTTGTCTGGTAATAATGTATTATCTCACATGACAGGAAACTGATTTAGGGAGTTATTTAAATCATTCTTTGGCATAATAAAGATATAAATTCTTACTTTTGTTGCTAATAAAGACTTCAGGAACAGTATTGTACAGTGAATATGTTATTCAGTTTATTGCCTTAACATGATCTGTGAGACATTTCTAAGAATTTGTATAAACCTAAAAAATATATATTTGGGTATAACATCTTCTGATATGATTCTGTGTTAGGATCCACATTAAAAAAAAATCTTACTGTAAATTACCTGAAATGTAATCTTATAATTATTGAAGTTGTTAATGGATAATTAAAAGCTTTTTGAATCTCAAGTACAGTATATTCTATTCATAATATTTTTCAAAATTTTTAAGAAAGAATCAGGTTATGTATGAATCACACAGAAAGTCAAATCTCATGAAAGGAATTTTTCTTACCATATTAAGTGGTATTTGAAGGCTGACTTTAATATTTTGCCTCCGAAGGCATCCACATTGAACATATTTATTAGAAAATTATTTCCCTTTTAAGATGCTGTGTATATTACAGTTTTTTGGTTCTGTGGCATTTGTTCATGTTAGACAAACGGCAAACAGCTGTTCCCATGCATCAAACTATGTGGGACATGGGAATGACAGACCTGGGAAGGTGAGCAAAGCAAATCCTGCTTCAGGAAACCTTAGCTCTGTCAAGTGAATTATGATACTGATTAGAAGCAAGTGGCCATTTTCTTGAATAAGTAATGAATTCTGTTTTTAGTAATGATAGTATTACTATACTAATAATATCTTATATTACATTGTGTAAAAAGTCCCATCATGTTTTTCTTTCTAGAAGAAAATCTTAACCTTTTGTTGACTATAATAAAATATTTCTCTCTGCACTAAATATTGATACATTGTAACCTCTTGCTTATTATAAATTGTGGTTCTGTGCTTTTTTTTTTTAAGATTTTTATTTATTTGACACAGAGAGAGTGAGATCACAGGTAGGCAAAGAGACAGGCAGAGAGAGAGGCAGAAGCAGGCTCCCTGCTGAGCAGAGAGCCCAATGCAGGGCTTGATCCTAGGATCCCAGGACCCCAGGATCATTACCTGGGCCGAAGGCAGAGGCTTTAACCCACTGAGCCACCCAGGCGCCCCTGGTTCTGTGCTTTTAACATAGTGTGCTTTTGTCTGTAAGAACATTCTACACATTGCTTAGTCATGTTCAATTTTGACCTCCAAACACGTCAAGGTTGTAAGAGTAGAAATCCTGTAAATGGACAATTGAGTATTAAAAGTGTACACATAGATAAAGAGTTCAAATAAATTTGAATTTTTTATTTATGTAGATGAATAACAATTCTCCAAATTTTCTTGAAGGTAAATTTGCTTTGCAAAATAGAAAATCATTGCAATTATCCCTGTATCCCATTCCTTTTCCTACTGTATTTTAAGTTCATACAGAATTGTTCTTCTTTTTTTTTCCCCAACACATACTGTGATGATTAACAGAAGTTCCAGGTGGTTGGAGACAAGTGTAATAGGATGTCAACAGAGATATTCCCTGGGCTTGGCTAAGTCCCAAAGCTGTGCACAGAAGGTGGTAAGTTCACATATTCTAAATTCAGGGACCTCCTATGGTTAGGCCAGCCTACTAAGAAATGTTAGTACAGTCAAACAGCCCTACCATCAGACATTCCCCAAACCACCCCATCCGTACTCCCTAAAGTATAAGAGTGAGTAGAGAAACCTTTTGTGAAGCAGAATATTTGTAAGTATACTGTATTCCCTCCCTTCACCCCATTCTCACTGTAAGGGAAGGGATGGAGTTACTTCTTTCTCTCAAAGTCTAGAGAAAAGCCCTCAAGACAATTGCTTTTAAAGTTTAGAGATGCTCAATCTTCCCACTTTACTTGAATAGAGACTGGTGACTGTGTCACTTCTTACCTCTCATGGACCCCAGAGCTTAATGTTCCAGGGAAAGGAGAGGGGCCAGCAGAGAGACAGCCTAGAAGAGGGAAGGGACATGACAGGCGCCCACATTGCCCTCTCTAAGACAGGCTGCTAGCTGGACCCCTTGTGAAAGAGGTCAAGTAGGTGTAAGATATGCCTCAAAGAACTGGACAACAGGGAGACACCCCAGGGACACTTGCCAAAAATGGATACTCTCCAGTGTAGAGATGTCAGAAGTCTGACAGTGTTGACTAAGGAAGCGCAGCACCTTATTGAGAGGGAATTGTGATATTTCTGTACAGGCACCATATAAGAGATCTACTTCCCTGTTGCTAGTCTTGCCCTCACATCACAAGGGAAGCGTCAGAAAGGCGACGGAAGGGTATAAAGATTTGAGCACTCCTGCCCTCACAGTCACCCCACCCCCACCCCCACATCTACTCTAAGCCACTAATAACAAACGTGTCTGCCTCTCTCTGGAGAGAAGGAAGGAAAAATAATTTTTAATTCGGTTTGAAGCTTAGTTGAAAATGAACAGAACTGAACCTTACTTGCCAGAATGAGATGATCCTAATAACTTGAAGAGGCTGCTACATGGAATGAAGCCAAAGTGTGATATTAAGAGAGTTGACACTCAGCAAGAAAATGGCAGGACCACAGTACAATTAGTGGGGAGGGATTATTAGAAAAATAAAGCCATTTCATATTACATCCCAGTGAATTGAGAGTCCTTAAAGAAGTAATTACAAAATAAAATAGAGCTATAATTTTTATGAGAGTGGGATGGTTGATTCTGAATAAACAGACCAGTGACACTGATATCAATTCAAGTTAAGAAACCAGAATTTTAAAAAAAAGCTTTATTAATTTTATGGGGTGCCTGGGTGCCCCAGTTGGTTAAGCAAATGCCTTCAGCTCAGGTCATGATCTGGAGTCCCAGGATCGAGTCCCATGTTGGGCTCCCTGCTTGGCAGGGAGACTGCTTCTCCTTCTGACCTCTCCCCTCTCATGTTGTCTCTCTCATTCTCTCTCTCTCTCTCTCTCTCAAATAAGTAAATAAAATCTTAAAAAAAGAAGATTTATTTATTTTAGAGAGAGAGTATGGGGGAAGGGACAGAGGAAACAGAGAAAGAAACCCAAGCAGACTCTATGCTGAGGGCGAAGCCCCACATGGGGCTCGATCCCAATACCCCAAGATCAGACCTGAGTAGAAATCAAGAGTGGGGTGCCCAACTGACTGCACACCTGAGCGCCCCTTATTTTTCCTTTTAGTTGAAATGTAACAGGCACACAAAAAAGTAAAAAATTGTTTAAGTGTAGGCTTTGACAAAGTGAACCTACCTGGGAAACCAGCACACAGATCAGGAAATAGAGCACTGCCAGCAACCCAGAAACCTCCCAAAAGTCACCTCTCAGTCATTATCTCCCTCCTCCTCCTCCTCCTAACATTTCTATTATCTTGATTTCTGTATCTGCAGGTTAATTTTGTCTGATTTTATTTTTATGTAAATGAAGTTCTACATTCTATGTCGTTTGTGTTTGCTTCTTTCACTTAACATTACATTTGTGAGGTGCGTCCATGTTGTTGTGCATAGAAGTAAATAAAAACTATTCATTTTCATTGCTGCATAATATTTTGCTGTTTTAATATACCATGAATTTTATTTATACAAATGGTGACAGACACTTGGCTTTTTCCCAGTTTGGGGCTATTAGAAAGAGTGCTGCTGCACTTAATTGCTAATACTCTATCTATTGCTAATACTCAGATTGTATTTCCTCTTTTTCCACTCTGGTAAATTATATATTTCTAGGAATTTGTTCATTTCATTGGTATGTAGTTGTTTATAATTTCCTCTTACTCTATTCTTTCTAAATAAAAGATTTATTCTAGAAAGAGAGGGAGAGAAAGAAAGAGCACCAGCAGGGGGGAGGGGCAGGGGGAGACAAAGAGACTCCACACTAAGTGGAGAGCCCCAGAGCATGGGTCTCCATCCCAGGACCCTGAGATCATAATCTGAGCTGAAATCAAGAGGTGGATACTTAATCGACTGATCCACCCAGGTGCCCCTATATTCCTTTTTCAAATAGAAGTATAATTGATATTTTATTAGTTTGAGGTGTATAATGTAGATTCAATACTTTTATATATTGCAAATTGATCACCACAATAAGTCCAGTTAACAAGTTAACATTCATCATCATGCATAGCTATGATTTTTTTCCTTGTGATGAAAACTTTCAAGATCTATACTCATAGCTACTTTCAAATATGCAATACAGTATCATTAACTGTAGTCACCATGCTGTACATCTTCGTGATTTATTCATTTTATAACTGGAAATTTGTACATTTCGACCCTCTTTACCCATATTGACCACTCCCTACCCCTGCCTCAGGCAACCACCAATCTGTTCTTTATACCCGTGAGCTTGGTTAGGTTTATTTATTTGTTTAGGGTCCACATACAAGTGAGATCATAAGGTATTTATCTTTTTCTGACTTATGTACTTAACACAATGCCCTCAAAGGCCATTCTTATTGTTACAAATGGCAAGATTTCTTTTTTATGGCAAAATAATATTCTGTTCTTTCTATCTGTCTATCTACCACATTTTCTTTATCCATTTACCCGTCAGTGAACATACAGATTGTTTTCATGTCTTGGTTATTATAAATAATGCTGCAGTGAACATGAGGGTGCATATAGCTTTTCAACTTAGTGTTTTTGTTTTCTTTAAATAAATACCTAGAAGTGGAATTGCTGGATCATATGATAGTTCTGTTTTTAATGTTTTGAGTTACCTCCATATTGTTTTTCAGCTTACATTCCCACAAACCATGCACAAGGATTCATTCCCTTTTCTTCATATCCTTGCCAACACTTGTTATTTCTTGTCTTTTGATAATAGCTATTCTGATGTGAGGTGTGTGTGAGGTGTATATTCTTAATGCTGGTAGGATCTATATCTGTGTCTCTCCTATTCTTCTTGAAACTATTTTTTTTTTTACCTTCTTTATTTTTTTCATCAGTTTTGGCAAAGCTTTAGAATTGCATTTGTCTTTTCAAAGAACCAATATCTGGCATGTTGGTTTTCTCTGTTGTCTATGTGTTTTCTGTTTATTATTTCATTATTTCTACTTTCTATAATTTTCTGTTTTTTTATTTGGATATGATTCTTAAATCTTTTTTTAGATTTATTTATTTGAGAGAGAGAGCGCATGAGCACAAGTTGGGGAAGGGCAGAGAGAGAAAGAGAAGAAGAGAATCTCAAGCTAACTCCATGTTAATCATGGAGCCCTGTGCAGGGCTCCATCTCATGACCCTGAAATCATGACCTGAGCTGAAATCAAGAGTTGGACACTTAACTGACTGAGCCACCCAGGCACCCCAGACTTTCTCATTTTTTAATATATGCATTAGAAGTTATAAGTTTTCCTTTAAGTTTCCTTTTATTGCACTCTACAAATTTTGATATGTAGTACTTTGTTATAATTTTGTTGAAAACATTTTCCAATTTCCATACAGATCTCTTTGACCCATGGGTTATTTAGAAGTATATTGTTTTTAATCTCCAAATATTAGGAAACTTCTAGTTACCTTTTTGTAATTGATCTCTAGATTAATTTCGTTATTGTCGGCAAACATATTCAGTGTACTTATTCCAATCCTTTGATATTTGTTGAGACTTGCTTTATTGCCCAGCATATGGTCAATTTTGAGAGAGGTCCGTGTACACTTGAAAAGAATGCATTTCCTTCAGTTGTTGGATGCAGTATTGTGATGTTTAATTAACTTTATGTGTCAATTTCACTGTCCTGAGGGATGTCCAGATGGCTGGTAAAACATTATCTTTAGGCGTGTCTGTGAGGGTGTTTCTGGAAGAGATTAGTACTTGATTCAGTAGACTGAGTAAACAGATCTACCTTCACCAATCTGTTAGGGCCTGAATGAAACAAAAAGGGGGACAGAAAGGTGACTTTTCTCTCTTTGTTCTTGGGCTGGGACATCCATCTTTTCTTGTCCTCTAACGTCAGGTCTTTGGACTCTGGGACTTCTATCCCATGAATTATGTTAGACTCAGACTGAATTATACCCATGGCTTTCCTCTGTCTCCATCTTACAAATGGCAGATTATGGGACTTCTCTGCCTCCATAATTCTGAGTGAGCCAATTCCTATAATGAATCTCCATATATATCTCTATTTCTATGTCTCCTTTTGGTTTTTCTCTGGGGAACCCTGACTAATACAAACATTCTATGTCAGTTCAATTAGGTCATGTTTATTAAATATATTAGTCAAGTCTTCCAAAACCTGATATTCTGTTTGTTCTGTCAGTCACTGAGAAAGCTATGTTACATTTCTTCCATTCTGATTGTGAATTTGTCCATTTCTCCTTTTAGTTCTGTCAATGTTCATTATGATATTTTGAAATGATGTTTTAGGAACTTGGAAATTTAGAACTGTTATGCTTTCCTGGTGAATTGACCTTTTATCAGTATAAAATGTCTTTTTTTTTTTAAACTCTAGAAATGCTTTTGCTTTACAGTGTGCTCTTTTAGGTTTCTTGGTAAATGTTTGATAGTTTATTTTTTTTCCATCTTTTTACTTCCAACCGCTTCCATCTTTTTCTTTTTTAAAAGATTTTATGCATTTACTTGTCAGAGAGAGAGAACACGTGCACAACCAGTGAGGCACACAAGCTGGGGGAGCAGCAGGCAGAGGTGGGCAAGCAGGCTCCCCACTGAGCAAGGAGACTGACATGGGACTTGATTCCAGGACCCTGGGATCATGACCTGAGCTAAAGGCAGAGGCTTAACCGATTGAGCCACCCAGGCATCCCCTCTTTCATCTTTTTAAATCCAACAAGATAATATCTCTTGTAAGCAGCATATAAGTTTTTTCAATCCAGTCTGATAATCTTTGTCTTTTAATTGAATATTTTAGTCCATTTACATTTAAATAATTACTAAAATATCTGGGTTTAAATCAATCACCTTATTTGTTTTCTACTTTTCCCACTTTTCTATGTTCCCTTTCCTCTCCTTTCTTGCTTTCTTTGGATTTATTTTAAATTACTTTATGCCTCCTTCTATTAGCTTGTTAAATATACATTCTTTATTATTCCTTTTGTAGTTATCCTGAAGAAAAAAGCATCCTTGAATCTAATACACATGAATACTTTACCACTTCCCAGACAATGTAAGGACTTTAGAGTCCTGCCTTTTGTGATAATATTGACATATATTTTAATCCCACAAACAGTTGAAATCCCATAATATGTTACTATTATTGTTTTATGTACTTAATATTCATTTAGATTTACCCAGGTTTTTATTCTTTTTTTTTTAAGATTTTATTTATTTATTTGACAGAGATCACAAGTAGGCAGAGAAGCAGGCAGAGAGGGGAGGAAGCAGGCTCCCTGCTGAGCAGAGAGCCCAATGCATGGCTCTATCCCAGGACTCTGGGATCATGACCTGAGCCCACTGAGGCTTTAACCCACTGAGCCACCCAGGCGCCCCCAGGTATTTATTCTTTAGCTCTTTATTCTTTCTTGCACCAACATGCTTCTCTCTAGGATTATATTCCCTTTTGCTTTCAGTATTTTTTTACTAGTAATAAATCCTATTGGATTTTGTTGGTCTGCAGTGTCTATTTTGCTTTCATTTTTGAAGAATGTTTCTCTGGGTATAGAATTCTAGGTTGGTAGAATCTTTAAAGATGACATACTATTGCCTCTCATACCATTCCATTATTTCTGATGAGAAGCCAACTGTCAGTCTCATCCTTATTCCTTTGAAGGTATTGTATGTTTTTCCCTACTTCGAAAATTATACTTTGTCTTTGGTTTTCAGTGTTTGACTAATGTGTCTAGGGGTGAATTTGTAACTTTTTAAAGTTCATACCTCTTGGGGCACCTGGGTGGCTCAGTCGTTAAGCATCTGCCTTTGGCTGAGGTCATGATCCTAGGGTCCTGGGATCGAGTCCTACATTGGGCTGCCCACACAGCAGGGAACCTGCTTCTCCTTCTGCCCTCCCCCTGCTTGTGTTCTCCCTCTCTCTGTGTCTCTCTCTGTCAAATAAATAAATAAAATCTTTAAAAAAATGTTTAAGAAAATAAAGTTCATATCTTTTATGGTTCATAGCATGTCCTATGGCTGATATATATTAGATTTTTAGAAAATTCTTGGCCATTATTTATTCAGATATTACTTCTTCCCATTTTCTCTTTCTTTCTTTCATATCTAAAATAAGACTTTTTCACTGCATTCCATATATCCCTCATGTTTCTATCTTTTTTTCCTCTCCCTATGCTCTGGTGTATGAGTATATTTAAAAACAAAATTAGTGATTATTAGGCAGAGTGTGTTTAATATGAATAAATCAAACTCACTTTCTTTGTTGGAACTAGCAAAGCAGTAATATCAGACACATTAGTCACAGTGCTTGTCTTACCCCTTGTTTCCTTTTAGATGAAAATGACTCACCCACAGCATCCTGCTCAGGGAAACAGAGTTGGGCTATTCTTTGCAGTGGTGGCTAATCAGATTATCTCTGTGATTTTGGAGTGGGACAATGTAGAAGGGATTAATTAATCAGTTTCAAAAGGAGAGCAAAGCAAATCCTGTACAGAAGCAAAAGATAGATGGAAAGGGCATATTTTCACCAGAACTACCTTGGTTTCTGGGATCTATTTAGTTTTATGTACTGGGCATGTAATCTTATAAGGAACTTCATTTCTTAAGGTGAACTAAATGAGTCTTTCTTTTAATCAAGAGACTAATGTATCAGGGAATATGGCTGAATGTGTATCTGAGCTCAGCAAACTGTTTCATGAAGACATTTAATGCCTTTGGACAAGATTGAGAAATGTTCACTAAATGTGAGTGTAAATCAGTGAATTAGAAACTTATGAAGTGACCCAAAGGATACTAATTAATGAATTGCTTAAGCCTTGAGAGAGGTTGTTTTTGGTTCTTATTTTTACTTTTGCTTTTGGTTTTATTTATTTATTTATTTATTTATTTTATTATTTTTTTAAAAAGATTTTATTTCTTTATTTAACAGAGAGAGAGAGACAGCGAGAGAGGGAACATAAGCAGGGGGAGTGGGAGAGGGAGAAGCAGGCTTCCTGCCGAGCAGGGAGCCTGATGCAGGGCTCAATCCCAGGACTCTGGTATCATGACCTGAGCCAAAGGCATGCTTAGCTTAAACAGCTTAACTGACTGAGCCACCTAGGCACCCCTGCTTTTGTTTTTGTTTTTGTTTTGCTTTTGTTTTTAATGTAAAGTTCTCCCTTTGACCTTGTTCTATTTAACGTTTTTATCACCACCTTTGTTGAAAGCATGCTTATAAATTCAGTGAGGAAAAATGCATTGTTTAGCAGGATCCTACTACCTGGAACAATGGCTAAGTCTAAGAAGATAACATTAAAAAACATTTTTATTATAAAAATAATACACGCGTATTGCCAAATATTGAGAAAACGATTCTCTTTTTTACAGTCTATTTTTTGTGAAAATTATAATTAGGGTAATAATTTAATACTATTTTTTAAACATTGTCACTTAGAAGCCATGAACATTTCCAAATCATTAAATATTATTTTACAATATTTTAGAACACTGTCATTTATTTACCCATCTCCTCTCAGGATAATGCTCTAATACTGTTTTCTAACTTTTTTTTTGCTTAAAATTATAAACATTTTTCCAAATCATTAAATATTATTCTCTCAGTTGGATGACTATACCATTATTATTTAATCAATATGCTCTACTTAGGCAATTAGAATGCTTACCCCACCACCCCACTTCTTATCCTTAATATTACTAGAAATATTCTTTTGGCATTATTTTTGGAAAAAATGTTATAGTTATTTCTTTCTGATAAATCTCTAGCAGTGTATAAAGATCTTGGCTTATTTCTCTGTTGCTTTACCATTGGATATTATGGTTTTCAAAGTTCCTGCCAATTTTATAAGCACAAATTAGAGTCTTGCTTTATTTTATTTTATTTTTTGAACATTTTTTCATATCTATATTGACTGTATTATTTATTATTTTTATTTATTTTATTTTATATTTTAATTTAATATTTATTTTATTTTATTTATTTTATTTATTATTTTTTGAACATTTTTTCATATCCATATTGACTGTATTTATTGTTTTGGGACATTTATGTTCATGTCTTTTGTGCATTTTTCAATTTCAGTATGTATCTTAATGTTTCTAAAGAGCTTTTATATATTAAATACATTAACCTTTTTTTTGAAATACATGTTGCAGATATTTCTTCCAAGTCTGTCATCTGTATTTTGTTTATGAACATATTTTTTTTTAAAGATTTTATTTATTTATTTGACAGACAGAGGTCACAAGTAGGCAGAGAGGCAGACAGAGAGAGAGGAGGAGAAGCAGGTTCCCTGCTGAGCAGAGAGCCCTGATGCAGGGCTCTATCCCAGGACCCTGGAATCATGACCTGAGCCGAAGGCAGAGGCTTTAACCCACTGAGCCACCCAGGCGACTCTGAACTTTGTTTTTTTGACACAAAGAAGATTTTAATTTTTAAGTTAAATCTGTCAATCACTTTATTGTTTTTGCTTTTCATGTTCTACTTACAAAGATATCTACTTACAAAGATACCTCCAGTTGTATAACTATTTATCTACATTTATCTACATCTTCCATCATGATATTTAATGTCATATGAATAGACTACAGACCAGCTCTTGGGTTCTGAATACTAATTACGTAATTTCTGGATGGGGGAGCTTTGAGGCTGCTGGCAGCAGTGTGCTTTGGCTGCCAAAAAACTATTGGGAGTCTTAGGCTTTGTTACTGAAGTTTAGGGTCCAGAACCAGTAAAGCTCTAGTCTTACAACACTGTCAAAAGAATCAAACCTCAGTGTACGATTGATTTAGATGTGCTTGAGATTGTTTATTTTATTGGCTCATATTTTCAACAATTGTTGAGGATTCTGTAATCAAAAATACATCCTCATCCTCAAGATAAGGTAGACAATTTTCATAGTGAAACAGTATGAAAAAATACAGTTTCAATAGTTTGTTTTTCTTTGAGGTTGTCTGATACAAACATCACAGGCATTATACCTTTTTCAGAAAACATTTATGCCTCCTGTGGTCTCGTCTTCATTTCCAGTAGGCCTTGGCACAGGTTTTGCCAAAATGTGCTTTGCATAGTAGGACTTGCTGATACAAGCTTTCCTTTCAAAATAAAAAAGGCAGGGGCACCTGGCTGGCTCAGTCGGTAGAGCATACAGTTCCTGATCTTGGGGCTGTGAATTCAAGCCCCATGTTGGATGTATAGCTTACTATAAATAAATAAATAATTAATAAAATAAAAAAGACAAGGATGCTTACTACTGCCTGCCCCCACTCCCAATTGAAAAAAAGAAATAAAAGATATAAGGATTAGGAATGAAGAAATAAAGCTGTCACTATTCAGAATCAGAATTTCATATGCTTTTAACTGAGTCCTTACCTGGGCTATTTAATTAACTGTGTGTATCACCTTTTATGAACATTGTATGGACATAATCCAAAAGAGATTTATATGGAAGTAATCATGGTAGTGATGAGGAGGGAACTTTGGAAAACATGACACATGAAGAAAAGATTTGGGAATATTTAACTGGGGGAAAAGACTTGTGGGATGAAAAAAGAGCCAAATTACCTTGTCTTGAGCTACTTAAAGGAAAATTGTTATGTAGAACAGACCTTTCCCCCGCCAAGGTCCAAGGAAGCATAATTAGGGTCACTAAGAGGCAAGAGGAAGAGAGAGAGAAGCTCTGGCAGAACTTTTTTTTTTTTTTTAAGATTTTATTTATTTATTTGAGAGAAAGAGCCAGAGAGCACAAGTCGGGGTGGGGAGGTGGATGGCAGAGGGAGAGGGAGAAGCAGGCTCTCTGTAGAGTAAGGAGTCTGATGCAGGGCTTGATGTGGGCCTCGATTCCAGGACCTCAAGATCATGACCTGAGCCAAAGGCAGGAGCTTAACCGACTGAGCCACTGAGGCACCCCTCTGGCAGAACTTTTAAGGGTCCAAGTGATTCAGAATTGAGAAAGGTATAGCATAGAAGGTGGAAAATTCTTTGTCACTGGAGGTTTTCAACCAAAGGTTGAGTGACCATGTGGCATGTCATAGGAACTAAAAAGCCCACATTTCTTGAGCATCCACTGTGTGCATGTACCTAGCCATGTGCTCTCTCATTGAATTATGGCAATCCAAGGACGGACATTCTATTTTATTCCCATTTAACAAATGAAACAGAAGCTTGGAGAGTCTGAAGGCTTGCCTGGTATCACATAGATGGTAAGTGTGACAGGCCTGGGCAATCTGTTTCCAGAGCCCCAACTCTTAACCAATTCACTGAATTGGCTGGAAAGAATGGTTGGCTTCAGTAACCTTCAAGATTTTGTCAAATCCTGAGATTGTATAATTCTATGTGGAAAAAAAGTCATGCCTTAAGGGATTTATATTAAAGATCAAATTTTTTGGCAGTGATGTTAGGTGGTTCCTGTTTTAGTATCTAATCTCTGAGTTATAAATAAAATAAAAGTTACTGAAAATCCACCCATCATTTCTAAATTAGAAAGCTGTTGGATATTCACATATCTACCAAGGTACAAATAAGTTGGTAGACAATGGCTGGGATCCCAGACAGACGCTCTTGGGGCTCTGGCAATAAGATTAAGCCTATAAATATCAGATGGAGTATGTCTTACAAAATAAAAAATCAGCAGTTTTGAAGCATCATGGTGTGTGTGTGTGTGTGTGTTTTAATTCTAAGCAGATCCAGCAGTTGATCTTGGGCCACTTTTATAGCATCTCAATGAAATTTTTTTATTTGGCATTTTGGACTGCTACATCACTGAGTTATAGGTTAAATCATACCAGCCACAGAATGTTTAAAATTTGCAGCTAGGTACATTTGTGTGTGTGTGTGTGTGTGTGTGTGTGTGTGTGTGTGTGTGTGTGTGTTTAAAGCCTCTGCCTTCGGCTCAGGTCATGATCCCAGGGTCCTGGGATCGAGCCCCACATCAGGCTCTCTGCTCAGCAGGGAGCATGCTTCCCTCTCTTTCTCTCTGCCTGCCTCTCTGCCTACTTGTGATCTCTGTCTGTCAAGTAAATAAATAAAATCTTAAAAAAAAAAAATAAAAGATTTTTAAAAATCATTCTGATCCACAGAAATTTGCATCCACCTTGTCTGTGATGAGAAAAAGCCTCTGGAATAAAAAAATATGTGAAAGACAAAATACTGAAGGTCAACATCCTAACTAGAAATTTTCAGAAGAGTGTTATGGACCCCTAGAGAGAAAGATGTAGTAGGAATTAAGAAGAGACGAACTTATTCAAATAAAATAAAAACAAGGACTGCATGAACTCCCAAAGTGCTGACATGTAAATATCTTCTCTCCCTCAATTTTCATATGCTTCCATAGGGAACCAGGTATCCTCCAACGGGAAATACTGGTTCAGCCTGACGCAAAATCATGGTTTCATTGTTTAGAGGGAAAGAACAAAAGACTTGGTCATGTTCTCAATTGATTTTCTTACTTTCTTTTCCCCACCCTTATTATATTTGCATTTTAAGCAATATATTTGCTACAGCAAAAAAAAAAAAAATTTGTAGACAATTTTAATAAATCAAATTCATTTTAACCAAAATCTCTATAGCCTTTAAATTTTTTTGATTATGATGCTAATATTTTAGCTATTAATCTTTTAAAACTAAATTAAAGTTTAAATGTATCAGAGGCTCTGATATTTAAGATAAAACTCTGTAAAGAAATGTTAGTCTTTCTTGATCATCCCTTGATTTATCTGCTAGATAGACTTAATGTTCTTATTTTGTATTTTCTTATAGAATCACCTATCTATTCCCAACTGAAAACAAATGCAAATAAATGTAAGTTTTAAAAAAATATCCAAACATTATTGTATTTTGAATTTCAAATTATTGGAGTATACTTAGTAACAACTCTAGTAGAAGGGAGAAGTTAAACGGCCAGTGCATCCAGGGAGAAGTCTTTGACTGAACTTCATATATAATAGTAGGAAGCAGAAATAATAAAATTAGCATAATTAGTTTAGTCAGGTGTAACTAATAGAAGCAAAAACATTATCAAATTTTTCAAAAAATTTTTCAAAAAGTAGGTAATAAAAGAATGAATAAGGCAAAACAGGGGGATACTAGGATGAGCCTGAATTATAGAAAAGGAAAATTGAAAGGAATACTTTTTATTGTAGCCACAACTGTCTCTCAGTAAAATACATTACTTATAAAGGCACATTTCTCTGTAGGAAAGAAAATATTATATCCTGAAGACAATCCAATAATCACTGAAAATAATGTTCAGATACACCCATGCAGCTTTATTCTCAACAGAACTTCCTTAAATAGATTTCTCCCATTAGCAAGGGGACATCCTGATTTAAGGTCTTGAGTATAGTCCCCTTATTCATCTCTGCTCTCATTGTGTATTAAGAGGAACCCTGCTTTTCAAATCAAGCCTCATGTGTATTTACTGGCTATGAGTTCTTCAGTGAGCAATGATTTAGTAGATGAGATCACAAGGGTTAACGTGCCTAGTGCAGTGCTCACTACATAAACGGCTCTCTAATGGATATATTTTTCTCTTTTCTTCCCTAACAACTCTGTAATAAAAATAATAAACCCACAGCCCAACAGAATTATACAAGACAGGAATGATTTGTTGCAAATACTTTAACATCAGTATTTCATAATTTATTATAAAGATATCTTGCATACCACCACTATAAATACTGAACATCGTTTTATGAAAATTACAATTTTATGATTTTCAAAATACCATGATAATCCACCTGTTTTTAAACTTCAACATAAAAGCTAAGAGGAGGGTTAGAATTTAATCTTAGCAGACATGAAAATTTGGTGCCTTGATTTACAAATATAGTTTAATACACCAGAATATTGACAAGAATTGCCTTATGCTTCAGATGTACTGCCAAGACATGGACAGCCAGCAAGTTTAAAACAAATATACACATTTGTGGTTTTGGGTGCTAACAAGAAATAGTCCTGTAAAGCTGGTAACCTGTGACTACCAGCACTGGTATCTACACACCTGAAAAGTCAACGACAAAAATATTAAGATAATTGGCACCATGTGGACGATATCTAGGCTTTAGGTATTTAGGGTTGACTTACTACTTTCATATACAGTCTCATCATTGCCGCCAACTTTGGAATTTCAGATCTAGAGAATATACAGTTCAAAACACTTGCTTTGTCTTCCTTCTCCTGCTAGAACTCTGAGGTTTTCCTCTTACAGTCTGGTAGAAGAGCTGATCTTGGAGTTTTTCACTCAACAGCATTGGGTCAAATCTCTTCTATACAGGATCTCATTCTTCTCATGCCCCCTCTATATGCAGAGAGCCGGTCAAAGTCTTGGAGGTGGAAACGAGTTGCCAACTGATTTACCATTTTCCTCAGGGTAAGAAAGGCTGAAACAACTTGGAAAGTAAGGAACAAAGTGAAGATGATGTGTATCGCTTTTTCCAAGGGCAGATTTGTTAGGCCCTCATTAAAGAGCAAGAAGAGAATTAATGGCAGCTGCAATAAAAGGCTCAAAAGCCAAAAGCCAGCCAACTCAGGAACCTGCAATGACACACAGTAAGAGTAATCAGATCAGTAAAGGACAGTCTTCTGTTTACACAGATCAGCACTATGAACCTGCTTTATGAGCTCTGTAATTCAAAGGGAGTATAACATGGTCCTTGTCCTCAAAGAATTTACCGTCTAGATTAAAAGTGAAAACGAATTGATGCAGCTAATGCAGCAATGCTAGAATGATATGCCTTAGTGAATTATTAAATGCACCACTTAGAGGTATGAATTAAATACTACAAGAAATAAGACAAGAGTGATTAGGGTAGGTAAAAGAAAGAATCCAAGGTACTAGAAGCAAGAAAGTAAGTAAGCAAAAATGTGGAATGAGCATGACTAGGAATCAACATATCAGCCGGGAATGGATGCCTGGGTTAGGAAATAGCAAGAAATACAGTGAGGCTCATGGGTGGGACCTAATTATGAAAGGCCTAGAAAACCAGAGAAATCTTTAGGCATTATCCCTAAGCTCTGGTAACTATAAACGCTTAGGCAGCATGATGATTCAGAAAACATGTGCCTGGCACAGGATTCCTGAATTTATAATTTTCCCCCATTTCCATAATCAGGATCTAAACATTTTCAGTTGACCAAGTATTTTCAAGACTGGAGAGAAGAGGGAAAACTGTCAATTCTTAAGAACCTACTATGTTCAGTTACTTTGTATAAATTATTTCATTTAATCCCAATAAACCTTGGAATAAATATTTTTCCCATTTTATATACAAAGAAACCAAGGCTCAAGAGGTTCAGCAAACAGACTATGGCGACAAAAATAGTAAAGTTGGAGGCAGGCCTTTGCTCATTCTACCACCTCTGTCTGCCTTTTCCTCAGTATGAAAACCATATTGCCTTAACATGTAGTCTGGAGACAAAGGGAAGAAGAGCCTACCTTTTCCTGTAGGTTCCCCATGTAGCCCAGATACAACCTGATAGCTTCAATTATGGTTATTAGGATGATAACAGTGACCACGATGAATTTGTAGTAATCAGGCAAGATTGAATACTAAAAAATAAAAGCACAAAAATAAACATGTTTGTAAAATTTCACATACAATAAAACTGACCTGAAATAGAAAACAAATATTAAGAACTTTAATTTTATTGACAACGTCACAATGCCAGGGATGGGCAGAAGAGATCTCAGTGGAAGTATTAAAGCATAGACTTACCTTCATCTGAAGCATCATAATGCTGCTTATCCACCAAAGTGGGAAAAAGTAAGTGTTAAAATAAAGTGACATTTGCAATCCCAAACTGGACACCATTTCATTATCTACAAAAGAAACAAAAAGAACAAACTCTTCATCCTGGTCACTGGCCTGTAAGTCCTTTAGTTTCTTAAAATTAATAACTACAGTATTGGTTTAACAAAACTCCAAATTTTAAGCCTATTAATAATCACTGACAGTGAAAGGAAATATTCATCATAATATTATTTAATTCATATACTGGGTTCCTGGGGGTATGTTTCATATTTTTCACTTACTTTATCATTTTTGCCATTACAGCCTGTTGACTTTTTTGCACTACCACTGATACAGATTAAATGTGGACTATCAGTTTGAATCCTTTTGAACAGATAATAATGATCATTACCTCTTTTGTGGAGTTCTATGTAAAGAGCCTATAAAATGAACACATAAAATACATAAAAACTAATCTCTCACATATAAACTAATCTTATACAAAAATTAATCCCCCTAAATTATAGCCACACCCCTCTTCAGCATACCCTAATCCCACCCATTCATTAATATCCAATTTAATGCCATTTTTCCCACAAATCCTTTCTTGATCCTATTGTCCCATCCCCACAGAAATCTCTTCCCCTCTAGGTACTTATCTCTAACCTGTGTATAACAAAGTGTTAGCAAAGAACCACAAGCGCTCACTCTAGACACGTCTGGTGTGCTGAAGAGGTATTGAGGTTTGGAGTCCAAGTAAACTCCTGACTCCTCAAATACCCTTGTAACCCTCAATGCCGGACTTGGGATAAGTTATTGAACCTTTTAAATTAATTTCTCAATCAGAAACTGTCTCAATTTCTTCATCTGTAAAATGGTAACATGAAAGTACCTCACAGGTTGAGGATTAGTGACAGTGTCAGATATTTCACCGTACCACCACCACACCTGGTACTTAGCAGGCACTCGATAACATTAGTCCCCTTTCCTTCTTTTTTACTTAATACACAGCCTCATTGTATGCACAGACTACATTCTACCCAAATTTGAGACCCTCACACAACCTAAAATCTTTATACCGGGTACATAACAAGCAGAGTGGCTGAATTAATGGAAACATACTGTCATAAAGACATCAATGTAGCCATTTGTGATACATGAGCTTCATTTATCTAAGGCTGATTGCAAGATACCTTATGCTTCTATGTAAGGGAGAAGGGTCCCAAATTAAAATTTTGATTTTTTAAATCAAGCCCTACAAATACATCCTAAATTTGACTAAACTTTAACAATTTAAAAACATATGTATTTTGAAATCAATTGACCTAAATGTTAAGAATTGATAAAGGCTCTAAAATTTCTTAAAAACAGATTTTTTCCTCCACAGCTGAGTATATCTATCATTTAATAATTTTAAAATATAAGAAATAATTGTCCCTCACAGCAAGGTTTCCTTTAGCTTTTTTCTGCTATTATGCTATACTTTTGATAATACTTATTTTTTTACTTTGCTTATTCTTGTTTCTTAGATTATCACTGATAAAAGAATGAATTCTTAAAATTTGTTGAACTTGAAGGCAACTCACTAACCTAGGATTTTTTTTTTCATAACAACAGTAAAACTCTTGGTCAGTGGATACTGTAATGGTGTGCATTTGTAAATACAGTGCAAATAATCAAACTTCTGATTCACAAGAAAGAAAATGTGGGAAAAAAATGATAAATTAATTAAGCTGAAAATTTTAATATGTTTGGAGCAGAAACTAGTCAAATTTTGCAAAGAAGTTTTTGTTAGAAATTGTGTACATGAGCATCTTAAGAGTTATGCTGTCTGTATTTCAGCATTTCAAACTTATAATCATGCAATTGAAAATCAAGTTAATATGTAAATGAACCTTGAAAGCACAAGACATGAATTTACTAAATTTTGCAAAAGTACAAGCTGAGTTCTGTAAACGGAATTTAAATTAAAACATTATATAAATCAGGGGTAGGCAAACTACCAGCCAGCTGCCTGTTTTTGTATAGCAAGTGAGCTAAAAATGGTTTTTCACATTTTTAAATGGTTGGGGGAAAAAAATCAAAGAATAGTATTTGGTGACACTGAAAATCATATGAAATTCAAATTTTAGTGTCCATAAATAAAGTTTTATTGGAACACTGCCACATCTATGCATTTACCATTATCTATGGATGCTACAGAGACCTAAGGTCTGCAAAGTTTAAAATACTTGCTATCTGGCCCTTTACAGAAGATGTCTGTTGACCCCTGATACCGTGCATCATCAAATTTTAGTGCCTGTTAAGCCTTAGCTCTAGAATTAGAAACTTAACCTCATTTTTCACATCATGTTTTTCTTTGTACATCCTAAATCTTGAAGAGGCCTAAATTAGGGTGAAAACAATGCAATTATGGGACTTTACTTTCCTCTGCTCTCTTTTAAAAATCCTAAACTAAGCAAGAGGGGAAAATTTCTATTCCCTAGCAGAGTTCAGTGATTAAAAACCACATGGATCTGGTTGACAGTATGCTATTATCATGATTTAAGAAAGGAAAAACGGTTTTAGAGGAAACTGAGTGATCACTTGCCCTCAAGTTGAATGCAGCATCGTGGTATTTTGTTACCAGATTTAGGGTAAGAGTTATACATGGGGCATAGGGGTTGGAGGTTGGAGACTGCAGGGAAGGGGCGAGATTGTTGAAATCGATGCTAATGTGGCAGCTGCCATGCCCAAGTGGATAGCGGTTTTAAAATGACTCATTTAAAAAAGCAGTTCTTTCCATCTCTTCCATCAGAAAACGGACTTGCGGTGGAATGTACTTGTTTTGCTAATAAAAGAAAAAAAGGATAAGATATTTTAACTGGGGTGGGGAGTGGGAAGGGGAGACAGGCTGTTTTCACTCCATCCCTGCCCGAAAAGTCAGGGCGGAAGTCGCAGAGGGAAAAACCGTCGGCCTTCGCAGAGGATGCGAAACCGGACATGTGCTGCGAAGGCGGATTTTATATTTTTAGTTTTTGAAGAAGGCTGGCGCCACCTCAGCTGCTCGGCTTACAGTTCGCCCGACAGGCCGCAGCACCGTCAGCTTAGGACCTGTCTGGGATAGAGGCCTGGAGTTATCCAGTCCCAGCCCCCGCCCCAGCCCAAGGCTCTGCCTCTCCTCCAGGGCGCTTCCCGCACTGCGGAGAACCAGCTGAAGGCGAGACCGCCATTTTAGGGCCGGGCAAAATCTGGCCGCTCCAAAACCGGCGCCAAGACCTCCGCAGGCCATACCCGCTGTGCTGGGCCTCGCCCACTCACCCGGACCCTCGCTGTACTCTGGCCCCGTCCGGCTGGAGTCACTGAACACGGTCCGGCTGAAGTTTCCCAGCCGCTGGCGGACCGGATCCGGCAGCTCCATGCCCGGGCCTCGGTACAGCTTACAGCTAGGTCTGCAGACGCAGCCTCCTTCTGCGGTTTCCACGGCAACTGGCGGTGCGAGATGCTGGGGCCCAGGCGCACGCGCGGCCGCACTGCAGGGCAGAGGCGGGGGGCGCGAGCGCCAGGAAAGGAGAGGTGCGGTGAGAGTCGCGTCCTGCCTAGCGCTTCAGCCGGGTGCGGGACGGCAGATTCCATAGTCCTGTTGTGAGCCCCAGCATCTTAAAAACAAATAGAAGTAATAATGAATGACCTGAGGTTGGAGTGTGATACAAGGAGCCCTCACACCTTGCCGGTGGGATGCAGGCTTTCTGGAAGGAAATACGGAACGAATGTAGAGCTTAAAGAATGTTCACGACCTGGTGGTTCCTTTCCCAGGAATATATATTGTTAAATTTTTATTATTATTAACATATACTGTGTAGGTATGTAAATAAGATATTTTTAGTAATATATAATATATATTTCTGGAACTGTGTGTGTGTGTATATACACATTTGATGGGATATAGTGCTGCATCTTAAAAAAAATGCTTGCAATGAATATTTGATTAAATGGTTTAGCTTTAAGTAAAAATTAAAAAATAAGAAAAACTAAGTAGAAATGAACCTAATTTTGCAAAATGTGTGTGTATGTGTGTGAATATGTGAGGAGCAGAGGTGGAGGAAGTGACACAAGTGCTGTGGCTTAAAAAAAAAAGACTAGAAGGAAATAATCCAAAATGTTAATATTTATTTCTGGATTATGGGTGATTAAAATTCTTCAAAAATTTCTGTATCTTTTTTTCAAATAAGCTTTTTCTCAAATAAGATATATTACTTTTTTTTTTTTTTAAAGATTTTATTTATTTATTTGACAGACAGAGATCACAAGTAGGCAGAGAGAGAGGAGGAAACAGGCTCCCAGCCGAGCAGAGAGACCGATGTGGGGCTCGATCCCAGGAACCTGGAATCATGACCTGAGCGGAAGGCAGAGGCTTTAACCCACTGAGCCATCCAGGCGCCCCAAGATATATTACTTTTTTAAAAAGTATTTAAGTGGGGTGCCTGGGTGGCTCAAGCCCGGGATTCTTGATCTCTGCTCAGGTCATGATCTCAGGGTCATTGGATGGAGCCTAGAGTAGGGCTTTGCGCTGAGCTGAGCGTGGAGTCCACTTGTCCCTCTCTCACTGCTCCCCTTCCCCTGCTCGCTCTCTCAGATAAATTAAAAAAAAATTTTTTTTTTGAAAAAGGTATGTAAGTATAGAATAGTTAGAGAAAAGGACACAAACTGGATATGCATGTGTAACCAGCACCCTGATCGAGAAACAGAAACATTAGCACATCCGGGCAGCTTCCCCTTCCTATTCCCTTAAGGTAGTGACTGTAACAGATCTTTTCTGACCTTTTTTTTTTTTTTAAGATTTTATTTATTTATTTGACAGAAAGAGACACAGCAAGAGAGGGAACGAAGCAAGGCGAGTGGGAGAGGGGGAAACAGGCTTCCCCCTGAGCGGGGAGCCCTATCCCAGGACCCTGGGATCATGACCCCATTTTAAGACAGATGCTTAAGGACTGAGCCACTCAGGTGCCCCCCTTTCCTGACATTTAATAGCATAGAATAGTTTTGCCTATTTGTATGCTTTTTACAAAAGTAATCATATAGTAAATGCTTTTTAAAAGAAAAATCTGCCTCTTTGTCCTCAAAATAATTTTTAAAAAATTCTTTCCTATTGTTGAGTGTAGGTTCTTTTTCCTTGCTGTTTTTGACATACCACAGTGTTTATCCATTCAACTGTGGAAGAGTATCTGTGTATTTTCTAGTTTGAAGGTGTTATGTGTGAATAATGCTGCTTTTGGTGACAATATTCCTCTGAGTGAACATATGCATGCATTTGTGTTGAGCTTATTCCTAGGAGTAGAATTGTTGGCTTACGTATGACTCAGCTGTAACAGATACTGCCAGTGGTTTTTGGTTGTACCAATTTCTACTGCCTCCAGCAATGTCTGAGCATTCCTGTTGCTCCAAATCCATCACCATCACTTATTATCTTCCATTCTTTTTGCTTAGCCATTCTGATTGGTATGTGGTGAGCAGTATTACTTTTATAATCAAAAGGAAAACTACACATATTTATGTAAATGTCAAGGTATATTTATGAAGGTATGGGAGGAGATAGTTACATAGCTAGAATTTCAGTATATGTGCTGCCGAAGCGAGCACCATAGCTAGAATTTCAAAATAATTCAACAAATGTTTAATGCATTCCTACTATTTTGGGGACATTGTACAAGGCTAATTAGGCATATGGTCCCTCCTCATCAAGTAGCTCAGCACGATGAGAGATGTAGAAGCAAATAATTATGTATACATTAGTAAAGGAACAGAGACGAGGAAGGAATTAATGCTGGTTGGGAATGTCAGGGAAAATGGTGGCTAACTTCTGCTTTTCTTCAGCATGGAACCTAAGCCTTTAGGTCTCCAAAAGGCTCTAGGACTTCCCTGAAGCTGGCTTAAGTGGCTTCTTGGTGTTTCTCAAAGGATTTTCTGTGTTACTTTGGTCACAGTGCTAGTCATGCTGTATTAGAATTGTCTGTGTCTGTTTTGCTTGCTAGTTCACAAGCTCTTTGAGGTCGGGGATGACCTTTCACCTTTATATCCTGAACACTAGCACAGTGCCTACCTAGAGTGGGAGCTGGGTGACTACTGAATGAATAAAGGGAATAAAAGATCTGGAGAACCATATCTTCCCATGTCTAGTTCAAGGATTTAGTCAGTCCTTACATAGGGTTCATTCTATAGAATAGAGAATTAATATATTAAAATACAGTGAGTTATAGCATTCCCTCAAAATTTAAACTTAGCAATAAAGAATCAATTTTCACTTATTAAAATAGCCTAGATTTTTATAAAGGGCACAGTAAAGTAGGAAGCCTTATGTTCTGCTGATTGAATTATAATTTGAACTGTCTCATTGAGGGAAGCTTTTGACAATATGTATACATTGTCTTAAAAATATTTCTGCCTTTAACACAATAATCCCAATTTTAAGGCTCTGTTTTGGGGATATAATCATAAACACTATAAATAAAGTTTTATATACCAAGATATTACTTCCAACATTATCAATATTAGTTAAACAAAAAAAGAAGGTGAGAGAGCATCTGAAGTGCCCAACCACAGGCCTAGTTAAGCAGAATATAATATTCATGGTGAGGTTTTGGGCTATCATGGAAAAAAATACCCTTGGAAGCAGAGAGAGCAGGGATCAAATCACCTAAAATTCTCACTTTACCCCCTGAGAGCTGTGCAATTGATTTCAGATTTTTATTTTATAAAGTGAGAATAATGGTAACTTACTGTTATGGTTGATGTGAAGATCATATCAATAGAAAAGGCTTTCTATTAGTGATAGCTATCATTGACACATCTATTAAAATGATATTAATGAAGAGGAAACTCCTACAGTGGAGTGAAATCATGTCAGCATTTGATTTTCTGAATTTGATTGTGCCTGTGAGGCAATATCTCCACTGCTTTCCTAGTAAAGACTGGATGTGATGAACCACAAAACAGTACATGAGTGTTAACCAAATTTATCAAAAGCCCGAGTGAATTATCTTAAAGATTTTTCCTAGCATTAAAAAAAGATGTGGAGGGGTGCCTGGGCGGCTCAGTGGGTTGAAGCCTCTGCCTTCGGCTCAGGTCATGATCCCAGAGTCCTGGGATCAAGACATGCATCGGGCTCTCTGCCCAGCGGGGAGCCTGCTTCCTCCTCTCTCTACCTGCCTCTCTGCCTACTTGTGATCTCTCTGTCAAATAAATAAATAAAATCTGGGGGAAAAAAAAAAGATGTGGAGCACCTTGTTCAGATTACAATTGTTTCACCAAAATCCTGGAGGAAAAATTGATAGAATTACAGATATTTTCCCTTTAAATTTTATTTATTATTTAAATTTCCCATAATCATGCATTTCATAGTTTGAAATAAATCTTATCAAAATAAACTGAAAGGGGGGTGCCTGGGTGGCTCAGTGGGTTAAAGCCTCTGCCTTCGGCTCCGGTCTGGTCTCAGGGTCCTGGGATGGAGCCCAGCATCGGGGCTCTCTGCTCAGCAGGGAGCCTGCTTCCTCCCTCTCTCTCTCTGCTGCCTCTCTGCCTACTTGTGATCTCTGTCAAATGAATAAATAAAATCTTTTAAAAAATAAAAATGAAACAACTGAAAGGAAGAGACAATGATGGCACAAAAATATATTAGAGGAGAGTTTTAAGAGGAAAAAGTTGTGTTTTAAAAAGAATCCTGTCGTTATTGATGTTGCAAATGGTCCGAAGGATTGGAAAAAACCTTTCAAATATAATTTGTTACTTGATCCTCACAATATTTATAGGCAATCACATTAGTGAAATGCTGAAGAACAAAGAAGGGAATTCAATTTCATGGAATCAAGAGACTAATATAATTTGAGTTTCCCATATCCTAGATCTATTACTCACGATCTAAAGAGAATTATGGAGTCTTAATTCTTAAAATCATGGGACTCATTCCCAGAAAGATTAATAAATAACCCTATACAGTTAAACTGTTTACTTTTTATATGAATGTTGATGGTCAGAATAATAACTTCTTCTTCAATAGTTGCTTAATGTTTTTCACTGGGGTTTAATTACATGTATGGTTTACTTTCCTAAATATTTATCTTCACAAAAATTTTGAGTCTAGTGGAATAGTTTCTTTCTCTTTGACAAGAAGCACAGTTGTCTGGTAATAATGTATTATCTCACATGACAGGAAACTGATTTAGGGAGTTATTTAAATCATTCTTTGGCATAATAAAGATATAAATTCTTACTTTTGTTGCTAATAAAGACTTCAGGAACAGTATTGTACAGTGAATATGTTATTCAGTTTATTGCCTTAACATGATCTGTGAGACATTTCTAAGAATTTGTATAAACCTAAAAAATATATATTTGGGTATAACATCTTCTGATATGATTCTGTGTTAGGATCCACATTAAAAAAAAATCTTACTGTAAATTACCTGAAATGTAATCTTATAATTATTGAAGTTGTTAATGGATAATTAAAAGCTTTTTGAATCTCAAGTACAGTATATTCTATTCATAATATTTTTCAAAATTTTTAAGAAAGAATCAGGTTATGTATGAATCACACAGAAAGTCAAATCTCATGAAAGGAATTTTTCTTACCATATTAAGTGGTATTTGAAGGCTGACTTTAATATTTTGCCTCCGAAGGCATCCACATTGAACATATTTATTAGAAAATTATTTCCCTTTTAAGATGCTGTGTATATTACAGTTTTTTGGTTCTGTGGCATTTGTTCATGTTAGACAAACGGCAAACAGCTGTTCCCATGCATCAAACTATGTGGGACATGGGAATGACAGACCTGGGAAGGTGAGCAAAGCAAATCCTGCTTCAGGAAACCTTAGCTCTGTCAAGTGAATTATGATACTGATTAGAAGCAAGTGGCCATTTTCTTGAATAAGTAATGAATTCTGTTTTTAGTAATGATAGTATTACTATACTAATAATATCTTATATTACATTGTGTAAAAAGTCCCATCATGTTTTTCTTTCTAGAAGAAAATCTTAACCTTTTGTTGACTATAATAAAATATTTCTCTCTGCACTAAATATTGATACATTGTAACCTCTTGCTTATTATAAATTGTGGTTCTGTGCTTTTTTTTTTTAAGATTTTTATTTATTTGACACAGAGAGAGTGAGATCACAGGTAGGCAAAGAGACAGGCAGAGAGAGAGGCAGAAGCAGGCTCCCTGCTGAGCAGAGAGCCCAATGCAGGGCTTGATCCTAGGATCCCAGGACCCCAGGATCATTACCTGGGCCGAAGGCAGAGGCTTTAACCCACTGAGCCACCCAGGCGCCCCTGGTTCTGTGCTTTTAACATAGTGTGCTTTTGTCTGTAAGAACATTCTACACATTGCTTAGTCATGTTCAATTTTGACCTCCAAACACGTCAAGGTTGTAAGAGTAGAAATCCTGTAAATGGACAATTGAGTATTAAAAGTGTACACATAGATAAAGAGTTCAAATAAATTTGAATTTTTTATTTATGTAGATGAATAACAATTCTCCAAATTTTCTTGAAGGTAAATTTGCTTTGCAAAATAGAAAATCATTGCAATTATCCCTGTATCCCATTCCTTTTCCTACTGTATTTTAAGTTCATACAGAATTGTTCTTCTTTTTTTTTCCCCAACACATACTGTGATGATTAACAGAAGTTCCAGGTGGTTGGAGACAAGTGTAATAGGATGTCAACAGAGATATTCCCTGGGCTTGGCTAAGTCCCAAAGCTGTGCACAGAAGGTGGTAAGTTCACATATTCTAAATTCAGGGACCTCCTATGGTTAGGCCAGCCTACTAAGAAATGTTAGTACAGTCAAACAGCCCTACCATCAGACATTCCCCAAACCACCCCATCCGTACTCCCTAAAGTATAAGAGTGAGTAGAGAAACCTTTTGTGAAGCAGAATATTTGTAAGTATACTGTATTCCCTCCCTTCACCCCATTCTCACTGTAAGGGAAGGGATGGAGTTACTTCTTTCTCTCAAAGTCTAGAGAAAAGCCCTCAAGACAATTGCTTTTAAAGTTTAGAGATGCTCAATCTTCCCACTTTACTTGGTTAGAGACTGGTGACTGTGTCACTTCTTACCTCTCATGGACCCCAGAGCTTAATGTTCCAGGGAAAGGAGAGGGGCCAGCAGAGAGACAGCCTAGAAGAGGGAAGGGACATGACAGGCGCCCACATTGCCCTCTCTAAGACAGGCTGCTAGCTGGACCCCTTGTGAAAGAGGTCAAGTAGGTGTAAGATATGCCTCAAAGAACTGGACAACAGGGAGACACCCCAGGGACACTTGCCAAAAATGGATACTCTCCAGTGTAGAGATGTCAGAAGTCTGACAGTGTTGACTAAGGAAGCGCAGCACCTTATTGAGAGGGAATTGTGATATTTCTGTACAGGCACCATATAAGAGATCTACTTCCCTGTTGCTAGTCTTGCCCTCACATCACAAGGGAAGCGTCAGAAAGGCGACGGAAGGGTATAAAGATTTGAGCACTCCTGCCCTCACAGTCACCCCACCCCCACCCCCACATCTACTCTAAGCCACTAATAACAAACGTGTCTGCCTCTCTCTGGAGAGAAGGAAGGAAAAATAATTTTTAATTCGGTTTGAAGCTTAGTTGAAAATGAACAGAACTGAACCTTACTTGCCAGAATGAGATGATCCTAATAACTTGAAGAGGCTGCTACATGGAATGAAGCCAAAGTGTGATATTAAGAGAGTTGACACTCAGCAAGAAAATGGCAGGACCACAGTACAATTAGTGGGGAGGGATTATTAGAAAAATAAAGCCATTTCATATTACATCCCAGTGAATTGAGAGTCCTTAAAGAAGTAATTACAAAATAAAATAGAGCTATAATTTTTATGAGAGTGGGATGGTTGATTCTGAATAAACAGACCAGTGACACTGATATCAATTCAAGTTAAGAAACCAGAATTTTAAAAAAAAGCTTTATTAATTTTATGGGGTGCCTGGGTGCCCCAGTTGGTTAAGCAAATGCCTTCAGCTCAGGTCATGATCTGGAGTCCCAGGATCGAGTCCCATGTTGGGCTCCCTGCTTGGCAGGGAGACTGCTTCTCCTTCTGACCTCTCCCCTCTCATGTTGTCTCTCTCATTCTCTCTCTCTCTCTCTCTCTCAAATAAGTAAATAAAATCTTAAAAAAAGAAGATTTATTTATTTTAGAGAGAGAGTATGGGGGAAGGGACAGAGGAAGACAGAGAAAGAAACCCAAGCAGACTCTATGCTGAGGGCGAAGCCCCACATGGGGCTCGATCCCAATACCCCAAGATCAGACCTGAGTAGAAATCAAGAGTGGGGTGCCCAACTGACTGCACACCTGAGCGCCCCTTATTTTTCCTTTTAGTTGAAATGTAACAGGCACACAAAAAAGTAAAAAATTGTTTAAGTGTAGGCTTTGACAAAGTGAACCTACCTGGGAAACCAGCACACAGATCAGGAAATAGAGCACTGCCAGCAACCCAGAAACCTCCCAAAAGTCACCTCTCAGTCATTATCTCCCTCCTCCTCCTCCTCCTAACATTTCTATTATCTTGATTTCTGTATCTGCAGGTTAATTTTGTCTGATTTTATTTTTATGTAAATGAAGTTCTACATTCTATGTCGTTTGTGTTTGCTTCTTTCACTTAACATTACATTTGTGAGGTGCGTCCATGTTGTTGTGCATAGAAGTAAATAAAAACTATTCATTTTCATTGCTGCATAATATTTTGCTGTTTTAATATACCATGAATTTTATTTATACAAATGGTGACAGACACTTGGCTTTTTCCCAGTTTGGGGCTATTAGAAAGAGTGCTGCTGCACTTAATTGCTAATACTCTATCTATTGCTAATACTCAGATTGTATTTCCTCTTTTTCCACTCTGGTAAATTATATATTTCTAGGAATTTGTTCATTTCATTGGTATGTAGTTGTTTATAATTTCCTCTTACTCTATTCTTTCTAAATAAAAGATTTATTCTAGAAAGAGAGGGAGAGAAAGAAAGAGCACCAGCAGGGGGGAGGGGCAGGGGGAGACAAAGAGACTCCACACTAAGTGGAGAGCCCCAGAGCATGGGTCTCCATCCCAGGACCCTGAGATCATAATCTGAGCTGAAATCAAGAGGTGGATACTTAATCGACTGATCCACCCAGGTGCCCCTATATTCCTTTTTCAAATAGAAGTATAATTGATATTTTATTAGTTTGAGGTGTATAATGTAGATTCAATACTTTTATATATTGCAAATTGATCACCACAATAAGTCCAGTTAACAAGTTAACATTCATCATCATGCATAGCTATGATTTTTTTCCTTGTGATGAAAACTTTCAAGATCTATACTCATAGCTACTTTCAAATATGCAATACAGTATCATTAACTGTAGTCACCATGCTGTACATCTTCGTGATTTATTCATTTTATAACTGGAAATTTGTACATTTCGACCCTCTTTACCCATATTGACCACTCCCTACCCCTGCCTCAGGCAACCACCAATCTGTTCTTTATACCCGTGAGCTTGGTTAGGTTTATTTATTTGTTTAGGGTCCACATACAAGTGAGATCATAAGGTATTTATCTTTTTCTGACTTATGTACTTAACACAATGCCCTCAAAGGCCATTCTTATTGTTACAAATGGCAAGATTTCTTTTTTATGGCAAAATAATATTCTGTTCTTTCTATCTGTCTATCTACCACATTTTCTTTATCCATTTACCCGTCAGTGAACATACAGATTGTTTTCATGTCTTGGTTATTATAAATAATGCTGCAGTGAACATGAGGGTGCATATAGCTTTTCAACTTAGTGTTTTTGTTTTCTTTAAATAAATACCTAGAAGTGGAATTGCTGGATCATATGATAGTTCTGTTTTTAATGTTTTGAGTTACCTCCATATTGTTTTTCAGCTTACATTCCCACAAACCATGCACAAGGATTCATTCCCTTTTCTTCATATCCTTGCCAACACTTGTTATTTCTTGTCTTTTGATAATAGCTATTCTGATGTGAGGTGTGTGTGAGGTGTATATTCTTAATGCTGGTAGGATCTATATCTGTGTCTCTCCTATTCTTCTTGAAACTATTTTTTTTTTTACCTTCTTTATTTTTTTCATCAGTTTTGGCAAAGCTTTAGAATTGCATTTGTCTTTTCAAAGAACCAATATCTGGCATGTTGGTTTTCTCTGTTGTCTATGTGTTTTCTGTTTATTATTTCATTATTTCTACTTTCTATAATTTTCTGTTTTTTTATTTGGATATGATTCTTAAATCTTTTTTTAGATTTATTTATTTGAGAGAGAGAGCGCATGAGCACAAGTTGGGGAAGGGCAGAGAGAGAAAGAGAAGAAGAGAATCTCAAGCTAACTCCATGTTAATCATGGAGCCCTGTGCAGGGCTCCATCTCATGACCCTGAAATCATGACCTGAGCTGAAATCAAGAGTTGGACACTTAACTGACTGAGCCACCCAGGCACCCCAGACTTTCTCATTTTTTAATATATGCATTAGAAGTTATAAGTTTTCCTTTAAGTTTCCTTTTATTGCACTCTACAAATTTTGATATGTAGTACTTTGTTATAATTTTGTTGAAAACATTTTCCAATTTCCATACAGATCTCTTTGACCCATGGGTTATTTAGAAGTATATTGTTTTTAATCTCCAAATATTAGGAAACTTCTAGTTACCTTTTTGTAATTGATCTCTAGATTAATTTCGTTATTGTCGGCAAACATATTCAGTGTACTTATTCCAATCCTTTGATATTTGTTGAGACTTGCTTTATTGCCCAGCATATGGTCAATTTTGAGAGAGGTCCGTGTACACTTGAAAAGAATGCATTTCCTTCAGTTGTTGGATGCAGTATTGTGATGTTTAATTAACTTTATGTGTCAATTTCACTGTCCTGAGGGATGTCCAGATGGCTGGTAAAACATTATCTTTAGGCGTGTCTGTGAGGGTGTTTCTGGAAGAGATTAGTACTTGATTCAGTAGACTGAGTAAACAGATCTACCTTCACCAATCTGTTAGGGCCTGAATGAAACAAAAAGGGGGACAGAAAGGTGACTTTTCTCTCTTTGTTCTTGGGCTGGGACATCCATCTTTTCTTGTCCTCTAACGTCAGGTCTTTGGACTCTGGGACTTCTATCCCATGAATTATGTTAGACTCAGACTGAATTATACCCATGGCTTTCCTCTGTCTCCATCTTACAAATGGCAGATTATGGGACTTCTCTGCCTCCATAATTCTGAGTGAGCCAATTCCTATAATGAATCTCCATATATATCTCTATTTCTATGTCTCCTTTTGGTTTTTCTCTGGGGAACCCTGACTAATACAAACATTCTATGTCAGTTCAATTAGGTCATGTTTATTAAATATATTAGTCAAGTCTTCCAAAACCTGATATTCTGTTTGTTCTGTCAGTCACTGAGAAAGCTATGTTACATTTCTTCCATTCTGATTGTGAATTTGTCCATTTCTCCTTTTAGTTCTGTCAATGTTCATTATGATATTTTGAAATGATGTTTTAGGAACTTGGAAATTTAGAACTGTTATGCTTTCCTGGTGAATTGACCTTTTATCAGTATAAAATGTCTTTTTTTTTTTAAACTCTAGAAATGCTTTTGCTTTACAGTGTGCTCTTTTAGGTTTCTTGGTAAATGTTTGATAGTTTATTTTTTTTCCATCTTTTTACTTCCAACCGCTTCCATCTTTTTCTTTTTTAAAAGATTTTATGCATTTACTTGTCAGAGAGAGAGAACACGTGCACAACCAGTGAGGCACACAAGCTGGGGGAGCAGCAGGCAGAGGTGGGCAAGCAGGCTCCCCACTGAGCAAGGAGACTGACATGGGACTTGATTCCAGGACCCTGGGATCATGACCTGAGCTAAAGGCAGAGGCTTAACCGATTGAGCCACCCAGGCATCCCCTCTTTCATCTTTTTAAATCCAACAAGATAATATCTCTTGTAAGCAGCATATAAGTTTTTTCAATCCAGTCTGATAATCTTTGTCTTTTAATTGAATATTTTAGTCCATTTACATTTAAATAATTACTAAAATATCTGGGTTTAAATCAATCACCTTATTTGTTTTCTACTTTTCCCACTTTTCTATGTTCCCTTTCCTCTCCTTTCTTGCTTTCTTTGGATTTATTTTAAATTACTTTATGCCTCCTTCTATTAGCTTGTTAAATATACATTCTTTATTATTCCTTTTGTAGTTATCCTGAAGAAAAAAGCATCCTTGAATCTAATACACATGAATACTTTACCACTTCCCAGACAATGTAAGGACTTTAGAGTCCTGCCTTTTGTGATAATATTGACATATATTTTAATCCCACAAACAGTTGAAATCCCATAATATGTTACTATTATTGTTTTATGTACTTAATATTCATTTAGATTTACCCAGGTTTTTATTCTTTTTTTTTTAAGATTTTATTTATTTATTTGACAGAGATCACAAGTAGGCAGAGAAGCAGGCAGAGAGGGGAGGAAGCAGGCTCCCTGCTGAGCAGAGAGCCCAATGCATGGCTCTATCCCAGGACTCTGGGATCATGACCTGAGCCCACTGAGGCTTTAACCCACTGAGCCACCCAGGCGCCCCCAGGTATTTATTCTTTAGCTCTTTATTCTTTCTTGCACCAACATGCTTCTCTCTAGGATTATATTCCCTTTTGCTTTCAGTATTTTTTTACTAGTAATAAATCCTATTGGATTTTGTTGGTCTGCAGTGTCTATTTTGCTTTCATTTTTGAAGAATGTTTCTCTGGGTATAGAATTCTAGGTTGGTAGAATCTTTAAAGATGACATACTATTGCCTCTCATACCATTCCATTATTTCTGATGAGAAGCCAACTGTCAGTCTCATCCTTATTCCTTTGAAGGTATTGTATGTTTTTCCCTACTTCGAAAATTATACTTTGTCTTTGGTTTTCAGTGTTTGACTAATGTGTCTAGGGGTGAATTTGTAACTTTTTAAAGTTCATACCTCTTGGGGCACCTGGGTGGCTCAGTCGTTAAGCATCTGCCTTTGGCTGAGGTCATGATCCTAGGGTCCTGGGATCGAGTCCTACATTGGGCTGCCCACACAGCAGGGAACCTGCTTCTCCTTCTGCCCTCCCCCTGCTTGTGTTCTCCCTCTCTCTGTGTCTCTCTCTGTCAAATAAATAAATAAAATCTTTAAAAAAATGTTTAAGAAAATAAAGTTCATATCTTTTATGGTTCATAGCATGTCCTATGGCTGATATATATTAGATTTTTAGAAAATTCTTGGCCATTATTTATTCAGATATTACTTCTTCCCATTTTCTCTTTCTTTCTTTCATATCTAAAATAAGACTTTTTCACTGCATTCCATATATCCCTCATGTTTCTATCTTTTTTTCCTCTCCCTATGCTCTGGTGTATGAGTATATTTAAAAACAAAATTAGTGATTATTAGGCAGAGTGTGTTTAATATGAATAAATCAAACTCACTTTCTTTGTTGGAACTAGCAAAGCAGTAATATCAGACACATTAGTCACAGTGCTTGTCTTACCCCTTGTTTCCTTTTAGATGAAAATGACTCACCCACAGCATCCTGCTCAGGGAAACAGAGTTGGGCTATTCTTTGCAGTGGTGGCTAATCAGATTATCTCTGTGATTTTGGAGTGGGACAATGTAGAAGGGATTAATTAATCAGTTTCAAAAGGAGAGCAAAGCAAATCCTGTACAGAAGCAAAAGATAGATGGAAAGGGCATATTTTCACCAGAACTACCTTGGTTTCTGGGATCTATTTAGTTTTATGTACTGGGCATGTAATCTTATAAGGAACTTCATTTCTTAAGGTGAACTAAATGAGTCTTTCTTTTAATCAAGAGACTAATGTATCAGGGAATATGGCTGAATGTGTATCTGAGCTCAGCAAACTGTTTCATGAAGACATTTAATGCCTTTGGACAAGATTGAGAAATGTTCACTAAATGTGAGTGTAAATCAGTGAATTAGAAACTTATGAAGTGACCCAAAGGATACTAATTAATGAATTGCTTAAGCCTTGAGAGAGGTTGTTTTTGGTTCTTATTTTTACTTTTGCTTTTGGTTTTATTTATTTATTTATTTATTTATTTTATTATTTTTTTAAAAAGATTTTATTTCTTTATTTAACAGAGAGAGAGAGACAGCGAGAGAGGGAACATAAGCAGGGGGAGTGGGAGAGGGAGAAGCAGGCTTCCTGCCGAGCAGGGAGCCTGATGCAGGGCTCAATCCCAGGACTCTGGTATCATGACCTGAGCCAAAGGCATGCTTAGCTTAAACAGCTTAACTGACTGAGCCACCTAGGCACCCCTGCTTTTGTTTTTGTTTTTGTTTTGCTTTTGTTTTTAATGTAAAGTTCTCCCTTTGACCTTGTTCTATTTAACGTTTTTATCACCACCTTTGTTGAAAGCATGCTTATAAATTCAGTGAGGAAAAATGCATTGTTTAGCAGGATCCTACTACCTGGAACAATGGCTAAGTCTAAGAAGATAACATTAAAAAACATTTTTATTATAAAAATAATACACGCGTATTGCCAAATATTGAGAAAACGATTCTCTTTTTTACAGTCTATTTTTTGTGAAAATTATAATTAGGGTAATAATTTAATACTATTTTTTAAACATTGTCACTTAGAAGCCATGAACATTTCCAAATCATTAAATATTATTTTACAATATTTTAGAACACTGTCATTTATTTACCCATCTCCTCTCAGGATAATGCTCTAATACTGTTTTCTAACTTTTTTTTGCTTAAAATTATAAACATTTTTCCAAATCATTAAATATTATTCTCTCAGTTGGATGACTATACCATTATTATTTAATCAATATGCTCTACTTAGGCAATTAGAATGCTTACCCCACCACCCCACTTCTTATCCTTAATATTACTAGAAATATTCTTTTGGCATTATTTTTGGAAAAAATGTTATAGTTATTTCTTTCTGATAAATCTCTAGCAGTGTATAAAGATCTTGGCTTATTTCTCTGTTGCTTTACCATTGGATATTATGGTTTTCAAAGTTCCTGCCAATTTTATAAGCACAAATTAGAGTCTTGCTTTATTTTATTTTATTTTTTGAACATTTTTTCATATCTATATTGACTGTATTATTTATTATTTTTATTTATTTTATTTTATATTTTAATTTAATATTTATTTTATTTTATTTATTTTATTTATTATTTTTTGAACATTTTTTCATATCCATATTGACTGTATTTATTGTTTTGGGACATTTATGTTCATGTCTTTTGTGCATTTTTCAATTTCAGTATGTATCTTAATGTTTCTAAAGAGCTTTTATATATTAAATACATTAACCTTTTTTTTGAAATACATGTTGCAGATATTTCTTCCAAGTCTGTCATCTGTATTTTGTTTATGAACATATTTTTTTTTAAAGATTTTATTTATTTATTTGACAGACAGAGGTCACAAGTAGGCAGAGAGGCAGACAGAGAGAGAGGAGGAGAAGCAGGTTCCCTGCTGAGCAGAGAGCCCTGATGCAGGGCTCTATCCCAGGACCCTGGAATCATGACCTGAGCCGAAGGCAGAGGCTTTAACCCACTGAGCCACCCAGGCGACTCTGAACTTTGTTTTTTTGACACAAAGAAGATTTTAATTTTTAAGTTAAATCTGTCAATCACTTTATTGTTTTTGCTTTTCATGTTCTACTTACAAAGATATCTACTTACAAAGATACCTCCAGTTGTATAACTATTTATCTACATTTATCTACATCTTCCATCATGATATTTAATGTCATATGAATAGACTACAGACCAGCTCTTGGGTTCTGAATACTAATTACGTAATTTCTGGATGGGGGAGCTTTGAGGCTGCTGGCAGCAGTGTGCTTTGGCTGCCAAAAAACTATTGGGAGTCTTAGGCTTTGTTACTGAAGTTTAGGGTCCAGAACCAGTAAAGCTCTAGTCTTACAACACTGTCAAAAGAATCAAACCTCAGTGTACGATTGATTTAGATGTGCTTGAGATTGTTTATTTTATTGGCTCATATTTTCAACAATTGTTGAGGATTCTGTAATCAAAAATACATCCTCATCCTCAAGATAAGGTAGACAATTTTCATAGTGAAACAGTATGAAAAAATACAGTTTCAATAGTTTGTTTTTCTTTGAGGTTGTCTGATACAAACATCACAGGCATTATACCTTTTTCAGAAAACATTTATGCCTCCTGTGGTCTCGTCTTCATTTCCAGTAGGCCTTGGCACAGGTTTTGCCAAAATGTGCTTTGCATAGTAGGACTTGCTGATACAAGCTTTCCTTTCAAAATAAAAAAGGCAGGGGCACCTGGCTGGCTCAGTCGGTAGAGCATACAGTTCCTGATCTTGGGGCTGTGAATTCAAGCCCCATGTTGGATGTATAGCTTACTATAAATAAATAAATAATTAATAAAATAAAAAAGACAAGGATGCTTACTACTGCCTGCCCCCACTCCCAATTGAAAAAAAGAAATAAAAGATATAAGGATTAGGAATGAAGAAATAAAGCTGTCACTATTCAGAATCAGAATTTCATATGCTTTTAACTGAGTCCTTACCTGGGCTATTTAATTAACTGTGTGTATCACCTTTTATGAACATTGTATGGACATAATCCAAAAGAGATTTATATGGAAGTAATCATGGTAGTGATGAGGAGGGAACTTTGGAAAACATGACACATGAAGAAAAGATTTGGGAATATTTAACTGGGGGAAAAGACTTGTGGGATGAAAAAAGAGCCAAATTACCTTGTCTTGAGCTACTTAAAGGAAAATTGTTATGTAGAACAGACCTTTCCCCCGCCAAGGTCCAAGGAAGCATAATTAGGGTCACTAAGAGGCAAGAGGAAGAGAGAGAGAAGCTCTGGCAGAACTTTTTTTTTTTTTTTAAGATTTTATTTATTTATTTGAGAGAAAGAGCCAGAGAGCACAAGTCGGGGTGGGGAGGTGGATGGCAGAGGGAGAGGGAGAAGCAGGCTCTCTGTAGAGTAAGGAGTCTGATGCAGGGCTTGATGTGGGCCTCGATTCCAGGACCTCAAGATCATGACCTGAGCCAAAGGCAGGAGCTTAACCGACTGAGCCACTGAGGCACCCCTCTGGCAGAACTTTTAAGGGTCCAAGTGATTCAGAATTGAGAAAGGTATAGCATAGAAGGTGGAAAATTCTTTGTCACTGGAGGTTTTCAACCAAAGGTTGAGTGACCATGTGGCATGTCATAGGAACTAAAAAGCCCACATTTCTTGAGCATCCACTGTGTGCATGTACCTAGCCATGTGCTCTCTCATTGAATTATGGCAATCCAAGGACGGACATTCTATTTTATTCCCATTTAACAAATGAAACAGAAGCTTGGAGAGTCTGAAGGCTTGCCTGGTATCACATAGATGGTAAGTGTGACAGGCCTGGGCAATCTGTTTCCAGAGCCCCAACTCTTAACCAATTCACTGAATTGGCTGGAAAGAATGGTTGGCTTCAGTAACCTTCAAGATTTTGTCAAATCCTGAGATTGTATAATTCTATGTGGAAAAAAAGTCATGCCTTAAGGGATTTATATTAAAGATCAAATTTTTTGGCAGTGATGTTAGGTGGTTCCTGTTTTAGTATCTAATCTCTGAGTTATAAATAAAATAAAAGTTACTGAAAATCCACCCATCATTTCTAAATTAGAAAGCTGTTGGATATTCACATATCTACCAAGGTACAAATAAGTTGGTAGACAATGGCTGGGATCCCAGACAGACGCTCTTGGGGCTCTGGCAATAAGATTAAGCCTATAAATATCAGATGGAGTATGTCTTACAAAATAAAAAATCAGCAGTTTTGAAGCATCATGGTGTGTGTGTGTGTGTGTGTTTTAATTCTAAGCAGATCCAGCAGTTGATCTTGGGCCACTTTTATAGCATCTCAATGAAATTTTTTTATTTGGCATTTTGGACTGCTACATCACTGAGTTATAGGTTAAATCATACCAGCCACAGAATGTTTAAAATTTGCAGCTAGGTACATTTGTGTGTGTGTGTGTGTGTGTGTGTGTGTGTGTGTGTGTGTGTGTGTGTAACATATCTCCTTCAAATAGAGAAACTAGATCAAATATACATGGAAGTAATGTGTGTGCAAGAGATAAGTGCAGAGATTGGCCATTTGCCATTGTTATTAGGAAGAAAGGCATGTACACTGAGCATTTTAACAAATTACAAATGCCAGGAAGAAAATAATATGGCTGTGTTTGAAAAGATCATGCTATTTACTTGACAGCCTCTGCCCGGGCAAAGTTACAGCTGTGGCCCTGCTTTGCAGATCATTTAAACAGGCTTTTCTTTATGTCACTGACACTTGGGTTGCATCCACAGAGCTTTGCCATCAGTAAATAATAATTATTATGTGTGAGAAGATAGCCTACAAGCAGCTCCAGTGTTAACACCACCATAAATAAATCAATAGAAACACACATTAGTTAAAATGGTTTTTGCTTCATTTTTTTTCAATGTATTAACAGCACCAGAGCTGTTAGAAAATCATAATCTAAAAAATTATAAGCAGTGATGTGTGTGTATAAGAATATCAGGATTGTCTTTTTTAAGGTGTTTTTTCTGATGCTCTCACTTTTTTATCTTTCATATTTTTTGTAGCTGAGCTTTTAACATAGTAGCGCTCCTTAAGTCTTATTATCTTTGCATTCATCTACCTAAGGAAACGTGCGTGGTGGAAAGCATCTGTCAGTCCGTTTTGAGTGTTGTTACTTTCTAGCTGCGGCAGTCGAATTCTCTGAGATTCTATTTCTTTACCTACAATAGTACCTCCCCAACAGTTATTGTGTAGATGAAAGGAAATCAAGAATACAAAGGTGCTCTGTGAACTAGGAAGCATCATAGCAAAGTCAGGTCCAAAAGTCTGTTTCTTATAGTTTAGTCTTTGATATGAACTCAAAAAAATATATAAACTGTCTTTCAAGTAACTAACAATGGAAATAAGCATGGAAATGAATCGTGGTAGGACTCAAGGGAAGCATATTTCATGGTTTTCTGTTTTTTTCTTATTTAAACGTTCATGGAAAGTTGTAAGGGCTGCTGATCATGTTTATTCCAATGAAAATTCCTGTGGTTATTATCATAGCTGTTGTTCTAGTGATGTAAGAAACACTAGAAGCAAATCATGGGCGGCTAAGAGAAGGGGACGGTATCTGCAGGTGTGGTTGGAACTTAATAAACATTACTGAATTCATGCATACGAATGTAACCGATATCCCCATGTTATGTTAATTTTTGGAACCTTAAGGGAGAAATGGCTTGGCAATTGCTTGAAGGCTTCCTTTCTCAGACCTCGTTTGGTAGTTTGGCACAATGGGAGTAGGTGGGACAGCAAAACCTAGATTGAATTTCTGAGGCATTCTGCTGCCTGAAGCCTTCCCGAAAGTCACACGAAGCATTAATAGGGTGTTCCTGTGGAAAAATGATCCCTTGACTTTTTTCAGAATGTGACTAGAATTTCAAATTGCTTTGTTTATAGAAAGTTAGTTCAGTTTTTCTTTCCTTCTTTTGTATTTAAACAAAGGGAACACTGATCCTTTAAAAGCTTTTGGGAGGGGCAAACTTTTTTATTTAACCTTCTGTCACTGAGCTAGGAGACTGGTTCAGATTTGAATGGTACAGTGCTATTTGTGCTTTCATGGGTGTCTGTCAGAATTTTTCAAGCCCGGAGACTCCAAGGCGAGAGATGTCATTCCCGAGTTGCAGAGAGTAAGCTTTGCAAAAGGCCAGAAAGATAGACAGTGGTTGATGTATACGGATGGAGGGAGCCAAGGGAGGAGCCTGAGGACGATCGGTTCCTTTCAAGTCATAGGTACGCTGTTCACTTGGTGTTCCTCTTCTGTGGTAACCAAGATGCTTTATTAAACTAAAGAGAAGAAGCCTGCGATTTTTATGGAAAAGGCTTCAAATTCTAACTATACTGAACTGTATGAGCCACACATGAGTGCTTTTTGGTTTGTGTGTTTTTGTGTATATGACACACGTTTGGATTATAGTAATTCCTCCCACTTGTATAAGGTTTTGAGTTTTTAAAGCACTTTTGCTCTTAATCCTCACAATCAACACTGATAGAAGGGTACAGATGGCTCCTGTCTCACAGTTGCCTCCCTTTAGGCCTTTGCTTCTATGACCTTTATTATTATAAATATTACTCCACTCATATTGGCCAAATCTTGCCATGCGATTGCCTATGACTCTCATCCCAGGTAACAAGAAAACTGAAGCTGCTTTTATGTTGGTTTTTACTTAGAAGTAAACTAGAAAAAAGTTTGATTTTATGGGTGCTGGTGTAGGTGAAGCAAATTCATTGCATCTGAATTAGCAAGTGCTCTTGCAAAGGCATTGTTCATTTATATTGAAAAAGAGCCACATCAAGACATCAAAGTTTTATTGCAAGTAAAAGCTTGTTGGATCACTTTCACAGGATAGCTGGCAAAACATTCAAAGAATCTACAAGAACCAGTAGAGTAGCATCAAATAATGTTTATACAAAGTCTAGTAAAATGAAGGCTGCTGTGTGCTATGGGTATTTAATGATGATAAAATTAGGAACAGAGATGGAAGAGGATGAGGAAATGCAGGAGGAGAAAAAAGGAAGAGAATGCACAATAAGGAAAATGTTAATAATCAAAGAAATTCCTACCCACTGAATCTGCAATGATAGTTTTTAGACAGATGGCCCTAATTCTGATCACAGTTTGAAAGTCTTCAGAGCACTGAAGCACTTACTTCCTTCAGGGAGATTTATCAGAGAAATAAAATACCTTTAGTTAGAACTTCTTTGGATTTGTATTTTAAGAAGCCTCAGCCAGCTGATAAAGACAAATTCTCCAAGAGGATCACTTAAAACTGTGACCTTTCCTTTACAAACTTGGAGAATCATTGTTATAGTTGTCTTTTCATGATTGATTTGGTATTTTATAGTATAAAATGGGTCTTCAGGAACACTATCTTCCTTTCAATAACCAGGAATAATTTGCATCATAAATATTACCATATTAGTCTCAGTTTAGAAATGAGGAACAGACCATCAAGCAGTACATGACTTGCTGACTTCCCTTAGGTAAAAGCAGATTGTTGGGTCCCCAATGTTGGGTCCTCCAATAATGGGTCCATGGTCAACAGAGCGAGACTGATACAAAGCGAAGGTCAAGCAAAGCTTTATTTCGCACCAAGCATCAAGAATCAAACCGACCATCAAACAGACTGGTTGGGGACCCTTACAGGGAGGGCGACACCTCCCTGCCTCACAGACTAACTTTTATAGAGCAAAGGCCATGTGGTTGGGCCTGGCCACACACAGGTGGCGAATGAAATTGTAACACACAGAGAAAGCCGCACAGTCATGCTAGGTCACACATAAGTGACCAATTGAATTACAATTTACCCTATAGTGGACATTTGAACTAGCCTATCACCTTGGTGAGAATTGGCGCCCAAAAGGCGGGGCCCACACTCCTTGGTAGCTAGGGAGACAGTATGGGCACTTTACTGATTGGATGTCTCCACCTGACTGGACTCATCCCTGCATTCTGGCTGTTATCTCTACCTGACCTGACCCACCCTTGTATTTGGGCTTTGTTACCTGGGACTGGTTTTCCCAGCTTGCTTTTAAATAAGTTCCCCTGGGGTGGGGGGGCAGGGTCAATTTAAGTTTTACTGCATAAACAACAAAATGGCTGTTCAACGGAGGTGGGGCTGCTCTGGCTAAATAGGTCCTTACACAGATGAGGTCACATGATGCCAGATTGCTAGACTGAATTTTAATGATGCTTCCCTTTCTCTCCCTCACCTGAGAAACATGGGCTTTTCACCGATGTCAAGCACATATACATGTAACATCTGAGGGACTCTGGTCTTAATATCATGACAACATCCAGTAAATTAGTTGATGGGCATATATATATATATATATATATATGCATATGTATTTGTTATCAAGTATTATCAATGGCTAAATTCAGTTAAAATCAATTAGATTAAGGGGCGCCTGGGTGGCTCAGATGGTTAAACTTATGCGTTCAGCTCCAGGTCCTGGGATCCAGCCCCACGTTGTCGGACTCCCAGCTCAGCAGGGAATCTGCTTCTCGCTGTCTCCCTGCCTCTCCCCTTGCTTTTGCTCTCTCGGTCTCTTGGATTAAGACAGTTCAGCGCAAAAGGAGTGTGGCCATGCTTTGGAGTTCTCTATCCATATCATCTCTAAAATGCGCAAGTCACTGCAATACCATTTCAATGGAAGGCAAGTCCTTCCTTCAGACCAAATCTAATCTATCTACTTGGAATTCATCCTAGCTTTCTGTTTCAGAAACTCATTATCTTTATTGTTACTAATTCTCCCCTACCTTAACCTCGTTCTCTGCCTAGTTTCTTATGAGCTTAAACAGTTGGGACAGGCTCAAGTTTCTCTCATCTTAACACACACACACCCCTACCTCATTCAACAGCTGTCTCCTCAACTTTCTCCTCCTGCATTAAAACCAAACTTCCTAAAAGGTTTCCCCATATTCACTCTCTTCATTTTCTCACTTCTCCACACACACTCAACTCTGGGTAATCTAGCTTAAGCCTCATCGTGCTTCAGAGTTGTTTTCTCACCAAGTTACTACTGGCCTTTGTTTGCTAAATCTGATGGCTACTTCTCTGTCTTTCTTTCTTTCTTTTTTTTTTTTTTACTTCTCAATAGCATTTAGCATTAGTGAGGACTCCCTTTTTCTTGAATCTTTTTCTTCCCTTGTCTGCTTCCATGTCTGCAAGCCTTTTTGGTTCTTCTCCATTCACTCTGGTCATCCCCTTGTCAGTCTCCTTGTCTCTTCTTCCCAAGCCTGAAATATTACTATTCCTCAAGTTTCCTTCATAGGCTCCTTTTTCTTCTCATCGGATTAGTCATCTGTGCTATGTTTGCAGACTCTTTTGGGAAGAAAACACACATTTATGTTTCTGCTTCATATCTCTTCTCCTCAAGGTCTGACTTGGATCTTCACTTTGAAGTTCTCCAGACACTTATCTCAGTTTGGTTTGCCCTCCCTCCAGTACAGTTTAAGACAAAGGCTTACATGAATGAAGTTTGTTTGGGAGGATAGTTACAGAAAGAAGGAGTGGGGGATGGGGGCGCCTGGGTGGCTCAGTGGGTTAAAGCCTCTGCCTTCGGCTCGGGTCATGATCCCAGGATCCTGTGATCGAATCCCGCATCAGGCTCTCTTGCTCAGCGGGGAGCCTGCTTCCCTTCCTCTCTCTCTGCCTGCCTCTCTGCCTACTTGTGATCTCTGTCTGTCAAATAAAATCTTAAAAAAAAAAAAAAAGGAGTGGGGGAGCACAAGTAGTAAGAGAAGGAGGAAACGTGGATATGTGACTGACTGGTAATAACTGTGAACATAGACTAGTAATCACTGTCCCTGTGACTCAGAATTGTCACTCAGAAGGAAGGGAAGCTGGGTCATTATCCACCAGCTCCCAGCACCCATTGGGTGAAGATCGCTCCCCAGGAAATGGTAACTTGAGGCGTTTCTGGGCTGTACCTTTGCTAGGTTGAATGGACTTCCCCAGCTCCTGAGAAAGCCATGAGAAAAGCAGAGATGAGATTCTGTCAGAGTGCAGGGACGTGGTCCCTCCAGCTGCATGGGAATCAAAGGTGAGACAATGAGATAGAAAGCAGGGTCCAGGGGCGCCTGGGTGGCTCAGTGAGTTGGGCCTCTGCCTTCGGCTCAGGTCATGATCTCGGGGTCCTGGGATCGAGCCCTGCATCTGGCTTTCTGCTCAGTGGGAAGCCTGCTTGCCACCCCCGCCCCCCGCCTGCATCTCTGCCTACCTGTGATCTCTTTCTGTGTTAAATAAGTAAATAAAATCTTTAAAAAAAAAAAAGAAAGAAAGAAAGAAGGAAGGAAAGCAAGAAAGCAGGGCCCAAAAACCATTGCTCCAGAGCACTAAAACTGAATGGACTCCTCCGAGACTCACCCTCTTTCTGTGTCCCATTCTCAGGGACTGACTGTGCCGTCCTCTCAGCAGCCCAAACCTGTCACCTGAGCAGCATCTTTGACTCTGCCTTCTTCATAATGTCCTATACATTTTTCAAACCCATCTGATATTTGTTCATCTCCACTAGCACTGCCTTGCTTAGCTGTGAGCTCTTGGCTTTCTGCAATAACCTCCTCATTGATATTTCAGTCCTATTTACATCCATTACCCTTGCTGCAACCAGAATAATCTTTTATTTTTTAATTTTATTCATTTATTTATTTTTAAACAATATTTTATTTATTTATTTGACAGAGAGAGATCACAAGTAGCCAGAGAGGCAGGCAGAGAGAGAGAGGAAGAGAAGCAGGCTCCCCAGCAAGCAGAGAGCCCAATGCAGGGCTCGATCCCAAGACCCTAGGATCATGACCCGAGCTGAAGGCAGAAGCTTTAACCCATTGAGCCACCCAGGCACCCCCAGAATAATCTTTTAAAACATTCATTGGATCATGTCACTTGCATGCCTGAAACTCACTTCTGAATATGGCCCTCAGGGCCCTGTCTGCTCTGACTCCTGCCTATACCCCATCCTCATCTTTTGACATTCCCTACCCCATTGTCTACATTTTAGCCTCCCAGACCTTTTCTTCAGCTCTGCAGGTGTGCCATGTGTTTTTTTATATCTAGATTTTTATGTCTTCTGTGTCTTAGTCTCTTGGGGTTGCTGTAACAAAATACCACACACTGGGTGGCTGGTAATCAACATAATTGTATATATATATATATGTGTGTGTATATATATATATACACATATATATATATAATTTATATTTATATATATGTAAAACTGGTAACATTAGATAAAATAGAAAACTTCATCTTTATAAAACAAAAACACAAGACACACACACATTTCTACTGCATCCATGTAAAGTGTGACATCTTACCAAAAATAAAGAATTTGGATTCTGTCCAAACTCTGGCACAGAGGCACCCTCACAGCAACAATGTCTGGGATCCCAGGAACAGCAGGCCTGGGACGGACTCGATTGGGTCACGCAGAGTTCTCCGGAAATTGTTTAAGTTAAAAAGCAAGAAAAAATGGGGCAGGGGGGATGTGCATAAAGCCAGAAACATTTAGGACAGGTTGCATAGGAGGGTATACCTTGTTTATTTTCATACATGACATTCGTGTACAGCCTGTGAGGAGAAGTACTGTCCCAGTGTTCTTACTTACAGCAGCCTGGTGTTATCAGTGTAAATGTCATCCAAGAGATAATTAAGAAAGAAAAAAGGGAAAAAAACCCCAAAACACAACCCAGCTAGCCAAAGAATAAAAAACAGGAAAACTTATAATCACTTTATAGTGTAAACAAAAAAGAAAATCCACTTAAGTTTTCTGTATAGACTGAAACACGAGGGCAAGGAGATGGGTTTCTAAGTTCCATGGCCGTTCTGGTTCTGAGACCACTGTGGCCCCCACGAGCTACGTAGGCTCCTCAGCACCTGCCCAGAGTCCTCCAGAAAGCAGGTTCTATGTCCCTGCAGAAACACCTGTGACCACCCTGGAAAGAAAGGGGGACTGCCCAGGCATGTTGCTTCCATCCCCCTGGGGTTCCTCCATTCTGACAACTGTTTAGATATTTTTGTGTCAGTTTTGTTTAAACAACAGAAATTTATGGCTCACAGCTCTGGAGGCTGGAAGTCCAAGGTCTGTGTGCCAGCATGGTTAGTGAGGGGTCCTCTTCGGGGTCACAGACTTCTCCTTGTATCCTTACATGGTGAGAGAGACTGGGGAACTTTGTGGGATCTTTTCTTTTTTTTTTTTTTTAAGATTTTATTTATTCATTTGAGAGAGAGAGAGAGGGAGAACAGAGAGAGAGAAGCAGACTCCCCACTGAGCAGGGAGCCCGACGCGGGGCTCAAGCCCAGGACCCTGAGATCATGACCTGAGCTGAAGGCAGACGCTTAACGACTGAGCCATTCAGGTGCTCCATTTGTGGGATTGCTTATAAAAGTGCCAGTCCTGTTTGTGAGGCCTCTACCCTGAGCCCTGAATCACTGAATTACTTCCCAAAGGCCTCGCCTACTAATACTATCACCTTAGGGGTTAGGATTTCAACATATGAAGGAGTGGGGGCAAACATTTAGACCACAGTGCGTTGTCTTCATGATGGCATTCTTTCTGTCCCCAACCCCCTTCTCTCATTAATTCTTACTCAGGCCTTGGTTTCAGGTTAGATGTCACCTCTTGATGATTATCTGTATCCGCACATTTCCCTCCTGTCTTTTCTTGCATCACCTTATGCTTTCCCTCTGAGAGGACTTACATGATATTATAGCTGCCTATTTACTCATTCATCTGTATCCCTCTATAGACTATGAGTCCTGTGAAAGATCTATTTATGCCTTATTCACCATTTTATACCCAATGCTTTCCATAGTGTCCTTGACATATATGGTTCTCAATAAATACTGTGAATCGTTGAATCAATATCTAATAGAGCCTTAACAGAGCCTTAATCTAAACTAAAGTGTTAACAGAGCCTTAATCCTAACTGTGTGATAGAGTCCTATAATACTTCCCAGAAAAATAAAGAATTCAACTAGTTCTTGAGGGTTTGGAAAGACTTCTTAGATGGTGAAGAGGAAAGATTTTCCAGGCTGTCAGTTTATATAAAAGAGGTAAACTGAGGCAAGCTCAAATTACCAAAAATTGAGTTTATTCAGGAATAACAGTGGAATTGCAACTTGGGACACTCAAACTAGCAATCTTCAGGCGAGTCCACTGAGGGTTTAAGGCAGGCTATATTTATGGGAAAGGAGTGCAAAGAAGGGGGAGTTTAGCTAGAGTCCAAGTAGCAAGCTCATTGGCTTGAGGGAGGGAGGGGTTCTTGGTGGATGTTCATTGGTCAAGGGATAGGTTTCAGTATTCTATATATCAGGCATTTATGGGAAATCAGTCACTCATCCTTAAGTTTTATTTTCCTGAGGGTGCATGAGTAAGATTCTCCATATCATATTCTGTGGTTCTTTTATAGATTTAAATCCTTTCACAAGACAGAGGGAATAGGATTTGTAAAGGCCCTGAGGCAGGAGCAGCCTGTCTTGTTCAGGAAACAGAGTATAGTTTCAGTGGTGAGAGCACATAGTACTTGGTAGGGCCTGGTAACAATGAGGCTGTTATTATACACTGTGGCCAGATTGCTAAAAGCCTTGAATGATTTTGGGTTTAAATGAGTAGGAAAAGATGGAACCATTGAGGAGATTTTAACAGGAAAGTAGAGTAGTCATTTAGGTTTTAGAAAGATAATCCATGGGACAGCTGGGTGGCTGAGTGGGTTAACCATCCAACTCTTAGTTTTGGCTCAGGTCATGGTCTCAGGGTCATAAAATGGAGCCCCACCTCAGGCTCCATGCTCAGTGAGGAGTCTGCTTGAATTCTCTCCCTCTCCCTCTGCCCCTTCCCCTCTCTCTCTTAAATAAATAAATACAACTTTTTAAATAATTCATGACAACAGAGTAATTTTAGGTGGGAGAAAAACAAAAGTAAGGAGTTCAGTGAGGTCACAATTACAGTAGATAATGAGGTCTGAAAGTGGCCGTTGGGACAAAGAAAAGGACTGGATTTGAGAGACCTTTTAGAGGTGGACTGGACAAGAACTCTGTGACCAACTGGATATAAACAGTGAAAGAGAAGCAGTGTATACCAACATTGAAATTTGATGCTAGGGAGGATAATGATGTCACTAACTGAACTGGTGAATATAGTTCAGTTTTAGATAAAATGAGTTTAAAGTGCTCAGGAGACAATCAGCAGGAGATATTGAGAAGGAAACTGGTGATTTGAGTCTGGAGATTAGGATTGGAAGTTGTGGGAGGCTGAATAATGGCCCCCAAAGGAATCTAGACTTTAATCTCTGGAACCTGTGAATGTTACCTTATATTGCAAAGGGGACTTTGCAGATGCCATTAAGTTTGGGATTCTGAGATCCAGGTGGACCTTAAATGTAATCACAAGGATCTTTATAAGAGTGAGGCAGAAAGAGATGTGACTATAGAAGGGGGAACAGGAAGCAATGACAGAAGCAAAATGTTGGAGTGTGCGAGGAAGACATCATAATCCAGTGAATGCAAGAAGCTTCCGAAACTTCTGTAAGCTAGAAGAAGCAAGGAGGGATTTCTCCCCTACAGCCTCCAGAAAAACAGCCCTCCTGACATCTTGACTTTATCTCAGTGAAACTGACTTCAGACTTTTGCTCCAGAATTCTAAGAAAATAAATGTGTATTGCTTTAACCAATCAAATTTGTGGTAAACTTGTTTCAGCAGTTAAAGGAAAATAATACAGAGGGATTGTTCATGGGATAATTGGCAAGAAGCACCTAGAATAAAATCATCTAGGGAGAGAGAGCATGTAGGATAAGGAGCTAGAAGGACCCCAGAAGGGATCTTGGAGATCAACTCTTAACCTTCAGAGACAGACTTCCCAAAATTCCCATTCTATAATATGACAGACTAGATATCCTGAATAATCCTCTCACTGAGGACAACTGAAAATAGCTGACCAAGTATTTTTTAGTCCTTTGAAATGCATTTTATGCTGACAGCAAAGTAAGAAATATTTAGAGGTCAGGAACTAAATGCAAGTGGGGACCCAGGAAGTAAGCAAAAACCTGGTGAGGTCTTTGCCAAATGAATGCAAAGGTTAAGGTGTGCACAAAGTGAGAAATCTAAGCGTAGACCACTCTGCTTAAATCTGGATCCCCCCAAAACTACTTTTGTGTAAAGATAAATTACAAAGAAACCTGCTCCATCACCCAACATTCCCCAGCAAATTGCAAGGAAAATTACCTGCCTTGAGAGTTCACTGTGAATTGCAGGAGAGAAAAAACTGAGAATTTGTAACATAGCCAGCATGCCCACGGCTTGTAGCCCAAATTTACACTATACCTGGGAGTCCAAAAACATGAAGTCAAGAATTAAATTTAAAGTAAACCTTAATGTGTAGTTTCTAGGCACCTAGAAGAAACAGATACAAATCTGTTCCAAAGGAACGCATCTCCAAAACAAAGGCTTCAAAGAATTCCCATCTGTAAATTCTAAAGAAATATGTGCTCATGGTCAAATCACAAAATACAAAAGAAAACTATAAACCACAAACCAGGGCCAGCAGAAACAACAAACACAATCAGACTATAAAACATTAGCAATTGGAATTAACAGGCATGAAATATAAAATATGTCAAATATGTTTAAAGAAGTAAGAGAAAGAATTGTAAATATACATAAAACATGACCCAGGAGATTTGAAAAAGGCTCAAAAGAACTTCTAGAAGTTTAAAATATAGACATACCTTAGAGATATAGTGGGTTTGGTTCCAGACCACCTCAATAAAATGAATATTGCAATAAAAAAAAATCAAAGGAATTTTTTGTTTTCCTAGTATGTATAAAAGTTATGTTTACACTATACTGTAATCTATTAAGTGTACAAGAACATTATGTCTTTAAAAAAGTACATACCTTAATTTAACAATACTTTATTGCTAAAAAATTCTAACCATCATCTGAGCTTTCTGAGTGAGTTGTAATCTTTTTGCTGGTGGAAGGTCTTGCCTTGATATTGATCGCTGCCGACTGCTCAGGGTGGTGGTTACTAAAGGATGAGGTGACAGTGGCAATTTCTTAAAATAAGACAACAATGAAGTTTGCCCCATCAATGGACTCTTCCTTTCATGAACAATTTCTCTGTACCATGCAATACTGTATGATAGCATTTTACCCACTTTAGAACTTTAAGAATTGGAGTCCAACCTCTCTACCCTGCCACTGCTTTATTGACTAAGTTTGTGTAATGTTCTAACTCCTTCATTGTCATTTCAACAGTCTTCCCAGCACCTTCACCAGGAGTAGGTTCCAACTCAAGAAACCACTTCCTTGCCATCCATAAGAAACAACTCCTGATCAGTTCAGATTTTATCATGAGATTGTAGCAATTCAGTCCCATCTTCAGGTTCCACTTTTAGTTCTAGTTCTCTTGCTATTTTCACCACATCTGCAGCTACTTCCTCCATGATGGCTTGAACTCTTCAAAGTCGTCCATGAAGGTCAGACTCAACTTCTTCCAAACTCCTATTCATGTTGATACTTTGACCTCTTCCCATGAATCATGAATGTTCTTAATGGCATCTAGAATGGTGAATGCTTTCCAGGAGGTTTCAGTTTGCTTTGCCCAGATCCATCATTGTAATCAGTATCTGTAGCAGCTATAGCCCTATGAATGTATTTCTCCAGTAATAAGGCTTGAAAGATGAAAATACTCATTGCTCTATGGGCTACAGAATGAATGTTAGCATGAAAACAACATGTACATGTATATCTCATTGTACATCTCAATTAGAGGTTTTTTGTTTGTTTGTTTGTTTTTAAAGTAGGCTCCCCACCCAATGTGGGGCTTGAACGCCTGACCCTGAGATTAAGAGTCACATGCTCTATCAACTGAGCCAGCCAGGTGCCTCTCAATTAGAGTTCTTGGGTAACTGGGTATGTTGTCAATGAGCAGTAATATTTTAAAGGGAATCTTTTTTTCTGAGCAGTGAGTCTTAGCAGTGGACTTAAAATATTCAGTAAACCATGTTGTAAACATACTGTCATTCAGGCTTTGTTGTCGTTTCTAGAGCACAGGCAGAGGAGATTGAGCATAATTCTTAAGGGCTTTAGGATTTTCAGGATGGCAAATGAGCATTACTTCATCTTAAAGTCAACAGCTGCACTAGCCCCTAACAAGGTAGTCAGCCTGTCCTTTGAAGCTTTGAAGCCCGGGATTGACTTCTCCTCTCCAGCTATGAAGGTCCTAGATGGCATTTTCCTCTGATAAAAGTCTGTTTCATCTACATTGAAAATTTGTTGTTTACTGTAGCCGCCTGAACTAATGATCTTAGATCTTCTGGAGAACTTGCTGCAGCTTCTACATCAGTGTTTGCTGCTTCACCTTGCACTTTTACGTTATGGAGATTGCTTCTTATACCTCACGAACCACGCTCTGCTAGCTTCACACTTTTCTTCTGCACTTCCTCACCTCTCAGAGCCTTCATAGAATCCAAGAGAATGATGGCCTAAGAGAATGTTGTGGCTAATTTGATTTGCTATCCAGACCACTAAGACTTTCTCCATATCAATGATAAGGCTGTTTTGCTTTCTTACCATTTGTGTGTTGCTGGAGTAGTACTCTTCATTCCCTTTAAGAACTTTTCCTTTGCATTCACAGCTTGGCTAACAGGCTCAAGAAGCCTAGCTTTTGTCCTATCTCAGCCCCTGATATGTCTTCCTCACTAAGTTTAGTCATTTCTGGCTTGTGATGACATATGACTCTTTATTTCACTTGAACACTAAGAGCCTATTGTAGGGTTATTATTAATTGGCCTAATTTCAATATTATGATGTCACAGGGAATAGGGAGGCCTGAGGAGAGGGAGAGAGACGGGGAATGACTGTTCAGTAGAATAGTCAGAGCACACATGCTGGTTCATGGTGCCCCAGAAGAATTACATCAAAGTTACATCAAAGATCACTGATCACAGATCACCATAACAAACACAATAATAATAAAAAAGCTTGAAATATTCTGAGAATTACCAAAATGTCACACAGATACATGAAGTGAGCAAATGCTACTGGAAAATGGTGCCAGTAGATGTGCTCAGTTTACAGTTGTCATAAACCTTCAATTTGTAAGAACACAGCATCTGCAAAGTCAATACAGTAAAATGCAGTAAAGCAAGGTCTGCCCAATATTTGAAATAAAAACACAATGGATGGATTTAATAGCGGAATAACCATAGCTGGAGAATGGATTAGGAAAGATAGAACCACAAAATTTTATATATAATGTAGTCCAAAGAGACGGAAAATATGAAAGAAGTTATAAATCATGGAGATATATATAGGAAATATAACAATCATTTAAGTGGAATTCCAGGTAGGCAGTAGATGATGGAAAGGATAAAAGCAATAATTGAAGGGAAAGTGGCTGAGACTTTCCAAGAAATGACAAACCACAGATTCAAAAAGCCCAACAATCCTAATAAGGATAAATAAAAGGAAATTTATACTTAGACACATTCTAGCAAAATTTCCGAATACTATAAGCAAAGAGAAAAAATGTAAAAGTAGCCAGAGGAAAAAGAGTCACATGACTTTTGATAGGACAACAATTAGACTTAACAACTATGAAAGCCAGAAAAAGTTTAAAATCTTCAGTGTGCAGGAAGAAAATTACTGTACCTAAATTTGTATGTGATCTTTCAAGAACAATGGAAAAAGCAGACATCTTCAAATAAGCTAACAAAAACTGAGAGTTTGCCCCCAACACACTCTCACTAAAGGAAATTCTAAAGGCAGAAAGAAAGTGAGCACAGATGGAAGGTTGGAGATGAATAAAGGAATGAGGACCAAGGAAAGTGCTAAATATGTGGTTAATTGTAAATATCAGCTAATAAGAGCGACAACAAGAATAATCTCTTAAGAAGTTAACGAATAACTAGAAGTGAAATACACAACAATCTATTGCCTATAAATTTGGAGGAAGAGTGATCAGAGTTAAAGTATTCTGTATTTTTTATTGTTTGGGAGAATGCTAAAGATATTAAGTATCCAAAGTAGCATAACTACCACTTTAACTAAAGAGGGAAAAAGTAGAAAGAAAAATGCAATCCATACCAAAAAAGTAAATGAGGACAGAAAAAAATATTGGATGTTCAAGACACATAAAAAGCACAAAATAAGATGGAGAAATAAATTCAAATATATCAGGAATTAAAATAACCCAAAATAGGGATATCTAGGTTGTTCAGTCTGTTGAGTGTCCAACTGTTGATTTCAACTCAGGTAATTATTTCAGCATCAAGAGATCAAGCCCGGAGTGGGGCTCTGTGCTGGACTTGGAGGCTGCTTGAGATTCTCTCCCTCTTGCTCTGTGCCCCCCCAACTTCTCTCTCAAATAAATAAATGAATTTAAAAAATAAACAAAAATAGACTACCTGCCCAACTTATAAGAACAAATATTTACAGATGGTATTTGTATATATTGTATTCATATGCCTTCTCTTCTAAAGAATTCAGCTATATTCTTCTATTTAAGTCACATTTAAAACATAAGGATTCAGAAAAATGAGAATAAGAGTGTGAAAAAAATTATACCATACAGACACTAACCAAAAAATGTTGGTGTTGGTATATTAATATCAGACAAAATAGTCTTTAAGACAAAGGCTTTAAAGAGAATCATTTCATTAAGGATAAAATGTTCAGGGGTGCCCGGGTGGCTCAGTGAGTTAAAGCCTCTGCCTTCGGGTCCTGGGATCAAGCCCTGCATCGGGCTTGTTGCTTGGCAGGGAGCCTGCTTCCCTTCCTCTCTCTCTGCCTGCCTCTCTGCCTGCTTGTGATCTCTGTCTGTCAAATAAATAAATGAAATCTTAAAAAAAAAAAGGATAAAAGGTTCAGTTCTACAGGAAGATGTAAGAAGTTCTCTAAACTTGGAAGTATTTAGATCAAGCTAACAAAATTAGTGAGGAGGTAGAAGCTTAGAACAGCACAACTAATAAGCTCGCTCTAATTGAGTAAGTATTTAGAACATTGCACCTAACAACTACAGAATACACATTCTTTTCAAGCAGTATTATGGAGTATTTTTGAAAATTGACCACATGCTGAGTTATAAAGCAAATATCAACACTTATCAAAAGATTGAAATCTACAGACCACAGTTTATGACCATAATGCAATTAAATTAGAAATGAATAAAAGATAACTAGAAAAGGCCTATATGTGGAAAATTAAGATACCTTGTAATTTGAGGGTCAAAGAATTATAGAAATTAGAAAATACTTAGAATGTGTATTGACAAAAGTACTATAAATTAAGATGTATTAGGAAAGATGAAAGCCTAACAATAAGCTAGGAAGCTAGAAAAACAATAATGAGGGACGCCTGGGTGGCTCAGTTGGTTAAGCAGCTGCCTTCGGCTCGGGTCATGATCCCAGAGTCCTGGGATCGAGTCCCACATCGGGCTCCTTGCTCGGCAGGGAGCCTGCTTCTCCCTCTGCCTCTGCCTGCCATTCTGTATGCCTGTGCTCGCTCTCTCTTCCTCTCTCTCTCTGATAAATAAATAAAATCTTTAAAAAAAAAAATAATGAAGTAAAAAATAAATAAAAGAATGGAAGTGATAAATTTAACAGCAGAAATCAATGAAATAGAGAAAAAATACAAAAAAGGATTAACAAAGGCCAAAATTCTTCCTTTGAAAAGCCATTTATAGATAAGTATTAAAACGAGAGAGATCATAATTACAGTTGAGGCAGACAAATGGTTAATAAGAAGGATTATGAACACCTTTAAGGCTATGAATTTGAAAATTTAGAGAAATGTATAAGTCCCTAGAAAAATATAACTTACCAAAACTTTTTCAAGAGGAAATAGAAAATAATAGTCAAAAACATTTTTTAAAGAAAATAAATCAGTTATAAAAAACTGCCCCATCAAGTAAAAATCATGACCAGATCAATTTTTTGGTTGCAGTTTTCCTTTTTGAATGTTTTTTATTGTAATAATTTTCAATCATACAAAAAGGAAGGAAACTTCAATAGTTATCAGCATTTACTTTTCCTTTTCATTCAAACTCCTCCCCCCAACTTTAAAGAAACTTTTTGTTAATTTTTTATCTTTATGGAGGTATAGGTGACACAATGTTACCTTAGTTTCAGGTATAATATAGTGAGTCAAGAAGTCTATAGGTTGTGGTATAACCATATGTCACCTTACAACACTATTACAATACCATTGACTACATTTTTTTATGCTGTACCTTTTATCCCTGGGACTTACTCAGTCTATAACTGGAGGCTCCCCTCCCCTTCTTCCATTTTGCTTATCTTCCATCCCCCACCCCTCTGGCACCATCAGTTCTCTGTATTTATGGATCTGTTTCTACTTTTTGTTTATTTATTCATTTTTTTTTTTTTTAGATTCCACATGTAAGTGAGATCATATGGTGTATGTCTTTCTCAGTTTGACTTATTTCATTTAGCATAATACCCTCTAGATCCATCTATGTTGTCTCAAATGGCACCATCTCATCTTTTTTTTTATAGCTGTGCAATATTCCATTATATAGATAGATAGATATCACATCACATCTTTATCTATTTATCAGTGGACACTGGGTTTATTTCATACCTTGGGTATTATAAATAATGCTGCAGTAAACATGGGGTGCATATATCTTTTTGAATTAGTGTTTCCATTTTGCTTGGGTAAATACTAGCAGTAGAATTACTAGACCATATAGTATTTCTATTTCTAATTAATTTTTTATTTTGAAATAAATTTAGACTTACTGAAAATTTCCAAAAATAATACCAAAAGAGGCACCTGGGTCACTAAGTCATTAAACGTCTGCCTTAGGCTCAGGTCATGATCCCAGAGTCCTGGGATCAAGCCCCACATTGGGCTCCCTGCTTGGAGGGGAGCCTGCTTTTCCCTCTCCCTCTGCCTGCTGCTTCCCTTGCTTGTGTTCTTTCTTTCTAACAAATAAATAACTAAAATCTTTAAAAACATATAAATATATATATATGTATATATAAAAGCAAAGTATATGCATGGCTTAAAAGGAACAAAAGTCTCATTATTCACAAATGATATATGGCCATCCACAAATGATATATGACCAAACATACAAAATCCCACAAATATACAAATGATGAATATTAATGAGAAATTTTAGCAAAATTATTGCTTACAAAATCAAGACAAAAATTAGTTATATTTTTATCCACTAGCAACAACATAATTTGAAAATACGAAATTGAAAATACACCACTTAAACACTATCAACAATATCAAGTATCTGAACTAAATCTAGCAAAAGAAGTACAAAAACTTTATAGAAAAAAGTATAAACTTTTATTAAAGAAACATTGAAGAAATGAAGAGATAAACCATTTCATGGATGGCAGGGCCACCAGAATAGTGCTGGTTTTGGAAGATTCACACTCATGTTGAACTAAGGACAAGATTGGGACTTTAAAATATCCATGGTCCACCACTCATTTGGGTTTCTGCTGCATGTATCAGCCCTGCGCCTGTTCTCACCCAAGTGTGTTCCTACCCAGTATACAGAACCCAAGGGTAGACAGGAGTGGTGGGTTTCCTATACCCTGCAGCATACACTTCTCCCCTCCTCACTGTTACCCCACTTCTACCACAGATTCTGGGCCACATGTGGTCTTTAAAGCCTAATGAGTTTAAGAGAAGACAAGATCAGGAGATGTTCTATGCTCTCACCCAAAAATTCCTGTAAGTAAACGAATTATAGAAATAAATTTCTGTTCACATTTTTCTTCATACTCTGTCTCACATTTGTGGTCATCATCAACAAAACACAGAAACAACTATTTAGCAGCCTGTATTCACAAATGACATGATAGATGATGCAGCCTTATGAATAATTGTATAGCCAGTATTCAATACAGTAAATAGTCCTAGGGAACCTCAGAGGTAAGAAATCCAGGTAGCTTAACTACTAGCAGGTTCCAAAGAGCCATGGCATTGTGAATAGTAACAATGTTGCTACCCTTTTCCTGCTGCGGGACATATTAAATTAACCAGGAACCAATCAGTTGAGGAGAGAAAACATGAAAAGATGGTATCCAGACTCTACAAGGAATCTTCATCTGCACTGTTGGACAACACACAAATACTTTATATCTTTTCTGTCAGTTATTTTTAATCTTCATCTGTAAACCATTATTCCTCGTTTTACTTTTATGGTTGCCTTTAAATAGTCTGCTTATGGACATAACAAATGATTGTAATTTTTTTTCTATATGTTTTTGTCTCTCAGTTGATTACAGACCCCAGTCATTTCTCCCTCCTTCCTTTCCTCCCTCTCTGCCCTGCCCCCTACTGCCCCACCCTGACAATAGAAAGGCTTCAATGGAATCTTTCCATCATTTACTCCTTGTTACTAGATCAGGATTTGTTTTCAAGTTTCTGTCAAGGATTGCTTCCACTACAAAGTCCTGGTCTTCTATATCAGCCAGACCCTCAAAACCACTTTATTTTTTGGGTTCTTGAGTACCTCCCCCTCTCTCATTTTATTCTGTAGCTATTCTAAACTTCAAGCTCTTTTCCTCATATTTTGGTTAAAAGTTATTCCCTTCCCCCATTTGTAATAAGTGAATTTTTCTCCTACCTAATATATACACACATACACTCCCACTTCCTGATAAACCCCCAACTTTTATCACCATCAGTTATCTTTTCCTACTCTTTCCTTCCATTTCCCTGTAAGTAGTGTGTGATTCACTATGATTAAATACTCCAGTGTGTTCTGATTAAATCCCCTCCTGCCTAATGAGGAACCTCATGTTCTCGACCACCCTCCCTCCTTCCTTATCTCTCTCTCTCTTTCTCTCTCTCTCTTTCTCAGACACACCAGTCTCCAACTTCCCCCTCTCTGAATATTCTCTCCTCCCAATATAACAAGTTAAAAAATGTTAACACTAAACAAATGAACAAACAACTCTTCCTCAATCCAGTGTCCCTCCCAAAACCATGCCACCATATCCTATTGTGAACCACATGTCCGCAGCACCATTCACAGAATCAGCATGATGAGTAAGGTCTCTGAGGATTGATTATTGCACAGCTGGAGCAACTGCCTGCAGTGTCCCCCTTCAAATTATCTCCTTCCCTTATGGTCATTCTTCTTAGAAAAAGGGAGAGAAGCTCTCCTTGCTGTTTCTTCTTCCTCATCTTCTATTCACCCTTTACCTGTCTGTAATCTGACTTCTGCCCCAACCACCTCTCTGTAATAGTTCATGCTCAGGCCAATGGTTTCTTATCATCAAATCAAATGGACATTTTTTTGCCTTTATCTTAATAACCCATGGTTATTTGAAGTTGTAGACCATTACTTTTTTCAAACTCCTTTAACTTTCATCCTCTTTTAATTTTACTTCATCTTACCTTGCTGGCCAGTCCTCCTCAAATTCCTTCAAGAACTTTGGTCCCCTGGGCCCAGTTAGGATCTCAGTGTTCTCTGGGTTTATGTCCTAGAATCTCTATCCCTTCACCTTTTCCAGTTTGCTTGGGTGACATAGTGGAAATGCTTGGCTTTTCCTATAGTGGGGTCACATTTTGAAATAGGGGGTCTGGGGAGGAGATGGAGAGGAAGATTCTAAAGTCTAGTGAAGGTATAATATAATTTACCCTTTGAATAGTCCATGAGCACAGTATAGCACCATCTCCTGTAAGTTCAGATAGTTTTTCCTTCAACTTTGGAAGAGATTATTGAGTTTCAGCTAAGAACTCAATTTGGGTTTAGGACCATAAATGTTAAAAAAAAAAAAAAATATTGAGGCACCTGGATATCTCAGTTCATAGAGCATCTCACTCTTGATCTCAGGGTCATGAGTTTGAGCCCCATGTTGGGTGTAGAGATGACTTTAAAAAAGTTGGTCTCTTTAAATAAGAGACCAACAGTCAGTATAGGGGAATGTTCAGCACAGGGAATCTGAAATCTGCTAAGAATTCTGCCTCTCATATCGTGTTGGTTTTGGGATATATGCTGTATGACAGGAATGGTGGGAAAAGTCCTGTCATTTTAACTATCGATTTTCTTTATCCTTTTTGTTTTCCCAAAGATATATAGTTAGATTTGCATAAGCAAAATATGCATGTATACTCTGCTACCTGTACACAAACAACTCTCTTGTCTGTATCTTCAGTCTGGTCTTCTGCAACAAGGCCCCCAGGCTGGAAATCCCCTTTACAGGCTGATTGTCCCTTCATACGAACACTCTCTACACCAGACTCAAGACAGTGACAGTGCAGTAGGTCCTTTCAATGTGATGGTTAATGTTGTTTAACTTGTCTACCCAGTAGGGGGCACCTGGGTGGCTCAGTTGGGTTAAGCAATCTGACTCTGGGCTCAGGTCTTGATCTCAGTGTCCTGAGTTCAGGCCCTGTTCTGGGCATGGAGACGACTTAATAAAATAAAATAAAAGTAAAGTTAAAAAAAAAAAAAAAAAGTCTACCCAGTAATTATTTCATTGGGGAATGTACCACCATTGTAGTTTTTTATTATTATTGAAATTTATAATTTAAAGGCTCACACTCTGCAGTTACATGTTAACTTGTAAATTTTTGCCTGGTAGAGATGCAAACAGTTCTGTCCCATAGAAGAGGTAATCCCAAGATTTTATTGCTCTTAACACTTACCAGATCTGTCTTTAACTTGAAAGAATAAAAAGCTAATTTTGATTTCTCTCCTGATGGCCTCTATAAACCCCCTATTCCTCAAGTCTCTTAGAACCAGCTTAACTAAATTACTGGTTCCCTTATTATTTAATAAGTTAAATTCTTTGACCAGTGTTCATTCTATATTAATATGAGACTTAAAAATTATGCTTTGACCCCATGCTGCTACTGATAAATTATTTTCCAAATCACTGATCTGATCATGTTATTTCTCTGGTTATTTACCTTAATGGCTTCCTGGAGCTTTACAGACTGATGTTGATACTCCTTAGCTTGCTATTTTCTTGTCATTCATGCCCTGGGCCCTGCCTTCTTTCCTTTCGTTTTCTTAAAAGGACTTTATTTATTTATTTCTCAGAGAGAGAGAGTGCACAGCAGCGGAACAGCAGGCAGAGGGAGAAGCAGGCTCCCCACTAAGCAGAGAGCCCGATGTGGAACTCGATCCCAGGACTCTGGGATCATGACCTGAGCTGAAGGCGGACCCTTAACCGACTGAGCCACCAAGGGGTCCCACCCTGCCTACCTTTTTAGCCAATCTCTTGCCACCCCTCACAAAGACTCTGTGTTCTAACCACAGACACAACTAAGCAAGCAACACTTTCTGCCTGCGTGCTGCTTTCTTCATCTGGAACTCCTCCCCCATTCCATCCTCGCTTACTTATCTTACTTATCCTTCAAGACTCAGCCCAGGTATCACAGGTATCACTGTAGAGACCTCCCCTGAGCACCTTCCCAGGTTAGGTGCTCCTCTCCTGTGCTGTCCTTACTGCTTATCGCTATGCCCACTACACTCTACGGTGCTTCAATAACCTGCCTGTTTCTGCGACTAAAGCTGAATTGTTAGCTCTTGAGCTAGGAACTGAATTGAACATCTCTTAAGTACTTATGCTTCAACCGTGCTATTAAGAAAATGATCTATTTACCTCATCTGCCTCAGCCAAGAATAAATTCTCATAGTCCAAATATGTTGAGTTTATTGCCAACCATGTGCTAAACATAAGCAAAGTTCGATGGAGCTTCTTTCCAGTGACACCAGCTCCTAAACTTAACCACTATTACCTACATTATGTTTCTTGATTCCTTCTTAATGTTATAGTCAGTGGAAGAAAGTAATAAATTTTTTAATCATGCCTTTGTCTAATAGAGGCTGTTCCATGCTTTACAATCATAAGCTTCCCAATTATATACTCATTAAAATATTCAGAATTTTATTGAGACTTCAAGTTTTGCCTAGAGCCAAAAGAAATAGTATTTATAAGCATGAAAGTAGCCCCTTTCCTCCCCTCCCCAAGATATCTAGAGGAAATTCTCTCTTCCTGGTTTTAAGGCCAAGGCTTCCACCGATGTTAAGTGTTCATGGCCCTGTGATAATAGTGTGTGCCGTGGCCTTACCCAGCGTATCATGTGGGCCTCAACTAGACTTTCCTCTCCACCCCTTCACATTGTGGCTCATCTGCCCACGAGATATTTCATTGTGTGATTTCCTATTGACAAATGTCTATCTTGTGCTTTTCTAAACTTTTCTGTCTGGAGGAAGTTTGTTCCCTTTGGCAGAAAACACTATTCATGAGAAAAAAATTCTAATGAAAAGAATCCTAGACTTCAGTGCTGAGTGTCAGCAACCTAAGGAAAAGGACAACTTTGTGAGGATTAGAACTTTTTATGTGTGGTCGACTTCAGCCTCCAACCAAAGCAAAGCAAAGCCGACATCAGGGTAAATCCTCTTATGCTTTAACTCACTCTGAACCACTCCCCAGGTGTCAAGGTTCAGGGTAAAATGTGTTCAGTCTCTGCCCTGAAGTGCTTTCAGCCTCTAAATCTTTGAAAGAGTATTTTACTCTTTCATTGCAGGTTAGAAAAGCATTATCAGGAAAGGTGAAATAGAGTTACTTTCGAGTCTCTTGCTAGGTTCCTTATTTCTCTAGATAAGCACCTCCTCCTATGAATGGATACTTCTCAGAAGATTTTAAAAACAAAGTCTCAGGTGATATAAATTTTTTGCCTATTTGCAGTGGGATTGGTTGGATCAGCGGTTCTCAAAGTAAGTTCTGAGGGTCCTAAGGGAAATCCCTTAGGATCAAGGGAGCTAAGTAGATGGGGCTTCCCACTCCAGTTTCAATAGGAGCAGCTCTGTTTCTGTCCATTTTATATAAATTGGGCTCTAACACATATTTGAAAAAAGAGTTCTACTGTTAAAGATAGGCTTGAAAAAGAAAACAGAACTAGAAGACTTTATCTGGATTGAGTAATTAGCTTACACTGCATGAAGATAAAGTAGGCTTAAGACACTGATATTGCTGCTACTGCAAAGCGGTGACATATTTATTTTTTTACTCATTATACTACAGATAACCGTGGAACTTCTCCTCTATGCAAAGCAGTGTGCTAGGTGCTGGAATAGAACTGCAAAAATAGGCATGTACCTGCCTCATGGACTGTGTAGTCTAGTGGAAAGACGGACAACAAGTAATTAGTGTGCATTATGATAAGTAGGTGTGTGGGGGGAGGAGGGAGTGAAGAAAAGCTTCTGAATGTTAGCAAAGCAAATGTAAAGAAGTGGGAATGTTCAGGAAATGGGACTTGAATATGTAAAAGCCTGTTAGTGAGAGAGACCACGGCTCTCTTAAAGAATTGGAGGGAAAATGTATTAATTCTGGAGTGTAGAGTGCAAATTAGAGAAACCTTATAAGGTATCTTAAGGGGCATAGACATTAACTTAACTTATGGGAAATAATTAACTTATGGGAGATAGCAGGTTAAAAGAGATTTCTGTTTTTAAAAGCCACTCTGTAGGGTGGAGAGTGGAATGAAGAGGAGCAGAGTAGGAAACTAGAGGAGAAGGGTATTAGAGTGTTCTGAGATATGAGGGTTCCCAGGTTAAGGGATGTGTAGTGAGATGGGGCCAGAGATAATGCAGCATTAGTTTCCACTGGGCCTAATGATTGATGGGTTGGGAGCTGGGTATGGAAGAGGAAGTGTCAAGGATGCTATTCAGTTTTCTGGCTCAGGCAACTGAGTGGATAGTGGAGCCATTCATAGAGACAGGGAACTCAGGGGGAATTCCACATACATGTGAGATCCTACAGTATTTGTCTTTTTCTGATTTATTTCAGTTGGCATAATGCCCTCAAGGTTCATCCATGTTATTGCAAGATTTTCTTCTTTATAAAAGATAGCTTAATAGTATTCCATTGTGTATATATACTACAATTTTTTAAACCATTCATCTGTTGATGGGTACTTAGGCTTTTTCCATAACTTGGCTATTATCAAAGATGTTGCAGTGAACATGGCAGGGAGTGCAGAGGGAAGATATTTCTTTGAGTTACTGATTTCATTTTCTTTGGGTATATACTCAGAAGTAGCATTGCTGGGTCATTTGATGGTTTCGTTTTTAATTTTTAAGAAAAATTTTTATTGAAGTATTGTTGACATACCACATTATATTAATTTCAGGTGTACAACATAGTGATTTAACAGTTCTATACACATTAAGCTGTGCTCACCATGATAAGTATAGTTACCATCTGCTACCATATAACATTGTTACAGTATTATTGACTATATTCCCTATACTGTGATTTTCATCTCGTATTGTTTTATAACTAAAAATTTGTACTCTTAATCCCCTTCACTTATTTCACTCATCCTCCCCCCCAAATTTTTAAATTTTTGTGGAACATGCTTATTGTTTTCCATAATGGCTATGCCAATTAATATTTCCCCCAACAGTGCATAAAGGTTCTATTTTCTCCCCATCCTCACCAGCATCTGTTATTTCTTATCTTTTGATGATAGCCACTCTTACAAGTGTGAAGTAATATTGCAGTTTTGAGTTGCATTTCCTTAATAATTAGTGATGACCAGGGGTGCCTGGGTGGCTCAGTGGGTTAACCCTCTGCCTTTGGCTCAGGTCATGGTCTCAGGGTCCTTGGATTGAGCCCGGAGTCAGGCTCTCTGCTCAGCAAGGAGCCTGCTTCCCCCTCTCTCTCTGCCCGCCTCTGTGCCTACTTGTTCTCTCTCTCTCTCTCTCTCTGCCAAATAAATAAATAAATCTTTAAAAAAATAATTAGTGATGATCAGCACTCTTGTGACAAGAGAAAAATTATTTGTGACAGAAAAGATTACTTGTAATTTATAGTAATACCCAACTGATTCCAAAAAAAGTTCTCTGTTTGGTGAACAAAGTGATGGATGTGAAGGTACAAGATTAAGAGAGGTCACTAAATTGTTCTGCATTAGAAAATTTTTATTATTTTTTGCAGGAAGTAGAGGGGGAGGCAGGGACAAGGAATAATGCTGTGATATCTAATAATGCTCTGATATGTGAGGGCAAGATAAAAGGGAGAAGAGATCACCAAGAGGGAACTTTGGGGTGGGGGGGGGAGAACTGAGATATTTAATAGCAGTTTTCATTAAAGTTTGCCAAGTGGTACTTGATTAAAACCTTTCATGCATCTCTCCATGAAATCTACAATAATGTCTTAGAAGTTAAATTTGTACTTGTTGAGTCTGGAAGGGCTGAGTCCTACTCAAGGTGTCTGTAAGCCCAGGACAAGGCTGTCTTTGAGGCCCAGGCATATGTGGGTCACAATACTTAAAAATCAGCAACTTCTCCTCTGGCTGAAGATATGCAGTTTTTTGTTTTTTGTTTTTTTTTTTTTTTTTAAAGCAGAATGTAGGAACAAACACCTGGAAACAATCATCCTTGGGTCCAGAACAACACAGCTCAGCTCTGAAGGATGAAAATAGAGTTTCATCTGGCAAGGTACACAAAATCCAGAATATTTCAGCTTAATCCGTAACTTCCCTACGTATCTTACAAAGGGTTATAGAACTTCCACTCCACATCTTCCTGATCTGGACAATGTCACTTGTTCAGAACATGTACCTGATGCTGCAAAATTTGTATGAAAAGTCAAAGAATAAAACAGTATTCAGGAAATCCTAAGGCAGAGACTTTCAATTGATTATTGGGAACTCTCTCCATGTCCAGAAAATCAGCAGCAGTTTTTGGAGCTCATTGTGAGGTGATGGGGTAATGGGCTAGATTTTCAGAGCTTCCAATGATCTGTGGTCCCATTCGGCTCCATGGCCTTACTTTCCCACAGTTCTCTTTGCTTTTCCACAGTAGAACGGGGCCTATTGGGAAGAAGTAGCTTTTAAGGAAAAGATCACAGGAAAATACATGCCTTGAAAAACTGATAGGAGTGGAAATTGGATATAGATTAAAGAGGACAGAGCTGAGGAGAGAGTCCGGGAGGTTTTAAGATCTGAAAGCAGTGTGCAGTGCACGGCTTTGAAATAATGGCTACTCGAATGAACAAAGCTGCAGGAATGTGTTGTGGGAAGTTCATTGCTTCAATTGCTGCCGCTTCTAGAACAGCTACTATTTTAATCGGACAACCGCTTTCTGTAGGATGACTAACAGGTACAAATGAGTGGATGGAGCGCTACAGCAAGGATAATATAAAGATAGTCCAGAACGCTCCACAGTGAGTCATCACATGAGCCAACTCAAAAAATTGAGCATTATAATGTAGAGGAAAGAACATAATTAAGATTTAGGGTCAAATGGCCTAGATGAAAAGCCAAGTTCTGGTACTTGCTACCTGTCTAGTAGTAGGTCACTTAGTTCTTCTGAGACTCAATATCCTCTTTTTTTTTTTTAACCCCTAAGATTTATTTATTTGTTTTAGAGAGAGAGAGAGAGAGAGAACAGGGTGGAGGGCCAGAGGGAGGGGGAAGAGGAAGACTTCCCGCTGAGCACGAAGCCCAGCTGGGGGCTTGATCTCAAGACCCTGAGATCATGACCTGAGCCGAAACAAAGTCTGAGGCTTAACCGACTATACCAACCCGAGCACCCCTGAGACTCAATATCCTCTTATATGAAATATGTCACATGACTATTATGAGGCTCAATGAATATAAGATACACATGGAAGAAGTTTTAAATTTTTTTTAAGATTTATTTATTTATTTGGCAGAGAGAGAGCACAAGTAGGCAGAGAGGCAGGCAGAGAGAGAGGGGGAAACAGGCTCCCTGTTGAGCAGAGAGCCCAATGCGGAGCTCGATCCCAGGACCTTGAGATCATGACCTGAGCTGAAGGCAGGGGCTTAACCTACTGAGCCACTCAGGCACCCCTTAAATTTTATTTTAAGATTTTATTTATTTATTTGACAGAGAGAGGGAGAGTGAGCACAAGCAGGGGGATCAGCAGAGGAAGAGGGAGAAACAGGCTCTCCCCTGGGCAAGGAGCCTGGTGTGGGGCTTAATCCCAGGACCCTTGGATCAGAGCCTGAGCCGAAGGCAGACACTTAACCAACTGAGCCACCCAGGTGCCCCAAGTTTTTTCTTAATTACAAAAGTATACATGTCTAATGCAAGAAACCAGGAGAACAGAAAGACAAAGGAAAACACCAAACACCAGTGAGAAAAGATAGTATTTCAATATGTTTTCTATCTTTTTTTATATGTATGCATACACACATATAGCACACACTTTCTTTTATACAAAAAATAGCATTTTGACTGTGCATACTTTTTTTTTTTTTGGTAGCCTACATTTCCACTGAGCAATATATTGCAAAATATTTCCTATGTCAATAGTCATCTGCTACATGTTTAGGAAAGCATATTTATTTATTTATTTATGGAAAGCACTTCTAAAACTGTAAAGGGCCATTCAAATATGAGTGATTATTATTAAAATATAAATGAATGAATATACTTATCTCTCCCTCAATATATACAAAACCCTAAGCATCCAAAAAGTCATCCTGTAGCATTCTTTTGACAATGCTCTAACTCATGCTTCAGGTGAATAAGATTGTTTTTGTCTATTTATCATTTTGTCTGTTTCTTTTCTGGTCTTTACTTTCTAATACCTAGGAAGATGAAAGTTGTGTATTTTATTTTAAATGCTTTTGATTTATTCTCCTCAAGTTTGCTTTGGCAATGATGTGTGGATTCGGTTGGGAGAGGCTACATGTATATCAGGATGCTTCCCATTAACATAATTTAAAAATAACTATCCTGAAGTCTGGACTCACTGTCCCTTTGTTTTCCCATAATGAATATATATGCTTTTTCTGTGTACGCAACTAGAAAATAAATTGCGACTCTGCTTTAGAAATGGTTAAAATGTATAACTGGATAAGTTAATTTGGTGGGAGGATATTTTGCCCATCTTTCCCTATCATGTATGACCTGGATTGAGATTTGGGGGATGTGGGTTCTCCTTCTGACTCTGTGACTATTCATGCATGGTGGGCAAGCCACTCACCCTTCCTCAGCCTTGGTTTTCTTCTCTGTAAGAGGTCAAGAGTAGAAGACATCACTCTAAGGCCACATTTGGAGAGCTGGGTGAGCGTTCTGATGGCATACCGGAGATAAGGTAGACAGATTTGCCCTGGAGCAGCTCTAATTAGTTTTTAAAATATTGGAACCTTCTGTATCACTTATTAAAATTAATACAGGTGCTTCAAAGTACCCTTGTTCCCTAAATCCATAGCTTTCCATTTACCTGGTCCTTCCTCCTGGATCCTCAAACTCGTTCGAATTCTAGCAACTCCCGGGACCTCTAGCTAGCGTCCATCATGTTTGCTTAGTGCCTGACTTATCCAGTTTTAAACTATTTTGAACATCACCTCTGGATATAAATTCATTTGCGTCCCCACTTCACACTGTGTGTGGCTCATGATAGAGTTAAATCATTATCCCTGTGACTAAATCCTCTGAAGTTCACAGAATTGTAGACTGTGTTTGAATTGGGCCATTCTTGTATGTGGAAGATGAAAATAAAGTGAGAACCTTAAGTGAACTTTGTGAAATTTTAGCAACTTTCATGTAAATTAAGGTAAAGTTGATACTTTTATTTTCCTAAATGTGTTCGGTTGTTTTTATCATTTTAGAAAGTAAAGTGAATTTTTTAAAAAGCTTAGTTCTAGACTTCAAAATAGCAGGACAAGGGAATGTATTCTTTTTTCTTTAATCTTTATTGAGGTGTAAATCACATACCATAAAATCCACCCCATTTAAAGTGTACTATTCAGGGGGCGCCTGGGTGGCTCAGTAAGTTAAGCATCTGCAGGTCAGGTCATGATTCCAGGTCCTGGGATGGAGTCCTGCATTGGGCTCCCTTCTTAGTAAGGAGTCCACTTCTCCTCACTCTCTGCCCCTCCCCCCTGCTCCTGCTTCTCCCTCTCCCTTTGCTCCTTCCCTGGGCTCATTCTCTCGCTCAATAAATAAATAAATAAATAAAGGGTGCTATTTATTGGTTTTTATATATTTGCAGAGTTGCACAACCATCATTACAATCTAATTTTATTACCCTAAAAAATCCTGTACTCGTTAGCTGCCACTTCCCATACGTCCTCCCAGGAGCCACTTGCAACCCTTAAGTTAAGTTTCTATCTGTCTCTATGGATTTGCCTATTGTAGATATTTAATGTAAATGGAATTGTGTAACATTTGATTGTGACCAGCTTCTTTCACTTAAGATAGTTTTTAAGGGTATGAGTGTATTCTTTTTTTGGGGGGGGATATGAGTGTATTCTTGATATTAAAATAAAATTGAAATCAGAAGCGATCCTGGTCAAAAGTTTGAAGACATAATAGTGTTTGGTTTTGATGTCCTCTGCCCTCTTCTACTACATCGAGCTCCTCCCCACCACCCCCAGCCCTTCCCTCCCCAGGCAGTTTCCCAGTTCTAGTCTTATCTCCTCTCCCACAAACAAAGCTCTTGTCAAGTACCTCCATCTGTGGAGCTCTGTTCTATCTCAAATCTCATGAACTCTTTCGAGAAGTAAGGAATCATGAGCACTGGGGACTTTGTATGCTACTTTCCCCTATTGTAATCACTGTAGTTTTCATTTTAGATGCTTAACGGAGGGCTGGGCTCTGCATTGAGCACATTTTTTTTTTAATAGCTCATTTTAGGTAATTCTTTTTTTTTTTTTAAGATTTTATTTATTTGACAGACAGATCACAAGTAGGCAGAGAGGCAGGCAGAGAGAGAGGGGGAAGCAGGCTCCCTGCTGAGCAGAGAGCCCGATGCGGGACTCGATCCCAGGAACTTGGGATCACGACCTGAGCTGAAGGCAGAGGCTTTAACCCACTGAGCCACCCAGGCGCCCCTTTAGGTAATTCTTTATAAATAAGAAGGTGTACGTTAATATTTTAATTTCACGGAGGGGAGAAGTTCAGATAAGTAACTTCCCCAAAGCAGTCCATCTATCAAATGGCAGAATCACTATGTCCATCCAGATGTATTTGATATTAAGGTCCATCCTCTTAATTACTGCATTTCATAGAGTTTAACACACACAGTTTTCATATTCCAGTGTCTCTGAAATTGGGATGCCTCTAATACTGATGGTATTTTATTACAAGTGGCATTGGTTTTTCTTTCTCAGTGGCCCATAGAAGAGTGGTACATCTTACAATTGTTTCTATCTTTGTTTTGACAAAGGTGGTACTACATTATATTGCTTCCCTAGAAAAATTAACCTTGAAGAATGAAATTGAAAGCATTAGAGACAGAGTTAGGAGAAGAGGGAGAAATGGGTTTTGAGGGGAAATTCTCCCCTCAGCATAGACATGAATCACATAATACAGAGGCCGACCTGCTTCCTCTGTGGATAAAAGCGACCTGCTAAATCCCATCCTCATTATGCCTCAATCACAGACAATTATGCTACTTTGAAACCTACAAGTTTTTTCGTCTCCGTCTAAAGCAGTGGTGGTCCTGTAACATCAGTTAAAGAGGGGTCAGAGTTACTCAAATTGACTTAATTGAATTTAATTTTTAAAACAGTATGAACCTCTTAAAGGATAACGTTCCAACTCCGAAACGGTTGAGAAATCATTGACCTACTGCAAATTTATATTAGGATATTAGATGCATACTTGCAATGTCTCATGTATTTCTGTAGTTTCTTCTCATACTTTCTGCCCACAACATTTTTGACAAGAAAATGAATATAAACGTTTTTGCCCAAAGAATTTCCTCCCGCTATTTTGCTTTCTGTTTACTGGCAGAGGCATTTTAAGTGGAGGGCCCTGTGACCTTTTCAGAGCAGAATGAGAGTTAAGTAGAAGGAAGGAGGCCAGAGAGAGCTGGTAAGTATTCACTTACAGTTTAGGTAGGTGGTTGTTCATCTGTTCTTTCTTTCGTTCTTTCTTTCTCTGGATCCATGTCCCAGGACTGTAGGTTTTCGTGTCCTACGTGGAGATTCACCCAGCTGAGCTAAAGTCAGGACTTTTTTTTTCCTGGACCTGTCCCAAATTAGAAACTTAAAAGGAGAGGAAGAAAAAGATGGGGGGGGGGGGGGCGGGTAGAGAAGAAGAGGGGAAAGGGACAAGAAGGTGGGGAGAGGGGGATGTCACGATCAGGTAGTGTTTTAAAAGCTCCCTCCTGTTGCTGTGAGACCAGATTGGAGGATTGCTCCTGAAAATAAGGCTAAGACATGGATTCTTGTCCCAGCTTTACTTTATCAGATGTTGGATGACTGAGGCAAAGCATGGATCTTGGTTTTCTAGTGAGATTAATTTTGTCTCTTCTATCTCACTTACAGTTGTTATGAGATTCAAATAAAATGATGCATATAAAAGTATTTTTGAAGAAGCTCAAAAAAGAAATACAAATACAAAAACTAATTTAGGATGGCAAAGTGCTCCATAGCAAAATTTCTGTGACAATAATTACAGTGAAACAGCTACCACTTATTAAGCTTACGTTTTACATTTTGTCCTCACACTGGCAATATGGGAAGGTTATTGTTACCTGCAATTTAGAGCTGAGCAAACAGATGTAAGGGAGTTAAGCTACTTTCCCAAGGTCCCAGTTGCTTAGTGGTAGAATCAGGATTCAAACCCAGGTGTGGCCAACTCTTAAGCTACATTTTAAATTAACTTGCTTACATCTGCAGTCTTTTTCTTGGTCACATTTATTGTGAGAACCACAGAAAACGTTAAGTGTTTAAAATAATTCATTTTGCCTACACATCCTTGTTTACAAATATGCCTTTTCTTTTGTGTGTTGTTTTTGATTTATGAAACTTTTTTCCTACTGTAATTGACTTGGCTGAACAGCTGATGTTACAGATAAGAGCTGAATGTCAGCAAGTAAGCAGGTCAACTTTTTCACTAGATTTAGAAGTGACTGCATAATATTTTAGCTGTAAATCATCTGATTCTGATCATTCTCTGTGTTATTTACATGATACCAAATAAGTTTGTTAAATTATAGGAACTTTATTTTTTAAACATTATACATTAGATATTATATTGATACATTATATGCTACAATGTGATTATTACCATAGCATTACTTAACACTCCATCACTTCATGTAATTATAATTTCTTTTTTTGTGGTGAGAACAATTGAGATCCATTCTCTTAGCAACTTTTATAATATAGTATTGTTGCCTATAATCACTATGCTGTGCTTTAGATCCCCAGAACTTATTTATCTACTAGTTGCAAACTTGTGCCATTAAACAGCATCTCCCCAGTTCCCCCATCCCCACCCCCAGTAACCACCATTCTACTGTTTTTTAAAGTTCAGCCTTTTTTAGATTCCACATATAAGTGATATCATACAGTATTTGTCTTTCTCTGACTTATCTCACTTTGCATAATGCCCTTAATTAAGGTCCATAATGGCAGAATTTCCTTCTTTCTCTTGGCTGAATAATATTCCAGTGTGCGTATGTGTGTGTGTGCATGTGTCGTGTGTGTGTGTGTGTGTGTGTGTGTGTGTGCGCGCGCCCATTAAATCTTCTTTATCCATTCATCTGTTGATGAGTGCTTAGGTTGTTTGCTTATCTTGGCTCTTGTGAATAATGCTACAATAGACATAGGAGTGCAGATATCCTTTCAATAACCTCTTTTCATTTCCTTTGGGTATATACCCAGAAATAGGACTTCTGGATCATATGGTAGTTCTATTTTTAATTTTTTGAGGAATCTCCATGCTGTTTTCCATACTGGGTGCACTGATTTATATTTCTACTCACAGTATACAAGAGTTCTTTTTCTCTGCATCTTTGCCAACACTTATTATCTCTTCATTTCTTGGTAATACCTCTTCTAACATATGTGGGGTGATAACTCATTGTGGTTTTGATTTTTATTTCCCCAGTGATCAGTGATGTTAAACATCCTTTTGTGTACATGTTAGCCATCTGCATGTCTTCTTTGGAAAAATGTACATTCAGCTCCTCTGCTCATTTTTTTTCCCCTCTACTATGTTTAATCAGATTGCTTGTTTGTTTTTTGTTATTGTTGTTGTTGTTGTTGTTGTTGTCATTAAGATGTACCTGTTCTTTATATATTGGATATTAACCCTTTATCTGATCTATGGTTTGCAAATATTTTCTTCTATTCAGTAAGTTTTCTTTTCATTTTGTTGATTTTTGCTTTTGCTGTGCAGAAGCTTTTTCATCTGACATAGTCTCACTTGTTGATTTTTGCTTTTATTGCTTGATCTTTTGTGTCATATTAAAAAAATCATTGCCAAGACCAATGTCAGGGAGCTTGTTCCTTTGTTTTCTTCTAGGAGTTTTATGGTATCAGGTTTTATGGTTAAGTCTTTAATCCATTTCAAGTTAGTTTTTATGAGTGGTATAAAATCGAAGTCCAATTTCATTTTTCCTCATGTGGTTATCTAATTTTTTGCAACACCATTTGTTGAAGAGTGTACCCTTTCCACATTGAGTGTTCTTGACTCTCTTGTCAAATATTAGTTGACCAGATATGTAGGGGTTATTTCTGGACTCTCCATCTGTTCCATCAGTCTATGTGTTGTGTCTATTTTTTAAAAAAGATTTTTATTTATTTGACAGAGAGAGAGACAGCAAGAGAGGAACACAAGCAGGAGAAGTGGGAGAGTGCTGAGCAGGGAGTCCAATGTGGGGATTGATTTCAGAACCCTGGGATCATGACCTGAGCTGAAGGCAGACGCTTAATGACTGAGCCACCCAGGCAGCATATTTTTAAGCCAGTACCAAACTGTTTTAATTACTGCATCTTTGTAGAATAGTTTGAAATCAGGAAGTGTGATGGCTTCAGTTTTGTTCTTTCTCAGTATTGCTTTGGCTATTTGGGGTCTTATGTGGTTCTGTTTTTTCTATTTTTATGAAAAATGCCATTTGAATCTTGATATAGATTGCATTGAATCTATAGATGGATTTGTGTAGTATGTTGAGGTGTGATCTTTTTATGCCCAATTTGTTGAAAATTTTTGTCATGAAAGCATGTTGTGTTTTGTCAGATGACTTTTATGCATCTATTGAAATAATTGTATGATTTTTATACTTCATTCTATTAATGTAATATAATGCCTTTAGTGATTTGTATATGTTGAACCATTCTTGCATCCCAGAGATAAATCCCACTTGGTAATAGTGTGTGGTTCTTTTAATATGTTGTTAAATTCAGCTATTATTTTGTTGAGAATTTTTGCAACTATATTCATCAGAGGTTTTACTCTACACTTTTCTTATAGTGTCCTTATCTGGCTTTGGTGTCATAGTAATGCTGGCCTTGTAAAATGAGTTTGGAAGTGTTCCCTCCTCTTCAAGTTTTTTGGAAGAGTTTGAGAAGGATTGGTGTTAATTCATCTTTAAATGTTTGGTAGAATTTACCAGTGAAGCCATCTGGTCCTGGGCTTTTCCGTGTTGGGAGGTTTTTGATTACATATTCAATATCCCTACTTGTTACTTGTTTTTTTCTGATTTTCTTTTTCTTCCTGACTCAGTCTCAGTAGGTTGTATGTTTCTAGCAAGTACATGTTTCTTGTAGGTTATCTAATTTGTTGTCATGCAATTGTTCAGAGTAGTCTCTAATGAGCCCCTGTATTTCTTTTTTTTTTTTAAGGTTATTTATTTATTTACTTGAAAGACAGAGATCACAAGTAGGCAGAGAGGCAGGCAGAGAGAGAGGAAGGGAAGCAGACTCCCTGCTGAGCAGAGAGCCTGATAGGGACACTGGGATCATGACCTGAGCAGAAGGCAGGGCTTTAATCCACTGAGCCACCCAGGCACCCATGAGCCTCTGTATTTCTTTGCTATTAGTAGTAGTGTCACCTCTTTCTGATTTTATTTATTTTAAACTTTTCTGTTTTTTTCTTAGTCTAGCTTAAGGTTTGTCATTTTTGTTTATCTTTCCAAAAACATAGCTCTTAGTTTCATTGATCTTTTCTATTGTTTTTCTGGTCTTTATTTAATTTATTTCTCCTCTGATCTTTATCACTTCCTTCCTCCTGCTAATGTTCGGCTTAGTTTGTTTCTTCTTTCTCTAGTACCTTGAGGTATAAAATTAGGTTGTTTATTTGGGATCTTTTTATTTTCTAAATAGATGCATTTATCACTACTAAATTCCTTCTCAGAAATGCTTTTGCAGCATCCATAGATCCATAGTTTTTCAGGTGTTTCCATTTTCATTTGGGGATTTTTTTTTAATTTCTCTTTGGATTTCTTCTTTGACCTGTTGGTTGTTCAGGAGTGTTGTTTAGTTTCCACATGTTTGTAAATGTTCCAGCTCTCATTTTGTTGTTTATTTCTAGTTTCATACCATTGTGGTTAGAAAAGATACTTGGTATAGTTTCAGTCTTCTGAAATTTGCCAAGACTTGTTTTGTGGCCTAACATATAATTTATGCTGGAGAATGCTCCATGTGCACTTGAGAAGAATGTGTACTCTGCTGCTGTTGGATGGAATATTCTATAAGTGTCTATTAGGCCCATTTGGTCTAATGTATGATTCAAGTCCAATGTTTGCTTGTTGCTTTTGTCTGGATGATTTATCTGTTGCCGAAAGTGGGGTAGTCCTTTACTCTTACCATGTTGTGAATTTCTCCCTTCAGATCTGTTATTACTTGCTTAATATATTTAGGTGCTCCAACATTGGGTGTGTGTGTATTTACTGTTGTTATATCTTCTTGATGAATTGACCCCTTTATCATGACATAATGATCTTTTTGTCTCTTGATATAGTTTTTGGCTTAAAGTCTCTTTTGTCTGATAGAAATACAGTTCCCCCTGCTTTCTTCTTTTTCTTCTTTTTTTTTTTTTTAAGATTTTATTTATTTATTTGACAGACAGAGATCACAAGTAGGCAGAGAGACAGAGAGAGAGAGAGAGGAGGAAGCAGGCTCTCCGCTGAGCAGAGAGCCCAATGTGGGGCTCTATCCCAGGGCCCTAGTATCATGACCTGAGCCGAAAGTAGAGGCTTTAACCCACTGAGCCAACCAGGCGCCCCCCCGCCCCCCGCCACTTTCTTTTAATATCCACTTACCTGGACTATCTTTTCCTTTCTTTCGCTTTGAGCATATGTGTGTCCTGAAATCTGAAGTGAGTCTTTTTTAGGCAGCATAGAGTTGGGAGAACCTTTCTTCAATTGAATGTTTTGGCAAAAATTCTGTCATACTGACAGACAGAAGAAAACAGAGTCTATGCTTTCTGTGGAAAATAAAATTTGATTATGTATTCAATTTCCTTGCTCATTCATTTGTCAGATTTTCTATTTCTTCCTGATTCAGTCTTGGTAGGTTGAATGTTTCTAGGAATGTTTCTACTTCTTATAGGTTATCCAGTTTAATATCCAATAAAATTTATTTTATTTTCTACAGAAAGCATAGACTCCGTTTTATTCTGTCAGTATGACAGAATATATGTATATATTTACTTTATATAAATCTCCACAATGGGAGGGATTGGACCTGGTTTCTGAGCTTTGAGCTATTTATGGGCTTAAATTTATAGCGAAGGGTCAAATATCAGAAATTCTAACTTGTCATATGTTCCTGCTTCCTCACTCCAAACTAAGCCAGTTTTGATGAAAAAAAAAAAATTGTATAATGTGAGTGTAGGTAAAAGAGCAAACAGACTTCTTTTAATAACATGAGATTTAGGAATTAAACATAGCAGGCTGAAGATCCTGTAGGAATTTCAAGTGATATTTTACAATGGTTCACTAAAGGATGTTTAAGCCTTGGTTTACATAGCATGCTACTTTATATAGTATTTTTTTCTTCTTAGGATCCCAGCAAGAGGAGATATTGTATTGATAATCATCTCTGCTTCCTTTCTATCTAGCCAGGTAGGAAGGGAATAAACAAAAATACTATCTGGTTCATAGGAAAAGTAGGAAAGAAACTTTAGAAGAGCAAAGGCCAGCATGAAGAAGAAATGTGAAGTAGTGAATATTTTGAGTAGGATAACCTTACGTTATGGATCTCCTAAAAGACAAATATAAGTTGACGATATGTCTGAATGTTTGAACTGAACTTCTAAGAATTGCTGATTTTAGAGCATTTGCAAGGAGATATCTACCACATCTTACAAAATATCTAAGCGTCTTCTTACATTCACTTATCATTTACTCTTCTTTTAATTGTACATTAGTGTTGCTTTATTCATTATGCATTTGTGAGGTATGAACTAGAGACTGGGCACTTAAAAAGCTACGAACAGGCAGAGTTCTTGTCCTTGGGCTGCTTACCAGTTGGTTGGAAGGTCCATGTTATGCCCCCCCAAAAAATGGGTCCGTGATTAAAGGAGCGAGACTGATATAAAGCGAAGGTCAAACAAAGCTTTATTTTGTGCCAAGCATCAAGAATCAAACTGACTGGCCAGGGCCACGCTCTTACAGAGAGGGCAACCCTTCTCTGTTTCACAGGCTAGCTTTTAAGGGCAAAGGCCATGCGGTTGGGCCTGGCCACGCAGAGGTGGCCAATGAAATTGTAACACACAGAGAAAGCTGCACAGCGATGCTAGGTGACCAATTGAATTACAATTTACCCAAAAGTAGACATTTGACCCAGCCTATCACCTTGGTTAGAATTGGCACCCAAAAGGCTCCCAAAGGGTAGGGCCCATACTCCTTGGTAGCTAGGGAGACGGTATGCATCCCCCCACTGATCGGATGTCTCCACCTGGCCTGGCCCGGCCCACCCTTGTATCTGGGCTTTTTACCTGGGGCTGTTTTCTGGGACTTGTTTTTAAGTCAGTCCCCTGGGGGAAAGGGAGCAGGGACAGTTTAAGGGTTAAACAACGAGGTTGGGGCACCTGGGTGGCTCAGTGGGTTAGGCCTCTGCTTTTGGCTCAGGTCATGATCTCAGGGTCCTGGGATCGAGCCCCGCATTGGGCTCTCTGCTCGGCGGGGGCCTGCTTCTCCCTCTCTCTCTGCCTGCCTCTCTGCCTGCTTGTGTTCTCTCTCTCTGTGAAATAAATAAATAAAATCTTTAAAACAAACAAACAAAAACAATGAGGTTGTTGTTTAACCTTAATGGAAGCCTCTGGTTAAATAGGTCCTTACAGTCCAGATATATAAAATGATAAGAGGACAAAAGAAATACAGTGACAGTGTTTTAGTAAGGAAGAAATAGCACAGATATAGAAGAAGGAAAACAATATTCCTATTTTTTTTTTTTTAAGAAAACTGCTTCCTAGAGAGGATTGATTATGCAAAATGGAAAGCCCCTTTGCAAAGATGAACATTATGAAGAGGTCGGCCATGTGAGGTGGAGAGTAAAAGCTAGAAAGAGTTGAATTGCCGTGCTTAAGAGAGGAAATTATTTTGAAGTTCTTGGTTCAATCCAGGGAGTAGTGGGTAAAAATAAAGAATGGAAATAGTGGAGAGAGGAGCTAATGAGATCAAACAGAGATCGTGTTAGCCCATGAAAGGCCACAAGATGCTCACCATGGCATCTTGAAATTGTTTGTATCCTTGCAACTCAAACTTCTCTTTCTCTGACTTTCCCAGTATGCCTTCAATAGTAAATTGAACTCCTCTCGGAAATTCCTTGCGCAGTGGAGTAGCACATTGTTGCTGTGTGTGTGTGTGTGTGTGTGTGTGTGTGTGTGTGTGTGTGTTTGACATGTGCGCATGTGTGTGTCTATCAAAGAATGACCTGAAGTTTTACATGATGGATTTCAAACACAGCACCAGAGAAGTAGGAGGCAGAGGAGGCCATGAGAATCTAAGGCACCAGGGAGCTCACAGACGTCTCAGAGAATCATGGAATTTTACCCAAGTTGTAGGTAAAGGAACCCTCAGTTGACATCCAGTTTTCACAAAGGGACATGATCCACACAAGCCTTGTGTGAGTGTGTATGTATGTGTGTGTGAGTGTGTTTTGCGAGGGGTATGGGTAGTTAGAGAAAGGGAATTTTAATCCATATCTTGAAAGAAATGGTGTTATAGGATTGGTTACAAGATAGCAATTGGGTATTATAGGGTGAGGCCAAGCATAAACAAGACCAATAGCAGACACATGTGCACACACACATAATGTGCAAACGAGAATATTTTGGCTACATCTAGATATTCAATGTTTAACATCCCTTCTTTTTTGCCTTGAAGGAATATGTTTTCAATTCCTCTTCAAGCTACTAATGGTTCAGGAAGAAACGGCCCAGGTCTGTGGTTTGCAAACTTGTTTACAGCAACAGAATTTTATCTTCAAATAAAATCTTACCCCAAGTGCAAAATGTAAAACAGATAAAAACCTCAGTTGCCCTGGTTAAAAGAGTGGAAGTTTTGTACTTTTGTACACCCCTGCAGCCCCTGAGAATTCCTGGGGCTCCAAAGAGTACAGCCTGAAAACCATTGCCCCAGAACAAGAGAAATGAGACCGTCTCATTGGTCTCCTTTCTAGCTTAAAATATACAGATCTTGCCAGAGGAAATTCCATTTAACAGTTTGTGCCAGAAAATGAAAAAGGTCAATAAAATCTAGTGTTGGCAAGCAAATGGGGAAATGAGCACTTTTGAACCCTACTGGTGAGACTATAAATTGGTGCAGTCTTTTTGAAGAGAATTCATCAAAATTTTAAATCTATGAGCGAAACATGTGGTCCCTCACTTCCACTTCCAGAAATATTTCCTATGGAAATACTCATATCTGTACAAAAGTGTACATACAAGGATGCCCATTATAAGACTATAAAATCAGAAATAATTTAAATAGGGAATAGTTAAATAAATTATGCTACCTCCATATAATGGAATATCGTGGTCATTAAAATGAAAGATATAGACAGATATAGATACAGATACAGATATAGATACTGATATAGAAGGATGGCCCTGGTACACTGTGAAGTGAAAATGCAAGTTACAAAAGAATATAGTTTTATATAGATATAGATATAAAACAAACAAGCAATTTACGTTCTATGAAAGCTGTGTTAAGTGCTTCTTCTTCCTTTCCTTTTTTTTTTTAAGATTTTCTTTATTTATTTGACAGAGGGAGAGTGAGCACAAGCAGGAGAAGAGGCAGGGAGAGGGAGAAGCGGGCCCCCCACTGAACAAGGAGTCTGATGTGTGGCTCGATCCTAGGACCCCAGGATCATGACCTGAGTCGAAGGCAGACCCTTAATGACTGAGCCACCCAGGTACCCCTGTGTACGTACTTCTAATGGCAAAAAACAAAACCCCACAAAATGCACCCCCCAAAAACCCTCAAACCCTAAAATCAAAACAAAAAAAGCCTCTAGAAATAAATGGGTAGTCTCAGGGCTTAAGGTTTACTTCTGGAGAAGGAGATTGGAGATAGACATAAGGGGGCATATAGTTTTTATTGTGGAGACATTTGTGTTACTTGAGTTTTTACAAGAGACATGCACTAATTTTATAAATAAACAATGAAGAAAGATAAAAACAGTAATATAAAATGTTTTGCTTTTTTCAAGAAATGGCAAGTATCCTTTTTTCTATCAATAAAATTCAAATAATATTCCCTGCTTCCCATTTTGCCCTGCCTACCAGGAAATCCAGAGTCAATTCTGAAGCATAAAGATTAAGACCTAGAATATTTGCTTTTCCCTTTCCCTTTGATCCTGCTTTTTCTATTTCCAGTTATCTAACTTTTCTCTAAACCTTCCCAGGCTTGTTTTTCAGAAGAGATAGGAGTAAGTTATAAGAAAAGAAAACTCTGAGCCCTTTGCTCTGAGTAGCCCGCATTTCTCTGAGTACCAAACTCTGTAGGATTGGTATGGACTGAATGAAAGATTTTATTTACTACTTACACTTCACTACTTACACTTTACACTCTGATTATTCTCATGTAGGATCTGAGGGCACAACTCAGTATGCTTGCAGCCCTGGAGAACACTTGGCTTTACTTTGGAATTTCACTTTGTCTTCAAATTTAAGAGCTGCCAGGACAGGAAGGAGCCTCTTGTGATGAATCTTGTCTTTATCCTTGTAGACAGGTGGGAGATCATGGGGGATTTTTAAGCAAAGGAGTAAGTGGATCTTAACCATGTTTGAAAAAAATAATGGGCAGAGAAGAAAGTAGATGGGTGTAGGGAAAGGCAGAGCTATTCTCTGAGTACCTATAGAGAGGCTGGACAGTTGATGGTTAAATGGCCATACCAACATGAAAGGATGCATTTATTGGAAGGAACTGGGCACCATGTGTCAGTTTATCTGGTTGGGTCACTCGGTCTGAACATGGGCCAGTTAGGCATATCATAGGTCCAGTTAGACTCAAAAAAGGAAACAAAAGGTCAAGTTTCACAGTCTGCAGTCTTAAATTCAGCAAGCCATTTCATAAAGGTGGGGGTTTCATAAGCTGCTCAGAGCAAAGACATCCTTGTGGTTAGAAACGAAGGGAAGGCAATGGTTTTCCCAGATCCCTTGGCAGTGGCACCTTCATCTGTTGAGAGATGAGTTTCTTTTCACTCAGCCTGATGAAGATCCACCTGCCTCCCCTGGGAGGTGGGAGTGCAGTACTAAAGGACACCAGTCCCGGGTCAGACCTAGCTCAGACCTTGATTCTGTCACTTATTAACTATGTGACCTTGAGCAATCTCAGAGCCAGTTTCTTCCTCTGTGAGAGGGGAGGTAAAAACACCCATTTCTGTGGGTGTGAGGGTAAAATGAGGATAAGTAAGTTAATTCTAAGAACACAGTAGAACCTTTATCTTTTATCTTGCTTTTGAATATTCCATTCTGTACCCTCAAAAGACTTAGGGAGGAAGTTGTTACTTATTAGTGCAGGTAGCCTGAGGTGTCTGTTTTAGGCCCTTGTACGCTGAATAGCTTGCAGAATTAAAAGTTGGTCTGCATTGTCCCTTTAGATCCGGGGCTGGGGGCCATGTAGAGGGATGACAGCCACCAGCCCACACCCCCTATATAGTGGAGCATGCCCCTCCTTGCTCTCACCCCCAGGAGGCCAGCTCAGCCCTGACTCTGATAGGAGTCTGGACCTCAAACATACCCCCAAAGGCTTCAGAGTTGCTGGCCTGGGCTGCCAAATCCACCCAGCCCTGCTGCACCCTGGTAGTCTTTGGGGGTCATTCCAGAGCTTGGTGAGGCTGGTTCCACCCACTGCTCAAGGTCCACTATCTCCATGGTGGGCATGGACCATGGAGCAGGTGTCAAAGAAATCAGTGACTCCAAAAACCGTTACCTAATACTGCTGTTAGGTGTTAGGTTCTATTTCAAATATACTGGGATCGGGACTTGGCAGTTTAAAGTCCATGTTAAAACTCCTTCCACTATGCCTGACAAATATGCGGGTTCTCAGCTCTTTTCCTATCCCTGCCAGCCCTAGAGGCCCCTCAGCTAAACCTGGCAGGACACTTCTCCCAGAGGAGGGAGGAAATCATTCAGGTTCCGATGAAAAATCTTGTCTCTGAGGTGGGGAGGTAAGGTTGCTATCTTCTGGCAGTTCTCCTGAAAGTGGTGTCCCCTTTACTTTTCCTCCTGCTCTCTCTCCTCTCCCCTCCTCTTTGGCCAGGACACTAGGCGGTGGGAGCCTCCATGCTCTGGGGCACTGCCCACACCCTGTGTCCCCAGCACAGCTTGGCCTGGGCGACTCACCCCAGTACTACATGCTCTGTGAGGATATGGGAGCAGCTGGAGGTTGCACTGACCTGACACACTGCATTCCACTCCCAGCAACATCCCCACCACAGCTTCACCCCCAGGTGTCCAGGGGGGCTTGCCAGTCTCCTTGCTGGGCAGCAGGTGGTATGGGGGTGTCAAGGAGGACTGCCGTGCAAAGTGTCTCTGTAGGTCAGAGTTTATTCACAGGATGTTCTTGGCTTAGGAGATAGGCAAACACCTGCAGAGAGTAGTTGTGTGAGTACAAATACACACACGTGTTTTTCTGGGAAAAGTGTCAAGGGGATCAAAAAATGTTACCAGAATAATATTGGTATCATGTGTTTGTTGTATTTCGTATGCATTTGGATCAAGGACTTCATGGTTAAAATAAACAGGTAAAAAAAAAATGTCCAAGTTAAACATCCCTCCACCATGCCTGACAAATATAGGGGGGTTTCAGTTCCTTTTTTGTTTGTTTTAAGATTTTATTTTATTTTTTTAAAGATTTTATTTATTTGACAGAAAGAGAGATCACAAGTAGAGAAAGAGAGAGGAGGAAGCAGGCTCCCTGCCTAGCAGAGAGCCCGATGTCGGACTTGATCCCAGAACCCTGAGATCAGGACCTGAGCCGAAGGCAGAGGCTTAACCCACTGAGCCACCCAGGCAGCCCCTAAGATTTTATTTTTAAGTAATCTCTACCCCCAATGTGAGGCTCGAATTTACAACTCTGAGATCAAGGGTCATGTGTTCTACTGGCTGAGCCAGCCTGGTGCCCCATTTTGAAATATCTATAAGGATTAGCCTTCTCAGAGGTCCCCCAAGCCTCAGGTAGATAATTTTTGCCTTTGCTGTTGTGTCCTCCTTTAACACTCTTGGGAATATTTGCCAAACAGAAGGAGCCCCTATTATCTTAGTGCTCTTGCTAACAGATGAGGAAAATGGGGAAGACTGTACATTTACAGAACTTAACCACATGCCAGGCACCTTTTAAACTGTGTCCTTTTAAATCCCTGTGCTTTTAATCCCATTTCACATAGGAAGAAACTGAGGGAAAAGAGATCAAATAACATTCCCAAAGTCACAGCATTAGAACATAGATCTCAAAACTTTTTGGATCCAAAGTCACTATCTTTTTTATTGCACTAAGAGTTTCCTGAGAGAAAAATTTTAATTACTGGTGAAATTTGCATTTTAATACTAAAACAATTTTAAACTCCACTTCCTTTGAGGGGGAAAAAAAAAAGGGTGTACTGTCTCCTAAATCATCAGCATTATAGGGAATGAGAGCTCTGAACTCCCAATTGTCCCCCAGTAGTCTGGGCTCTTCTGGAGTTCCCTCTCTTCATGCTCCAGTTCCATGCTGGAGGTGTGGGACTTCAGGTGGGCAGGAGGAAGGGGCTTTGGATTGCAATGGTGAAAGGCAAAGCAATTTGCCTCTCTAGGAGATCATACATCTTGAAGAAAGACTGGTGCAGGTAAATTTGACCCAGCAACAAAATTTGGGTTGCAGGAGGGGAGGAACTTATATTTTAGAGTTTTCCACAAAGGATGGTTTCTCTAGCTGATATCCAAGAATCTCAGAGAAGTGAGTTATTGGTCTAACTTAGGTTGGATTTCCCTAAGCCAATCAACTCTAACCTGCATATGAGATTATGTAGGAACATGTTGGCTGAGTGGCTAAACTGGGGAGGTGCTGGAAAAGAGGAGGGAGTGCTGGGCAGGTAATCCTGTCAGTGTTTCCTGCATTTGGCCACTAGCCAAAGCCATGCTGGGATTTGAAGCTTAGCTGTCATTTGCCATGCTGATGTACCAGCTCCATCATCAATACATTTGAATAAGTAAAAACAAAGTACAGTAAGTTCTGAAAAGGCTGTTCAAAGAAAGTGGGATGATGGGGGGTGCCTGGCTGGCTCAGTTGGCAGAGCATGTGACACTTGATCCCAGGGTTATGAGTTCAAGCCCCATGCTGGGCCATAGAGCTTACTTTAAAACAAATAAACAAACCTGAAAAAAAAAAAAAAAAAAAAAAAAAAGGGGGGGTTTTGAGTTTAAAAGGTGAATTGAATGCATGCATCTAAATTCATTTGAAATTTCCTCCTAAAGCATCCTATAGCTTACATTGAAGAGATTCTTTTTTTTTTTAAGATTTTATTTATTTATTTGACAGTCAGAGATCACAAGCAGGCAGAGAGAGAGAGGAGGAAGCAGGCTCCCTGCTGAGCAGAGAGCCCGATGTGGGGCTCGATCCCAGAACCCTGGGATCATGACCTGAGCCGAAGGCAGAGGCTTTAACCCACTGAGCCACTGAGCCACCCAGGTACCCCACATTGAAGAGATTCTTTACCAAAGATATAAACGTTCAAGTACAGGGAAAATAAGAGAGATGGTAAGAGCAACAAAATTTTGGAAGCTGGAAAGTATATGAATGAGTAGTAACTGATTTAATAGCATCCCCAAGAAAGTTGGCTTCGAACTGTAGAATCTTCAGGAGGCTCAGGAATTTGCAGCATCAGGTATGCCTAGGACTGGGATAAAGGGTACCTCAAATAAGGAAGAAAAAGCTACTTGAGAAGCAATTGCATTCCTAACTGCCTTTTCCCTCTTTATGATACCAGATGACTGTCCTTCGCCCATGCTGACAATCTGGAGGTTTTGTCTCTGTAGAGAGGAATATAGATGGTCTGAGACTGAGGGATGCCAAGCACAGTTGAGAGCAGGGCTTCTTATTGAGGGGAAAATGAGCTCATATATTCTGACTCTCCAGACTTCTTTGCTCACTTGTATCTCAGCCAGGCTCTCCTTCACCAGGGAGAAGACAGGAATATTCTTTTCTGGGAATCTGACCAGAACAAGAGGAAAATGTAAAAATACTGACTTCAATGTTGAATACTGAAAGAGCCCACTCAGGTCACCTTAGAATAAAGTTCAAAGTCAGTAAGCCTATCCACTTGTTCAGTTTTTTAGTTCCCCATTATTTATTATTAATTAAGAGCTGAAGAATAAGGATTATCAGATATCTGAGGACAGTCCCCAACAAAAAAAATAGTGATCCAAATAAACACAAAAAAAAGAAAAAGAAAAGGCAACATGGAGCAACAGTGATTATGCTGGGAGGGGACAACAAAACAAACAAAGAATTCCTATATCTTCAGATAAGAGAACACCACATATATGAAACAAGAATAGGACATTATAAGAGAGGAACATTTTTTAAAAGAGTTTATTTATTTATTTGACAGAGCAAGTACAAGCAGGGGGAGGGGCAGAGGGAGAGAGAGAAACAGACTACCTGCCAAGCAGAGAGCCCATCCTAAGACCCCTGGATCATGACCCGAGCAAAGGCAGATGCCTAACCAACTGACCCACCCAGACACCCCAAAAGAGGCACATTTAGAGAATAAAAAGAGTTCTTAGAAATGAAAGCTATAATCATGAAATAAAAAAGCAGAATAGCCAGACTGTAAGAGTAAAAATTTTCTCAGAGAGTAGAACAGAGTAAACAAAGAGGAAAGAGTAAAGGAGTGAGAGAGAGTTCTGTTCTAGAAGGCTCACTATCCAAATACTAAAAGCTCCAGAAAGAGAGAACAACATAAATGGAGCAGAGAAAATCACCAATGAAATAATTTAAGAAAATTTCTCCCAACTGAAGAACCTGAGTTGTCAGATCAAGAGGGCCTATAGAATCCCAAGCACAGTGAATGAAAATAGGCCCTCACAATGGCACATTGTAATATTTCAGAACTCTGGGGCACAGAGAATTTATATAAACTTCTAGAGAGGAATAGGCAGGTCACATAAAGGGAATTAAGAACCCAATAACTTCAGACCTCTCCATAGTGACACTATAAATAAGACAAAGGAGAAATATCTTTAAAGTTCTGAAGAAAAATTGTTTGCAATCTAGAATTTTATACCCAGGCAAACCATCAACCAAGCAGGCCTCCTGTATTACACAACTCCAGGGAGCAACATTGAGAATACAGTGTTGTATAATAAAGTGGCTTACATTCAAGTATGAAGAGAGAGCAAAGACATTTTCAGACATGCGAGTCTCAAAAGCTTATTTCCCATACATTCATACAAAAAGACTATCAGGGAATGTGCTGTCTTAGAATAAGAGAAAAAATTGGGAAAGAAGAAAACATAGCATATAGGCAGGGCTGGTGTTGCTGGCATCAGCCTGTGCTGTTACATAGGTCCCACACATAGAAGGGTCCCAAACTTTTTTGATGTTCTGCTGTCACCATCTTGAAATTCTCAATAATTTTTTAACAAGGGACTCTGCATTTTAACTTTTCACTGGACTGCACAAATTATGTGTTCCAGTCCAGAATACAAGAAACAGGTGATCCAACCCAGGAGGAAGGCAAAGGGGATTCTCATGAAGAGAGTGAACGGAGATTCTAGGACAGCTATCAATAGATAGAGAGGACAACTAACCCAGAGATAAACACGAGACTCTAGAGACAGCTAAGTTTCCACTGTTGTTTTACCCTCTTCTCCAACCTCAAGACAGAATGCTTGAATGAACATTGCTTAGATTCTAATCTGTGTTTTGACCATTTGTTGATAAAGTTCCTGCTCTCTTTTCCATGCCTTGCTATCTGGATCACCTAAGGATACTCATTTCATATCACCAAACTTTCTGTTTAACCTTCTATCTGAGAGCTGGAGGTAAGGTAGAAAATAGAGAGCATCCCATTCCCTCTCACATATTTCTGCCTGATGTCAGTATCAGGCTCACCTGAAGACCTTGCAACATGCCCTGACTGTGCAGAGCCTTGTGTCTGCTAGGACTAGCTTCCAACCTTGCTCACTGACTTCCCCAGAAGAGGGTTCTTGGAAACTCTCAAGGGAGCTGACACTAAGGGATAATGTTGCATTTATCCCTGAATTTTCAATTAATAGCTTAACTCCGATCTTTCTTTCTGCAAGTACCAAATTTTCAAAACTAAACAATATGTTGTATGGCCCTAGAGTCATAGGTGGTAAAGCCATAAAGAAAGATGGGGAAAATTATATATTATTTATATTATATATATATAATTAAAACATATCTAAGAGTGTGAACTGGCATCAACCTTTAGGTGGCCATTGATGGGGAGTAAGTGGAGGAAGATGCAAACGGTCATAGGCTCAGGGGGACTATGAAGTGTTGTTAATATTTTATTCTTAGACTAGCCTGGACAGTAAGTACATGAGTATTGGGCTTCATTTGCCTTTAAACTGTATATTTTAATAAACTCATATGAATGCATGACACAGTAAGAAAAAATAATGAATGTCAATGCCAATATCATAGGATGAATTTAATCAGTGGCCACATTTGGCCCTTGACCTACAAAAATCCACATAGTCCTTTCATCATGGAATTTCAAATAAAAGACCTTAGACCATCTGGTCCAACCTCCTTTTTGTTTGTAACCATTATTATTTTAACTGGCCTTTGATATATGATATATAAGTTGGAATACCTATAAATTCATGTTGTTTTAAATGTTTGGTGAATTATTAGACTTTCTACTGGTGTTTCTGCTTTCTCCTTCCCTTAGGTACTTTATCTTTTTGAAAGATGTACTCAAGATTTTCTTCATTTGCCTTGATAATTTCATTTTGCTCAGATATATGGCATGGGGTGGTGGATGGGGATACTAAAGGAGCAAACTGCTTATTATCAAAGCTCTCATGCCTTCACTTGTCCCAGAGAATGTATCTATTTGGTTAATGTATCCATTTGTTCAATGCAAAGAGCTTAGGGACCTGGAATCTTTTTGCCAAATTGAGTATGAACTGACTCACTGACATATTTCTCAAGTGATCCATTGGCCCAATGAGTAACATCCTGGAAGAAGCATGAGTTATTATTTGTCACAATTATTCCTTCACTTTTCCTGGAATGCCTTTGAAGGCACCAGGCATCAGTAATATCTGTCATCAAAAGCTCTTTTGTCTGCAGTTTCTGTGATTGCATTCAGCTTGTTCATGGCAGAGAGTTTTTCTTCATAGGATGATGGCTTTCCTTCTATAAAAGGTATCCACTATTTAGCCTGCCTGCAGAAAGGAAGTTGGCACAGGTTCTGAAGAGCCAATCAATTCCTTAGCTGTTCTTGAACAAGCAACCCTTTCTTGATAGCTCTAGAATTTTATTACAATTGCAGAAGTTGAGTAACTTGTCAGCTGGTCATTTGTAACCAATAAAACTGAAAAGATTATCCACCTTTATTTGAATTTTGGTTAAGTAAGCAAGATCAATAATTCTGGAATTGTGTTATAAACACTGACTGTACTATGGAATTTCATCTAAATAAGATTTTGCTGTAGTTCTTGGCATTTCTGGTGGGAAAGAATTAAAAATCTAAGTCAGCATCATACCTATTAATTTGTTAGTTGTTTTCATGGTATAATGAGTACTCTCATGCTGAACACTGAGATATGAGCGGTATTAACAGCTTTAAAGATTAGAAGGTTATAACTTTTTTGGTTGCAAAGGACAGAAATTCTGGAACAAACTTATTAAAAAACAGGACATTTACTATAATAAAGACACAAGGGCATTACAAAAGCCAAGGACAGAAATGTGATTTCCCCTTAAGAAGGGATTAGAACCAGGAGTTAGGACCCAGGGGCTCTTTTTTTCTTTTTTTTTTTTTTTTTAAAGATTTTATTTATTCATTTGACAGATAGAGATCACAGGTAGGCAGCGAGGCAGGCAGAGAGAGAGAGAGGAGGAAGCAGGCTCCCCGCTGAGCAGAGAGCCCGATGTGGGGCTCGATCCCAGGACCCTGGGATCACGACCCGAGCCGAAGGCAGAGGCTTTAACCCACTGAGCCACCCAGGCGCCCCTCTTTTTTTCTATTCTGACATGTACATCATTTTTCTCCCTCTTTGTGGATCAGCTTTTCTTAGATACTTGGCAGAACAAAGCCACTCCTCTGTTGTGTCTATGTTAGTCAGGATAGTCTAGGATATGTTGAAGGAAAAAATACATCCTAGTCCATAATTTTTTTGCTTATTCATGTCACAATTTTCTATGCGATGGATAGCCCCTCTCCATCTTATAACTATGCTGTCTAATCATGTGACCTCCAAGGTCACTGTGGTGGGGAAAAGAAGGTGGAAGGATATGAGGGGTATTTTCAACAGCCAACCCTAAATTGGCTTGTCATTTCTGTCCATCTTCCGTTGGCCAGAACTTAGTCACCTGGCTCCATTCTAACTGCAAGGGAAACCAGGAAATGGAGAAGGGTATGGATAGTTTGAGACTAATTAGTCAAAACCCTGCTTCCTCATAGCTTTTGTTAGCCCAAACTCCACATTCCTAGAGAAGAACTCTGGCCCAGCTTGGGTCAGAAGTCCACTCTGATCCAAAATGCTCTGCCTGGGAGAGTGGTTCATGTTGAATATAATGGTGCCAGATTCCTGCCACTTGCACTGTGTGTGACTCAAATGTAGAAAGGAAGGACAATACTCAGTAAGAGTAGGTTTTTCTGGAAAACAGTGTCCACTACCTGGAGACATGTTTTATTTCTGAAGCCTCTGAGGATTAGTCACTCCCTTAAGCTAGGTCTCAATAATAATATCTGTGGAATTTTATGGAATTCTTTATTTTAATGATAAAAATATAGTGAACCTACTTGGAAGAACTAGGACTTAGTGCTTTTCTTGCTAGATAATTGCCTATAAGACCTACCTCTGAAAATAAGACACCTGAGTTGTAAGAGCAGCTATCAGACATAGAAATATGGAAATAGTTCTCCCTGATCTAGTTAAGAGCTCTTAGAACACAAAGGTAGCCCTGGAGTCCTTCCAACTGGACCCCCCCTTTGTAGTCATAAGGCTTGTTTCAAATATTTCCATTCTCTTCTTCAGGATATGTGGTAAGAGTGCACTTCCTTTCCTTTTTTATAAATTAGACGTGGACGTATGACTTATTGAACCAATGAAGTAGAAACAGAAATGACATGTGTCACTCGCAGTCAGAGGCTTTAAGAACCAGTACATGAGTCACTGTATTTTCTTCTCCCTGCTGAGGAAACTATAAAAACATATGCTGAGATGGAATTGCTCAGCTTGGATTCCCGTGCCTCCCTGTGCTGGACATTTAGCTTGAACAAACAGTCAGCTTTGGGTATGCTGAGCCCCTGAGACTTTGGGACCATTTGGTACTGTAAACAACCTAGTCCATTCTGCCTGCCATAGCTCAGTTCACAAGCCATCCCTGGCACCACGGACCTCCCAGCAATATGCACAATCTTATGCGGGAAGCCTGCTCAAAGCTGGGTCCTCTGCCTTCTCTGTGCCGTCCCTGGGAGGGTCAGCGGCACAGTTCCTGCTGGCTTGGCAGTGACTCTGATGCTCCAGTCCATTCACAGGGCCTCTCCTTGCAAAAGCCCTGTTATTATAGGCCATAGATATTTTAAACTGGAAAAATCTTTGGATGTGGAGGACGACAGGAGAGATGATATTTGAAATAAATATTTAGGCACGGTTCACGGCTGCCACATTCCAGAAGGAGAGGCTGATTCACTAGGCTCCCCACAGACTGCCTGACAGACTCTGCTTTGTGAAAGATTAGATAAAGATGAAGTGCTCAACAAAGAGCAAGGAAGAGCAGGAGACACTGCCGTGGTTCAGCCCAGACAAAGCCGGCTTGTCTCACTGTGGCAGCTGTATCGTCCTTCCCAGGCTCCAAACCAACAAGCCACACTTTAGCTCACTTTCTAACAAGCTTTGCTTAAAGCTGTTCTCAGGTCAAATCTGATGACTTGTTAAAGGACCAAATTTTACTCTGGTCATTAAAGATGAGAGAATTAAAGAGGTAAATGGCGATAAAGAGGAAATTCTGAATGCTCCTTCAATGCAGGTAGGACTCAGCATTTGATCAAAAGCTAATTTCTAAAATTATTAGGTAAAATATTAATGGGACAAGCCAAAGAGTACCTTGATGACACCGGAGGGAAGGGCAATGTGATGAAAACTGCCTGAGAGCAGCAAGAAAGGGGCCCCTCGGCTGGTATCATTGTCCCGAACCTCAACGCTTGACTGTGCGTCTCCTCCCCGCCATTCTCCGAAATGCTTATTCTTCAACTTGGCCTTGACACTCCCAAATATTGGTTTTGGAACGTTTCCAAAAAAGGTGTAGCATCTCCTGTGCCTGCTGTTACTGACTCCGGTGATCAGCGGTAGGCCTGTCTTCGGCTCAGGGCCATGGTCAGCCCATTGCTTCCGTGAAAATGAGAAAAGATATCCCATCTTCTCTGCAGATGCTGCCACCAGCCGAGATGTTCAGCCTGGACAGCAGAGTGCAGACTAGATCTCAGACTCCACTCACCCTCCTGGCCTAGCCCTGAGCTACAGGACCTGATCTACATGGCCAAACCCAGCACCCTGGCCCCCTGTCTGTTTTCCCACTCTCCTTGAATTCTTTCATTGTCCAGCCTGTGGGCTGCAGTATACAAAAGTTTGGAACTTGACACAAAATTCCCCAAAGAGTCTTTGAGGTCAATGAGGAGGAGGCAGAGGAGAATTATAATTATTAGTTATTAGTCATTAATAATATTATGATTATGAGTTACTATGGCAATTAGATTTATAGCATGCTCCCAGACAAGCCAATTTAATGAATAATGTTGCTAGATTCTTATACTAAAATATTGGTTCAGATTTCTGGAAACAGGGGCCACAGGCTTAAAACTCAAATGGGAGAAAGGAGAGCATAAGGAAGAGGAAGAGATGAAGAAGAAGGAACATAGGAGATTTAATGTCTTTCTTAGGGACATGTTGAATTAATGATGTTTGCTTTGGTTGTTTTTTGTTTTTTGGGTTTTTGGTTTTTTTTTTTTTTTTACTTTTTATTATTTCCCCTAGGGTATCCTATGCCCACATGCACACACACATGTGCGTGCGCGTGCGTGCACACATACACACACACACACACACACACCTGCCCCTCTTCCAGAAGGTCACCGTGCTCTAGAATTATCTACTTTTCTTCCAGCAAACAAAATTCCATCTTCCTGGTGCAGCTGGTTTGTAAGAAGGAAAACAATCTATTTGAATCAAGCCATATTAAGATGAGGATGACAGATGATCACAATGCTTTCCTAGAAGTTGTTTGTTCCCCTTCCCCTTTTAAAATATTTGTTATGTTTGTTTTCAACGGGGTGCTTACCAAAAACAAGGCCCATCTGTGACTGTATGTTTGCTCCTGGAAACAGCTCCCCCAAGCCATTCCTGTTTCCTAGAATTTCTTCTGTCTTTCCCCTGATGTACTCCTGATTTTCTAGAGGCTCTAATTTTTTTTCTATAGTGACTCCCTTGCAGGAGAAGCAGGGACCCTGGTGGGGGTTGGAGGGAGGCAATCTTAGGGAGGGAGGAATGGAATAGAGGTTGTGTTTGTTTTCTAGTTGAGGACATACATACTACATCCAAGGCATGTTCTGAGGCAGCCTGAGGACCTTACGTGGATATCCTATATCTGTGCCTTGCAGCAGGACATAGTCCAGGTCCTAAACATCTTTGCAGAAAAGGAGTGTTTCCTGTTATGAGACATGCCTGATTAGATCCAAGTCAAACATGAATCAATGCTGAAAATGAGAGCCATAGAGTGTGCGTGATAATTGTGTCAGCGTGTTCCTCAGCTGACGCTGGCTTGCCCGAAATGAGTTCATGGTGATTAGCACTGTCTCCAGTGAACACTGAGGGTACTAATGATGCCCCCACCTCCCGCTTTAAAACAAAGCATGATGTAGCAAGAGAAGGTTGTATTTTAAAGACCCCCAGTTATGCCTGAGTCGTCATTACTGGAGCTAAGACTCGTTCTTAGAATATTGATTCCACAGTCTATAGAAGTACCAAAAATATACTCTTGTATTGTATAGGTAAATATATTTATACTATATAATATATCATATAAATATATCATAAAAATCATTTTAAAATAATTTATATTTTAGGACTTCAGTAGGCAGTCTCTCAAGTTACATATCAGAAGTCTTTAGCTGGAGTTTCACCAGCTTCTTGCCTCTGCTTCATTTGCACAAACGTAAAAGGAATGTGCTGGTCTTTTGATTTTTATTTTAAAAACAGAAATTGGAAGAACTTGTTGAGAATATTTGATACGACCAAGCTCAAGAACAAACAGTCAGAGGAATTGTCTCCTTGGCAAAAGCTGGGGTTGGGATGGGCTTAGTCAGCACCCTGGGCACTCAGCACTCTTCAGAGAGACCAGTAGCCGAGGGCTGCTGGGTGGGAGGGGTGCACAACGTCATTAGTCCCTGGGTGGAAACAAAGGGCGCCTTCAATGGCTATTTTGTTTTGTGCTTCGTCAAAGAACAAGGATAAAGAGTATGCTACCCATGATTAATTCTGGAGAAAAAAATTCCATGCGACTAGAATTTTTTCCAAGATTTAAGACAAACAATATTTTCAACCCATATCAAAACCCTCTCAGGACAACTGATATTGTGCATGGTGGAGAGTGCTTTGGAGAATGTGCTATTTGTTCTCATCCTTTTCCAGGCTTTGTCCTCATGGCAAACTTCAAGGCCAACAAAAGACAAAGGCAGAAGCAAGGCTGCCTCTGGACAACTGGTGAGTGACCAGCATGGAGCCAAGCACAGAAGGGATTGAGGGGTGAGAGATGAGGGTTGGTCACAAATTATAAGCTGTAGGACTCTGAGTCAGTCATTTAGCCTTATAGATCGCAGTTTCCCCATCTGTAAAATGGGTGATAGGACTAGATCAGTGGTCCCAAACTTCACTGTGAAGCCTTCTCTGATTGCTCAGGTTGTATTTCCACTTCCTTTTTGATACATCATTTTAAACACCCCAACCATGATATTTTCTTAGACGTAATTCTTATTTAATACATACAGATGTATATTTTATCAGCAACTGTAGAATTTCAGTCCTGGAACATGAAATCACAGATCACTTGTTCTTCCATGGATAGCTTGGGAAAGAGAGAAATTGAGGTTGAAAGTGGAGAACTAAAGCGAGACAAAGTAAAGATTTTTGAAATGAAAGATTGGGCAGGACCAAGAAAAACAAGCACTAATAATTCAGGGCTTTGGAAGCACTTCCTGTGGTTTCAGTGGGGAGAGTAGGGGTAGAAATGCATGTACCTGCCATGAAGTTAAAATGGGCAGCTCCAGGACTGCAAAACTCTGGGAAATGGCGAGGGATCAGTTTTCAGAGGTTTTTCTCAAGCCTCAACATTTCTTGGGAACCCAGATATTTTAGGAGGGAGAGACCAGGAGCTGGGAGCCAAACTTCCTCTTGGGTTTAGTTCCCCCCCAAAAGCAGAACCTGAAGCAAGGATTTTAAGGCGCCATTTGTTTAGATGTCTTCTGAGGAGGTTAGTACAAAGTGTCAATTTACACATTACTGCTGTGGTCAGCTAGGGCCTGATCCTTCTGGAAACTTCTGGGACACTGTATGGCTCCCATCATGAGTCCTCCCACTCAAGAGGTGAAAACTGGTACATTTTTCTACCAACTCTCTTTTGCTCCTGGAGATATTATATCTACTGCACTTTTAGCCAGTCCCTAACCAAATCTGCTTCTCCCACTGGAAGAAGCCCTCAGGCAAAGCCTCACATGATTGTTAGGAAGCCCTTGGTGTATAAGAATACAGACCGGATATTAGCTTGTCTGATAGAAATCAAGTCGTAAAATAAGACCTTGAACATTCAGAGGAGGACCAACCCCAGAAAGAATTCTTCTCGCTACGGATATTTTTAAAACAAGCCTACAAAATGATTTATAGCTATCTTAATGAAACTATAGGAAAAAAGGTCCTGAAAAGTATCTTGCTGGTGAGTATGAAATGGTGAAGGGTTAAATATCCATGTAGTAGTCATGATTACTAAGGTAAGATGAATAAAAGTCATATTTATTTTAGTACAAGAGAACATAATTCTAATGGCTTTCAGAGGTTTATTCCAAGTATCATTTCACCTAACATGATTTCTGTCATAGGGATTTAAGTTCTTGAACCATAGGCCTTCTCTCTCAGAGTTCTTAAGAATGTGGTCTTCATAGTTGAGGAGCGACTAGTGTATAGCCTTTTTTATTTCGTTTTTTTATTTGTATATTCAACCCCATTAGAAACTAAATTTTCTGTAGTAATGCAACTCTCTGAACTTTTCATAGCACCAAGAACAACTTTTTTTTTTTATTTCATTTATTTATTTGACAGAGAGAGAGATCACAAGTAGGCAGAGAGGCAAGCAGAGAGAGGGGGGGAAGTAGGCTCCCTGCTGAGCAGAGAGCCTGATGTGGGGCTCAATCCCAGTACCGTGAGATCATGACCTGAGCCAAAGGCAGAGAGGCTTAACCACTGAGCCACCCAGGTGCCCAAGAACAACTTCTTAAACATAGTAGTTCTTCAATAATCTTGATGCTTTTCTGAATTTTTTAGTATTTGCACAGTTGTATTCCCAAAACCATTAGGGAAATGACATAAATTTGTTTGTTTGTTTGTTTGTTTGTTTTAGAGAGCAGGGAGGGGCAAAGGGAAAGAGAGAGGGAATTTCAAGTAGGCTCCACACCCAGCATGGAGCCTGACCTGGGGCTCAATCGCACAACCCTGAGATCATGACCTGAGCCAAAATCAAGAGTTGGACACTTAACTGACTGAGACACCCAGGCGCCTCATAATGATATAAATATGTAAGGGGAAAATATGTTTTGATGACAAAATGTAAACATTTTACATAAGAGGAAGAGGTTCACACAAGAACAGTAAACAGATGGAAAACATATCAAGCCCTTCTAATAACTTGAGTTGAAGGAATCTGTCATTTGGTCTGGCCAGAGCCCTTCTGTTTAGCACCCTACCTTGGGGTTAGTGCTTTTCCTTGCCCTCCAGATAAATGACTCTGACCAGGACCACCTGGTCAGTTATAGTGGCCAAACTCTATGGCCACAGTTTACTGGTTTAGGAGTGAGGAACTGACCCAAGGCAGGCCAATAAGACCCCTTTCCTGGGAATGTGGAGTTGATAAAGACATGCAGTTACTGTTAAAGGAAGCCTGGGAGCTCCCAGAGGCCAGGTTTCCTTCTGGAGTGGGGAGAAGCCAGGTTGATAAATGAAACCAATGCACAGAGAAAAGTGGATGCCAGAGACAGAGGGAGGAAACAAGCACCCAGCTGTACTCCTACCTTTCCTTCTTGTAAAAGGTTGAGGTGTTTTACTTGAAACCAAGGGTTCTGTCTATTACAGTGGAAAAATAAAAATGTAATAAATGTAAGGTAGGTGGGACGCCTGGGTGGCTCAGTTGGTTGAGAGGCTGCCTTCGACTCAGGTCATGATCCCGGCGTCCTGGGATCGAGTCCCACATCAGGCTCCTTGCTCGGCGGGGAGCCTGCTTCTCCCTCTGCCTCTGCCTACCACTCTGTCTACCTGTGCTTGCTTTCCCCCTCTCTCTCTCTAAAAAAAAAAAAAAAAAAAAAAAAAAAAAAGTAAGGTAGGATCCTTGCAGCAATCAAATAACAACAATTCACAAAGATGAATATTTGGAAGCATCTGATGATCCTGTAAGCTAATGTTCTTTTTCTGGAAAGCATCTTGAACATACCTGACATGAAGCAGAGACTAAATCTTTAAAATTATTCACAATCCTGACTTGTAATTCCATGATTAATAGAAATGATCAAATACTTTGTCCAAATTATAGTAATTTGGGTACATGAAAACAAGGAAATTGGCATTTACTGAATTTTAGAATGCAACAAACAGTATGCCAAGAAATGTATATAAGTAATAATTACCATTACTGAGGGGCACGTGGCTGGCTTGGTCAGTAGAGCGTGTGATTCTTGATCTCAGGGTTGTGGGTTCAAGCTCCACGTAGAGGTTACTTAAAAATAAAATATTTTTTAAAAACCCCTGCCATTATTGAACACTTATGATGTGTGAAGCACAGTCCTAAGGGTTTATATGTATCTTTATCTCATATAATTCTCCCATTAATCATGTGAGATGAGTATGACTATTATTCCTATTTTTTTATTTTTTTAATTTATTTATTTAATTAACATATAATGCATTATTTGTTTTAGGGGTACAGGTCTGTGAATCATCATTCTTACACAATTCACAGCACTCACCATAGCACATACCCTCCCCAATGTCCATCACCCAGCCAACCCCTCCCTCCCACTCCCCCTCCACTCCAGCAACCCTTAATTTGTTTCCTGAGATTAAGAGTCTCTTAAAGTTTGTCTCCTTCTCTGGTTTCATCTTGTTTCAATTTTTCCTCTCTTTTCCTATGATCCTCTGCCTTGTTTCTCAAATTCCAGATATCAGTCAGATCATATGATAATTGTGTTTCTCTGATTGACTTATTTTGCTTAGCATAATACCCTCTAGTTCCATCCACATCATTGCAAATGGCAAAATTTCATTTTTTGATGGCTGCATAATATTCCATTGTAGATATATATACCACATCTTCTTTTTTTTTTTTTTTAAGATTTTATTTATTTATTTGACAGAGAGAGATCACAAGTAGACAGAGAGGCAGGCAGAGAGAGAGAGAGAGGGAAGCAGGCTCCCTGCTGAGCAGAGAGCCTGATGCGGGACTCGATCCCAGGACCCTGAGATCATGACCTGAGCCGAAGGCAGCGGCTTAACCCACTGAGCCACCCAGGCGCCCTATACCACATCTTCTTTATCCATTCATCTGTTGATGGACATCTAGGCTCTTTCCATAGTTTGGCTATTGTGGACATTGTTGCTATAAACATTTGGGTACACGTGCCCCTTTGGATCACTACATTTGTATTTTTGGGTTAAATAACCAGTAGTGCAGTTCCTGGGTCATAGGGTAGCTCTATTTTCAACTTTTTGAGGAACTTCCATACTGTTTTCCAGAGTGATTGCACCAGCTTGCATTCCCAACCCAGTAGTGTAGGAAGGTTCCCCTTTCTCTGTATCCTCGCCAGCATCTGTTGTTTCCTGACTTGTTAACTTTAGCCATTCTGACTGGTGTGAGGTGGTATCTCACTGTGGTTTTGATTTGTATTTCCCTGATGCTGAGTGATGTTGAGCACTTTTTCATGTTTCTGTTGGCCATTTGAACGTCTTCTTTGGAGAAATGTCTTTTCAGGTCTTCTGCCCATTTCTTGATTGGATTCTTTGTTCTTTGGTTGTTGAATTTGATAAGTTCTTTATAGATTTTGAATACTAGCCCTTTACCTGATATGTCATTTGCAAATATCTTCTCCCATTCTGTCGTTTGTCTTTTGGTTTTGTTGATGGTTTCTTTGCTGTGCAAAAGCTTTTTATCTTGATGAAGTCCCAATAGTTCAATCTTGCCCTTGCTTCCCGTGCCTTTGGTTATATTTCTAGGAAAAAGTTGCTGCCGCTGAGGTTGAAGAGGTTGCTGCCTGTGTTCTCCTCAAAGATTTTGATGGATTCCCATTTCACATTGAGGTTCTTCATCCATTTTGAGTCTATTTTTGTATGTAGTGTAAGGAAATGGTCCAGTTTCATTCTTCTGCATGTGGTTGTCCAATATTTTCCTATTTTCCTATTTCATTTCCTATGAAGAAACCTCTTAGAGAGGTTAAGTAATTTGCTCATGTTCTCACAGAATGCAAGTGGCAGAGCCAGGATTCAAGCACAGCAGGGCTGCCAGCACCCACACCCTTAGCCAGACATTATAGATTACCCTCTTTTACTTTGGAAAATGTATCATAGACTGCAAAGGTAATACAAAGGAAAGAAAAGGCATATGGATGTGTGTGGAAGTATTCCTTAGTACATCTAAAAACTAGAAAAGCACCTTCCCCCACCACACACACATGTCTATAGGGAAATAACAGAGCAAGTCAAATGTGTTACATTGAGACAATAATACATTATATTGCTGGAAGGAATGATAAATATGAGAAACATAAACAATGGGTTAAGGACTACAGAAAGCAATAGCAGATAAGAAAAAAATGTATAATTCAGAATGATAAATATTGGTTTCTCACAATTATGCACAATTATTTTTTATGCAGTAGTTGAATGGGATAAGTCTTCAAGGTTTATGAAAACCTGGAAATTAGATGAGATTTTTTAAAGGAAGTTCATGTTGCTATTGTTACTTAGATAGTCGTATTTAAGTTCCATTGTAAGGTTGATTAAATACCCAATTAAAAGCAAACTTATTAGAGATTCAAAGTTATTAATGGAAGAAAATTAAAAATAGAGGTTTATGAGATTAAAAAAGATTTTTTTATTAGGAAAGCCTCATTTGAAGAATATAAATAAAAATGAGAAGGACTGCATAATGTACTAAGAAGAGAAAAAAGTATAAAATAAAGATATAAACTCGCATCTGCTTGCCCATCCCTGATCTAGTGCAATTCTACCTGTCCCTTAAAGTCTTGCTACAGCACTACCATCCAGAGACCCCTTACCAGAAGCTTCCTCTAAGTAACTGGTGCTTCATTGGTCTCTCTTTTATGGTGCTTGGCCCCTTTCATCTTGTTTTAGAGCTATCTGTGTAGTTAGCCCTCTTCTCAGCCATAAGCTTTGTAAAAGTTGGAACCATGTACCTTCAATATCTTTGTAGGCCCCAGTTGCTCCATGTTAACCACAAACATGTGTTTGTTGGATAAATAAGTGTTCTTAGAAAGAGACAAAAGACTTGGAGGCATAGTTTTGAACAATAAGCAACTGTGGTCGGGCACATGAGAATGGTTGTCTTTGAGAGTGTTACTTCTTAGGTAACCAGCTTGAGGAGGCGAGTGTTGTAGTTCTGGTGGACTCCAGAAGGACCACAGAAGCATAAAGTGATTTTGATTTCATGAGGTCTGTGGCTAGTATATCTGGAGAGGATCATGAACTTTGACTTATGATTCCAGCTGGGAGAGAACATTGAAAAGAGGAAAGTTGGGATGCCTGGGTGGCTCAGCGGGTTGGGCTGCTGCCTTCGGCTTGGGTCGTGATCCTGGGGTCCTGGGATCAAGTCCCGCATCAGGCTCTATGCTCAGCAGGGAGCCTGCTTCCTCCTCTCTCTCTGCCTGCCTCTCTGCCTGCTTGTGTGTACTCTCTCTCTCTGACAAATAAATAAAATCTTTTTAAAAAAAGAAAAAAAAAAAAGAAAAGAGGAAAGTTGAACAAATAGTTAGTGGGAATAGAACTTAGAGCAGATATTTCAGAGGTGTTGTTCCAAAGAGTTCTTATGGTCTTTATCTCATAAGGGCCAAGGACCTTCTTTTATGTTTGTTAAAAACATCAACAAAACCTTTATTGTGATGAGCACTGGGTGATGTATGGATTTGTTAAGTCACTATATTGTACACCTGAAACTAATACACAATGTGTTAACTAACTGCAATGTAAAGAAAAACTTTTTAAAAAGCCTTTAATCAGGGTGCCTGGGTGGCTCAGTGGGTTAAGCCGCTGCCTTCGGCTCAGGTCATGATCTCAGGGTCCTGGGATCGAGTCCTGCATCGGGCTCTCTGCTCGGCGGGGAGCCTGCTTCCCTCTCTCTCTCTCTCTGCCTGCCTCTCTGCCTACTTGTGAACTCTGTCTGTCAAATAAATAAATAAATAAAATCTTTAAAAAAAAAAAAGCCTTTAATCATAGTGAGTTTAGTAGAATGAGCAAAGTGGATTGGACATTCTTACACACACACACACACAGTTACCCTGTCATGCCAATGATGCCATTATGGGGGTTTTGTTTTGTTTTTTTACCAAATAGGAGAAGACACACAGTGTCAAAGAATTCCTGTTCTTACTTAAGTTTCAAGGGGCCCAAGGACTCTAAACCTACTTCACACTGACTGTGACTGTGAAGGCAAGGTAGTTCTGATTCAGATGGTATACAAAATACCTGCTGGCTCTTCCTTTCCCTTTGTCTACATGATGTATGGGGACACCTTGCAAGTTGGAATTGTAAGCTCTCTGAGTTCAGGAACAAGGTCATAAATTATATACACCGTGTCTGAGCAAACCAAGCTTAAATATTGACTAATACGATTTTATCTACTACCAGTCACAAAGACATACATTCTCCTAATACCTACTCCTATGGAAACAAATAATTCCTGTACCTTGCCCATTAAAAACATGGAGTTCTCTTTAAAAACTTTTTTCTTTGAATTATTTTTGGCTTTTTCTCTGTCTTCCCTCACTAGAATATAAGTTTCATGAGAGCAAAACTATTGTCTGTTTTGTTCAACTATCGTACCCTCCAGAGCCTATAACAGTTCCTGTAGCTCAGTAAGTCCTGTGTGCTGAATAAGTGAATGAATAAATGGTTGAATGACCAAGCATTGTTCTGGTTGTAGCTTTAAAAACTTTTGTAAATATTAACTTGAATGTCTTCCATGAATACACACACGTGTGGCTCTTCAGTGGCCTTCCCTCCCCTATCACTCTTCCCCACCCACTGATCAGATAAACTAAGTAATAGTTGGCCAGCTCTGCATTAGGACCCATCTGGCTCTCACCAAGCGTAAAACGAAAATGCTTTGCTTTTACAAAAACTTATGTGGGGAATTTACATCTCAAAAAATATGTTTGTAATACCAAAGTGTATTTTGTTTTATTAAATCCAGATTGCTGGGTGGAGTCCCTTAGCTAAAAAGTGACTCTCAAGCAAAATGAATTGCTTGTTATTCTCACAAAGAATTTACAGGAAGTGATTTGTAAAGGTTGCCATCAGGCTGAAGTCATTGTTGGCACTAGGATATCAGTGTGTCATCAACCTCAGAGCAATCATGTAACCTGGGTCTGCTCAGAGAAATCTCCATAATGCAAGGAAAATTGAATTCTACTGCCTCAGATGACAATCACTTTTGATATTATTCCCATTTGATCATGAAGTTAAAAATATTTGACATAACAGTTTCTCTCATACTGCCACTACATAGAAATATCTATACTACATCTGCTAAACACTGTCCTGTCGTTACCAGCTATTTCACAAATAGTTTTTTTTTTTTTTAAATCTGCTTTCCTTTTCTTTTTGTACTCAGATATATATATATATATATATATATATATATATATATATATATCTGGAGAGCTAGGAAATGAATGGCTTGCCAACTTATTTGGACATTCCATCAAGTAACCTGTTTGCTGGTTAAGTGATAATAGCAAAAACAAAACAAAACAAAACAAAAAACTACTCATCTTGAAGGACTTACTATTTTTCAATCTAGGTGACAGATAGACAATTGTTCTGGAGAGGTCTCTGGGGGAATCATTACAGCAGAGAAACCCTGGATCCAGACATGCCATGAAGGTGGACAGCTCTGTGCTCCTAATTTCTGTCAATGTGTTGATTTTCATCACCCTGGGAAAACGGGGTTGAAAAGATGGAAACACATATAGATTCACAACATTAGCAAACGCTACACTAGTTCTCTATGTTTCCAACACTAGTTTCCAATGACAAAGAGGAAAACAAGATCTTGACAAACCACAATGATCATTTTTTAGCCTTATCCAAATGATGCTCAATTCATTTACTGATTCAGCAGAAATGTATTGAATGCTGTGAGCCATCAGCGCAAAGTAGACTGAAAATGACGCAGAACACCTTACTGCTCAGACACTCATACTACTGAACGATTTTGAATGAATGCTTCCTTCACTATACACTGGGAACAATCATCTACGGATGTTAAAATCCCTCTGACTATCTCACATGGAAAATACAGCAACCATCAAGTCTGAGTGCTTCACTCCATTGAATAATTATCCTACAAAAAGACTGACAAGAAGTATGCGGTCCTCTCTTCTCTCTAAACACAATCATACCCTTTGTTTAGCAGCTCAGTCTGCTTTTTGTAGTCCTGTCATTCAGCACCCTGACTCTCGGCTCCTAAGTTGAACAAGATTTCTTGATTGAGTCAAGCCATTCATTTGCTGATTGTTCCAGACCAGTGTGGCCTGTTGGCTGCTATCACCCTCCAACAGCTAATGTATATAGTGTGACATGATTTGGCCTGATAGCACTCCACAGTCCACCTGTTGTTCCCATCTCTTGTCCATTCCACAGTTGATTAGGCAGCCTCCTGTCTGTGATTCTTATGCATCTAGGCCAAAGAAATTAATTTGCCCTCATCATTCCTAGTTGCAGCTGGCTAATTGGACTCCAGAGTCACTTCCTTGTCTTATATAATTAATCAACCTCTACTTAGTTAATTATTACAATATTTGTTCAACAAATATCTATTGAACATTTACTATGTGCCTGGCCCTGTGCAAGGTGCAGAAGATACAACAGGCCATGCAAGTTCCAGTAACTGAAATTTAACGTAATTCTTTAATTTCTACCTAGTTTTCCTATTTTTAAGTTGAATAAATGTTTTTAAACTTAGGTATGAAACCATGATCCCTCCCCTTCTAACTTCTTTTATTGCTTCAAAGTCAAAGAAAATTATTATCTCTTGAGATCTGATCAACATTCACTCACTCCTGTTTATTCACTTATTTATGAGTTTAAAGGTATTTAGTTACTTAAGACTTCTGGAATGTATTTGGGGGGTGTTATGAAATATTTGATACAAAATAATTTTTTTTTATAAATGTGTATGTATTTTTTAAAAGATTTTATTTATTTATTTGACAGAGAGAGACACAATGAGAGAGGGCACAGAAGCAGAGGGAATGGGAGAGGGAGAAGCAGGCTTCCCGCTGAGCAGGGATCCAGATACAGGGCTCGATCCCAGCACCCTGGGATCATGACCTGAGCTGAAGGCAGATGCTTAACAACTGAGCCACCCAGGTGCCCCTGATATGAAATAATTTAATTCAAATTTCTAAATGAATGATTTTCACAAATGTGTATTTAAAAAATCATCTCATTGTTTTGTATTACACTTGGTCATTTCATAAAATGCGGCTTATTTCTGAGGCTTCTCTTCTGTTTCACTGACTTATATTTCTGTTTCATTTGCTCTTTCTTTTTTCATTTTCAGAATATTTTTCTTATCCTCACCTCTTTATTTTTCTAACTAAATATAACTTTCTTTAAATTTAAAGAAAAGTCCATTTTTATTTTGACTGGGATTGGGCTAGATTTAAAAATAATATTAAGAATCGACATCTTTATAGTATTTTATTCTTTCCAGATGTTACTGCCCAATAAGTTTTATTATTTTAATAAACACTTCTTATTAAGTCTATTTCTCTTTATATTTTATTGCTATTGTAAATTGGATCTCTCTTTTAAATTAGGCTTTTCTAGTTAGTAATTATTGGTATTCAAGAATCTTAATGGCCTTTTTTATATTTTATCTTTTATCTGGCCATTTATTATCCTATTAGGTCTAAAAACTCTAGAAGATGGGGCGCCTGGGTGGCTCAGTGGGTTAAAGCCTCTGCCTTTGGCTCAGGTCATGATCCCGGAATCCTGGGATCGAGCCCCGCATCGGGCTTTCTGCTCAGCAGGGAGCCTGCTTCCTCCTTCTCTCTCTCTCTGCCTGCCTCTCTGCCTAATTGTGATCTCTGTCTGTCAAATAAATAAAATCTTTAAAAAAAATAAAAAAATAAAAAAAATAAAAAAAATAAAAACTCTAGAAGATTCCTTGGGCATTTTGTTAGATACATAATCAACTGTCTTCTAATAGGGATTTTTTTTTTCTTCCACTATTTCTTTCTTTTAGCTTTGTTTCATCTCTCTCTCCCTACATTGGCCTGAACTCCCAAAACAACATTAAGTCAAAATGTGGTAGAGGGCATGTCTCTCTAGTAAGACCAGCTTAAATACTCTCTTCATGCCTTAACCTAGTCAGCAACACTGAGTGGGGGAACAGCAATGACAAAGTTTGGGATCTAACAGTGCTGTATGAAAAACTTGGCCTTTCATAAATTTAATAACTGTGACTAACTTATGCTTCTTGGACTTTGGGCTGAGATCTAGTGATTATGATATTATGGTTCTATTAGTGAAATTTAATCAGGAACTGGAAATAAGATGTTTGTCATAGATTGAAGCTTTATTCTAATTCAGGTTATCAGTGCTACACCTATCACAAAATTATAGTTTGGATGTCAGGTTTCTTCCAAAAATAGTATCTCATGCTGATTTAAAAGCCTATGTAGCTACTAAGAAATAAATTATGATTTTGAATAGCAATATCAAAAATATTCATTCTTCCAACGTGCTATGCTTCTAGAAAAGCTACTAGAAGTCAAAATTATATGAGATAAGCTGAGTTTTTCCATAGAAATAATAGTATGATAAATTCAGAATTGAATTCATAACATAAGGGTCAAATATCTAAATTTTCTTAGCAATGCCTACAAACACCATGTTAAATAAAATATAAATGTTATAGGGGCACCTGGGTGGCTCAGTGCGTTGAGCCTCTGCCTTTGGCTCAGGTCGTGATCTTGGGGTCCTGGGATCGGACCCCACATCGGGCTCTCTGCTTGGCGGGGAGCCTGCTTCCCCCTCTCTCTCTGCCTGCCTTTCTGCCTACTTGTGATCTATGTCTGTCAAATAAATAAATAAATAAATTTTTAGAAATGTTATAAAGTTTGTTAAGCTTATCTATAAGCTAATTTATTTATTGACTAGGGCAACACAGTTAGCCATCATGTGACTTCATGTTTCCTATAGCATCCTCATATTCTATGTACATTTCTCATTTGGGGGGTCATTTCTTCCTATTTTAAATGAAGTAAATTAAAGGTGAAGGAACACATTTATCAAGGTCATAAATTACAGAAGGGATTCTTTGGAGTGTTGGTTTAGAGCAAGAGTTTAGACAGAGGTTTTGGAATAAGACATAATTGGGTACAAGGTCTGATTCTGCCCATTATTCATTTAAAAATATTTAGTGAGTTCTAGATCCTAGGGATCAACAGCGAACAAAACAGACAACATCCTTACTCTAAAGGAGTTTACATTTTAGTACCACTTTCTGGCCATGACATTAAAAAAATTTTTTTTGTTAAAATTCTAGTCAGTTAAGAGAGCAATATTGGTTTCTGGAATAGAATTCAGTGATTCATCACTTACATACAACACCCAGTGTTCATCATAATAAGTGCCCTCCTTCATACCCATCACCTATATAGCCCATTCCCCACCCAGCTCCCTGACCATGACATTTTAAAAGTTTTTTTTTGTTTTGTTTTGTTTTGTTTTTAACATCTCTGGGCTTCAACTTCTTCATTTGTAAAGTAAGAATAACAGCATCTACCTCATAAGGTCATTTCGAAAATTAAATTAGCTAATGTCAAGAAGCACCTAGCACATATCACAACTCAGTAAGTGGTACTGGGGGGTGTCTGGCTGGTCAATGATAGAGCATATTACCTTGATCTTGGGGTCCTGAGTTCGAGCCCCACATTTGGCATGGAGTTTACTTAAAACAAAACCAAAGCAAAACAAAACAACAACAACAACAACAACCAAAAAAACAAGGGTTCCTGGGTGGCACAATAGGTTGAACATCCAGCTCTTGTTTTAGGCTCAGGTTGTGATCTTGGGGTCATGAGATCAGGCCCCATGTGGGAGTCCACTCTCAGTAGGGAGTCTGCTTGGGATCCTCTATCTCCCTCACCCCTCTCCCTCTGCCCCTCCTGCTGAAGCTCACTCTCTCTTTCTCTCAAATAATAAATAAATCTTAAACAAGTGAACAAAAAACGTGGGTTGCCTGTGTGGCCCAGTCAGCTGAGCAACCGACTCTTGGTTTCAGTTTAGGTCATGATCTCAAGGTCCTGAGATCAAGCCCCCTATGTGGCTTCACTCTTGGTAGGGAGTCTGCTTGAGAGTCTCTCCCCTTTTCCCTTTGGCCCTCCCCTCATGCTCACTCTCTTTTTCTCTAAAATAAATAAGTCTTTAAAAAAAACCAGAAAACAAAACAAAATAAAAAAATAAATGGTAGCTTGTTTTCACACTTTAACAATTTTTTTTTTTTAAGATTTCATTCATCCATTTGATGGACAGAGATCACAAGTAGGCAGAGAGGCAGGCAGAGAGAGAGGAGGAAGCAGGCTCCCACGGAGCAGAGAGCCCGATCCCAGGACCCTGAGATCATGACCTGAGCCAAAAGGCAGAGGCCTTAACCCACTGAGCCACCCAGGTGCTCCTGGTTTTCACACTTTAAAGATAAACTTCTGAAAGAAAGCTTTTTAATGAAAATTTTGAAAAAAAATTTAAATACTCATTACAGAAAAAGAGAATGTTTAAATAATTATCTAGAAAGAACTATTATTTTTAGTACTACTACTAGATTTTTTTCTAAACGTGTGTGTATATATATGTGTGTATGTATGTATATATATATATATATATATATATATTTAAGATTTTTTTTTTTTTTATTTGCAAGAGAGAGAGCACACGAGTGGGGAGGAATGGCAAAGGGAGAGGGAGAAGCAGACTCCTTGCTGAGCAGAGTTTGATCCCAGGACCCTGAAATCATGACCTGAGCCAAAGGTAGTAGCAAATGTACTGAGCCACCCTTTTAACGTACTGAGGGTGTCCCCTCACCCCCCCTTTTTTTTAAGATTTTATTTTTTTATTTGACAGAGAATGGGATAACAAGCAGGCAGAGAGGCAGGCAGAGAGAGAGGGGGGAGCAGGCTCCCTGCTGAGCAGAGAGCCCTGATGAGAGCTCAATCCCAGGACCCTGAGACCACAACCCAAGCTGAAAGCAGAGGCCTTAACCCACTGAACCTCCCAGGTGCCCCTTCCCCAAACCCTTTTTTAAGCAGGCTCCATGCCCAGAATGGAGGCCAATGTAGGGCTTGAACTCACAAGCCTGAAATTAAGACCTGAGCTGAGATTAAGAATCAGATGCTCAACCAATTGAGCCACCCAGGCACCCCTATGCATATATTTTTAAAAAGAGAAACTATAGCATATACTTTGAGACCCATTTTGCCCAACTACCCTTCAGAAAGGTTGAACCAGTGTATACTTTAACCAGCTATATGTGGGAGTGCCTGTCTCTCTTGGGGGAGATTTAACATCAAAGTCATGCAGCTTTGAATGTAATCCTGAATCTACAAAACCAAATGTCCTTCCACCTCTCACCAGTTCTGATTTTTGTCTTATAAAAATGAGTTTGGGTGAGAAAATATGTGCAAACCACTTATCTGCTAAAAGCCTTACATTTAGTAAATGTGTGTGTGAGTATGTACGTATATTTAAACTCTCAAAACTCAACAGTAAAAAAAAAAAAAAGTTATAAAATGGGCAAAAGACATGAAAGGATTTCACAGAAGAGGATGTAGAGATGGCAAATAATGACATGAAAAGATGTTCAACATCGTTAGCCATTTGATATCACCACACACCTATCAGAATGACTAGAATTTTTAAGAAGTGATCATACTACTGGTCAGTGTGTAGAGAAACTGAATCTATCATATACTGCAGGTAGGAATTTAAAATGGTACAACCACTCTGGAAAACAGTTTGGCATTTTCTTACAAAACAAAACATACAATTCAGCAATTACACTCTTGGACGTGTATCTCAGGAAAATGAAAAAGTACGTTCACATCAAACCTGTACGAGAATGTTCATTGCAGCTTTTTTCTGACTAGCAAAATGCTGGAAACAGCCCAAATGCTCTTTTTGCGGGTGATGATTAAACAAACTATATGATACACTATGGAATATTACTCAGCAATAGAAAGGAATAAACTATTGGTAATGAAAACAGCCTGAGTGGACCTTAGGGGCATTATGCTGAGTGCAAAAACTCAATCTCAAAAGCTATATGTGGTAAGATTCTATTTTTATTATGTTTTTGAAATAACAGAACTATAGAGATTGAAAAGAGGTTAGTGGTAACCAGATGACACACACAGATTCACACCAAGTGTTATTACCAGGGAATTAGTTTGCTGAATTTCGTATACTTATGGTTAGACAGATCTATACATGACATTAAGTTATATAGAAATATACCCCCCCGCACACACACACACAAATGCATGCGGTCACAAAAATGGCAGCAACTGAGCAACATACTACCTATGATTAGTACATCAGCGGTAATGACCAAGGTCAATTTCCTGGTTTTAGTATTATACTACAGCTATAGAAGAGGACATCATGAAGGGCACATGTGACTCTTTATACTACAATTGCAAATTCCTGGGAATCTGCAATTATTTCACAATAAAAACTTTAAAAAAATGAATTGTAATTATTAATATGGCTCTGAGTTTTTCCCTTTTCTCAGTTATTTTAAAGGATATTAAAGAATTAGATTTGTCAGGCAAAGATAAGATAGTGATTTTAAGCTATTTTAAAGATAATCTTACTCAACAGGAATATTAGCTTTTAAAATAGTCATCTTGCGGGCGCCTGGGTGGCTCAGCGGGTTAAGCCGCTGCCTTCTGCTCAGGTCATGATTTCAGGGTCCTGGGATCGAGTCCCGCATCAGGCTCTCTGCTCAGCAGGGAGCCTGCTTCCCTTTCTCTCTGCCTGCCTCTCCATCTACTTGTGATCTCTCTCTGTCAAATAAATAAATAAAATCTTAAAAAAAAAAATAGTCATCTTGCTGGGCTACCTGGGTGGCTCAGTTGGTAAGCATCTGCCTTTGGCTCAGGTCATGACCCCAGGTCCTGTGATCAAGCCCTGCATTGGGCCCCACATCGGGCTCCCTGCTCAGCAAGATGCCTGTTCTCCCTCTCCCACTCCCCTTTCTTGTGTTCCCTCTCTCATTGTGTCTCTCTCTGTCAAATAAATAAATCTTTAAAAATATAAAAAATAAAAGTCATCTTGGAATCTTGACTACTTATGCATATGTTTTGGGCCATTGCAGATCAAATATTTTAGAAATCCCCTTTTGTAATTGCCTGCAGAGATCTCCAGCCATTGGCAAGTACGAAACCTATTACTTTGTAAGACATTCTCTTGAACTATTATATTTTCTTCCATCTCCCTTTGCTTCATCTTAGTTCTACATGTTCTCCAGATAAGGATGACCTTATCTGGCAAATATAGGACTCCCATAAGACAAAGGAAAAGATGGTCCATCAGTTTATTCTTTCTTTTGTTTTAGTCTCTGGATATTTGTGCTTTTAACTTGTTACAATTTTCCCATGTGATAAGGCATGTGCAAACATCTCAGTGCCTTCATCTCAGTGCCTTTCATTGTCGCCAAGGTATGGGATATTTGAAGGCAGGTGAAGCAATTTTTTAATTTCTTTTAATTTTTTTTAAAAGATATTATTTAATTTAGAGAGAGCACATATGTGGGAGATGGCGCAGGGTGGGAATATCAGAGGAGGATGGAGAGAGACAAGTAGACTTCAAACTGAGTGCAAAACCATATGTGTAGCTCAATCTCACAACCCAGGATCATGACCTGAGCCAAAGTCAAGAGTCCAACGCTCAACCAACTGAGCCACCCAGGGACCCCACAACATTTGTTTATTTTAAAGCAGTTAAATAGCTAAATCAAGGAAACTTAGTTGATTTGTTTTTTTAACTGAAGTTTTCTTGGCTCTTGGTCTTTGGGAATTAAATGCCTTTAAGATATGATTTGAGAATCTCCATGGTGGCTCGTAGGATTATATTTTCTTACTGAAGTGAGGAAATGGAACTTAAGTGTGAGAAAGGAAAAACAAATATATCACATGTTTGTTCAAGGAGGTACAAGTATTGAAACTCAAAATGACCCTGTGGATTTTGCGAATGTTACCTGAAGTCATTAATTTCACATTGAGAAACTGCCTTTGGCTCAGTGAAATCAGATTTTGAAACACTATTTGACTGTTCGATAGAAATAAAGCACAGTTACAAAAGGGATTCATAAATTTTGATGAACATTACTCTTGCTATAAGTTTCTTCAATTGCCCTTAGAATACAAACTCCGAATTAATAAATCTCTAGCCAAGTTGTTCAGTTTTCAGAGAAGTTCATTGAATTGAAAGCAATGCCAAATCTCTGATTATTTTAGAGACTAGTACATTAATTTTGTCTTTATACTAAATTTTATGGCTTTCTAGTCAATTCTGGCCTTTGTTTGGATCTATCTAGCTGTAAAAAAGGTATATCCCCTTTTAAAGAAACTATTGAAATTGAGACAGGGAAACTGAAGGATTCCATAAAAATCTGCTTTTTTCTTCTTTTTCCTGCTTCTATTCTTGCTAGGATCTGCACTCCCACCCCACCTTACACATGCATGTAAACAGCATCCTTGTAAGAGACAAGGAGTAAATGGTTCTCTAGGATAAATAACATCTGAAGAATGACCAAGTGAAAATGACGAAGGAAGCCATCATATGCTAATTCCATACCGCCAGAAGCTAAACATTTCAACACCAAGACCCCTGGTTCCAAGGAATGACACCTGAGCTCTCATCTTTGTTCTAACTGGTTCCTGGATGCCTGAAAAGACATGTGCACTAGACCACTGTCCCCGGTAAAAACCCCAGACTCTGAATATAGGAGAGACTCCTTCCTTTCCTTTTTGAGTCTCTTGGATACTCACTCTGTTATCTGCTCTCTCTGTATCTTCACTGAACTCTGCTTTCATCTCCTGCTGGTTCACATTTGATTTTCATCCTTCACGAAGACATAGACCCTCTTGGCTGGTCCTGCAGGACCGCTCCAGGTCCTCGGACCCAGCCTACCAGCATCAAAATGAAAGCAAAAGCCACTTTATTTAATGTTGATCTGGAATCCAATTTAAGATAAAATACACTTGCAGTTTTAGGCTAGATCTCTCGACTTATAGTATGTGCTTTGGAATGATTATTCAGTTTTAGAACTGTATTTGTATTACAGGTCAAAGCTCTCTTCTTCCTTCTCCCCTTCCTCCTACTTCTTTTCTTCCTTCTTCCCCTTTTTATTCTCCTTTGTCTCCTCCAACTCAGCTAAGAGTGAAGAATTGCTTCTCTGGAATGAAAAAGTAGGTGATAATCTAGATGAACTCCAGAGGTGGAGGCATCAATGTCTGGTGTTACTCATTTGTGTGGGTGTGCCCAGAACCAAAACAGAATGCTTGAATCCTTGAATGCTGTGCTATTTTTTGTTACTGTTTAGAAAGTATATAGGTGTGAGTCTGGTATCAATTAAGTCCCTAAGTTTTGCAGTAGTTTTGCTATTCATACAAATGCATACAAATGCATAAAAAATGGAGTTGGGTTCAAATTACTTCTTGTTTAGGATTTAGGGAGGGTTCTAGTTTATTTCCATTTACCTAGCTGTAAATTGGAATTTCTATGAAATATATTTCTGTACAATTGACCCTTTTCTCATTTTCTTTTGTATATGTTCATTTTATTTTTATCATTTTTATTGCAAAATAACTCAATGAATACAAAATTATTTATAGATCACATACACATATATAAATAATTTATAATGTAGAAAGTAAAAATCTCCAACCACTTACAATATAGCCCCACCTCTTTCCACACCTATCCTAAAGAAGTAAACATAAACACAATTAAATCTTTGGTATCTTTCCAGACTTTTTTTGAGAATATTCAGGCATACACATTGTTTTTGCAAAATGAAGCCCTACTTTACATATTATTACATAATTTTTTCACTTAATAATTCATAATAATTCAGACTTCTACTTTTTAAATGGCCAAGGGGTTTCCATTTTATAACTATTTCAGCATCCATTTAACCTTTCTTCTGCTGTTGACATCAAGGTCTCATAGTCTGAGCTATTCCAAATAATATTCCTTATACATATAACCCTGTATACTTATGCAAGTATTTCTACAGAACATAAACCTAAAACTGCGAGATAAAAATGTTTTTAAATTTGAGGGGTGATTGGGCGATGCAGTCAGTTAAGTGAGAATCTTGGTTCCGCTCAGGTCGTGATCTCAGGATCATGCTTGTGCTCAGCATAGAGTTTGTTTCTCTCTGCTCCTTCCCCCCTGCTCTCTCACTCTCTTTCTCTCAAATAAATAAATAAATCTTTAAAATATATAAATATATTTTTGGGCGCCTGGGTGGCTCAGTTGCTTGAGTGACTGCCTTCGGCTCAGGTCATGATCCCGGACTTCCAGGATCGAGTCCCGCATCAGGCTCCCAGCTCCTTGGGGAATCTGCTTCTCCCTCTGACCTTCTCCTCTCTCATGCTCTCTCTCACACTCATTCTCTCTCAAATAAATAAATAAAATCTTAAAAAAAATAAAATATATAAATATATTTTTACATTTTGATAGTTATTGCATTGTGATGACATTTATTATATGACAATTATTTGTCACTCCAAATAGGTTGTCATAATTCACTGTGATACTTCATGAAGTATGAGTTTTCTTTCTTCATATCCTAGGCAAACCTGAACTTCATCCATATGTTTAACTTTTTGTAATTTGATGAACAAAAATAGGATCTCATTTTTTTTTTTTAAAGATTTTATTTATTTATTTGACAGAGAGATCCCAAGTAGGCAGAGAGGCAGGCAGAGGAGGAGGGGGAAGCAGGCTCCCTGCTGAACAGAGAGCCCAACGCAGGGCTCAATCCCAGGACCCTGGGATCATGACCTGAGCCCAAGGCAGAGGCCTAACCCACTGATCCACCCAGGTACCTCAGGATCTCATTTTTAATTTGCATTTTCCTAATTGCCAGCAAAGCTGAACATCTTTTCATATGTTTATTAGGTGTTAGCAGTTTAGGTTTTTGTGGACTACTTGTTCATATTTTTTGCTCTTTTCTTATTGGGTGTTGCCTTTTATTTGCTTATAGGAGTTGTTCTTAAACTAGGGATGGGAATATTTTCTCTGTTATGTCTTTTACAGAAGGTTTATATTTTTATGCAATCATTATTCCACATTATTTTATTTATTTTTTATTTTTTCGTGGCTTCTGAGGTTTGTGTCTTACTTAGGAAGATCTTCCCCAATATTATTAAATATTTCATATGTTTTATTCCAGAACTTTTACAGTTTTACCTTTTTTCATTTCACTATTTAATTCCTTTGGAATTAGTTTTTAAAATGTATGGTATGAAGAGAACTCTAATTTTTTCTCCTAAATGGGTATCTAGTTTACCTCAAACTATTGATTAATCCATTCTTTCCATAATGGTTTGAAATGACATATTTTTCATACACTAAATTTAAAATTCATATGTATCTGTTTCTGAACATTATTTCATTCAATTGATCTATTTCTATACCAATATTACACTATTTTAATCACAATAGCTTTATTGTAAACTTTGTTAAAAGATTCAGCTCCTTCTCATTACTTTTATTCTTATAATTTACTTGGTAATCATTGCTAATTCATCCAAATAAACTTGGAATTACCTTGCCGATTTCCATACTGAAGAATCCTGCTTTTAAATTTGACGTGATTGATCTTTACAACATTTCATCTTCCCATCTTGAATCATAGCATGTTCTTCCCTTTTTCTGGGTCTTTTAGAATACTTTCTAAAAAGTTTTATAGTTTTCTTTATCTCTTGTGTATTTTTGGATAAGTTGATTCCACTGTAGTTGCTAGTTTTGTCGGTAAAACAAATGGGGTACTTTTTTTTTTTAAGATTTTATTTATTTATTTGACAGACAGAGATCACAAGTAGGCAGAGAGGCAGGCGGGGTGGGGGGGGGGGAAGCAGGCTCCCTGCTGAGCAGAGAGCCCGATGGGGCTCAATCCCAGGACCCTGGCATCATGACCGGAGCTGAAGGCAGAGGCTTTAACCCACTGAGCCACCCAGGCACCCGAGGGTTAAAGGTTTTATTTCCATTAAATTTGTTTTTATCTTTATTATTTCCTTCCTTCTATTTTTGTTGTTTCTGGTTTTTTTCTAATTTCTTATGTTGAATGCTCTGTTCATTTCTTTTCAAACGTTTTCTTACCAATAGACACACCTAAAAAGACTATAAAACTCCTCTGAGTAATATTTTGACCATATCCCACAAGTTCTTTTTCTTCTTATCTACCTTATTGAGGTATAATTTACATACCATAAAACTCACCATTTGAAATGTAGAATTCAGTAATTTCTAGCAAATTTATAGAGCTGTGCAATCATCATCACATTTTATTTTTAGAATATTTCCATTTACCCTAAAAAGAAGCTTCTACCCTTTTGCAGCCATTCCCTAGTCCCCACCTCTGGCCCCAGCCACTTGGTCATTTTTTAAAACATGAATGCTCAAATCCCACCTCAGACTATAAGTCAGAAATCTGAGAATGTGGTCCTCACATGTGTGAATTCCAAAAGATCCTCAGGTAATTCAACTTTGACCCATCTTTGAGAACCACCTTGATATGAGAAGAAAGCCTTTTAAACTGCTTCAGGAGGAAGTAATCAAGGAGAGTTGCAAAGTTAAATAATTCACTGGAACACAGTTTAAGGAATCTCAAATTCTTTTTTTTTTTTTTTTTAAGATTTTATTTATTTGACAGAGAGAGAGAAATCACAAGTAGGCAGAGAGGCAGGCAGAGAGAGAGGGGGGAGGAAGCAGGCTCCCTGCAGGGCAGAGAGCCCTACTCGGGGCTCGATCCCAGGACCCTGCTGGGATCATGACCTGAGCCGAAGGCAGAGGCTTTAACTCACTGAGCCACCCAGGCGCCCCAAGAATCTCAAATTCTTTAAATTACCTTGGTAACACAGGAACCTTGAGTCCAGGGATTGAATCAATTCATTTTTATATTTCTCACAATGCCAAGTATACATATATTATGATTTACATAAAAACGATGCTTCAAATATATGTTTTAAATGTAAAATAACAGACGTTATTTACGTAGATGTCAAATCTACAAAGATTATTCCCTAAAAGATATTTTTGACTCAATTTTAAAACTTATTTAGAAAGCTCTTTGTTTTTCATATACAATTCCAAAGTTTATTAAAGTCTAACTTATAATAAAACATAACAAATACTATACTTCCCAAACATATTTCCTCTTCTTATAAAAATGAGTTAATCATAATTAATATTATATAGCATATCCTGCATAATAATTAACCACATATTGTTAATTGCTGTAAAAATACATTGGATTTAATTAGCTTGAAACATCATTCTCTGTATATCATAAAATGAACCATTATTCTTTGGATGATCATTCTTCAGAAGGAAGTACTTTTTTTTAACAATCTTTTAATGTATTTATTAGTACTTCAATAATATTGAATTTGTAATTAGGAATGCAATAATGAAGTAGTACTCTAACAATTAAATTTAAATATTCCATTTCAATGATCGTTGGAACTCTCTGGAATTTTCAACTTAGGGATTGATTTGTAATTACACCGTATGTGAATACAGTTGTGATAAAAAACACATATATAAAACTTACTGTCTTAACCATTTTTAAGTGTATAATAGTGTTATGTATATACACATTGTTATGTAACAGATCTCTAAAACTTAATCATTTTGAAAAATGGAAACTCTATATGCATTGAACAACTCCTCTTTGCCCACCTCCCCCAGCCCCTGGCAACTACTATTCTGCTTTCTGCTTCCTAAGAGTTTGACTATTTTAGATACCTCATATAAGTGGAATCATGCAGAATTTGTCTTTCAGTGACTGGCTTACTTCACTTAGTATAACATCCTCAAGGTTCATCCTGTTGTAACATATGGCAGGATTTCCTTTTTTTTTTTTAAAGGCTGAATAATATTCCATTGTGTGTATATATGTATATACCATATTTTCTTTATCCATTCATCTGTCAATGGACATTTAGCTTACTTGTACGTCTTGATTACTGTGAATAATGCTGCAATGAACATGGGTCTGCAAATATCACTTTGAGTCCCTATTTTCAGTTCTGTTGCATATACACCAAAGTGATATTACTGACTCATATGGTAATTCTATTTTTAATTTTTTAGGGAAACTCCATACTGTTTTCCATAACAACTACATCATTTTACATTCCCACCCAAAATGCCCAAGTGTTCTAATTTCTCCACATCATTCCCAATACTTAATTTATTTTCAGGTTTTTGATAGTAGCCATTGTAATGGGTGTGAGGTAATATCTCACTGTGGTTTTGATTGGCATTTCCCTGATAATTAGGGATATTAGGTATCTTTTTATATGCTTCTTGGCCATCTGTGTATATTCTTCATAGAAATGCCTACTAAAGTCCTCTGTCCATTTCTGAATTGTGTTGGTTTGTTGTTGTTGAGTTGTAGAAGTCTTCTCTATCTTCTAGATATTAACCCCTTATCAGATGGATGGTTTGTAAATATTTTCTCCCATTCTGTAGGTTGTCTTTTCACTCTGTTGATTGTTTCTTTTGCTGGACAGAAGTTTTTAAGTTTCATGCAGTTCTTTTTGCTTATTTTGGCTTTTTTTCTTATGCTTGTCACTCATGTCCATGAAATCATTTCCAAATCAAATGTCATGAAGGTTTCTTCCTATATTTTCTTTTAGGGGTTTTATAGTTTCAGGTCTTATGTTGAGGTCTTTAATCCATTTTGAGTTAATTTTTATATATGATATAAAGTAAGCATCCAGCTTCATTCTTTTGCTTGTGGCTGTCTAGTTTTCCCAACTCAATTTGAAGAGACTATCATTTCCCCATTGTATAGCCATGGCACCTTTGTCAAAGATTATTTGATCATATACGTGAGGGCTTCTTTCTGGGTTCTCTATTCTGTTCCACTGGTCTACCTCTGTTTTTATGCCAGTACTATACTATTTTAATTACTGCAGCTTTGCAATATGTTTTAAAATCAGAAAGTTCGAGGCCTCCAGTTTTGCTTTTCTTTCTTAAGATTGTTTTGGTTATGTGGGGTCCCTTGAGATTACATATGAATTTTAGCATGTATTTTTCTACTTCTGCAAAAAATATTATTGGGACTTTGATAGAGTTTACATTGAATCTGTAGATTGTTTTGTATGATTTGGACATTTTAGTAATATTAAGTCTTCCAATCCACAAACATGGAATGTCTTTCCATTTATTTTTTTCTTCAATTTCTTTCAGCAATATTTTATAGTTTTCAGTGTACAAGTCTTTTTCCTTGGTGAAGTTCATTCCTAAGTATTTTATTCAATTTGATGTTATTGTAAATGAGATTCTTTTCTTAATTTCCTTTTCAGACTATTCATTGTTCATGGGTTGAAATGCAACTGATTTTTGTGTGTAGATTCTGTACCCTTAAACTTTGCTGAATTCAGTTATTAGTTCTAGCAAGTTTTTGTGTGGAAGCTAGGGTTTTCTGCATAAAAGGTGTCATCTGAAAACAGAGATAATGTTACTTCTTCCTTTCCTAGTTGGATCCTTTTATTTCTTTTTCTTCCTGATTGCTCTGACTAGCATTTCCAGTACTTTGTTGAATAGAAGTGGTAAGCATCTTTCCCTTGTTCTTTTTTTTTTTTTTTATAAGATTATTTATTTATTTATTTCACAGACAGAGATCACAAGTAGGCAGAGAGGCAGGCAGAGAGAGAGAAGGAAGCAGGCTATCCGCCGAGCAGAGAGCCCGATGCGGGGCTCCACCCCAGGACCCTGGGATCATGACCTGAGCCGAAGGCAGAGGCTTTAACCCACTGAGCCACCCAGGCGCCCCGTTTCCCTTGTTCTTAATGTTAAAGGGAAAGCTTTTAGGTTTTCACCATTTAACTCTGAAATTGTATTAAATTGTACTGTTTTAATACCTAATTAGAGGAAAAGATATTAGCACACATTCCCTGAGACTGAGGACCAGTCACAATTTTAATCAAGGTCATTAGAGAAAAAATATGGCCGTAGTTGATCTATGCGGCAAAAGCTCAAACTCAGTAACATGTTCCACTCGTGACAGTTACTAATTTGCATGTTTCCTTAAGCAAGCTTTTGTTCTCCACCAAGTAGTATCTGTTTCCCCTTCTATGAAATGTGATAATATTGTTAGATTCATTTTATCTCCCTAAGGTCTTATGAGACTATACTATACTAGAATTTATATGTATATTACTTGTACTAATGGGTGGTAAGAATAACTTTAGTAAAATGTGAGATTACAGCATAATCTTTTTATGGGAAAAGATTATTGAGATCCTCATTTTTATCTGAAAAGAAAATGAAACTCCATAAAGTTGGTAATTTTTGGATTTGCATTTATACTGATCTTTAAAAATCATAGTAGTAGCTACTACCTATAAATAAATAACTTTATATTTAAGTATAATGCTTTGAATAAGTAAGCATGCGAGAAAATCTGTTGAATGCCTGCTAAGTAAAAAGATAATTTTTAATTGTATATTTTATTACATTTTTTCTTATATCTTACATTAGTTTTCTATTTCTCATAATCTAAATCAGGTATGAGTGAGGCTCAGGGTATAATCCATCCTAGGGCACAATTTCCCTCCATCTGTGGACCTGTGAAACCAGAAAACAAGTTATCTGTTCTTAAAATACACTGGTAGGACAAGCTTAGGATAACACTTAACATATTCCAGTTCAAAAAGGGAAAAATGCAAGGAGGTTAAAAAAGATTAAGTCACTGGTTCCAAGCAATTTCGAAATCCAGCTGGGGAAACTCCATTAAGTTTCAAGGTCTGGAATAATCCTCTATGGTGCATGGGATGAGTCATTCTTTCTTTTCATGAAAGAAAGATGTGTTTGCAGCTGTGTGATTTGTGTGATTTTTATCAGCCTGTTTCCTGCCTGTAGAATAGTGAGAATCTCACATCCTCCTTTCTCTTCATGCGCTCTCTCTCTCTTTTGGTCCAAGATGACAGTATTTCTGCTGATATAAAATTCTCAAGAACTTTGTGGGTCTCCCATGTATGCCACAGGGATTACTCTGTTAGATAATAGGCTCATCCACAGATCTTTTCTAGATAATTCCATATCTATTTTTGGATTTTGCTGAGATGTCTGAGGGACAAAGTCTTTAAAGCTTCCTAGAAGCTCTTTGGTTTGCTTGAGGGGATCTGTGAGTCACATCCTAATCTCTTTAAAGAACCTTTTGTGTGACTGAATACTCTGACCTTTTGGGTTTTCTGAGGTATCAGCAAAAGTTTGTCCGGCCTTACCCTCAGTTTTTTTCTCCCAGAATATACCTCCCCCGACTGTGAATCTCTTAATTTTAGTGTCTTTTCTAATCTGAATAGGTGGAGAATTCCCCAAATCATCAAATCCTGGATCCTATTTGCTTAATAGTCCTTTACTCAATGTATCTCTTTCCTCTCCCATTTTACTGTAATCAACAAGAGGAAACCCATTTGTACCTTCAGCACTAGCTTGGAAATCTTAGCCAAATGTCCAATTCCATTATTTATAAATTCTGCTTTCCATATAACTGCGGGGTACAATTTCTTAAAGCATATATTTCTACTAAAAGTCAATTCAATGTAATCTAGACTTTTCTATCATGTTTCCCAACATTCTTTCAGCTTCCATCTACTACTACCTGATTCCACTTCCACACAGTTGGGTGTCACAGCAGTCCCTCACTTCCAGGTACCGAATCTGTATTCATTTTGTTTTCTTTTCCCTTTCTTTCTTTCTTTCTTTCCTTTTTTTTTTTTTTTTTTTTTTAAGATTTTATTTATTTATTTGACACAGAGAGAGAGAGAGAGAGATCACAAGTAGGCAAAGTGGCAGGCAGAGAGAGAGGGGGAAGCAGGCTCCCTGCTGAGCCGAGAGCCCAGTGCCATGCGGGGGCTCTATCCCAGGATCCTGATATCATGACCTGAGCAGAAGGCAGAGGCTTTAACCCACTGAGCCACCCAGGCGCCCCTGTATTCATTTTCTGTTGTTGCCATAACAAATCACCACAAACATATTGGTTTAAAATAGCACAAATTTACTATTTTGCAGTTCTATACGTTAGAAGTCGGACATTGGTCTCTCTGAGTTAAAAATCAATATAATCTAGAGGGCTGCATTCCTTTCTGGAGGCTCTAGGGACGAATGTGTTTTGTGCTTACTCATATTATTGCTGAGTTTCTTGTGTTTGTAGGACTAAGGTCCCCATTTGCTTTTTGGCTGTAATGCCAAAGGTTGTTCCTAGTTTCTAGAAGCCACAGCACTTCTTGACTCCTAGTTATCTTGCTCTATCTTCAAAGTTCTCAAAGGCAGCCTCTCATATCACATCTCTGACTTTCATAGCTTTTCATATGTGAAGTTGTCATCATTCATTTCCAAAGTTTCTATAATTTCATCATGTTTTTTCTTGTAAATCCAAGGGTTCACTTAGAATCCTGTTTTAAAATTTCCGTATGGTTGGACTCAGGGCTATGGTGTGTGTGGTGTTTGTGTGTTGCAATATGGTCCGAGAATGTAATATCTACGGTTTCAACTGCAGAAATGTTATGGGAAATGTGTTTGTGGTCTAATACGTGACCGCTTTTTGTAATAGTTCCACAGGTTTTGGAAAAATATATTTCTGTTTATTTGTTATAAAATCCTATGTATCTATAAGTTTTAGTTTGTAACCGTGTTAATCAATTCTCTGTATCCTCATTTGTTTTCATTGACTTGACTGCCAGTTTTTTAGAGATGTACTCAAGTGTGCACCTTATTTTATTTCATTTAGCTTTAAATTTAACTTACATGTTAGTAAATGAAAAGACGATTCATTAGAATTTTAAATACATCTTTTTTCTTAATACGTTGCTTTATCATTTTTGATATAACGAATTGTGGGCTTTTTATTTTAGATTGTGAATTATTCTATAATTTTCTGTGAGTGAAAAAGCACCATACCTAAATATAACCAATTAATGTAACCGATTAAAACTGGAGAAATCTGTTTACATAGCATCACAGAAACATCCCAACAGGTTTTTGCCACTTCCTGTCCTTACATTTAATGTACTGACTCTATGGATACCCAATCCTTTGGTTGATTCTTTTTTATTTCTCATCAGTTTTCCTGAACATAGAGTGTTTGTTGCTTTCCAGGGTTTACAGGCTAGAAAGACTAAAGGAATTCAAGAAACTGTGAAGCGTTCTGAGAGCTCTGTGGGGTTTCTATAACCAATTTAGTCCCCAAATCCCAAGCAAGGAAAATTGGGACTCAGGGTAGCTTCTTCAAGTCAGGTCTCTAATTTGCTTGCAGCCTTTTTAGTGTGAAATACTTTGTATTGAATTGCATTTTGTAAAATTAGAGTTTGGACAGGAGTTCATTACTCACCTGATGAATTAATTTTGTGATCAATTTTGTTTGTTCATGTTTTTATTTTAAATCTTTTAGCTTAGTCTAGTGACTGGCACCATAAAGAACTATGGCATATAACTTTCTATTATAAATTAACATTCCAAGTGCTACGTTAAAAGAAATTGGGGGAAAAAAATGTAAACCATGTAATCCCTGTCTTAAATGTAGAGCATTCTACATTTCTATGTGAAGACCTAATGAGGATACTCTCAGAAAGAATTGCTCTTTTCATTTCTGCAAAGAAGACATCCAGATGGCCAACAGACACATGAAAAAGTGCTCCACATCACTCGGCATCAGGGAAATACAAATCAAAACCACAATGAGATATCACCTCACACCAGTCAGAATGGCTAAAATTAACAAGTCAGGAAATGACAGATGCTGGCGAGGATGCGGAGAAAGGGGAACCCTCCTACACTGTTGGTGGGAATGCAAGCTGGTGCAACCACTCTGGAAAACAGCATGGAGGTTCCTCAAAATGTTGAAAATAGAACTACCCTATGACCCAGCAATTGCACTGCTGGGTATTTACCCTAAAGATACGAACGTAGTGATCCGAAGGGGCACGTGCACCCGAATGTTTATAGCAGCAATGTCTACAATAGCCAAACTATGGAAGGAACCTAGATGTCCATCAACAGACGAATGGATAAAGAAGATGTGGTATATATACACAATGGAATACTATGCAGCCATCAAAAAAATGAAATCTTGCCATTTGCGACGACGTGGATGGAACTAGAGGGTATCATGCTTAGCGAAATAATCGGAGAAAGACAACTATCATATGATCTCCCTGATATGAGGGAGAGGAGATGCAACATGGGGGGTTAAGGGGGTAGGAGAAGAGTAAATGAAACAAGATGGGATTGGGAGGGAGACAAACCATAAGTGACTCTTAATCTCACAAAACAAACTGAGGGTTGATGGGGGGAGGGGGGTTTGGAGAGGGGGGTGGGGTTATGGACATTGGGGAGGGTATGTGCTATGGTGAGTGCTGTGAAGTGTGTAAACCTGGCGATTCACAGGCCTGTACCCCTGGGGATAAAAATATATGTTTATAAAAAATAAAATTTAATTAAAAAAAAAAAGAATTGCTCTTTTTTTCCCAAGTTTTTTTTTTTTTTAAATGTTCAAGGTTTATGGGTTTCCATTGTAAAACTGTTTTTTCATAATTTTATCTTAAGGACCTTAAGTGTCCTGTAGTTAAATATGCTTAGTTCAGAGAGTTAAGAAAATATAAAACCTATTTTAAGAACCACACTTTACTAACTTACTTTTCAGGAAAGCAAATTCAACAGGGTTCTATGTGATAATGGGCCAGTGAAGATTTACTGTCTTAGTCATTTCGAGGGCTGAACCTCTTGGTTTTCTGTATCGTACTAAACTAGTTACTCTGCTGAACTTTGAATTAACAAAATAAAAACCATCAGCAATACAAAAGGAAAGCTGCTGCAATATTCTCTTATCAGAAAAAAGAGACAAGGCATAAATCTTCAGCTTTAGGAGCAAATAGTAAATCATTTATGCAAGAGAGATTTGGGAGAGGAAATGTGGCATCCAGACAAATAAATAAAATACTGACAGTGCAGTATTAAAATGAATTTAGCTTACCAAAGAGTGAAAAATAGCCTGGTGTTAGCTTTAGGCTAGTTCAAGAGCAAAAAAAACTTATTAGGCTGCGCATGCTGGCCTGCAGATAGAATTTTCTTGTCAATTCACATTTCACAGACTTTCCCAAGAAACACACAGGCAAGTTTTAGGTGCACCAAGATCATAGGGATACCTGTGTCTTCACAGGGAGATATATATAAAAGATTGCAGTCAAAGTTCGGTGTGAAGGGTGAGGTTTATCTGTCCGTGTCCTTTCTTGTCAGATGCTCATTGGTCCCCAAACTCTGAAATGTCCTCTCTTTCTTATCCCCTGCCTCTGCTAGAACCCTGGAGGGTCCACAAGAGCTCCAGTCTAAACCTTCAACTTTCCCTGACAGATACACCTGGCAGGTCCCCCTGACCTTGACAGCTAAAAGTAATCTTTCTTTGCTTTTGAATTTTTGTACTACTTAGTACCCTTTCATTCACCAAGTAACCAGGTGCTAATTTGTGACTTTAACCCTTACTGTTTTTCCGCCAAAAATTATTTACTTCTTTCCTGTTGTTGAACTTTCAACATTTATATTTAATCATTTAGAGTAGTTTGTAAGTCAGTTGACATCAGGGTCCATGTATTAGTCTTATTTGAATAAGAGGGGAAGGAAGGGAATTGAAAAAGTGGTAATCTCTACCTGCACTGGGACTCTCAGTTTCTGCAAATCCATGAAGCCAGAGAAATATACTCATTTTTTAATGACAGCATACAGAACTCAGCCAGGCTGTATAGGATAGCATGGTTGTTATTATTAGGATTACTATTATCTTGGAGATAACTGCCGGTGGTTCAGCAGTCACATCCTGTCAAATATACATTGCTAGGGAAGCTGAATAAAAAAAGGATAAGAAAGAAAGGTCAGTAAGGGGCAGTACTGTGGCTCAGTGTGGAGCAGGGCCTGAAGCAGATCCAGGGGATGGGATGCTGGGCCAGGGAAGAGCTGGTCCAGTGAACAAATAGGAAAGGGATCTAGGTGAATATCAAAGGTAAGAATGGGGACCAGGTCTGCTCCCTACACAGTGATGAATGCCTGGACCAACCTAGATTAAAGAACTGGAGACAAAACAGATATATATGTGAGCCACAAAAGCAAATTCAGGGCTAAAAGTTAAAAAAAAAAAAAAAAAGCCAATTCGGGGCTTTAAACAAACTGTGTCTCCATATCTACAGAGCTTTTATGCTTTAGTTGAGAGTAAAATCTGTTCCAGAACATCTGGGTCCCTTAGTTCAGGTACCATTTAGGCTAATAGGAAAAGTCCCTTTTGTTCCTTCTAGTCTTTCTGTACTTCCTGCTTCCTTGCACTTCTTTAGGGGGCACGGGGTGGGGGTGGGGCGGCCTGGAATGGTCCTATCTAGTTCCTGTCAACTCCACCTTACACACGGGATCTTTTATTCATATGCTGGGCCTTATCTAAATGCTCCTTCCTGTCTCCTCTGCGTCAGGCTGCCACGTGAATTCCCTACTGCAGAGAACTGCATTCTCAGGCATGAGTTTCACTGTGAGGCTCCCAGTTTCTGGTTGTCTTAGCATGTGTTTGCAATATCAGTGCCCGGAGTGGCAATAAAGCCCTATTCACAGAAGATGCTATGTCAGACTCATACACTGACTTCTATTATTCCAATCCTTTGGGCTATTCTAAAGAGTTTTATCTGGTGCTCCCACTTTCCTTAGCATTAACCATGTGCCCATTTCTCCTGGCTATTTATTTAAGTAGAATGTACCTGTTTGCTCTGTTTGAGCAGGAATTAGGAAGTCTTGTTGATGGTAGCTTACAGGGTTACTTGGGGTCTGTACAGACTTGCTATTTCTCAGATTATTTATACAATTTATTTGTCTACATTCTCTTACCTCTGTATCTCTAAAATCCATCTTAATGCAATACAGCCCTTAGTGCCAATCCAATTTTTTCTAATACATGTTTTCCCTAAAGCCCCAATACCTTCATTCCTTTGTTCTGATTTATTGCTGCTGCCTAACCACAGCTACGAGGCAGAAAAATAATAATAATAAAAATTTTAAAACCCTAGTAACAAGCACATCAGGATTAACATACTAGGTCGATGTTAAACCACCCAACAATGAACTAACTCATCTTTAATTTATTAGCTTGATTCTGATATAAATTCTGAATGAAAAGTAAAGGGTTGTGTAGATTAATAATATTAAAGTTGCAAAACAAACCCCTGAAAAATAGGAAATGTTAAGCAAAGGGAGCTATGCCATCTTTAATTCATTGCTCTGTTCCTAGGCAATTCCACGCATGCAGGATGTAGGCTCACGGCTGCATTTAAAAAAAAAACAAACTCTGCAGTACCCAGACCAGAAGTGCAAGGCATTAATAGCACAGCATATGACTCTAAAACGTAGGGCCTCATTCAATGGGTTGTGTGACCTTGACATGAAAAACACTTCATGATGACCTTTCATTAAGTATCACTTGCCTTTGCAAGTTCTCCAGATAGGTCTATCATTCTAGAGGTAAAAATTGCAGGCCGGGTACTAGATAAATCCCCAAGTGGCCTGAAGAACCTCCAGCCAGGGATTAAGCACTGTAGATGTGAGGGATCTAAATCAAGAATCTCAGAATAAGAAGAGCATCAGAGTTAAGTGACTTAAGCTACCCAGCACATCTCATATTTAGTAAAATCTTGATTGATTAATCTAATGGGGAAGGTCTGCGTGAATTTGCAAGATGAGCACAAGACCAATAACTTCTAGGTCACAGAGGTGATTTCTTAGTTTCCAGCGTAGGTTACTTTGGTTGAAGTTCTCACTACTACCAAATTGTCGTTCTCCCCCCCTGCTGGAACTGACAAGAAAGAATGAAATTGACATGTTAATTCTACAAACACTAAACCATTTTTATAAACAACTTAGTTAATAATCTCCCTTTAATATTTACATCGGCAGGTTTCAACAGGACACACTGATGTGTTGCAAGCAGCCTAATACTGATCATAGAAGACGTATGAAGGCTTGCAAGTGACTGACTTTAAAAATAAACCAGGGAGACAAACCATAAGAGACTCTTAATCTCACAAAACAAACTGAGGGTTGCTGGAGGTAGGGGGGTAGGGAGAGGGAGATTGGTTTATGGACATTGGGGAAGGTATGTGCTATGGTGAGTGCTGGGAAGTATGTAAACCTAGTGATTCACAGACCTGTACCCCTGGGGCTAATAATACATTATATGCTAATAAAAAATAAAAAATTATTTAAAAAAATAAGCCAGAGATGATGTAAGGTTATCACAATAATATCATGGTCATACATTTGCATCTCAAAATGCTTTCTTGAGAGAAAAGCAAGGGTGGGGTTATAGAGATGAAGCCAGGAACCGCATGTGGGGCTGTGTTGCTCATGCCAACACCATTCTTATATGTCACAGAGAAAAGAGAACTACTGCTTTACATCATCAATTTTCTTAACAAATACTTTTATCATTCAAAGTTCTAGCTAAACCTTGCTCACTTACCTTTCTGCTTATAGCTGATGGTTAGAATTAGATTTTACTTTCTGTGTAAACCTACATAGAACAAAGAATGCAGACCTTGGAGATTTACCTTCCATTGGTGTAGTACTGATTATTGTAGTGAAATGAGGTACAGTAGGAAGGAGGAATCCCAGTTAAGCCTCAAAGGGTGGCACCACCTAGGTGAGGTCACCTCTGGCTGGTCTTGGTCTTACAGGACTCACTTTTGCAGGGCTCTGTGGTTCATCAGAGTGAGACAACTGATTTGGGCTGTCCAAACTGTCAAGATGGTCACATAATGTTATTCACTTACAGATGTTACTCACTTACATTGGGGAATATTACCTTCCAATTACCAAAGGTACTTCCTTCCTGATCTCATAATACCCTGAGAATTGAATTTGTGATTATAAAGGTGGCTAATAAGCATAGAATCAGAGAGAAAAGTGAAGGGTGATTTGGGTAATATTCTCCAGGTCATGATGAGGTCTGAAGAATTATCCTTGACCCACAATAGAGAGTATCTTTCTAGTACCCAGCTTCAGGGAGTTCCCAGAGGTGGCCCACTCTCTGAAGAGTGCTAGACAAATACTGCCAATTTCTGACTCTGGGTTTCCTTTCTCTGTGTTCTGAGCTTCCTGAGTCTCTTCCACTCAGACAATGGGTTCAGTGTCTGTATTTCTACCACCATTAGGATTCTGTGATTATACATAATAGAAATTTCCTTTGGCTAACTTTGAGCCCAAAAGTGGAATTTATTGGAAGGAACTGATAACTCTTAAAAAACTGAATGAAACACTGACAACCTAGGTCTCTAAATGGAGCTGCCACCAGGGTGCTTGCTTCCTAGTAGAAGGAGACAGACACTTATATAAAAAGAATGGTCCAGGGGTGCCTGGGTGGCTCAGTGGGTTAAAGCCTCTGCCTTCGGCTCAGGTCATGATCCCCGGGTCCTGGGATCGAGCCTTGCATCAGGCTCCCTGCTCAGTGGGGATCCTGCTTCCTCCTCTCTCTCTCTGCCTACTTGTGATCTCTGTCTGTCAAATAAATAAAATCTTAAAAAAAAAAAAAAAAAAGAATGGTCCATTATCCCTGGCAGGGAGTAGGGTAAGTTTTAATGTGAGGCAGGACTTCATAAGGGTGGTGATATTTGAGTTTAAAAGATGAATAGTAGGGGTGCATAGGTGGCTCAGTGGGTTAAAGCCTCTGCCTTCAGCTCAGGTCATGGTCTCAGGGTCCTGGGATCGAGCCCCACACCCGGCTCTCTGCTGAGCAGGGAGCCTGCTTCCCCCTCTCTCTCTGCCTCCCTCTCTGCCTACTTATGATCTCTCTGTGTCAAATAAATAAAAAAAAATCTTTTTTAAAAAAAAGATGAATAGTAAATGTTTGCCTGGTTATCAAGAAAAGAAAAGAAAGATATTCAAGGCACAGAGACATAAACTTGTAAAAGAGTATACAATATACGAGGACGTGTCATTCCACATACCTTCAGGATGCACTGGGAGTTGATAAGGTAGAGGTTAGTGAGAAAAACTCACCATGAAGACTGATGTTGAATAAATTTATCACAGAAGACTTAAAAATTAAAAAATAAGGTTTTCCAAAAAAGATTTATTTAACTTTTTGAAAGAGAGAGAGTGTAAGCACGAGTGGGTGGGGCAGATGGAGAGGGAGAGAGAATCTCAAGCAGAATCCATACAGAACACAGAGCTTGATGCAGGGCTCAGTCTCACAACCATAAGATCACGACCTGAGCTGAAACCAACTGCGCCCAACGCTTAACCAACTGCACCACCCAGGCGCCTCCAAAAATAAGTTCTATGTGTTAAACTCCTACATACCAGAACCTTTAAAAACAAAAAACAAAACAAAACAAAAAAACTTCTGGGGATTATTTTTCAAAGCTCAACAGTTTTCTTCCTTCTTCCCTTGGGGACCACTGACACCCTTCTCACCAATAGCTCACTACCAACTGCCCCCTCCACATACATACACGCATAGCATTTCATGACTATTGGAGCTGTTTTTAAAAGCTTAGAATCAGGCCAAACTTACAATGTAATTTCACCAAGACTGACTAGACATCATCTCTTTGAGAACAATTCTCCAAAAATCCTGCCCCAACGATAGAAGACTGCCAATAACAAATTGAGCAATTTCTAGGAGGTAATTTCCCTAGGTAATAAAATATGTCAAACCTGCTTTTATAATTCATACTTGGTCTTTAGATAAGTTCAAACTAGTTGCTCCAACTGGAGCTCTAATTCATAGAACCCAAACTGAGTATCAGACCATGCTAAACTCTTTTTTCCTCATCTTTGTGGACAGGCTAATGCAACATGTGCCACAACCTGACATAGATAAACCTTGGGAAGGAATAATTGTGAAAGATCTTTTCCACTTTGGGCACAAGAATTTTGGCCATAATGTGCAACTAGTATGCCTTCAGTTCAGGTACTAAATAACTAAAACCTGGGAGGGCACTTTAATTTTGGAATTTAGGAAGGCAACCAATGGATTTGTTGCAAATAACTGAATCTTTGTTCTGAAATGAGAATTTTAATATTTAAGTGTTTTGTCATAGATAACAAGGAATATTTTGCATTTAATACATCTTTATTATGGATTCTGCTATTTCCCTTTCTTACTAAGGAAGTAGGGGAAACTTCTCATTAATGTGGCCCAAGAACTATTCTGTTTCTTCCAGGCTCTGGAAATCCTTTTGTCTTATCTACCTGGGCTGGAATTCCACTTCTCTTTTCAGGACCCTTATTTCTAGTGTCAGGTTTAGAGGCTTTGTTTACATAATCCTCAAAGTGCAGTTTTTACCAGTTGTTTTCTATAGGTTTGCTTTCTCTCAAGAGGCTCTGTAAAATGCTAGCTGCCTGCCTTACTGATGACCGGAAATGGCTACAGTTTGCTGCAGTTTTCTGTCTGTCTCTCTAACCTGAGTGTTCTGAGGCCACGTTGTGTCTGTTTTCGTCACTTTCTGTGATATAGAAAATAGTAAGGGGGAGGATTTGGCTCTGGCTTAACACCATTTGTATGCTTACCTCCTCTTACCCACACCTCTCTCCCCGAGTAAGTAGCAACTCATAGCACTTTCCAATAGGATGTAACATTAATATCTCTGCCAGTAAAGAAGATCCAAAAATAAAACCAAACTTACTATTTTCAACTTTGCACAAGATCACAATTAAAATCTCTAAGAAGGGATTTTTTTTTTAAAGATTTCATTTATTTATTTATTTGACAGAGAGATCACAAGCAGGCAGAGAGGCAGGCAGAGAGGAGGAAGCAGGCTCCCTGCCGAGCAGAGAGCCCTACGCGGGGCTCCATCCCAGGACTCCGAGACCATGACCCGAGCCGAAGGCAGCAGCCCAACCCACCAAGCCACCCAGGCGCCCCTAAGAAGGGATTTTTTAAAAAGACCTTAAGACTGAATTAAAGGTGACTGTGTAGTCACTGGTACTGTAATAGTGTGATGTGGTGACAGATGGTAGCTACACTTGTGGTGAGCACAGGATAAGGTATAAAGTTGTTCAATCACTGTGTTGCACACCTGAAATGAATGTCACATTGTGTATCAACCCTACTTTTAAAAATGTTAAGATTATTTGTAAATTTCCATTCTCCATATTATCGGGTCCTTATTACCATAGTGCTTCTTGACTATGGCAGACAGCATTTTCCAAAGGTGGCTGCAACAATATATCCTATCCCACGTGTTCTTTTACAATATGACCTTGCTACTTTCCCATTAGGAGGTCACTATTTCTCTATAACCCCGTTGAATCTGGGAAAGCCCCATGATTGTTCTGCCAATAGAATATAGTGGAAGTCATCTTGTGCCAGCTCTGGGCTTTGCCACTAATTGACCTGGCAGTTTCAAATCCTGCGTCTTAGAAGCCAGATGTTATATAAGAAGTGTAACTACCCAGAAACCACCCTAGGAGAATCCTGAACCACAGAGGAAGACCCTGAAGGTGAAAGGCTATGTGCAGACGGAAAGAAGCTCTGAAGCACTGAAGCTCTGGACATAAGAGCAAAGGAGTCATCTTGGATGTCCACCCCAGCAGAGCCTTCAGAGGACTTCATGACTATAACAGCATGAGAGTCCCCAAGCAAGAACTTCCCAGCTGAGCCTTATCAACCCACAAAATTTTGAGAGTTGATAAAATTTTGTTTTGAGCCACTAAGTTCTGAAGTGGTTTGTTAAGCAGCAGTTGGAAGCTGGAACACAACCTGTGATGGCCAAAGCAGTGTCTAAGGGCAACCCTTCTTTCCAAACATTGAGTGAAGTAGCTCTGTATTTATCTATTTTACGTCTTAGGATTCTTCATAAGAAGTTATTTAAAATTTTTTATTTTAAATAAATAAATAAAGAGTGGCTCTACCTCTTTATAAGATCTGACACCACTGCCATGGGTAATTAAAAATTGGGTAAATACATATGGACCACCCTTGAGGACCATAAAAAAAATAAAATCTTCCCTTCAAAGGTATCTTTCTTTAGACACAGATATACTTAGGCCATTCCAGATGGATGTGTCTTTTTATCTGATTTTTAAAGCCCTTGATAAAGGGTTCTGATTTCAGTTTCTAGCAGTCTTCACCAGTGGGAAATTGTTTTTCATCAGAGACTCATGAACTATGGACTATGCCCCCTGCTCCTGCAGTTGCCCTTGTTTGAGTTCAGGAAAAGGAGTTCTTGACATCTCTCTTGGTGATCTGGACCATAGCTCTTAGGAGAGAGCAAAAATTACTTCCTTGGTGCTATTATCCTGTGTTAGGTACAAGATGATAAGAAAATGCATCTTAACAAGGGCATCCATTTTAAATCGAAATGGCTTCTTCATAAAACTTGCACATCTTATGGCCCTGAGCTTTGCTTAAAGCATTTGAAGTGCCCTTGCCAATCAAAACCATTTTCCTTCAACACTGAACAGAGTTATATGTAGAAAAATTTCCTGAAAGACTTTCAGCATGCTCAGCTAAGAGCAGTGTTTTTAGTCTTGCTGCACTAGTGTGCTGGTTCCTTTTATCATTCAGACCATCTGTGATGAAGTCTATTTTGTTAACTCAGAAAACCTCAATTTCTGTAAGACTTTAAGATGAGGCATTAACATATTTTTATGGATTGTGCTACCATGATGGTTTTGGAGACTTCTCATTTCTGTTATTAAAGAGAAAAACCCTGCCATCTAAGCTTCTCATAAGAAACTATTTTTACATTTATAATCTTCAAAGATGCTTATGAAAAGAAGTGCTTTGAACTCTTTCAGTAAGATTTAGCTCAGTCGAAAGCTTAACAACAATGTAATTTGAGTGAGGGTGTCTGATCCTACCTGTCAAAGATGCTGCAGGAAGATACATAAATCAGCCAGAATCTCATCGGAAGCCAGTTTAAAAATTCATGCAGCTAAGAGTCGTTCCTGTGTGATCTGGTTTCTTAATACTACAGTATACCCTGAATATTGGGATTTCAGAGCTGGAATATACCTTGAAACTCATTTTATCCAAGTCCTTTGCTGCAGATGAGTAAGCCAAGGCCTCGCTTCCTGGAACCAGCAGCATCACTTATTTGAACTTATTTGAAATGCAGGACCTCAGGCGTCCCAGGGGACCCATTGCTTCAGACTCTCCAGTTGAAGGTCTCCAAGATCGTTTGTGCTCTTGAGCACGTTAAAGTTTGAGAAACGCTGCCCCACACCACATTGTTTCCCAAGAGAAGGACAAGACTTCAGAATCAGATTGTTCCAGATTCAAAATCCAGATTTTTCACTGACTTGCAAAGTGGCCTAAAGCAAATTACTCAGCCTCTTAGATCCTCCAATTTCTTTATAGGTCAATGGGGATAAACTGCCAGTGTAGGTAACCATGGAGCTTAAAGAAATAATATTTGGGGGTGCCTGTGTGGCTCAGTCAGTTAAGTGTCTTCCTTTGGCTCAGGTCATAATCCCTGAGTCCTGGGATGGAGCCCCACATCGGGCTCCCTGCTCCGCGGGGAGTCTGTTTCTCCCTCTCACGCCTCCCCCCGCCCCCAACTTGTACTCTCCCTCTAGCTATCTTTCTCTCAGAAAAACAAAATCTTTAAAAAAGAAAAGAAGAGAAAAGAAAAGAAAAGAAAAAAGAAAAATATTTGTATAGCTCTTACTCAAGTGCCTGACTGGAGACTTTAGATAAATGGAAACTGCTGCTACCACTCCCACTGCTACTCCTGCTACTAGCACTATACTGCTATGTTGCTACGGCCACTGTTCTGCTACTAATACCACTGTTGCTGGTACTGCTAATACTAGACTGCTGCCGCCGCTGCTACTCCTACCAGGGCCGCTGCTCCTACTGCCGCTGCTGCTGCTGCAACTGCTACTACTCCTACCACTGCCTCTGCTCCTACTGCTGCCACTGCTACTCCTACTACCATCACCAGCACCATGGTTATTAATATCTCTGAGAAGGAAAGTAACCTGTCCTACATTGACAAGTGACCAGAGTGAAACTGGGGCTCAGGTCTCCCAACCATTATTCCAGGGCAGCTTTCCCCACACCTGATAATTTCCCTTTTCTTTGGAGTACAGCTAAACACTGCCAGAGCCAACTTCTTATTTAAGACCATTTCAATTCCTGGAGTAGGAAAATAGACAAAGGAGACTCCTTTTTAAAGGTTTCCATTTAAACTTCCCCAAACAATGAAGTCAATTTGCTCAGTTCTGTGTCCTTTCAAAGTGTCATAGCCTTGGCTCAGTCTGATTTTCTTCTAGACAGCAGCTTCTCTTTCTTTCAACAAGGGAATACTACCTTTCTCTAATTTTGTTTCTGGCATCCAAAAACTTTGCATAGAAAGTTACACTTGAGCTGATAGTACATTTGTTTTTCTAGAAAACAGTAACTGTGTTGAACTGCAGGGGGATCTTAATTTTTTAAGTGAATTTTGCGTATTTTGGTCCTTGTCCTTTCAGTATTTAGCCCTATACTCAAGTGTACCCACATTTCCAGATATGTAGCCCCACTTTTAACAGTTGTACAAGGAAAAAAAAAACTTTATGAAAATAAGATTCTTCCATTTTGCAAACTGAAATAGACATTCTTTTCTTTCTTTGAGGTCCCAGAATGACTTCTGGTCCCTGTACTTAGATCTGAAGGCATGTGACCTAGTTTGAGAACATTGGTTAATGTACTAAGCCCTTAGCCTCAGCTATACTGGATTCCAAAAATTATAAATACCCTGGCTGGTGAAATAATATATTTGTGTGAAAACCATCCATATATCCCAACAAGATCTGTAAAAACACTCAGCAGCTATAGATACCTAATAGATATTTCTCTCTCACTTAAGTAAGAAAGTGTAAACAGAAGAACAAGTTTGCATAGGACCAGTTTTAGGTTTGGTCCCACTGTAGGAGATAGTGCAATTCTACAATTTATAAGGAATTACGTGGCCTCAGATGGATGGATACCTTCAAAGCTGTGCATCTGAACCTGTCAGTAGGCTTTTCAATTCCAGGGTAAGAGTTCTGGGATGAAGTGGGAAACCCTTAACAGGGTCTGGTAGGAATGATGCACCTCATTAATATCCAAAATGTATAAGCAACTCACACAACTCAGTAGTAAAACAACAATAGCAACAACAAAACAACTCAATTAAAAAATAGGGAAAGGATCAGAATAGATATTTTTCCAAAGAAAACATACAGAAAGCCAAGAGCACAAGAAAAGATGCTCAACACCACTAATCATTAGGGAAATGCAAATCAAAATCACAGTGAGATATCATCTCACACTGTTAGAATGGCTAGTAACAGAAAGACAAGAGATAAGTGTTCGCAAGGAAATGAAGAAAAGGGAAGCCTTGTGCACTGTTGGTGGTGATATAAATTGGTTCAGTTACTGTGGAAAGCAGTAGGAAGATTGTTCAAAAATGAAAAAGTAGAACTTGTATATGACCTGGCAATCCTGCTACTATGTATATAGATAAAGGAAGTGAAAACAGGTTATCAAAAAGATATCTGCACTCCCATGCTCATTGCAACATTATTCATAATAGCCAAAGTTATGGAAACAACCTAAGAATCTCTTGACAGATGAATGAATAAAGGAAATGTGGTGTATATGTGTGCATGTGTGTGTGTGTGTATAATATTCAGCCTTTAAAAAGAAAGAAATCATGTAATTTGAGACAACATGGATGAACCTGGAAGACAGTATGCTAAATCAAATAAGCCAGACACAGAAAGATGAATACTGCATGATCTTCCATATATGTGGAATCTAAAAAAAAGAAAAGAAAAAAAGTTCAACTCATAGTAATAGAGTAGAATGGGCTTGGGGACAGGGGGATATAGTGATCAAAGGTATAAATATAAACTTCCCTTATGAGATGACTCAGTTCTGGAGACCTCATATATAACATGGTGACTATCATCAATAATAATGTTTTGCATACTTGAAATTTGCTGAGAGAGTAAGTCTCAAGTGTTCCTACCATACACACTAAAAAAGATAACCATAGAAAGTGAAGGGTATGTTAGTTTGATTGCATTTCACTATATCTGTGTATATAATATCACACTGTGTACCTTAAATATATATAATTTTTACTTGTCAAAAATAATTTTTTTAGAAAATGATTTGGTGTACCTCATCCTCTTAAGGAGGTGAAGCAGCACTGGGGTTATCATCTCCACGAGTCTGGGGAAAGGTAAGTACTTGACTGATGCTAGAATAAGTAGATACAGTGATAGGTTTCCCAGTTTGAGGGCTGCACCTCATGCCGGCTCAGTTTAACAAAGCACTGTGCTTTGTGCTTTTAACAAAAGTTAAGCATTTGTAGACATCCAAATGCATCAAAGATGCAGTATATATTTGTCAAAGCACTCCTTTCTGCGCGTGCATGCATGCACACACATACACACACAAACTGGCTAAATTCATAAACAAACTCTTTATCAGGGTCAAAGAGTCTTAAGCATGGATCCAAGTGAGTTAAAAGCCATGGATATAAATAAGTCTAACATTTCCTGACTAGGGACATAAGCACACAAATACACTGGCTGTCCTGAATTCCAAAGGCAGTATTTCCCAGCGTCTTAAAAGAGGTCCTTTTAAATCTTTTTTTGTTTCATTTTATTTTATTTCTTTTCAGTGTTCCCAAATTCATTGTTTTTGCACTACACCCAGTGCTCCATGCAATACGTGCCCTCCATAATACCCACCACTAGGCTCACCCAGCCCCCCACCCCTCTCCCTTCCAAAACCCTCAGTTTGTTTCTCAGAGTCCACAGTCTCTCATGGTTTGTCTCCCTCTCCGATTTCCCCCAACTCACTTCTTCTCTCCATCTCCCAATGTCCTCCGTGTTATTCCTTATGGTCCTTTTTAGTTTTTAAAAAATTTATGTATATATTTATTTCTCTTCTAAGGACTTAAACATTAACTAAATACAGTTCCAAGCACTTTAGAAATATTAATGTATTTAACAACTTTAACAGTTTTTGCCAGGTCAGTACTCCTCATATCCTCATTTTGCAGCCAAGGAAACAGAGTCACAGAGAATTTAAGTAACTTGCCTGAGAGTAAACAGCAAATAAATGGCAGGATAGGAACTCAGACAATTTGACTCTAAAGTCTATGCTATTACTTACTATGTTACTGAAATAGGTTATTATGTTGCAATTTTCTTTATTACTAGCTGGTAGATAAATTTGTTAGCTTGTAGTACTAATGGAACCAAGGTGAGTTCAGTACTTGAATGTGCCAATTATTGAGGCCTTGCATATAGTAATATATAATCTATGGTTGGTTGGTTGGTTTTTAAAGTTTTGGGGTTTTTTTGTTTTTGTTTTTTGTTTGTTTGTTTGTTTTTTTTTTTGACAGAGATCACAAGCAGGCAGAGAGGCAGGCAGAGAGAGAGGAGGAAGCAGGCTCCCTGCTGAGCAGAGAGCTGGATGTGGGGCTAGATCCCAGGACCCTGGGATCATGAACTGGGCCGAAGGCAGAGGCTGGTTGGTTGGTTTTTAAAGTGTGCTCCACACAGGGCTTGAACTCACAACCCTGAGATAATCCTGAGCCAAAATCAAGTGACTGAACCACCCAGGCACCCCTATAGTTTGTATCTTTAATTATTAGCTAACTTTTTCAACTCACAAGACTATGATAGTTTTCCCTTTTCGGGCCATGCCTTATTATAAGCTACAAGTATGAAAAACAAGCTAAGCATTATTTCCAAAACATCCTAAGGTTGCAAAACAAGGGACGAGGTATAAATGCCCAGAGCTTATTAGAGATTTGTAAGAGAAAATTTAAAGTGAGACTAAAAATAAGTTATTTGCCTATGGAACACCTAGATGCTTTCCTTCCATGCTGCTATTTGCATGAAAATCTGCCCCATAGGTCAGGGTTTATTATAGGTTGGAAAAGTTTCCAAAAGCCAACCACAAACCCAGGAATCCAAATCTCTCAACACACATAAAAAACAAAAAACCTCCTTAATCTGTAGCCAGAAGTGCTTCTGGGCCTTGGAACTGCCCCATTGTGCCTCAGCCACTCCAGCACAGACACTCCCAGTGTTACCATGGAGGCAGGGACCCAACTGTGTGGATTGGTTTCAATAACCAGCAGCTGCTCACTTCAGAAAAAGCAGGATCACAGCCCAGTTCTGAATGAGCATTCTTCTCTGGGCTTCGACCTGACCTGCATATTGTTTTCTCATTGAATTTCCTTTTATTTATTTTTTAAATATCAACTTTCCTTGAACTTTCCCTCTCATTCGTGTTGCATTTGGCAGGATGACAGAATTTCTCTTTCCTTCTGTAGAAAATGTGGTGTTTTTTTTTTCTTTAACAGTTCCTGAGGGTTTCCCTGTGCCGCCTTTATCTCCTCCACCCCCCACACATTTTGCACATGTGCACACTGACACACACACACGCACACCTTTGCCGCATTATTTAAGGCCCCAGAACAAATCCACCAAGTTTAATTACTTCTAGAAGTACGAAGGTCCAGATAAACCCAGAAACTCTCCCTGACTCACCCAACACCAGGCATATTTCATTTGTTCTATGAAAATTTGGGAGTGAAACTGAAAAATGACCCTTTATTCACATTATTCTGGCCATGATCAGAGAATCCATGTTTTAATCCTAAACATATTCTTAATTCACAGTTGATTCACAATGTTTTTTTCTTCTTTGTTTACATGTTAACAAAATGCAAAGAATGTAAAAATATAAAGACTTCCAATGTGATTTGACCTCCCTCTCCTAAGGATTGCAGAATAACTGTTCTTGATGCAAGACAAGAACTGTACCATACTTGAGATGAATTTTGCCCCTTTCAGCCCTTTAAGGATTTGGAATAATTTGGAAGTGAGGTTTGTGCTGCTGTTGAGCACCCCCCCCCCTTTTTTTTAAAATGAACTTGAAACAATTTGTTTACAAGTTGTTACTAAAGACTGTCAGAGAAAAATGTTTGTGGACATAGTATCCAAAAGGCTGACAGAACCCAGAACTTGCTTGGTATTCAAAGGAGAGCTCATCCAACATTATCCTGCACACTGTATAATTACTTGCATGTTGGGAGCCAAAAAAGGGAATGCAATCCTGTGAATGTGTGTTTATACTGAAGATTTTGAGAAGCAAAACAATTCAGCAAGCATTCTTCATCCCCAGCATCTGGGAATAATTAATTTGCTTGTTACGGTTTATAGCATGAAGTTGATAAAGTTGTCTGAAGCATTGAGGCCATTTGCCTTATTTAAAACTTTCTGCTATAGGGTTTTACATTGTGGCTAATTTTAGTAAATCTTTTTATTTTTAATCCTAAAATGCTGTGACAAGGAAGAACCTTCTGCTTATGGTTTCTTGATCATTTTCTTTTTGGTCTTCTTCCCACTGTGTTCAAGAAGCTGGTGCTCACGCACCTTCTGCTCCCTTCTTCCTTGCTGTATAATGCTGCTGGGGCAAAGAGCTCTCAAAAGTGACGCCCTGGAAAATGTAGTTGGGGTTTTACATATTGTATTCAGTAAATACTTTTTTAAAAATTATTTTTAAAGATTTTGTTTATTTATTTGACAGAGAAAGAGCACAATCAGAGGGAGTGGCAGGCAGAGGGAGTGGGAGAAGCAGGCTCTCTGTGGAGCAGGGAGCCCAATGTGGGGCTCAATCCCAGGATCCCAGGACCATGACTTGACCTGAAGGCAGACACTTATCCGACTGAGCCACCCAGGCACCCTGTTTTCAGTAAACACTTACTGGAGCTCTGAAGAGTTACTCTGGGGCTCCAGGACAGTGGAGATTGTCATGTGAGACTCAATCTATTACATTATGGAAAGTATTGTGACAAGTTCTGATGGTTTTTATTAAGTGCTACCTTCCTTTAATTGTGACTCTTAGAAAGAAAGCACAGTATGTACAGTTGATCCTTGGGCAATACCAGGGTTGGGGAGACAACCCTCCATGCAGTCAAAAATTCAGGTATAACTTCTGACTCTCCAAAAACGTAACTACCAATAGCCTACTATTGACCAGAAGCCCTACTAATAACATAAATGATTGATTAATACATATTTTGTATATTATATATATTATATATTTTATATACTGCATTCTTATAATGAAGTACCTAGAGAAAAGAAAATGTTACTAAAATCATAAGGAAAAGAAAATACATTTACAGTACTGTACTATGAAAAATCCACATACAGGTGGACATGTGTAGTTCAAACCCATTGTTGTTCAAGTGTCAACTGTATAAATCATGTCTTCTCTATCTGATGCAACAATTCAGCATGTTACAGGGAGCTTATCAGTCTCTGGGGAGTCTCCTTTGATTTCTCACTAAGGCATGCTAGAATGAAACACAACTGTTACCCTGACCTTAGTTTAATTTGGGATTTCAGAATAAGAGCAAATGTCTTATTTTTGTCCACTAAGGGTTCCAAGTGTTTAACAGTGTTAAAAGTTTTCTATAGCACTTTTGAAAGCTCAAATTTCACAACATCCAGTTCTTTTCTTTTGAATCCTGGTGAGAAACAAACTAAGGAACTCCTCATATACAGCCAGGTCTCACTCCCAACCTCTCTCTCTCCTCAGCATTTATCTCCACACTTTGACAACTGTTTGAAATCGCTGGTGGCCTATATTTCAGATCTCTTTGGACTAAATATATGCTGTTGTCCTTCACAGTCAAAAATAACTTCTAGAAGGATTTCTGTTTATGGGGGTTGTACTCACAAAGAGTAACCAGCCCGAGGTCCAGTCCTGAGGTTGGTACACTCACTGCTCCAGACCCAGAAGATGCTGACTCAGAGAGCTGCTTTTGTCTTTCTGCTTCTACACTCCCACTCTGTACACTGTGACACCTTCCTCTTCCCTCTTTCAGGGCTTAGAAGCAGGGACTGGACCTTACATTAGTGACTAGACACTCTCATGTGACCACTCTCAAAAGCCAGTGCATGGTCTAGTGACTGGATTGGTAGTAGTTGGTCATGAGTTTTCTCAGATCTGTTTTCTGATACCAAACAAAGTAAGTTCCATAAATATAGAGAACTTGCATTTCATGTTTACCACTGTACCTCATCATGTAGAAAAATTCCCAGGGCATATCACTTAATAAATATCGGACCAATAACTAAACAAAAGGGTAAGTGGATATACAGATGAGATGAGTTTTTCCTGAAGCTGAATGTATTCATTTTCAGAACTTCTAATATGTTCTTCTTACTTTTTCCCTTTATAATGTGTTTCTTTTGTAAAAATTATTATATCAGGTAAAAGTGTTATTAGGGAGATTTTAGGCAAAAGGGAAATATTAAGCAATGTGGTATCAGTTCCCAAAATTCTTGCACTCATCCATTAAACTCAATCTGGAAGTCACTCCCCCAAAGCGTGTTCTTTCTCGCTGTTGCCTTGTCTCTTGTAATATTATCCTCTTCTTCATAAAAGTTGCCTCAGAAGGGCTAACAAAAGGTTAATTCACATGAATCAAGGTCAGAACCATAATTCAGATTCAGACTCACCAGGTTGTGGATCAGCCACTTAGTGGAAGGCCCTGTGCCATGTGCCTTCACATGTTCTCCTGCTTGCATTCCAAGATTAGAGTTATTTGTATTTCTCTTTTGCAGATGGGGTAACAACTGAGCTAGATTTTGGGTGGTCCACATCCTCCCCCACATAAGGAAGATTCAGAGGGGCAAGGAGGTCCAAAAGAGGTGAATGGAAGATGTGGGACTAAATGGTGCTTTGCCAAGCAAGGGTGATTTGGTTGGGAAGAAAATGGCATTGTGATAAGAGTAAGATGAGAAGGAAGAGTGAGCACAGTGTAGTTTGGAACAGAGTCCAGACTGACCTAAATGGAAAGCAAGCAGTAGATAGGAAGATTGTCGAGGCCCAGATTGCCCAAGACCATCATTTTGCAAGCATGAAGCTTCAAAAGGTGGTATGTTCTAAAGCTTGTTAACTTCTCAGATTACTCTTCAGTCAGTCAATGCCCTGAAAGACATATTTGTCTCTGAATTTGTTTACTTGACTATTTTTGGTTTTACCTAATGTTGTTTGGGAAGATGAGTGTGCTCTTTACTGCTGGTCCTGTTTTCCTATAAGAAAGAGTCTCTTCAGACCTTAGTACACAAGCTTGTGGGTCTCTAAACATAGTCAGTCAATAGCTCTGCTGCCGAGTGGACACAGCATTCCAAGTTTTCTCTAAGAACTCAGACTATTGAGTTAGCAATGTCCAAGAGAAGCTGAAGTCCAGCCTATTTCAAGTGTCTAGCCCCATTAATGTACCGGTAAGCTAAGTGTAAAAATTGTATGACATTAATCTTATTATAAAGGTTTACTTTTTCCAGTGGTGGGAGCCTATGACTCTAAGAACATGTATGTCATTGTTAACTCTGAGTCATCTCATTTGAACAGTGAAAAACTGATAAGCTTGAAAGTATACGTATATGTAAAGCACCTTGTTCAATGACAGGTGGTAGATGTTTAATAGATCATAACCACAGTGGATTCTCATTGTTTGTGGGTTCTGTATCTGTAAAGTCACCTACTTCCTAAAATTTATGTGTAAACCCCAAATCAGTACTCATAGCACTTTCATAGTCATTCGTGGACATGGGCAGAGCAGTGAAAAATTTGAGTCTCTTCATATACACATTCCCAGCTGAAGTTGGACAAAGTAACACTATTTTTGTTTCAGTTTCCATTCTATAAACAAAAATGTCTTTTTGTAATCTATTTGGTGCCACATTTTCCACATTTTTGTGCTTTTTTATTGATGATTTTGTTATTTAAAATGACTCCCAAGTGCAGTGCTAGAGTGCTTTCCAGGTTTCCTACACGCAAGAAGCACCTTTTAGAGAACTATGTGTGTTAGATAAACTTTATTAAGATATAAGTTTCAGTGTTGGCCATGAGTTCAATGTTTATAAATGCATAATACATATTCAATAAGGAAATAAAGTGTCTTTAAACAGAAACATACATAAAACAAAGTTATATATTAATCAGTTGATGAAAATGTGACCAAAATCTCACAAGTATCTAACCCTGCATTTTCTCTAGGAACGATGGCTTCATATTTGCTCATCAGTGTTCCCAGGGACTTTGCACACAAATAATGAGAACCTACTGCATTTATTATTGTAGTCATCAAGAACTATGTGGTTGCTGCCTAAGCCCAATCTATTAAGAGTGCCAGTGATTTTGCTAAATTATATCAGATTCCACTCTTTCCTCTGCTTCTACCTTACCAAGATTCTCAAAGTTATATCTCTTCATGGTCCCCATTCAAAGCAACGTCATTTCAAGTTCTTGAGCCAATCTTGTCTAGGTTAATAATCCCTGATTCATTTGTTAAGCATGGCATAATCTCCATCTTCTACTCTGGTCAGACCTGGATACCCACTAGAGTGATTAATTTCTCAGGCTGAACCTTCAAGTTGACTTCACAACCCATCATCCTGGAATTCTGTGTCCAAGGATGAGGCCTGAGTGTCTAGATCACCACCAAATCTCATTACCTCCTCATGTCCTACAAATGAAGATCTACCATGTGACAGGTACCTACCCAGTTAATCTTTTTCCCTCACAGGGAGGCCCATAAAGAGATGTAATATAATGTAGTCAATGATACGTAGAAGATCCTGTGGGAGTGTGGTGGAGAGAGAGTAAATCCAGCAGGAAACCTTCTCAGAAAAGTGATATTAGAACCTAGTCTTGAGGAATTAGGAGTAGCCAGGCAAAGAAAAGCATGAAGGCTGTATAAAGATATTTTGGATTGGGATGCCTGGGTGGCTCAGTCGGTTAAGTGTCAAACTCTTGGTTTTGGCTCAGGTCTTGATCTCAGAGTTGTGAGTTCAAGCCCCATACTGGGCTCCACAGGTAGCCTACTTTGAAAAAAAAAATGTTTTGGATAAATGGAACAGCATAAGTGAAGCAAAGAAGCATTAGAAAGCATGGATTATTCTGAAAATCACAAACATTTAAGTATTGCTAGTTATAAAGAATAAAGGGAAGAGACACGGGAGATAAGTCTGACTAGGGAGTTTTGTCATGTTACCAGCCTTTATTCATCCTATCAGTGTAGCTCAAATACATGGCTGGATTTGAGTTCTACAAAGACTACTGTGATATCTCTTTGGAGGATGAGTCTGAAGGATGCCAACCTGGAGACAGGAAGACATTTTTAAAGTTCCTGATAGTTCCTGTGGGAGATAGTGAGGTCTTGAGCTAGAGCAAAGGGAATGGAAGGCAGAGACACAGGTGTAGTCAAATCAGCTGGCCTCAGTGACTATATTGGTCAGGATATAATAGATCATGCTGTGGTAACAAATGACCCTCCTCCATCGTGGAGGGTTATCATGAAAGTTTTTCTCTGTCATGCTGTTAGCCAGCCTTCTTGGACTTGGTGACACTACCATCTCAAGACAGAAGCTCTGCATTCAACACAACAGAAGAAGAGGGATGTTTCAGGTAAAGAGGGCTGAGAAAGCTTTTCACTATCTTAGCCTAGAAATAAGATGTGAATTTTTACTTATGTCTCATTGGCCCATACTAGTCATATGGCTGCACTTAACTAGAAGTAGGATGGGAAGTAGCATCTCTTAAATGCCCGGAAAGAAAAGAAGAATTGGATATTGGTGAATACTGGTGATGTTTACCACGGTCAAGGTCATAGTGGCATAGAGATGGTATAGCCAGTGTAGTGAAACATGCACATGGCAGATGGACAGGTGAAATAAGTTTATGATAAACTTCAGGTTTTTAGTTTGGGAAAACAGAGAGTGATGGTGGGGAAGGCTGCTTCAACACCATAGCTGAGGGTAAAATAATAGTTTTTGGATACATGAGATTTCCCTAGGGTAAGCATTGTATCCAGAGATAAAAAGCAAAAAAAGGTAGAGTGGGGCAAAAGGTAGCGTTGGGCAAAGCTGAAGGCAATTACAGTGTTTGAATAGCTCAGAAGGAGCAGTAACTGAATCATGGTCATGAGTTGAAGGCAAAGCAGACAAATCACCAGGAGAAGGTGTTTGGGGAAAAAAAAATAGGCTGGTGCTCAAGGCTGCTTTCAGCATCAAGCGCACATTTGCCTGATGGTATGAAACATGTTAAAAAGTGTCATTGAATGCCTGACTGTGCTCTGGACCTTACCTAGTGACTCAGGTCCTGGTTTTCCATCTCTCTGTAGTCACCTGGCCACTCTGGGCCTGGATCCTGCTCCCATAAATGAGCCTTCTGGAGCCTGGCCACTTGAAGGCAGCCCTTCTTCATCCCCATCTAATCATACCTTGGAATATCTCACTTGGCATGGGCTAAGGCCATAACCATAAGAGAGCTTGCTACCTCATTTAGACTCTGCTTTAGACACTTACCCCAAGTTTAAACTCTCATGTAGGACAGTTCCTCCAAACCCCATCCTGACTCCCTCACAGAGGCCACTGCTTGATGCTTGTTCACAAGCCTTCCTGCCATCTAAGAAAGCTGTGGTCCAGCTTGCCTCAGGCCATACCCTTACAAATTTAAGAAGGACAATAAAAGCAGTGGTCTGGCATTTTTTTTTTTTCCCCAAAAATATTTACTACCAATAAAGGATGAAATTTCTTTGAGATCCTGGAGAGAGAGGTGGATGGCATTATACAGGAACCAGCATGGAAACAATAAGGCCATCAGTGGAGAGTTAAGCTTGCTCCCCATGGGACATGGGACTCCATGTCCCGAGATCATGGCTGATACTATAGGGGACCAAGCTGAGGGAAGAAAGAATTGTCAGGAACCTCACAGAGACTTCAGGAAATAGGTCAACAGCCATCCGCAAGCCCCCTGTACCAGGAGGAGACTAAAAATTCACATTCGCGTCTTATAGAAGGACACGGCAGATCTACAGTAACTGTAGGAATCAAGATTTGGGGTTCAGGAAAGTGGAGCAGCACTCCAGCTTCAGGAACACCAAGGGTCAGAGTTAGGTTGCAGACCCACATTGTTCTAGGAGTTCTGGCCTAAGCAAGGCAAGAACTAAGGGGGGACAGTCTTCCCTCCTTCCCTCTGTCCCCAGGACAGAGGACTGAAGAAAGGCTGGTAGAAGCAAAGCAGCAAGCCAGGGGAACCCGGATAAGGGCATGGGCAGCAGGCCTTCTCCAACACAGGTTAAACTTTGAGACCCAAGCATAAGGGAATCAAGTAGGCATTCTGGCTGCCTCAGGGGCTCCTCAAGGCTCCTCCTGACAGAATCCCTGAAGCCTTGGAGCCTCTCTATGACTTCTTATGGTGCCTTCTTCCAAGCTCCCACTGGAAGTTGGGTGAGAGCAGCTACATGGGTTAAATAGAGTCAGTATGCTTGGGAACGTTGGAGGGAGGCAGCCTTTTGTGACTAAAAAAACGGGGCTAGGGATGCAGTGTAGATAAGAGCTAAGAGGAGACTCGGTTAACTGTCAAAGCTGAAACTCTATTACTTGTTTTAAAAAGATGACTATATCAGCATGCCTGGGTGGCTCAGTCGGTTAAGCATCTGTCTTCCACTCAGGTCATGATCTTAGGATCCTGGGATCAAGCCCTGCATGGGATTCCCTGCTCAATGGGGAGTCTGCTTCTCCCTCACCCTCTGCCCTACCCCCTGCTTGTGTGCACGCTCACTCTCTCTCAAATAAGTAAGATAAAATAAAATAAAATAAAATAATATAAAATGAAATATGACTATATTTACAAATCATCCCTAGGGTGCTCAAATTCACACTATTGCTTAATGCAATTAAAAAGAAGTAACACTCTAGGATTTTTTTCTCTTGTTTATCCCGCTTGGAATGTATCAGTTGAAGAAACGGTCTGGATTTTACTGATTGCATTTGTATGTTATTGTTTCAAATATGCCTCTTGTAAATTGTATCTAGACATTAAGCTCTAGATACTTGATCAAATTCAGGGTTGATACTGAGGGAGAAAGCTACTCCACAGGTGGTTTGTGGACCTTCTTCAGAAGGCACATGTTTTTGTTTTTTCCAGTTTTATTAAGATGTAATTGGCAAATAAAATTGTTTTGTAATATAAAAAATTACTGGAACCAATAAAAAAAGAGGTAACAAATATGAAAATACATTGTGTATTGTAACACTGAATAAAGGCAGGATATTGAAACTGCTTAGAAGCTAGTCACGTAGGGGTGCCTGGTTGGCTCAGTCAGTTAAGTGCCTGGCTCTTGATTTCAGCTCAGGTCTGATGTCCCAGTCATACCGAGCCCTCTGTTGAGCCCTGCCCTGTGCTGAGTGCAGAGTCTGCTTGTCCTTCTCCCTGTGCTTCCCCTGCCCACCCCCCTTTCTCTCTCTCTTTCTCTCAAATAAATAAATAAATAGAAATAAAGCTAGTCATATAAAAATAGACTTTATAGCCCAAATATATGGATGCGTGCTGTGGCAAGTGTTTTGTATACATTATTTTATTCAATCCTCACCTTGACTGTAAGAGGGTAGGTACTATTATTATTTGTGTTTTATAGGTGAGGAAACCCAAGCTCATGGAGTATCTAATACAGGTCTCACAGCTAACTAGTAAGCAGCCGAGCCTGTCATCAAGCCCATGCCTGTGTTGATTCCAAAGACAGTACTTCCCTCAAACTAAGAACACCACGGTGTCTTTGTTTTCACATGTCCAGCTGGGCTGTCTTTACTCGTTGTCTGCAGAGGTTAGTACTGCAACACCAGCTCTTGTCTCTACTGTCAGCCAGAGAGCAGCCTCCGGGGATCCTGAGGCTGGTTCTGGAGGAGGGCTTCTTCCCCCACAGCAAGCTGCACAATGGCCAAGCTCTGGGCCTTATCTGGCAGCCCTCACATTCCTGCTTAGCGCCCCAAGCAGGACACATTCCTGACTGGGTGGAGGGAAGAATTCCTAGCATTCTTCAGCCGCTGTCCTCTGTCCTTGCAGGAGCTGCTAATCTCGGCGGGGGGGGGGGGGGGGGGGGGGGGGGTAAGAGGGGAAAAAAAAAAAAACCAAAAAAACCCCAAACTTCATTTCTAACATTTGGAATTACTCTGAATTATGTCCGACTCTCCAAACCAGGAGAAGGGAGGAACAAAGGGCTGGAGGGAGATTCAGGACTATTGACATGTACTTTTCTTTATAACATGTTTCAGGATTGTGGAATCAGGAATTCACACTCTTTCTCAATAGTCTCTAGGATCTGTGAGGGCCTTGCATTTGTCCTTCATGGTTGACAGACAGTCTATATTGTTTGTCATTCTTTTTTTTTTTTTTAAATTTTATTTATTTATTTGATAGAGAGAGAGATCACAAGTAGGCAGAGAAGCAGGCAGAGAGAGAGGAGGAAGCAGGCTTTGTTTGTCATTCTTAAACATCATAGCATCTTAGTATTAGTTATACTTTGAAAATAGAACAATCCAGATGTTTGAACATTACCTCTCTGCAATGATAACACCTATTAATTTATAAATAAATTTATATTATACTATGCTTTACCACTTACATTATCTCATTTGATCTGCACAAGAGATCTGTGAGATTGGTAGTATTATTTCCATTTCATAGAGGAGACATCTAATCTGAGAAGTGAGGTAACTTGCTGGCTGCCAAACAGTTGCCAAGGCAGAGGTGGCCTGTGACCAAATTTCCTGACTTCCCTCTACCATGTTTCACTCAAGGCCTCCCATTATGTCCTCACAGATGCTACCAGGTAGTAACTGGGAGTCTACCCAGTTAGTGGGTAACATCTGATTCTCCTTCCCAGAGACGACTCTAGTGAGAGACTGGGGGTTTGGGGGTCCAGGGGGCTGGCTAAGGCCCAAGGTCAGAATGTCCTTGTGGCCGTGGAGTATGAAACAAGAAAAGCAATCCAGCATCTTGAGAAGCTGAGTCAAAAAGCCAAGCCAACCACCTAAGCAATGATTTTCAAGGTATGGACTCTAGCCAACTGGTAGGCCACAAACATGTTCCACAAACTGATCCCCAAATGTGAGTCTTTTCTTTGGATCTTACTAGCAAATGGCCCTTGATACCCTACATTTTCAGAGTGTGTGTGTGTGTGTGTGTGTGTGTGTGTGTGTGTGTTTGTCTAAAGTCTACTTACTGGGTGCCTGGGTGGCTCAGTGAGTTAAGCCTCCGCCTTCGGCTCGGGTCGTGGTCTCGGGGTCCTGGGATCGAGTCCCATATGGGGCTCTCTGCTCAGCGGAGAGCCTGCTTCCCCCTCTCTCTCTGCCTGCCTCTCTGCCTGCCTCTCTGCCTACTGATGATCTCTGTGTGTAAAATGAATAAATAAAATCTTTAAAAATAAAAAAAAATAAAGTCTACTTACTAATAACTGCTGAATTGTCAAGAGTTGGTAGTATTTGGTATTCATAAATAAAAATTTAGCACATAAGTAAAGTTTACTGAGGGCTTACCTAAATATTCACCTTCTTGCCAGGCAACACTTGGCAATATTTGCAAACTCCCACTATAAACATGCATGGGCAATCTGTTGACGTATCCTCAGTTTGGGAAGATTGTTTTGTTATTAGTATCAGTACTCTATTGAGTTGCTTGTTCTTTCCTGTGGTTGTTACTGTCTCTGCTTTTTAATTATAAATTACCCTTCTTTACCTTCATCATCATCTATTGTGTCTGAGGTGTACTGTTCGATTAACCCTATGGTAGGATAGTGATATCTATGTAGATCAACACGATTTATGACGTACAACAAAACATTAACACAAATATGGATTGTAGTACACACAAAAGTCATCCATACAAATATTGCTAATGCAGATATTCATACAATCTGAATAAAATGTGTCTGCCCAGGAACATTTTGTTGCTATCAGAGAATTCTTTGAAAAGTAGGAAAGACTGGAATGTGTGCATCTTGGAGCCTTTTGCCTCATGTAGGTGGGACTCAGTCAAACTGTCTTGAGAATCACTGGGTGGCAAGGGAGAACTTGGGTTCTTTATAGTGGGATGGGAAGAACTACAGAGACCAGAAGAAAGTGAACATTGGAAGGGAGCCGGGGAGGCAGAAATTGGAGAGATTGAAGAAATTATGCCTCCAGTGTCTTTTCCGACGTCTTGGCCTCAGCATGGATGTGGAAGGAACAGTTAAAAGTGAACGTGTCCCCAGGATGCCCTGTAGGGTAGTCTGGTTTGGGCACTGTGCAAATGTGGCCTGCCAGGACAGGTGGAGGCTGAAATGCAGCTGTTCATTACTGACTGTGAACCTCCAGTGCCAATGAAGAGAAATCTTTCTGTAATTTGCCTCTACAGAATGACTTTTAGTAAACAATTTAAAAGTGCCCCTATGTGCAAATTATGGTCTTTGAGATACTCTAGGAAGTCCTGGAAGACTCTTTTTTTTTTTCATGGATATACTGAAGGTGGCCACTTTTGCTCCCAACCAGGGAAGATGGCTGAGTAACCTAAGGATATTGAACAGGCATTCAAGTTAGGCTTGAAACTTAGAGAGGAGTCCAATAATGTGCTTACATTTTGGCAAAGTCAAAACATGAGAAGTAAAGAGCCTAGATAAAAAACAAGCTCTTTCTTCAGTTTTTTGAAATGCCACCAAGAAAAGCCTTCCAATACTGCAAAACAAAAGCCATTTAAAGATTTTTTTAAAACTTATTTGAGAGAAAGAGAATGAGCATGAGAAGGGGGAGGGTCAGAGGGAGAAGCAGACTCCCTGCCGAGCAGGTGGGTGTGGTGGTGGGGGACTCTATCCTTGGACTCCGGGATCATGACCTGAGCCAAAGGCAGTCGCTCAACCAACTGAGCCACCCAGGCACCCAACAAAAGCCATTTAAAAGGAAGAACCCATGGAGAGATGTCTTCTTATCCTGAGAATCTTTGAGTTTGATTCAGACAAAAGGAAATCATCTGGTTATTATTAAGAACTGAAAATTCCTTAAATGACGCAGGCCAAAATAGAGCCACCCTTTTTAAAAAGCAGTTCTAAATCTATCCTGCCATATAATTTCATGAATACTTTATTATAAGCTTTATACCACTGTTAATCATTGTATGCGTCCCATTTCATAAAGTGATAATTGTCTTCAAGTAAACCTTAGTGAATAGTAAGATATCATTAAAGGTAAGGATGTAAAATAGTGTTTAGTTTGGCTCCTGCAAGTGATTCATCTTGGTTTCTTACCTAGTAACTACTGAGAGAGATAAGCGGACATTGCCCGATTTCACAAACACATCTTAGTGACTGAGTTGCCATATTCCTTTCAGAATTCTCGTTTCAGAATTCCACTGGTAGTGCCAATGGTTACCTTTATTTGATTTACCCTGGTAACTGAGTGACTATTTATTTGGGATGAATAAAGCTGAAGGTTATCCCATGATCCTACAGGACTGGGTGGTTGCGAAATTCCCCTGAGAGGTTGTTGGATTATACAAGACCCATTATTACTTCTTTTTTTTTTTTTTTTTTTACCAACCCACAAGAGTCCAAGCCATTGTATTGCTGAAAAAGCAGGGAGAAGCCACAATGCATTAAAAAAACAATAATAATAAACACCTGAAAACAAAAACCGAAACCAAAAGAAAACAAAAAAACAAAACATGGTTCCCCACCTGTAGTCAGTGGGATTTAAATTTGCAAGGACTATGGTCAAGATCCGTAATTTGCTCCCTTTAAGCTGTGAGTGGTCAGGCCTACAGTAATCATTGATTTTCTCAGTTCTCAACATGTGTGTAAGGGCCAACAGGCATCAAATACAGAAGCTTTGGAGGGTAAAGCTATAAAACTAAATAAACACAGCTTTTCAAAGACCCAGATGAAGAAGGGGAAAATACTGTAAAAGCAATATTTTCTCCCACTTTTTTTCCCTGAAAATGGAATAAGGTGTGTTGCTGTTTCCCCCTTTTGAGTCATAACCTGGGGCTAACACTAACAAATAATTAAAACAGTAACTAGCACTGTAGAGTTCATAACATGCATCCATATATGTTAGCTTATTTGAGTCGCAAAATAGCCACTATTATTAGATTCCTTTTAATACAGAGAGCACCATGCCTTAGAGAGGCTACCTGACTTCCTCAAAGCAACTCAGCTTGACAAGTACAGCGTGGATTCCAAGACCCTTCATCTGACCCTAAAGCCTATCCTTTGCATTTTATCAGCATAATCTAAAGCAAATTGTGTCACTTTTTTATTTGACCTCCCACAATTCACACCAGTTTAATCAATCTCCAAATAATGAAAAAATGTCTTAACTCTAACATCCTGAACTTAGTCAGTTCAGGAACCCAGAAGCCTCTTGTCGGCTTCTGCTGTTTTTACAACCCACATTAAGTATGATAAGTTTGACAATACCATAACCTCTCCCAGAAAACCAAGGTGATGTTAACCTGCAATTCAGTCTAGGGACTTTTTCTTATCTGCTGCAAAATTTACATCACTGGTACCTGTATCTAATAAATTTCAGCCATTGTCATTCCCTTATAATTAGTTTACTTACTCTAGCATTCATATTTTTTCTTTGGATTATTTCTGTTTTCTGTTCCATGTATTCCTTCACCCCATCTGACCCGATTCAGCTCTCTTAACAATTCAGACTCTTGTCTGAAGATCCTAGTAAGTAACGAGCACCTGGAGGTCTTAGAAAACTTTATGCCTTTTCATTATTGAAAGTGAATGTATATATCTCTACATACACACATACATATACATATATATACACACACGTATATATATTGTGTGTGTATATCTGTGTGTGTGTGTGTATATATATATATATATATATATATATATATATGTATTAGAAATTTCTCAAAGTAATGAAAGACTTAAAACAGACCTTTAATACAAAGTATAAAAGTTGTATTGACAAAAACATTTTTTAAAAAGTAGAATGGTATTGGCCAGTAGCATATACAGGGATTTGGATTGTTGAATTATATAACAACTTGATTTCAAGGTTAAATCTCAAACATCACCAGCAAAGTGTGTTGTGCGAAATGTCTAGAGGTCTGGAGCTAAAACCACAGCTAAACTGAGTCCTGGGCTCTATTTTAGTTTTGGCAGATGCAAGAAGCAAGGGGACAAGGCATGCTTCATCTGAGCATTTGTTCAAAGCACACCGAGCAGAGTAATCCCCCTCCCACCACAAATTACTGTCTTCCATTGTTTCCCTCCAAATTCAAGTAAAAGAGCTTGAGGAAATTTTTGTCCCCAGATATTGAGGGATTGTCCTTCTATGTGTTTTTTTATTAACCAAAGAGGAATCTTAAGGGTAAACATGTTCCAACCTTGTGTCCTCTTCTTTATGAACCCTTTCATTAGGTTAATGAAAGATCATCAGGTGGGAAAGGAAAGTTCTGTTCCTAGCTGGAGACTTACTACTATAAAGGGTGCCTGGCACATTGTGCTGCCCATAGGGATTCAGAGTTCCTCCCTTCTCATTTTTAGTGACCCTTGGCTTCAACCTTCAACATCCTTCACCTTGCTCCATATCCCTTTATTCCTCAAGTTACTGAACCTGAAGATAAATGAATTACATTCAGGGCAAAGGAGAAAGGGAAAGGGGGCGGAGCAAGCCTCAGGTTCTATATGGAGAGTCCTACAGATTAGGAGTTTTATTTTGCCTCCTACTGCTCACTGTTCGCTTATGACTTAAAATTTATCTTGCTTTTCTTGCGACATTTGGCAAACTGAATTCCCATCAGCAGATTTGGGGGAGGGGGGTAGAAAATGAGCACTTAAAAATTATCATTGCTGGGGCTCCTGGGTGGCTCAGAGGGTTAAGCCTCTGCCTTTTGCTCGGGTCATGATCCCAGGGTCCTGGGATCGAGCCCCACATCGGGCTCTCTGCTCAGCGGGGAGCCTGCTTCCTCCTCTCTCTCTCTCTCTACCTGCCTATCTGCCTACTTGTGATCTCTGTCAAATAAATAAATAAAATCTTTTAAAAAAAATTATCATTGCTTCCAATACTGCCAATGTGTTTGCTGGTTTCAGAACTGGTAGTGCAGAAACCAGGAAGGAGGGGAGTGAGGCCTTGGAGTTTAATGAGAGATCACCAGACTCCAGTAGTCAGGAGATCTGGGTTCTTCCAGGTGTGGACTGTTGGGTAGCAGCTGACAGATGAAGTGTTCTAAACCTGTATGTTCCAGAAAGCTGCTTGCATGGTAGTGCTGTACAGGGGTGAATGTGAGGCTATTTGATGACAAAGGACAATGTCCATACTGAAAACAAAACAGTAGTCTGGAAGTCAAGAATCATGGGACCAGTTATAACCTAACCTTGTGGGGGTGGGGGAGTCATTGGGCTTCACCTTCAAAGTAAGGAGAATAACACATTGCCCAGCTTTCTTGCCAGGGCAGTAGTGAATATCAAATAAGATACAATATTTAAAAGCCTGAACACATGTAAGCTAGCATGACTGAAATTAGGCCCTGGTTTAAGTAACTGCTAAGGTGCTTTTTCATAGCACAGTCGTGTGCTATTGACAATCTTGATCTGAAGTCTGACAAATTCATTTGTAGAAAATCTGGCTTTACCAGAAACATTGACAGGCCGTTCATAACCAAATCTTTTGTGCTTAAGTGCTACGTAAAATAGTACTTCTACATAAATACATAATATAGCTAGGAAAACATAAGATACTGAAAAGTGTTTTCTTCCCCCCTTATTAGTTTGCACCTGGAAGGAAATAGCCTCTGAATGAATAGTAGTGGGATGCTGGGAAGACTGTATCATGTCACAAGAGGGAATTAGAGGACAGGAAGTTAGGGTAGCACCTCAGTGAACTTTCCTCAGAATAAGGAAGAGGTGAAGCACCTGGGTATAATTATCCCCGAGAAAAAAATGTTATGAGAAGAACACGAATCCTGCCATAAAATATTGGAAGGGCTGTTACAGAGGAGATGATTAGATGCTCTGCTCCATAAGACAAATCACTGAACACAAAATGAAGATGTTGATTTGAATGATCTCTGAGTTCCCTTAAACAAAATTCTGGCATTCCAAAGTTACAAGGAGAGAAGCTATGGCACAGCACAAGAGAATACTTTCCATAAATAAGAGTTCTCCTTCAATGGGCAGAGACACCCAATCTTGGAGATATTCTGACATTCAGAAGGAGCCTGGATTGCCATTTAAGAAGGAAGTGGAGGGAGTGCTTACATTCTGAGTAAGCTGAACTCTGTGACAGTGTGGCCTCTCCAATTCTAGGATATTTTGATTCTTAAGTAGGATGTGTCACAGAAAATGCTAAATAAGGGGCCTATGTGTCCTTCATTGTCAGTGGGGGTAGATACTGTCTAGGTCGTGATTATTGTCATTCTCCTTTTCTCCCGGGCATTGAAATTGCTAAAAAGCAGATTTTCAAAAAAATAAAAAACAAAAACAAAAAGCAGATTTTCCAGTGCATTTGAATTAATAGCCTTATTTTCTACTTTATTTGGGCTTTTTTGATCATTGTTCATTGTAAACAGCTGTGAATAGTTGTTTTTATAGCAACTACAGAACCAAAGCCACATCCAAGCTTGCACCAAGAAAATCCTATACTCAGCCTGGAATGAAGATGTCATTGGACTCTGTTTTGCAGATAGCATGTGATGAACTGATTGACAAAGTCTAGAAATAAATCAAGATCATCCTGATGTTTAGAAATCTGACAGACAGATGGTACCAGCACATTTCAAGCTCTTAACTAGGTCATAGCCTTATAATGAGTTATGATGTATTTCTGACCTTCTGGGCAACTCTCCTGCCTGCCTCTAGGACAATGCATTGCTGGGTTTGAGGGAACGAGTTCATCATCAATAACTAGAAATTCTACAACTGGAAGAATAAGATTAACAATTGTAAATTTACTGAATACCTTATTAGCCCTGAAGTGAAGTTCATCCCAACAGTTATGAAGAAGCTAAACATGTAGATGCCATGCACAAGAACAACTGTTGTATACTATGCAGATAGAAGAAGAAGACAGAAAGCCAGAAGAAACAATGAATATATTGGAACACCTTCAGCTGCAAATGCCAGAAAACCCACCTCAAAATGGCTTTAGCAAACGAAATTTATTGACTTACATAACTGAAAAGCTCAGTCATGGCTGGACTCAAGGATGCAGATGATGTCCACACAACATTTACACCCCACATCCCCTTGATCTCTCTCTCAGCTTCATTCTCAGTAGATTCCTTTCACTTGATGGCCCCTAGAAACTTCAGACTTAAGTTCTTCCCAACTCCAAGTCAAATACAGAGAGCACCTCTTTCTTTCCCAGCATTTTCAGCACCTGAGTTTCATTGGTTTGGCTTTGGTCATGTGCACTTTCTTTATTAACGGCAGCAGCCTATGATTGCGTGAATAAGGTCAGCAACTAAACCACAAGGACAGAAAATGAGAGGACCAGGGAAGGAGGAGGAATAAATGCTGGGCAGCCAAAAACCACAGATGTCCATTTGCCTAGAATAGCTTCAAGCAATGTGGTAAGATCACAAACAGCTGGGAAACTTCTAAAGGCTATAGTCCCAGGCAGCTGGAGATCTAGACTTTGCCATTTTTTTTAAATTTTATTTATTTATTTGACAGAGAGAGATCACAAGTAGATGGAGAAGCAGTCAGCGAGAGAGAGAGAGAGAGAGAGGGAAGCAGGCTCCCCGCCGAGCAGAGAACCCGATGCGGGACTCGATCCCAGGACCCTGAGATCATGACCTGAGCTGAAGGCAGCGCTTAACCCACTGAGCCACCCAGGCTCCCTAGACTTTGCCATTTTATGAATAGAAGCTTCAGTCCCACCATCGATGAGGATATAGCAGCTCTAAGAACACCAACGAGCTGTGGGGTTCCAATGGCCTTTAGTCTAAGAGTGTCGCACATTTGGCACAAGAAGATCCCATGTTCCCAGAGTAGTCTTATCAGGCACAAGTGCACACACATTGGAACGTATCAATAGTGGCATCTTAGGAAACAAAGAACAACTCTGTGAGGGTATGTGGATGTGCATAAATGTTCAAATGCAAGTGCCAGTGGTCTTGATGCTGTATCATTGAGAAGCACTGAGAGCAGCACAGAACCAAGCAATGGTCCTGGAAAGTAATCTTTCATGTGGCAATGGGTAAAAAAGAGGAGACAATAAGTTAAAACCTGGGCTAGACTCCTCTATGTGAGAGTTGGGGAGGGAGGGTAATCACTCTTTGGGAAAGAAGAAAAGGTAGTATCTCATTGCTTCTTCTTCATTTTGGAGGTGGATGAGTAAGTCTGGACACAGTAAAGCTTTTTAGCAAGTTGAAACATGTGTTCTCCAGTCAAGGAAGGGAAAGCCGCTATGAGAGAAACAAGGGAAATGCTCTAGTTCTCTGAGGGCTTAAGATGAGCCATTGGGTTTTAGGAGCCATTATTTTGACCTTGAGCACATGGAAAAGACATTAGCATGTGTATCCCTTGGAGCAGCTCCTTTTGCCCACTATTACCAAACTTTTAGTTACAGTCAGGTGTGGATATGCCTTTTAATATGTATTTGTATTCTTCAATTAGCAATAATCGCGCCTCGGATAAACCTCATTGGCTAAGATACTGCCACTGCGCAAAGCTTGTATTTGTATTCTTAATGATAGAGAAAGCATGAAGTCCATCAGTGGCTTACAAGGAAAATCATGTTCCTATCTTCCAGCCTCCTTTTCCATGAAGTCCAACAGGGAGGGAGGGAAGAAAGGAAGAAAGGAAGAAAGGAGGGAGGGAGGAAGGAAGAGAAAAAGAGAGACAGATAAAGAGAGGAAGAGAGAGAAAAGGAAAAAAAGTAAGATAGAAAGGAAGGAAGGGAGGAAGGAAGGGAATTCCATATTATTAGTTTGCTAGGGTTGTCCTAACAGAGTACCACAGAGTGTCTTCAACAATGGAAACTAATCATCTCACAATTCTTCAGGTTAGAATTCGAAGATTGGTGTAGAAATCTGTTGGTTCCTTTACCGTGAGGAAGAAACTTCCATGCGCCTCCCCTGGCTTCAGGTGGTTTGCTGGCAATCTTTGGCACATCTTGCTTTGTAGATGCATCACCCCAATCTGTGCCTTCATCTTCCATGGTGTTCTCCCCATGTGGTTGTCTGTATCCAAACTTCTCCTTTTAAAAAGAATACCAGTCATATTGGATTAGGGCCCATCCTAATGAGCTCTTCTGAACTACCTCGTCAATGACTTTAATTCCAAATAAGAGCACATTCTGAGAGGTACTGGGGTTAGGACTTCAACATATGGATTTTGGAGCGTGCACAATTCAACCCATAACAGTCCATAATCCTTCTTAATATTCCAAAAGTTATAAATGGTTGCACACTTTGCTACAATGTTTGAATTCTAGAACTAAATATATGCTTAATACTATGATAGGTGTGTGTGTGTGGGGGGGTGTACTCTTCAGAATTCCCTCTTTCCCATCACGGGGATAATCATGGTGACTGAAGGATAAAAGACTAGATTCTTCCAGCTTGAAAGATTTATCTCTTTTGAAGCAAAAATTGGAGGAAAATCAAAATTCCTTTTGTATAAAGGGACTGATTCTTTGACTTTCCAAGGGATGGGAGAGGAAAACTCTTTGTTTCTTTACTCTCAGTAGGGACAAGAGAATACAGTACTTCTCTTTTCACTCCCCCTCTCTGAAGGAGGGGCATGGGAGTAGGGTGGGTTAATTCTTAACTTGGCTTTTGAAAGTAATTTTTCCTGTTTCTCATCTGAACCAATTGATCACATGTTGCTGCCAATGCTCACTTGCCCAGTGTGAGCGAGGCTTTGTGCTGAACAAAAGGAAGACAGCGTGACATTTAACCACAGTCAAGTCCTCTGTGGGACAGACAGGAATAACATGCATGATTGCAACCCATAAATAATACACCTCATGCCATCTGCATTTTGCTTACTCTTTAAAACAGAGACTGCTATTCCTGGACAAGTCAATGTTAATCCTAGACTCCTAACTTCGGGACCGGTTCTTGCTGGGAGTGGCATTTCCCTTCACCTCTTCCTCTCTCTATATTTCCAGTCCAGCCAAGCATAAATAAGTAGGCAATTTCTACCCTGATCACTGAAGCTCTAAAGATAGGGCACTGAACCCAGTAAATGATGAATACATGCCATATGGAGCTAACGGCAAGTTCGGATGTAAATTATCTCCATATTGCTCTCTGCATTGCAGATAAAAAGTCCCTTGTGTCATTTCTTTGTACTGAGCTGTGTGTATCTGAAAACAGCTAAAATCACTGAGAAAAGTGGGACGTTTAATTTCACCTGAAAAAGGACAGGATATGGCTTGTATTAATGATTAGTGAATGTTTTTAAAACATTGTTTGATGTTGTGCACAATTTATTTCATTGGAATCTTGTATTTTAAGCAAATGTTTGAATTCTTCTACCCAGCTGTATTGATAGTGCAGAGCAGTGTACAAGAGTTAGAATTGAAAGACCCTGGTTTGGGTTCCTGCACCGAGAACAATTGCCAACATTTACCGAGTTGCTGGCCACTGTTCTAGGCAGTTTATGTAAGTTGTATCATTTACTTTTCACAACAACTTTAGAAGACAGGTCCTATTATTCCCACATTATATATAAGAAAACCATTCAAATAGTTAGGAGAAGAGCTGGATTCAAATCCACACTGTTAGCCACAAAGTCTATGTTCTTTGTATTACTCCATGTGACCTCTTGCCTTCTAGCTGTTTTGACCTAAAGCAGACACAAATACTTTCTTGGTCTCTTTTTCTTTATTCTTAGGGGAATTGAATGAAATATTCTCTAAGATCCTTTCAACTTCTAAACACTCTGTGATCCCTCCCTTTTTTCTTTTCAAAATGTGAGTAAATCTTTTGTTTAAATACCGCCTTCCTTCTTCAAACTCTAAGATAATCCTCTTGTCGTTGGAGGGAGAGGTGTAAATACTCATTGTGTCAAAGATTAGAAATTATAAAGTTTAGAAACTGTTTTGCCTTGGACCCGTCTTCCTGTTGACCTACGTGCAGTCTTCTACTAATGCAAAGGGGCGTTGGGAACCCCAGTCTCCTGTGGAAGTTCTGAGAGTCTCAGACAACCTATGGATGAGCTGTGTGATGTAAGGGTTGCCCCTTTGTGTAGAAGTGTAAATTCTTTAGGAATACAGTAACCACTTATTATCTGCCTAGTTTTCTGGGTATTCCTACCTAGATTTAATAAAAATACATTTATGACATGGCATATTAACTTCTCATTAAGCTTTCCCAATTTTTTTTTAATGGATTCATATGCCAAGCTAAATACAAGAGGCAAGCTGTGTTCTCTGTGAGACCATTTGTAAGCATTCCAACACAAAGAATAGAAATATTACTTTAAGATACTCCTAGAGATTCCTGGCTGGCTCAGCCAGTAGAGCATGTGACTCTTGATTTCAGGGTCATGAACTGATGCCTCATTTTGGGTTCATAGTTTATTTAAAAAAAAAAAAAAGGTACCCCTGGATGGTATCTGCATGGAATCTGCACAGGATGGCTATGGAAAGATGAAGAGGCAAGAGTAAGTGTGTCCTTGTAAAGCCTGGGGTTGAGAAAGTTCAAGGAACTTTTCAAGGAAGTTCAAGGAAAAGTTCAAGTGATCCAGTCCCAAAGTAGTTCTTGCTGAAATTTTCAAATGAATGAACAGTAGATGACTTCTTTACCAGAGTAAGTATACAGAATACCAGATGTGCCTACGTTTGAAAGAAGAAAAGAGGAACTTTCATTTAAAAAAAAGTAGACTCTGGAAAAGACTCTTCAGCTTTCTTTTCATTGGAACTTGATCCTCACTAAAGCAGAGAAGTGTTAGGACTAATAGCAGATTTAAAAAAAAAAATAATGAACTCTTTCAGGCTCTGATCTTTGGCTTGAGAGATAATTATTAAAGAAAGCAAATTATTAGATGTATAAGTTGGATATTTTAGATAGCATGAGTGATCAATACTATCTCTTCTCTTACACTTTGTTAATTTAATCAACAGTTACATGCTATATGCTCCCTTCAGAAGGGACAGAAAAGAAGGAAATCGGCATTTACTGAGTAGTTTTCATATGTCAGACACATTATTTTCTTCATCACTTTGCCTTTTCTCCCACCCAGCCTTCTTTATAAAGTATAAACAACCACTTCTGCAATAGACAAATCAATGTAGAATCTTTTTATTTCATCTTCTCAACTACCTGGAAATTGTGCATTAATTTTCCTTTTTTGTAGAGGAGTGATTCAGGAGAGCATTCAAGTTTCAGAATGACTATTCTGGCCTTGATTCACTGAGGGCACTTGTCTAAGTATTGAGATGGCTGTTTTCATGCAACCCTAATTAAGGAAGTATGTTTCCCATTTCATCCATCCACACTCATCCATTCATCCAAAGAGCCCCAGGATTACATGTATGAAACATTTGAAGCCCGTCATTTTTTAATAGTTACTAATTCAGCACAAATATTTTTTTAGATTTATTTATTTGAGAGAGAGAGCACAGACGTGTGCACGAAACCTGAGCAGGGAGGAGGGGCAGAGGGAGAGGAAGAAGCACACTGCCCACTGAGCAGGGAGCTGGAGGCAGGGCTCCATTCCAGGATCCCGAGATCATAATTTGAACCGAAGGCAGACATTTAACCAACTGGACCATCCAGGTGCCCCAGCACAAATATTTAAAAATTTAAACAAACTTGGAGTGCCTGAGTGGCCCAGTTGGTTAAGTGTCCGACTCCTGATTTCGGTTCAGGTCGTGATCTCAGGGTCTTGAGATGGAGGCTCAGGGCTCTGTGCTAGGTGAGGAGTCTGCTTGAGAGTCTCTCTACCTTTCTTCTGCTCCTCCCCACTCTCTAAAATAAATAAAATCTTAAAAAAATTTTTTTAAACTATCAAGTTCTGTAGTCATTTTTATTGAAAAGGACCCTTAACTTAACTGCAATAAAACTCAAGTGAATCTCATTGATTGAAAGACAGAAGTCTCAGAGCACCTGGCTGGCTCAGTCAATAGATCATGCAGCTCTTGATCTGAGGTCATGAGTTCGACCCCCATGCTGAGCATAGAGATTGTCTAATAATAATAAAAAAGACAGGAGTCTCAGTGCATTATCAGTGAGCTGTGGAAATAAATATCTGTAAGTATAACCTCAACACAGAAAATATCAAGTATGACAGAGGAAAAAAGTAGGCTAGTTCAGAATCTATTTTGATATACCTCCTTGAAACAAAATTTCTAATAATTTTTAAAAATGAGAAATATTGTGCTCAATCAGTAGAGCATGCAACTCTTGATCTTGGGATCCTGAGTTCAAGTCCCACATTGGGCATAGAGCCCATTTAAAAAAAGAAAACAAGACAAAAATATTTTTTTTAAAAAATCACAAGTATGTGTTTTCATGAGCAAAAGGCCAAATCTTCTGGCTATATTATGATTACATTAATAGCAAATCCTGACTAAACTTTTCCTAATGAAACTACTTTATTGTACATTTATCTGTCCTTGCATTCAAAGTGTGTTGTAGTCTTTCATGCATGAATGATAAAAGTATACACAGAAAATAATTACAGCTATTAGTAAAATAGCAGTAGATTTTATAACTTTAGGAAGTGAAAAGCAGTTATCAGGATTTTCTAGTAGTATTTCTTCATATGGCAGAATTTAGATACATGTTGTTTTAAAAGTCTACAAAGAAATTGTGCTAAGTCTGCTTTTTAATCACACTGATAGTGTCTATAAATAATTGAAATTTTAGGGAGACACATCCAGGACTAGATGTACTGTGACAACTTTTAGTAATCTAGAAAATTGTGAAAATAGTCTGGTTACCTGCAACATAGTACTTAAGGAATGGAGCCTCTGGGTCCCTCCTTTGGAGTAGTTTAAAAAGCCCACCTGGGAATGTTGGAGGGCACATATTTTTTAAAACCATGGTTTTTGACTTTTGAAAATATGACTGTAAACTTAATTTTTCTTTTTTTATTGAATTGTATAATTAACATATAACATGAGTTTGTTCTCTGTATCTAAGAGTCTGTTTTCTTGTTTGTCTCTTTTTTACTTTGTTTCTTAAATTCCACTTGAGTGAAATCTTATGGTTTCAGTCTTACTTATTTCATTTAGCATTATACTCTCTAGGTTCATCCATGTTGTCATGCCATCCCTGCCATATAAATGGCATGATCCCATTCTTTTTTTATGGCTGTGCAATATTTATCTATAATTATATCTGTATCTATATCTTCTTTATCCATTCATCTATCAGTAGATTCTTAGGTTGCTTCCATATCTTGGCTATTGTAAATAATGTTGCAATAAACGTAGGAATGTATGTATCTTTTTTTTTTTTTTGCATTTATCTTTTTGAATTAGTGTTTCATTTTCTTTTAAATCTTTTTTTTTTTTTAAGATTTTTTTTATTTATTTGACACAGAGGGAGAGCAAGCACAAGCAGGGTAGCAGCAGGCAGAGGGAGAGGGAGAAGCAGACTCCCCCCTGAGCAGGAAAGCCCAATGTGGGACTCAATCCCAGGACCCTGGGATCATTACCTGAGCTGAAGACAGGCACTTAATCTGCTGAGCCACCCAGGTGCCTGTATTATCATTTTCTTTGAATAAATACCTAGTTACTGGAATTATTTGATCGTAGGGTAATGTGGTAATATTATTGTGGTTTTGATTTGCATTTTCCTGGTGATTAGTGATGTTGAGCATCTTTTCATCTGTGTTTTGGCCATTTGTGTCTTCTTTGGAAAAATGTCTATTCAGGTCCTCTGCCCATGACTTTAATTGGATTATTTGTTTTTTTGTTGTTGTTGTTATTTTGGTGTTAGGTTGTATGAGTTCTTTATATAGTTTGAGTATTAACTTCCTTATAGGATATAACATTTGCAAATATCTTATCTCATTCAGTAGGTAGATCTTTTCTGTTTTGTTGATGGCTTCCTTTACTGTCCAAAAGCTTTTGTTTTGGTGTGGTCCCGATAGTTATACTTTTGTTTCCCTTGCCTGACGAGATATTTCTAGAAAAATGTTTCTATCAAAGAAATTACTACCTTTGTTTTCTTATAGGAGTTTTATGGTTTCATGTCTCACATTTAGGTCTTTAATCCATTTTGAGTTTATTTTCTGTGTGGTGTAAGACAGTGATCCAGTTTCATTCTTTTTCATGTAGCTGTCCAGTTTTCCCAACACCGTTTGTTAAAGAGATTGTCTTTTCCCCATAGTAAATTCTTGTCACTCTTGCCATAGATGGACTATATTAGAAACTACTTTTTATATGAATTGACTATATTGACTATATATGAAACTACTTTATTGTACATTTATCTGTCCTTGCATTTAAAGTGAGTTGTAGGGGTGCCTGGGTGGCTCAGTGGGTTAAGCCGCTGCCTTTGGCTCAGGTCATGATCTCAGGGTCCTGGGATCGAGTCCCGCGTCGGGCTCTCTGCTCGGCAGGGAGCCTGCTTCCCTCTCTCTCTCTGCCTGCCTCTCCGTCTACTTGTGATCTCTCTCTCTGTCAAATAAATAAATAAAATCTTTAAAAAAAAAATAAAGTGAGTTGTAGTCCTTCATGCATGAATGGTAAAAGTATACACAGAAAATGATTATAGCTATTAGTAAAATAGCAGTAGATTTTGTAACTTTAGGAAGTGAAAAGCAGTTATTTATCAGATTATCTAGTAGTATTTCTTCATATGGTAGAATTTTTAGGGAGACATGTCCAGGACTAGATGTTCTGTGACAACTTTTAGTAATCTAGAAAATTGTGAAAATAGTCTGGCTTTTAACTAACTGTATATATATGTGGTCAAGGTTAGGAAACCAGAGTAGACTGAAAAAGAAATTTGATTACCACTGAAAACCTTTTCAAAGAAAAGATCCTGCCTTCTTCCTACAAACTAATCAAATTCGAAACCCACGGTGTTTGGAATTTTCTGGCTGACCTCAGCTGAAATGAAAATGCCAGGGAGACGAAGCAGGTGCAGTAATGACAGATTTGTATAGTTCTAGGGTTTTTGGCTATTGTCAACAAACTTTGGAAGATCAAATCAAGAGCCCTTGAATGTCCTTTGATTAATTTAGAAAGAGAATGGATATGCAGAAGGAAGTAACAATCTTCGCCTCCAAATTTTGGCTGGGGTCCAGCAAAACCTAGAACACACACCGCTTAAATCCAAGTGTGGAGTGCTTTCACATTTTAAATTTCTGTGTTAGAATACTATATTTTGCCAAACTCTTCAGTATATTTAGTTGTCTTGGGATGTTTGGTTAAATGTGGCTGCAGAATAATTTAATTGGTGAATGCCTCCGGTCAGCGGTCTGTTTCTATATTATTTTTTCTTAATATCTGCTTTATGAGATTTAAATGACATACCATAAATACTACCTATGGTGTGACTTTTCATCTTTTTTAATTTTTTAAAAAGATTTATTTACTTATTTGAGAGAGAGAGAGCATGAGCTGGAGGGGCAGAGGGAGAGGGAGAGAAAATCTCAAGCCAACTCCGTGCTGAGCATGGAGCCTGTGTGGGGGCTTGATCCTAGGACCCCGAGATCATGACTTGAGCTGAAACCAAGAGTTGGATGCTTAACCAACTGTGCCATCAGATTCATTATGCGGCTTTTTCAAGTGTACAATTCATGGGGCACCTGGCTGGCTCAGTCGGTGGAACACGTGACTCTCAGTCTCGGGATTGTACTTTTGAGCCCCACACTGGGTGTAGAGGTTACATAAAAATAAAATCTAAAAAAAAAATGAAATGTACACTTCAGTGCTTTTTAGTATATTCACAGAGTTGGCACCCATTACTACTATGCAATTTTAGAGCATTTTCATCACTCCCAAAAGAAACCCTATATCCATTAGCAATCACTTCCCCATTTCTCTCTTCCCCAAACCCCTGGCAATCACTAATCTACTTTCATCTCTGTGGTTTTGCCTATTATGGACATTTCATATAAATGGGATTGTATGTGGTCTTTTATGACTGAGCTTTTTTATTTAGCTTACTTTAAAGGTTCATCCATGTTGTACCATCTATCAGTACTTCATTCCTCTTTATGTCCGAATAGCATTCTGTCATATGGATATCCATATCTTGTTTATACTTCTATCACCTGATGGAATTTGGGTTGTTTCCACTTTATGGCTCTTATGAATCAGACTGCTATGAACACTCATGCACAAATTTTTGTGTAGCCCTGAGTTTTCATTTCTGTCTTGTATATATCTCAGAGTGGAATTGCTGAGTTATATGATAACTCTGGGCTTAACATTTTGAGGAACTACACAACCCTTTTCCAAAGTGGCTGTTCCTTATTAAGATTCTACCAGCAATGCATCAGGGCTTCCATTTTGCTGCACCCTTACAAGCACTTGTTATTGTCTTTGATTTCAAGTCATCCTCGTGGGTGTGAAGTGGTCTCTCATTATGGTTTTCATTTCCATTTCCCTGATGGCAAATGATGTTGAGCATCTTTTCATATGCTTATAATCATTTATGTATAATTTTTAGAGAAATGTCTATTTAAATTTGTTGCCAGTTTGTATTATTTATTTATTTATTTATTTTAAAGATTTTATTTATTTATTTGACAGACAGAGATCACAGGTAGGCAGAGAGGCAGGCAGAGAGAGGAGGAAGCAGGCTCCCTGCTGAGCAGAGAACCTGATGCGGGACTCGATCCCAGGACCCTGAGATCGTGACCTGAGCCAAAAGCAGAGGCTTTAACCCACTGAGCCACACAGGCGTACCTCTGTTGCCAATTTTTAAATTGGATTATTTGTTTGTTGTTGAGTTACACAAGCTCCTTATCAAATACGTGATTTGCAAGTATTTTCTCCCATCTGTTGGCAATCTTCAACTTTCTTTTTTCCAAAAAATTTTTAAAAGACTTTATTTATTTATATGAGAGACAGAGAAAGCTCGAGCAGCAGTGGGAAGAAGGAGAAGCAGGCTCCCCACTGAGCAGGGAGCCTGACTTGGGACTTGATTCCAGGACCCAGGGTTCCTGGGAGCCAAAGACAGACACTTAACCAACTGAACCAACCAGATGCCCCAATCTTTAACTTTCTTAATGGTGTGTCTAAAGTACAAAAGTTTTTAGTTTTGATAAAGCACCATTTTTCTTTGTTGTTCATGCTTTTGTTATCATCTTTAAAAGCCATTGCCAAGGGACGCCTGGGTGGCTCAGTTGGTTAAGCAGCTGCCTTCAGCTCAGGTCATGATCCCGGCGTCCTGGGATTGAGTACCACATTGGGCTCCTTGCTCATCAAGGAGCCTGCTTCTCCCTCTGCCTCTGCCTGCCATTCTGTCTGCCTGTGCTTGCTCTCTCTCCCTCTCTCTCTCTGACAAATAAATAAATAAAATCTTTTAAAAAAATTAAAAATAAAAAAAAAATAAAAGCCATTGCCAAGCCCAAATTCATAAAGATTTACTCCTGTTTTCTGTTAACAGTTTTATAGTTTTAATGGCTAATATTTAGGTTGATAATCCTTTTTGTGCTAATTTTTGTATATGGTGTTTTTGTACTCTTACCTTTCCTAGTGCAATAATAAAATCATTGTGAATCCTGGGTATCAAAGACCTCAGCAATTCACAGTGGAATAGATTGAACTCTTTGGGCTGGATTGCCATTGTAGTTATAAACAATATATTCTAGAAGGAGTAATAAGTTGTATCAATGCTTCTTTTGTTTGTAATTTGTCATAGATAATTTACAAAATGACCCCAGTTGACTGATGATTACTCTCCCCTTTAGAGCTGGGTATAAACAATTGAATTAGGAATTGGTACATTTAGGAATGCTATCTTCCATGTTCCTAACAGACACCATTATGCCTTCATGGGAAGGCATAAACTTCACTATAAACTTTCAATTTTTGGTCGATCAGAAAATTAAAGTTAGTTAAATACAATCAGAAGTATCCCAAACTGAATGAATGTAAACTGGTAGAGACACTGTGGAAAATAGTTTGGAGTTTCCTCAAAAAATTAAAAATAGGAAAACCCTATGATCCAGTAATTCCAGTAACTGGGTATTTATCCAAAGAAAGTGAAAACACTAATTCAAAAAGATATATGCACTCCTATGTTCATTGCAGCATTCGTTGCAATAGCCAAGATATGGAAGCAACGTAAGAGTCTATTGATAAATAAATGGATAAGGAAGATGTGTACACACACACACACACACACACACATATATCATGTAGCTGTAGAAGGATATATAACCCACCCAAAGAAGGATGAGATCATGCCATTTGGGACAACATGGATGGACCTAGAGAGTACAATTCTAAGTGAAATAACTCATATTGCAATCAAAACAAAAACGAAAACAATGAGTAAACAAACAAAAAGCAGAATCAGACCTAAAAATAAAGAAGACAAACTGATGGCTGCTAGAACAGGGGGAATAGGGTATGGGAAAAATGGGTGAAGGGGGTAGGAGATACAGGCTTCCAGTTATGTAATAAGTAAGTCACAGGAATAAAAGGCACACCATAAGGAAAATATAAACAATAATGGCCCCAACTCGGGGTGGGGGGAAACCCTTTTAAGCTAATGAAAACTGGATTATCACAATGAAAACAGCTGTTGAGAAATTCTAAATGCCTCTTTCCAATTTTATATACATGTATCCATTTATTAAACACAGGAATTTTTAAAATCACAGAAATAGGGCTGAAGGGATCTTAAGAGTGTATACCTTCTAGTTCTTAACCTCCAGATAGCAAAGTTATCATTCTCCCAAAGTTTTCTTGGTTTCATTTCTTGGCTTTCTCAGTTTTGGTTTCTTTCTCAGGTGGCCTTGTTCTAGTGGAGGTCTCTGGCAGCAAAATAAAATAGTTATCCTTAAAACTGTCAGTCTAAGAGGAAATTGCTTCTCTTTCCTAATCATTCTCCTTCTACCAGTTGTCCCAGAATTGTGTCTGCTTGGCCTGACATGGAGTTGTGTATATAGGTCCATGTATAAATAAACTTCTCCCTTCCATCCAGAGAAGTTATGTGAACTCCTGGGATGATATCATTGGTAAGTGACTTTGGTTAGTGACACCACTAAACTGTTCTCTGTGTCAGCTCCATCCTACTCTGTGTGCCTCACCATAACTGGCTTGAGTCTCTTCAGACTATGGGACAATATTGGACTTCTAACATCTCTTTTAATTCTATTTTAGACCGTTTCTTATCTTATAAGCTATTTCATGTGCTATAGCTTACAATTTTTATTATGTGTACACTTTTTTTCTCTGAGGTAAGTTTAAATTTCTTGAGGTTTTCAGCTGTGATTTATGTATTTTTGTGTGTATTTTTTTATGTTTTTATGCATTTTTAAAATGTATTTTTTTTAATCTAATACTTTCTTCCATATAGTAGGCACCTGGCAAATATTTGAGTCACCTGACTTGACACTGAAGCAGAGAACAGAATCCTCCATATAGAATATGAAAATGAGAAGGGAGTCCAATGTGAGCCCCAACCAGAGGATGAAGAGTAAAATACCTAACAGGACCATGAAATTCATGGTTCTAAATCTGAATAAAGCAATTCAAGCACATAAAAAGTACCACTGAAAACTTATGCTTCTTTTTATGATATAAAATACATACAGAAGACATTCCTAGAATGTTTTGTGAAAGAAGACTCTTCATTCACTCCCCATATGAAGGGTGTCCATGGGCAAAATGGATCCAGATTCAGAACACATTAGATATACTAGGAGTAGATTTATTCCAGGGAGAATTTTCATTTTTATTGATATGATTTGTAAAGTTATAGATGAAAAACCTTTAGATAGAGAACATTTTAAAGAGAACATAAAGATTTATATAATATCTTTAAGACGATATTTACGCAATTTTAATCATTTTTATAAAAAACATAAAACATTAAGGGAAAATTTTAAAAAAGATTTTATTTATTTATTTATTTATTTAGAGTGCACAAGAGCATGAACTGAGGCACAGGCAAAGAGATAGGGAGAGAGAGAATCTCAAGCAGACTTCCATGCTAACTAAGCCCAGAGCAAGATGTGGGCTCAGTCTCACAACCCTGAGATCATGACCTGAGCTGAAATCAAGAGTCGGATGCTTAACTGACTGAACCACCCAGGTATCCCCATTGAGGGAGAATTTTATTTTTTTTTAAGGATTTTATTTATTTATTTGACAGAGAGAGAGAGAGAGAATGCATAGCAAGGGGTAGCGGCAAAGGGAGAAGCAGGCTCCCTGTTGAGCAGGGAGCCCAGCGCCATGCTGGGCTTGATTCCAGGACTCTGGGATCATGACCTGAGCCCAAGGCAGATGCTTAACTGACTAGGCAACCCAGACGCCCCTAAATAATTGTTTCTAGCCGATGCAGAATGTGAGCTCCACAAGGGCAGAGGTGTTGTCTGTTGATGTGCTACAATCCTAATTCTTAGCACAGGGCTTTGGGCTTAGTAGTTATTTACAAGATATGTGTTAATACATGAATGGATTTTTTACTAAAAATAGCATCAAAGAAAATTAAAATCATAAAACTATGATTGTTTATGATATATTGTATACTTCCTGTAGCAAAGCGAGGTACAAGTTCCATTGTTGCCTTAAAGCTCGCAAAATCAGCTGAAAATTATTAATTAATTAATTAATTAAGAGAAAGCAGAATGAACTATTGGCAAAATTATTTGGCCAAATAACACTCCTGGGCATTGCAAGTATCCATAGTACACAATGATGAAGAGCAGTTACTCTCATCATCCACTTTCCAGCATGACATATGAAGAAGGACTCAACAAGTTATTTATTACTGACAACAAACTGCAGGATTTAGGTGATCATTTTGTGAACTGTGGCATAAAGCTGGAGAAGAGGAATGTTTAAAGTAGCTTTGAGTAGCTAGGAAGTATGTTATTACAAGAATAAAAGAAGTTCAGCAGTCACCAATAGGTTTCCTATTTTTGCTTTGGTCATTTGAGGACAGAGTGAATATTCTAAAGATGATCAAGTTATGACCTCTAAATACATACTTTTTAGCATGCGTTGTGTGAAGAAAGATATACAAGTACAACATTCTTATTTTCTCCACCAAAGTACAAAAGTACTTGTTATCAGGGAAAGGTGGTCACATATAAGTTTTAGAAGTGAGAAATGGGACACTGATAATGCCAGATAATTATTTCTCACCAAGTATAGCTTAGCAATATGTTCAATACCTAAAATAGACTAAATTTACTTCAGGGATAAAATATAATAGTTTTAAATGTTGAAGATACCTGGGGCGCCTGGGTGGCTCAGTGGGTTAAGCCGCTTCCTTCGGCTCAGGTCGTGATCTCAGGGTCTTGGGATCGAGTCCCGCATCGGGCTCTCTGCTCAGCAGGAAGCCTGCTTCCCTCTCTCTCTCTCTCTGCCTGCCTCTCCGTCTACTTGTGATCTCTCTCTGTCAAATAAATAAATAAAAATCTTAAAAAAAAAATAAAATAAATGTTGAAGATACCAGTATTTCTTGAGAAGACTGAACTATGGCACAAAACATAACTCTTGCACAACAGTTGACTTTCTTTCTTTGGAGGAAAATATCAGTGATTCATTATTGGGAATACTTAAAAATAGCATCCAAAAGTTGCTACAAAATATGAAGAAATATCCAGCAGATCTCACAATGTCTTCTTTGCTAGCAGGCTATGTTCTACTCTTTGTAGGCCCCGTCACTAATTGGGTGATTTGCTGTAAAAAGAGAGATCTGGAATGATATTGCAGCTCTCTCTGGCTCCCATGTTATTGCCCTTGCCCTGGAATTTTTCTTCACCTTGGCTTGCTTAGCAGATTGCCCAAACTGTGCATGAGTTCTACCCTCTGAAACCTGGGTTCAGTTTCCATCTCAACTCATCTGGGACAAGCTCCTGCAAGAAGGCTGCTTTCCTTTGGCCCATGCTTAGTGCCCTCTTAAGTGGGATTCTGCCTGATTTCAGCTAGCTGCTGTTTTTTTCCCCACTGTTTGAGATGGAAATACTCTGATTTAATGCCACATGGTGGGTATTCAGTGCCCTCCGAGACTGTGAATTCTTACTGCTTTTCTTTGCCTCTCCTGTCTAACCTTATTATTTCTGAAGATGTTAATTTCATTATCTTGTTCACACTAAATATAATCATCCAGGAATTATTCAGAGGAAGACATTGGCTGGTTGCTCTATCTGGTTACCTGGAATTTTTTCCAATTTTTGAAAACATAGAGGAAGCAGAGGTCAGTTTACTTTTTATGATTTATCAAAGACTCAACCATTTCATGGGAAATGAACAATAGACTTTGGTCAGGAATCCCTACTGATGTTATAGGAGATAAATATATTGAATTAAGCAAAAACTTTATCAGAATGGGTTCCTAATTCCAACTCAAACCTTTGCTGCAATAGTTCTGGTAATGATCCACTTTTTTGTGATGTATAAATATCTCACAATTATACCTATCTTGACATACACAGTGTCGGTGTACTGGGACTTCACCATCCCGAGATTATCTCAAGTAATTTGAAAGGTCAGACTGAGAGGGTGGTACAGACCAGCAAGTATACTCTAGAGTCAAGAGTTGTATTTAGCTGGTCCACAATTGGATAGTGGGGCCAATGGTTTATGGATGTCACCCATTCAAATGGTTAATGTCTTTGTGGTGTTGTTGCTACATTTGGAGTATCCACATTTTGAATATCATCCATGCCTGTAATAATTCTTGAGGATTTCTGAGCCTTCTAATCATTCAACATATTTCTCCAGATTAACAATAGGAGACTGACCTATTGAATCATTAAAGGATGCTTTCTATAGACTTGCTTCCGTCTCTATCTGAATTTCAAGGCGGTTAGGGATGCTCCTGTGTCTCCACCAACCAGGTCCAGGTTAGCCTTTCCTAGATGCTATGGAACTGGACAAAATTGGATTTTTAGCATATAAGTTAGGTTCTGAAATTAGTGTCGTCTCAGATTCAGTGTGCAAATGTTCATTATGGCTAACTGTGAAGATTTGTTCATGGGAAACTAGCACAGAAGCAGTTTCACAAAAGGATACTCTCTTTTTAGGTCAAAGATGTTTTCTTTTCCTTTTTCCTTGTTTATTTATGATTTGAAAGAAAGCATGTGCTCACCCAAGGAGGAGAGAGAGAGAGAGAGAGAGAGAGAGAGAGAGAGAGGGAGAGTGAGAGGGCGCGCGGGGGGGGGGGGGGGGGGGCAGTCAGAGGGACAGGGAAAAAAAGTCTTAAACAGACTCCACATTGAGCATGGAGCCCGGGGCTCGATCTCACGACATTGAGATCATGACCTGAACCGAAACCAAGAGTCAGACTTTAACCAACTGCACCCTGCAGGTGCCCCAAAAGATTGTTTTCTGATGCAGATTTTCTATGCTTTCATGTCAACAATAGAACTTGGGTCCTATGATAGAGGGGGGAAAAAAAAAGGCTGTCTTTTAAGAGAATAAATATTAATGGCTAAGTATTTTGTTAGAATTGTTATTTGAGGCTATATAGGGGGTACAAATATCAATGTAAAAAAAATTCAGGTTTCCAAGAAGTATAATTTCATTTTTCTATAACTCAACTCAAATTCTCTTTTAGGTTCTGACTTCACAAGGGGTGACAGAGAATAATCATGGTCAATTTGGCAGGGACTGCATCTAAACTGAGGGGGTTTACACAGTAGCAGGGTGTCAGAGGAGGGGGAGACAGGATTCGATCTCTGCTCCTCCTCTACCACTCTGGCTCCCCCAAGATTTCTAATCTGCACCCTTCCTCAATGGCATATATCCCCACAAATTGCTGCTGAGTCAATCTTGGCCTATCAGCAAGGCCTCTAGGTCTGGTGGTTTCTGCTGTCTCTGTACCCTTTTGGGTGTCTAGAAATCATCATGTTGGGTTTCCAGAACCTTCATGGTACTATGTAAGGTTTCACTGTCCATTATGGTAACTATCAGCCACATGTGCCTATTTAAATTTAAATTAATTAAGATTAAATATTAACACTCCAGTTTCTCGGTTACATTTCAAGTGCTCAATAGCCCCAAGTGGCTAGAGTCTACTACATTGACAGCCAGGTATAGAATATTTTGTTCATCACAGAAAGTTCTATTGAACTGTACTCTAAAGTCTTGGCTGGACTAGACACATAGTTCAACTTTTTCTTCTCTTTAGGATCTTGCCTCTTCCCTTTGGCCCTAACAAGGAAAAAGAACATTAAGTTATCTCTCTCAGCTCTCAGATCCCATAGATAGATCCTGCTCCTTCAGTTGTCCCTCTCCACGGCTGGTGCCAGAATAGAGAATTGTGCAGTAAGTCCTATTCTCAGGGACCCACCAGCATCGAGCTTCTCAATACTTTCCTCCCAACTCTTCTTCTCCTTCCAGTTCAGGAAATCCATTTCTCTTCTTTACAGAAGGAAGTTTTACTGTTGTCTTTAGCAGTACTGTCCAATAGGAATATAACGTGAGCCATATGTATACTTTAAATTTTTCCCATAGCCACATTAAAAAAGCAAAGTAACAGGTGAAATTAATTTTTAATGTCTTTTATTTAACCCAATGTATCCAAAATATTATAATTTCAACACATAATCAATATAAAAATTACTTAATAAGATATATTTCATTCTGTTTTACATGTTAAGTCTTTGAAATTAGTGTGTATTTTATACTTACAGCACATCTCAGTTTGAACTAGCCATATTCAACTAGCCATATTGAACACTAGTGTTCAGTAGTCACCTGTGGCTAGAGGTTATCCTACTGAACAGTGTAGGTCTCTATAAGGATCCATTTCATTACTTTCTAAAGGGCTAGGATTTTGAACTCAAAAACCAGGGGGAAATTCCCTGTTTCTCTGCATTCTGTTATATTCCTTTCCTGAAACAATGAGCAAAGACCAGCATACATGAGAATGGGTGAGATGCTGAGAGTGTCTTAGGGTGGGGTCTAGGAGGAGAAAGGCCAATAGGATAAAAAGAAGTACCTAGAAAAACAGCTGCTACAGAGACCATCGGTTAATATTTTGGAAATATTAGCTTGCCACAGTGAGTTTGTTTTGTTTTGTTTTGTTTTGTTTTTGAACATAAGAATTGATGTAGGATCGTCAGGAGTAAATTTGTTTACTATGGGCTTGAAAGAAATAATTTCAGGATGCCTGGGTGGCTCAGTCATTTAAGTGCCCAACTCTTGATTTTGGCTCAGGTCGTGATCTTAGGATGGTGAGAAAAAGCCCCTCATTGGGCTCTGTGCTGCACATGGAGCCTGCTTGAGATTCTCTCTCTCCCTCTCCCTCTGCCCCTCCCCACATACTGTGTCTCTCTTTCTCTCAAATAAATAAATAAATAAATAAATAAATCTTAAAAAGAAAAAAGAAATAATTTCATTAGCAGTTAAAAATTGCAGTAGTGTTGTATACAGTCTAACTGCTATGGTAACTGGAAAATAATGCAAAAGCCTGCAGTGCTATTACTGGGAGTAAATCTTAGTACTAGGACTAAAGCACAGATAAGTTATATTAGTAGTTAAATCCTGCAATAATACCTCTGACAATTTTTACTGCAAAACTGTAAAGCCTAAATATAAAAATTTTATAACCAGGAATGATCATAATTCAAGCCTTTGGTTGCATTTCATAGACTAGAATCTCCATTTTGGAGGTTTCTGGAACAGTGACTAGCAAAGCTGTTTCATGGAAAATAAGTTCTATATTTTCAAAATTGTCATGGCAAAGAAGATTGGAAGTTTTGAGATGGCATTTTCCACTTGTTTCTTCATATTTCATCTTCACTATAAGCTTGATGATATTTAAAGCCAAAATTGAAATTATTTTAAATGTTAAATCTTCTGTTAAGTGAAACACCTATAAATTTTCGCATTCAACACCTGGGTCAAATGAACAGTACAATCAAAGTAACATACACCCATGAGTCTATTACACACAGATTAAGCATGGGATGGAATGAAGTGATAAATCAAGACCTGAGAAAATAAGGGACTAGAAAAGGGTTTGGGGTGCAGTTTCCCTGTGGAAGTGGGGGGAGGGTCAGAAGGATATATACACTGGTAGGTAGAGAGAATGGGGAGGCCTTAAGGAAAATGTAACTTCCAGCATGCCAGAAGATCTCAGCTAATACATTGTGTGAAAGGTGGTCCTGAAGACTGAGAGTAAGTGAATTCTTAGTAATTATTATAAAATCTTGAGTCCACATAAGTTATTGGTTTTCCACTCTTGGCAATTACTGAGTCAATGAGAGAGGAATAATGTTAAATGCACTGTTTCTTTAGTCCTAAGGTAGTTACGTTCAGTAGCAACGAAGTATTGTCCAAGTATTCTTGAAGGTCTGGTTGTTTTTTCCTTGACTGTTTATGAAACAAACACAATGGTGTACATTATGAATTACCATTTATTGACTGTTTACGATGTATTAAGTTCTTTGCCTACTCATCTTCCATCTTAACATCCTAGAAAGGCAGGCGTGGTTATTTGTTTGACAGAATAAGAAGCTGAGACTTACAGAGGTTAAGTAATTTGTGTTATTTTCTTGTATGGGTGCTGAACATCTGTTTCTGAAAACTCTTTTGAGAATAGGAATTGTATCTTTAATGTACTGTTAATAGTATTTATATGATCAATACTCAGTGGTTTTCAATAATTTTCAACTAAGCAGATGAAAAATATCTTAAAATAGTATATATGGAAGATTCTTCAATAAATTTAGTTAGCAGACAGATTATTTAAAAAAAAAAGTTATGAGAGAAGAAGTAGTTGTTTGGTGGAGCCTCCAGGAGCCAGCCTTTGAACCTGAGCTCAACAGCAGAACAATGTCAATCTGGTCTTAACTACTTCATTTAAAAATAAAAACTAGGGACATGTGAGTGGCTCAGTTGGTTAAGCCGCTGCCTTCCGCTCAGGTCCTGATCCCAGGGTCCTGGGATCGAGTCCCACATCAGGCTCCTTGCTTGGTGGGGAGCCTGCTTCTCTCTCTGCCTCTGCCTGCTTGTGCTCTCTCTCTCTGACAAATAAATAAAATCTTTAAAAATTAATAAAAATAAATAAAAATAAAAACTATATGTTTATTTTAAAGGGAGTAAGCAAAGGGAGAGGGCACCAAGGCAACTCCCTGCTGAGTGGGGAGCTGGACATGGGGCTTGATCCCAGACCCTGAGATCATGACCTGAGCTGAAATCAGGAGTTGGATGCTTACTCAACTGAGCCACCCAGGTGCCCCATTAATTACTTCATTTTGAACCTCGGCCTCTTCTTAGCTCCTGTGCAGCTAGAATGAAATAGTTTACATCCAAGAAAAATACTTCCCCTAAAAAGAAAAGCTGTCTTAAACGAAACTCTTTGTCAGTCTCTTGAGAAAATTCTCTAAGGGTTCTATACACTCCTCCTTGTTCTTCTTCTTATTCCTCCTCCAAAAAAAAGATGTATTTAAAACTGATTGCTTTTTTATTTTTTAAGATATATTTATTTAGAGAGAGTGCGTTGGGCGGCAGGTGTTGGGGGAGGACTAGAGGGAGAGGGAGAGAGATAATCAGACTCCCTGCTGAGCACAGAGCCAGATGCGGGGCTGGATTGCACCACTTTGAGAGCGTGACCTGAGCTGAAACCGAGTTGGATGCTTAACTGGGCGCCACCCAGGCGGCCCCAAACTAATTGCTTTTAAGATAGTTTCTTTACAATAAAGTCTCTCTCTCTCTTTTTAAGGATGAGAAAGACTATTATATGAAACTAAGCTGACCACATAAGAAAGTTTGAAAAGTTCTGAAGAACAATAAATAGGATGCAAAAACCCTCCTGATCATCATGTGAATTGTTCCTGAAGGGCAACTTAGATTAAAATTGTTTATGACCATTTCTATAAATTAGTCATTAAAAAAACCCCATACACTTAAAGTCTGTTAATGATGCAGACTATATCACCATATGAGATCATAATGGGTGTAAGTTGTAGTGACTTAGTAAACCACTCAGGAAGGACACTTGAGAACTCTTAAGATGTACAGAAAATAAGAATCAATATAAATATTATGGTTATCTTAATATTTAAAAATTAAGACTGTAGCAAAATAAGTGATATCTATGTCCTTTTCTGTAAAATGCACATTGTGTTCTTGGGGTATTTTTTGATCACTTTATTAAAAGTGGAAATAGAATTAGATATTGGATTCCAGCTTTCTGTCTTCCCATCTCTCATGATTCTTCAATCTCTCTCTCTCCTTTCTCTTGCTCGTGTGTCTATAGATGGGATCAACTCTCACTCACCACTGCCCTCCTGTCCTGTCCTTCAAAGAACCCTTCCCTAGACCCTGATAACTTTCCAGTTACTTTGTCCATTCACTCTGTTCTCCATCCTTAGCAAGATTAACATTGGCCCTTAATTGTTTCCGTGGCCCAACCTGCTTTTCTTTTCATGTTAGCTACCTTCTCTTTTTTCAAACTGTATGATGATTGCTTATAGGGTGCTCTACTTCTCTGACCATTCCTCCTCAGTCTCTTTTCCAGTTTACTTTGCTTATTCCTTAAATGTTGGGACCGCCACCCCCTCCCCCCATCATTCTTTGCCCTCTTTACACCAAGAGGTCTGTGAACCACCTAAAACTGAAAGCAGATTTTTGAGTTTTATGATAGGATAAATTTCTCTCCTTGGGTTAGTGTCTATAGCTTTCATCATATTCTCAAAACGATCCTTGGCTTTTTTAACAATGTTAAGTGTCCCTGCCCTCACAGTCTCCTTGGGTTATTTCATCTTCCTCTTTGCCTAGAATCATCCTTTTTATGTGCTGGCCACTCCCGAATCATTTACAGGGGAAAAAGAGCAAAGCAAGAAAAATAAAATGCTGAAGAATCAGAACAAAAAGAAATTGCACCATGAACAGTTCGTTTCTAGCTCAGCTTATTGTATCCCGTTGAGGACCAGTAGACTGAACGCTAGGCGTGGGTTGTCAGGGTCATTACTTCAGTTTGTCAGGGAAAAAAACCCCAGGAGAAATCGGGTGAAACCAAGGCTGCGTGCGCAAACACCCTGGTTGCTAGTGGCGCAGGAATAGACGCACCCAGCTCCTAGGGTGGGGATAGGAGAGTATAGGAGAGAAAACCACAGCACACCGAAGCCATCCCCGGCTCTACTTTCAGACTCCAGCCAGAAACCCCGCCCGGCACCCAGCGCGCCTTTGACCGACATCCACCTTAAGCAACCATCGTCCCGTTCACTATAAACACTCCTTACTCCTCCCGCCTATCTTTTCCCTCTTCCAAGCCAGTCAGAAGAGTGGGCGGGATCGTCCCTGCTGGGTTCCAATTTTTTTTTTTTTTTTTTTTTTCAAAAGGGTAGACTGCGCGCCCAGCATTCCGGCTGGGGGAAAAACACCTCCCGAGCTAAGGGGTGGAGCCAATGTTATGGGCACCCAGGTCGGCCAATGAGATGCCCCCACCACTGAAAGGCCCGGCCGCCGAGATGGGCGGGGCACGCGCGGTGCCGAGCCAATGGCGGCGGGGCGGACGGAGGTTGAGCCGCGGTGGGTAGGGTTAGTGTGAGAGGTGCGGCGGGGGAGGTAATGATGATGGTGGCGGAGGAGGAAGGCGGGGGAGGGGGGGGTGGGCACTGAGCGGCGGCTCTGGCAGGGTTTTGTAGGGTGGGGGACGGTCGCGGGGCGACTCCGTCCGGGAGGGGGCGGGCGTGAGGCGCGCCGTCCGCCTGAGGGGCTGCAGACCCCGGCTCCCGCGAGCGCCGCGGCTGGCTCGGCTGTTCCATGTGGCTCCGGCGGGGATGGAGGACTCGGTGGCGGCGGCGGCGGCTGCTGCTGCGGCGGCGACGGAGGAGCGGCGCTGAGGAGGGAACCGGGCCAGACTGAGCCCGACAGCGGGATTAGAGGTGTGAGGAGGGGGCGGGAGTGGACGTGCGGCGGGGTCGGGGCTTGGGGACCGGGCTGGGGTCTTCTGGCATCGCCTGGGTGACAGGGACCGCAGGCGAGCCACCGCCTGCCCACCGCTGTGGGGCAGGGGTCTGGGCTCTGTGCTTGAGGAAAGGAGGCTCCGGTGGACGGTTCCCTTCGAAAGGGGGAGGGAGGCACCCCACCCCGCACCGTGCACTTGCCCCGCTGGTCATTGCTTCACGCCCAGGCAGGAGTTTCCATTTCCCTCCGGTTGGCAGCGAAGGCGGGGAGCCGGAGTGGCCTGGAGCCGGGACCTTGCCCTCCCTTTGCCTTGAGATTTCCCTCCACTCTTCTTTCCCCATCCATTTCCCCCTCCGACTGAACAACAGCATTCCTCCTCGCTCCTTAATTTGTTCCAAGCACATATTCTAGGACTGGAGGCTATTATTTATTAGCTGAAAAACAAAGTTTATTTTGAAATGTTCCACTCCTCCCTCTGACTGGCAGTGGACATTAAACAGCATCCCTAGACTTTCCCGCTCTGCTCGCCTTTCTGTGATGCTAGGAGGGGGAGGTAGGGCCCCGACTTGGCGTTTCTCGATTGTTGTTGATGCTGATTACCTGATGTGTTGCTCCACGTCTTCGGTGTGAATTGTAATTTCTTCCTTGATGTCTTGCATCCTTGATGTTACTGGCTTTTGAGGTTGGTGTTTTGTTTCATTGTTTGAAAAACATGCGGAGAACTGAGGTTGTCTGTTGCAGTGTTATCTAACATGGGTGGTTAGTCACTCCTCATGCTTCTCTCATATTTTTCTCTCTTTGTTTTGCTTTTCAGTCCTCCAGATTACACATCATACAGTCCCCGAGGTGGAATGGTGATGTCTCCATGAGGGAACCTGCTCTCATTCATCCTGTCATGTGTATCATACTGTTCTTGACTGGGCCATTCATCTAAGATGGGATTTACCCTGTGAAACAGGGCCAAGACTTATGGACCCCAAACATCATTTCAAGTTGTAATTGAGTTTTTTAAAGTACAGACATACATGCAAAGCTCCTTTGCTTTGGGCCTTCTGCTTTGTTCAAGCTGCTGTATTGCTAACCCAGAACTGCTCCAGTGACTGACCATCATGGCTTCAGTTTGGAAGAGACTGCAGCGTGTGGGAAAACATGCATCCAAGTTCCAGTTTGTGGCCTCCTACCAGGAGTTGATGGTTGAGTGTACCAAGAAATGGTAAGATATGTCTGGGGGTAGAGTTTTCTGTGGCCTGAATTCACTGTGGCCTAAAGTCAGCTGACAGCTGACACACCTTTCTGTAGTGCACGAGTGTGTACAGACTGGGCAGGGAACAGATTACTCTAACAAGTATTGTGGTATACACTGTTGCTGCTGGTACCATCCCTGTGGGTTTTAATTACTGCACTTTAGTATGGCTCAAAGGAGTGTAACTCTGAGAGCTTACTAAGTACAATAGATTTGGTCTTGAGGTCTTTCATCATTAGTGTTAGTGTAACTTTGATTTTTTTATAATTTGAAGGAGATACAGAGAATGCTATTGAATATTGTAAACATGCATATGTATTATTGTAACATATGCATTTTAATAGAGTTATAATATAGAAATCTATATTCTTGTGGGGTGGTGATAATCTATTTTATTTTGTTCTTGATTTTTCATTTGTCTTGGTTTAAAATAAATAATTTTTCATTATTTTAATAATGGAATGCCAGTCCATAATACAACCTTAGAAATTCTTTTGTTATATGCTTAGTCAGGCAACTGTATTTTATTTTAATTGCCTAATGGGATACATTTCTTGGCCAGACTTAAGGAAGCAATTAGTAGTTCTGGCCTACGATTTGCTTCTTTCTACTTGAGCGAAGTAAATTTAGGGCTTTCTTTTCACTGTCTTGAATGGTAAGCAAGAATTCTTATTTAGTAAGAGGAAAAGAGTTAATGTTAAGCAAATGGTCCTTTGGGTTTTGACTTATTACAGTGTTTAAATAGTATTACTGCGGAAATAAGTCCCATTTTATTGTCCACAAGGACTGTAATCTCATGTCTGTATTACCTCTCTTTTTAACATGCTTTTTATTAGATAAAAAAATAACTTGCTCTGTTCTAGAACTCTTAAAGCATATTTGAATATTGGGAAACCAGTTTCTGAATGCTTTGCTCTTGGACTTGTTAGGAATGTTATTTTATGTGCAATTCATGAAATGCATGCACTGATTACCTACTTTACACCAGGCACTGTGGCTTTAGAATTGAATATGACATAATCCCCACCCTCAAGGAGCTCACAGTCCAGGGTAATGACAGTCATGTAAATAAATTCACTTATCACGGTACAGTAATACAAATGTGTATGATGTAGGGATTTTAATCTGTCTCCATCACTTAACAGTTGGTTATCCTTGGGAACAGTTTATTTATTTCTCTATGATTTAGTTTCCATATCTGCAAAAGAAATAATGGTACCATTTTATAGGAAGAGTTATTGTAAAGATTAAATGAGTAATTTAATCCCCAATAAATGCCATTATCACTTACAAAGTTGGCATTGGAGGAAATAACTCTCTAAGGGTAGAGGGGAAGGTCTTGGGATGGCTTCCTGGGATCTGAGTTGGGTTCTGAAAGATTCATAGTAGTTGGCCAGAAAGCCAAGGGGGAAGAAATGAAGACCATTTTAGACTGAAGCAATAGCCTATGCAAAAAGTATGGAGGAATTAAGTAACATGGGATGTGCTGGAAATTCAAGCAGTGCAGTTTGTTGATGGGGCTTAAAGTGCAGGATGGGGGCAGGGCAGTGGGATATGTTAGAGCGGCAGGCCCGATTCCAATCAAAGAAAGTTATGTGCTTTTACTATTATATGTGGCTTGGACTTTATTCTGTGGGTGATAGTGAAAGGTTTTGAGCAGAAGATACATTAGGTTTGCATTTTGAAAAAATCACTTGAATGATAGTGTAGAGTAAGGATCATAGTGGAAAGGGTGACTGGAGACAGCAATGTCTGCCTACTGTTGGAGTAGGTAAGGTGAAGGAAAAGGCTTAGATTAAGGCAGAGCACAGGAAATGGAGAGGCACACTTAGGACACAAAATGGTTAGGACTTGGGGGCTCCTTTCAGTCAGGGGTGTGGAAAGGATGGGGATGAGAGAGAGGGAAAGGCCTAGATTGACCTCCCAAGTTTCTGGTTTGGAAGACTGGGTACTTACTAACCAAACTAAGAAAAGAGGAATATCCTCTTTACAAATAATTTTTAACTAGGCAGTATACTGGGAGTATCAACTTAAAGATGGTTAAATCTGAGTCTCTTTTTTTAAGGGATATAGAACATATCAGGTGATTATCTTTAGTTACAAAATCAGTTTCTTCCCCATAGTTTGCAGTATCACTGAAATATCTTTTCCCCTTGAGATGTAAGTTATTGTTAATATGTCTCAGTGTGAAAGCAAGAATGAAAAATTAATTCGATTACAGTTGAACAGATGGTTTGATCATTTTTAGGGATGGCCATTATAGTATACCTGTTAAATTGAATCTTTCTGATAAAACTTTCTTTAATCTTTCTTTAAATATAGAATCTTTCTTTAAAACTAGAAGCACTTGGGTGTTCTAGAATTTTCAATTTTATAGTAATAACATGGAAGATAAATTACAAGTGTTGAGAGGATAAGAAAATAGATCTGGTATAGGGAAGAAGAAATAAACTATAAAAAGAGAGAACAGATAGCATTCCATTGGTATTGTGTCTTTGGAGGTAACCTGTGAATATAGATTTCATTGCCTTTTAGAACCTTGCTACTTAAAATGTTTTCTGAGAAGCAGGAGCATTTGCAACACCTGGGACCACCTGTTAGAAGTGCTGACTCTCAGACCATGCCCTAGACCTACTGAGTTAGAACTGCATTTTAGTAAGATCCACAGTTTGCATACTAAAGCTTAAGAAGCAGTATTTTAAAATAATGTTTTCAACTTTCCCAAGTGTCCATTCATGTCTCTAGAATAAAGTATATTCAAAATACACTGACTTCTGCATGAATTTGAAACTCAGGGAATGAAGATGAAACTCAGGAGATTGAGGAAAGGCATAGTGTGTTGATGGAAGAGGGTCATGGGAATCAGGAAATGTTTTTCAAGGGAGAATGTGTTCTTTCTGTGATTAAGGAGAGGAGAATGTTTCCCATGTTCTTTTGCTATGGCCATAAGGTATGAGCCTGGATATGACATATAACTGGATGAAGGTAAGGTTTAAGGATATTTTTTTTAGATCTAGGGCATGAGCAAACACAGTCCTTTACCTTTGTTCGAAGGATGGATTCTGTAGATTAGAGGATTTGGGGCTTCTGCTTTCTCAAAGTTCTTTTCTCTGTTGCTGTGTTCTGGTATTTCACCTTTGCTCTCGCTGATGGGGTGTGAGTTTCTTTAGTTCAATAGAGTCCACTTCCTGATTCTTTCATGTTGTTGTGGTTCTAGAACATAGGTCAGGAACAAAAACCTGAATGACTTACTAATCTGAGAGAAGGACACTGTACTGCGAGGTTTTCTATTCCTTATCACTCCTTGATTGCCATGTTAAGGCTCTAGCAAATATGGAGATGACAGAGGTTTATATTTCCTACTCTTATTGTTGTCTCCAAGTCATTTAATTATTAATCACTTAATTGACAAAGCTGTTGGCAAGTAATGAGGCCACCGGAGATGAGTTTGCGGGAAAGAGACCGTGTGGTCCTTTTTCTTTGTTTGTTACCTGGTTCTTTGATCATTTGTGGGTTTTTAGATTCAGAGAAAAGTCTTCACTCTATGAACTCTCAGGGGTTATTCAGGTTTTTAAGGAAACTACTTGAAAGTTGACAAGTTTTGGTTATAATTTAAGTTGCAGAGCTCATTTCTGATAGGAGCTCCCTAATTTATGAACCATTATGTATGAGTATATATTATACTGTATGTGTATAATGTGTATGTGTCTGTATCTGCCTATTTGAACATATTTAATCTAGTTTTTTATATTTCATCTAATTCTCAGTTTTAGCATTAAAAAAGTATATAAAGTAATATAAAATTTTCCCTAAAAGGCATAAATATATTTGTTTCTGATCTTTCCATGTCATATATATTTTTTTAAAAATATATTTTTAAAAAATATATACTTAATTATAATTTATTTTAAAAGCAGGTAATACAATCACATGGCTCAATATTGTAGGGGTACCAAAAGGGGTGTGTGTGTGTGCGTGTATCCCTGAAAGTAACTCCTCATTTTCTCTATTATTCCACTCCTCTTTGCAGACTTTGTGATTTCAGGATTTGAAAAGTGAAGAACATCAACAACAATAAAACCTCTTCCTAGTGCTTAAGTTTGTGATGCTGGCCTGTTAGATAAAATATAAACTCCTTAATATGATATTCCAGGCTCTCTCTAACTGATCCTAATTTAGGTTTCCAGTTGGACATTAGAATGTTGCATTTACTCTGAGTATTACTTCAGTTTATGAAGGCCAAATTACATTCATAAGTACTTCTCCAGATCCACTTCTTTGGATGGCTTGAGCAAGCATTTCTCTATTGGCCATTTAATAGAATGAGATACATCATATTTCATGTAAAGAACCTACTTTTGAAGTACATTTAAAGAATAATTGGACACAGCGTTTTTTAGGATTGTGTTTTAGGATTTTCTGGAAGGCCATTGTGTCTAGAACAAAGGGTAGATGATAAAGAGGTGAGGTCTGAGAAGTAGGTAGGGGTAAGTTAATGTATGGCCTTGAGGTCATGCTAAAGGGCTTTTGGATTTTAAATGCATAGGAAGCAGTTGGAGAAGTTTGAGCAGGGAAGTGATATAATATGATTTACATCTCAAAAAGATTATTCTGGGGGCGCCTGGGTGGCTCAGTGGGTTAAAGCCTCTGCCTTCAGCTCAGGTCATGATCCCAGGGTCCTGGGATCGAGCCCCGCATTGGGCTCTCTGCTCAGCAGGGAGCCTGCTTCTTCCTCTCTCTCTCTCTCTCTGCCTGCCTTTCAGCCTACTTGTGATCTCTCCATCAAATGAATAAAAAAAAAAAAAAATCTTAAAAAAAAAGATTATTCTGGATAGTTTATGGAATATGAATTGTCATGAGTAAAGATGGGAGCAGGAATACTTACTTGTTAGGAGGCTATTGCAGTAGTCCAAGTATCAGGGAGGTAGTGGTGAAGGTGGTGAGAAATGGTCAGATACATGCAGCTAACACACATATACTACCACCACACTATACTGAGGTGTAACTTAAACTTTTTCATCCAGTAAAGTACATCACTTATAAGTGTATAGTTCAGTAGGTTTTGACAAAGGTATACACATATGTAACTGGAAACAAAGTTTTTGAAGTTATAGTTGGTAAGACAATGATTGATTAGATAGGTGGTAAAGTGAGAGATTGCTAAACAAGCAGGTGAATGCAGTGTTAATTGCATGGATGGGGAACACCTGGAGAAGAGAAGGTTTGTTGTGAGAGGGAAATCAAGAATTGGTTTTGCTTTTCTTAAAGTTTGGGACATCCAGATGGAGATCTTAATTTAGCAGTTAATTATAAGAGTCTCGAGGTCAGGGAAGAGAAGGGTTTGGAGTCTCTTTGAATATAGATAGAATATATATAACCATGGGGCTATAGGAAATTTCCTGTGGTGTTAAGTAGATTATGAAGGACTGAGCCTTGGGACACTTCAACATATAGAGGTAGGGAAGAAGTGGAAGAGCCAGCAAAGAAGACTGAAAAATAAGCCGTAGTGTAAGGAGGAAAATTAGGAGAGTGTATTCTCCAAGGAACCAAGTGCACAATGTATCAGGAAAGAAGTGTTTAACTGTTTCAGATACTGTTGAGAGGCTAAGCAAGTGGATTTGGCAAGGTGGAAAGGGCTGGTGACTTTGAGAAATGGTTTCAGTAGAGAGGTGGGGATCAAAGCATGATTAGATTGGGTTAGAGGGAAGGTGGTGAATATGGTCAGTGTAGATACTTTTCATAGAGGATTTTGTTACAAACTAGAGAACTAGGTAGTAGCTAGAGAGGGACAAAGGGTCAACGTATATATTTCACACAGAAGAGATGGCAGCACATTGAAATGCTGATGGAAATAGTAAAGAGGTAAAGATTGATGATGTGCTGGGAAAGGAGGTAACTTCAGGAGAAAAGTCTTTGAATAAGAGGACAGGAGCAGGATTTAGTACACAAGTGGAAAGGTTGAACTTAAGTAGAAGCAGTGACAGTTGATTGAGGCAGATGACAATTCTCTGCAGAGAAGCAGGTTAAGTTGGTAGATTTGGTGCATGAGGGTGTGGATATTCTCTTCTGTTGGCTTCTGTTTTCTCATGGAAATAATATTAGAGTTCATCAGCCAAGAGAGAGGTGACAGAAAGAGGTGTCGAAGGATTGAGGGGAGAGGAGGTATTAAATTGTCAAAACAAGAATTGACTGGGGAAATGCAGAAGGATTGATGAGTAGTGCTGAGGACCTTCTTAACTTTGTGGTCGTAAATTTAAAGTGAATGCAACCAGTAAGTCTGTAAATTTTAATTCAGCTCTGTTCCTTGTTTGGGTGCAGGCATAAAATAAGCAGAGTTGTATGTAACCAGGGATAGTTTTTTTTCAGAAGTATATAACTGAGAGAAAGAAGGGCAGGGAAATTGAAAGTGAATGCACGGGACTGGTTATAGTGATGAACCATGGAATATGAGATGGGAAAGGAGGAAAATAAGGACATGAAAGTTAGGATGGTCAATGAAAAAGTGAAGAGAACAATGATTTTGATATGTTAAAGAGGTTGAATAGTTGGTAGGGTTGGGTTACCAGAGTGAAAGAGCTGGAAATATGGGAGGTAGGAGTCAGAGTGAGTTGTTCAGTTCTGAAGGATGTGGTTAATGGTATAATGACAAGGTAAAGGTGGTGGTCTCCTTTGGATCACATTTACTTATCAGGTTAAAAAAATAAGCACATGGGGCACCTGGCTGGCTCAGTTGGTAGAGCATGCAACTCTTCATCTCAGTGTTGTTAAGTTCCAGCTCTACTTGGGTACTTAAAAATAAAATCTTAAAAAAATTAATAAAAAAATGAGCACACATCCTCAATGTGTTTTTAATTGTGCCATATACATTAAATAGGAGTATGCCTTAATTTTTTTAAATTAAGTAGAATTTCTTCCTATATTTGAATGGGTCATCTTTTGTACTATAAGACTGTAGCTGTTCGGGTATAACAATGGCAATTGGTGGTTAAGATGGACTGGAGGAAAAGATTTTGGGGAGTGAAAAGGTTGGCCAAGGAATTTATAGGCTGAAAAGTGTGGGACAAATTATCTCTGTGTCTCTTGAAGTTGCCAAGAATAATAGGAGGAAAAATGGTTAAGATAGTCAGGTGCTAAAATCTTATTGAATGAGGGGATAGGGCAGAAAGTTTTACTTTGTAGAACTTCCTGTTACAAATTATCTGAATCTTAAACACCTTATTCCTTGAAAGGAAATAGCCAAATTGTCTTTTCCATTTGATGAATTGTCAAAGGTAGATTTAATTTTAGTAGGTAATAAATTGATGTTACTTTGTTAATAATTTTATGTTAGTGTTTTATGGAATGATTTTTTTTTTAAAACTGGAATTGTTACATGTAGTATTTTGTCTAGATTTTAAATATTTATTTCACGTGAAATTCAGCTGTACAAAAGTTCAATTATAGTAGGTTATTTAAGGAAAATAGTGAAGCCCCTGAATGCTGTAATTTGATATTGTAATACTTATATCACGATTTCCTCCACACCAGATTCAGTATGCCTCTAGATTGTTGGCAAACTTAGGCTTGGTCCAAGATGTTTCTTTTGTAAATAAAGTTTTATTGGAATTTGGCCATATCCATTTGTCTGTAGCTGCTGTCACACTAAAATGGCAGAGTTCAGTAGTTGCTACATAGACTGGGTCGCTGCAGAGTTTAAGATATTTACTATCTGTCCTTTTAAGAATGTTTACTGGCCTCTGCTCTAAATCTTAGAGTTACTTGCAGCTAGTGTTTGTGGAATTGAGAGTCTAGTACCTTTTTCTCTTCACTATGCCCAACCTACAGACTTTTAGTTTAATTTGTAGTTTAACTGGGTAAGAATAGAGGAGAGCCTAGGGGCACCTGGGTGGCTCAGTCTGTTCAGTATCTGACTCTTGATTTCAGGGTGTGAGTTCAAACACCCCCCCCACCCCTGCTTGAACACGCATGGGGTGTGGAGCCTACTTAAACAAAACAAAACAGACAAAAGAGGAGAGCCCATTGTGCCTGCATTTCAGCCCTATAGAAAGCAGCTTTTTATTTATTAATTTAAAATATTTAATTTATTTATTTGAGAATAAGAGCATGAGTGGGACGGAGCCCCAGAAGGAGAGAGAAGCAGATTCCCTGCTGAGCAGGGGGCTGGACGGGGCTCCATCCCAAGATCACTGGGATCATGACCTGAGCTGAAGGCAGATGCTTAACTGACTGAGCCACCCAGGCACCCCGAAAGAAACTTTACAATAGCTTTAAGGAACATTTATATCTGTGTATGTACAAAAATACATATTATCTGTCTGTGCGACCTTAGACAAACTACTTAACCTCTTAGTACTGTATCTGTAAAATGGTGATGATAGTAACAGTGCTTCTAGCATAAAGTTGTTTTGACAATTAAATAATACCTGTAAAGTGGGTAGAATAGTGCCTGATATATAGTAAGCACTCAATAAATGTTACCCATTGTAACATTTGTAAATTATCTGATTATTTAAGCGATAAGTGATGAAGAGAACTATTTAGACAATAAGGTAGAAAAAGCAAGAACACTGAAAATATAACTGCAACATTTAAGAGTGTTAGAGAAAGACAAACTAGCACAGAAGTTTGGAGTGACCCAAGAGGTGGAAGTAAACCAGGGAGCATGCTAGCAAGAAGCACTGTGCTGAAATTAACCAAGTTTTGGCAGTACTTTGGCTTTTGGGGAAAGGGACAACATATTATTGCTTCTGGAGCTAAGTCATTCATATGGTTTTATAACTACTTTTTAAAAATCACTTCAAGTAAGTAAGTTGGCTAAGGAAACTAATTGAATTCTTCCAAAATAGAATTCATTTGCTAGCATTTGTGTGTGTGTATCCTAAGGTGACTATGTATGATATTTATGATACATTTCTTTATGACAATTTTTTATAAACAATTTTTTCCTATCATGATTTTTTTTAATGAACCCATTTAGTACATTGTATCTTTCAGTAATGTGAAATTCCTTTTCTTTAATTTGGTAACAAGTTTTGGTTTATGTATTTTAAAGGTTGATTTTTTTTTTTTAATGAAATTTTAAGGGATTATGTGAAGAGATTCTACTCTTATAATGTAGGTTAGTTTGATGTTAGTTTTGCACCTAGATGCTCAGGGACTTTAGGCATCTTTAGAAATGTGCTATTGATGTATCAAATGTGTTTGTTCTAATTTTGTGGGAAATTTCAACAAAAGAGCCACTGAAGTAGTTTACTGCATGATATAAAAATAGTCCAATGTTCTGAAGAAAAGTTGCACAAGCTTGTTCAATTGAATGCTTAATAGGGATGTTCATATAGAATTATAGTAGGATGTTCGTTTATGTTTGTCTTATTTAATCGCTGTGATAGTGATATTTTTAGACAGCTTTGTTAACTGGTACTTAAAGATTTTCTTTAGTAAATTTGTTCTATTAAAATATTTCTTTTTGTTATTAACCACAGTGTTGTTATTTTAAAAGTATTTTTTAAATGAGAAAACACTTAAAAAGTTGACTTTAAAGCTCAGTTAACAGTAAAAACTTAGACTTTAATCAAAGAAGTTATCACTTTAGAAGTTGATACTCTGCCTATGTCCAAAAGAGTTTGTCCACTTAAGAATTTAAAATAACATTATGTTGACTAATTTAGGTATATAAATAGAACAGAGATAGTCTTAGAGGAGCAGAGAGTGCATGTTACTAGATACTTAGAAGGAGTTACCACTGGACACGGGACTTGGTTCTGAGTTTACTGGCAGCTGAGGCAAAAAGGGAAGCACACTGGCTCAGGTAAATTTCTTCTGGCTAAAGAAAATATCCAAATTTTTTTGCAGAGACTTTTCTTAGGACTAATTCAAAGAAGACTTTTATTGTGAGGAAAAAAAAGTTTGACGTTGGATAAAGTCTCCAACTATAAAAGACTCTGTGAAATTGGATAAAGTTTACCTAGTTTTCTGATGATCTTATTTGTTTGTTTATTTAAGATTTTATTTATTTATTTGACAGACAGAGATCACAAGTAGGCAGAGAGGCAGGCAGAGAGAGAGAGAGAGGGAAGACCAGAGAGCCTGATCCGGGACTCTAACCCAGGACCCTGAGATCACGACTTGAGCCCAAGGCAGAGGCTTAACCTACTGAGCCACCCAGGTGCCCCTGATCATCTAATTTAAATCAGAGGTACAACTTGGATAATTTACAAGAATGGATACTTAACATAAATCAAATTCTGTGCTTTCTAGTATAGAAGCAAGTAACCACATGTGGCTATTCACATCTAAACTTAAATTACCTTAAATTGGATGAAATTAAAAATTTAGTGTTTCAGTCCCATTAGCCACACACACTTCAAGTGCTCACTAGCAACATATGGGTAGGGGCTACCCTCCTGGACAGTGCAAACATGGATCATTTCCATCACCATGAAAAGTTTTACTGGTCAGTGTTGGTTTAGTCATCTCCTCTCAGACTAGCTGATTTCAGAATCTTTGGAGTACTTTGCAGATGTAGAGATTTCCATGTCCATTAGAAAGCCTGAGCTTGTAGGTGTGGAATGGTGCTGGCAATTCTGTCATTTTAGAAGTCCCCTGATCATTTAAACTCCTTCATCAAGCCAGGTTTTCGAACTATTGCATATGATTCTTTCTCATGTATCAGTCTGAGGTACGGGTTTGGTGGATGCTGCATGGCAATTCCTATTAGTACTCCAGAAACATTTATTGAATTGAAAATTTGAATTCAATTTTGTTTCTTTTTTCCAGCCATTTTTATAATACGTGTGTATGCATATGTGTTACAAGTGAGAGTAATGTAGTTTAGTTATGTCACTTATAAAGCTGCCAAATTAGTATAAACATTTGAACAGGTTTATTCGTTCATTTAAAAAAGAGAAGTTTGTTCTCGTCCGTAGAAGCAAGCACTGTTGCGGGATAGTTAAAAATAAAAATACAATAATTTTTATTTTGTTTTGTTTTTTTAAAGTTTTGAAACTGCTCGAGTGTTTGCACTGTTGTTATACTTCCAAGCAACATTTCTGGATCTGCGGATTTTTTTTTCTCTGAGGCATACCTTTTTTCTCCCTCCAGTTTTTTGTTGCTGCTTCCTTGGTGGCATCCATTGTTGTCTTTTGCCAAAGTCATGGTTCCCAAACTGCACTGTGGAGCCTTAAAGGCACTGGAGAGAACTCTATAGGTATGTCAAAGGATGCTTAAAAATTTTGAGGGAAATACAGCAACATCTTTTGGAAACCACACACTACTAGCTTGAGGTAGTTCACTTTCAAAATTAGATTGCTATATTCCTTTCATTGATAGCATATTTTTACAAAGCTGAGTTTTGGCAGTTGCTATTTTGAAAAGCAAGTACCATGTGAAAATACATATGGAACAGGGAAAGAGGAAGGCAGTGTCCCCTGAGCTTTGAGAAGTTGTGCAGTGCCCAGCATAGATGCCAAGTTGTTAGGATATACATTCTTCTTAAGTTGTTTGGACTTTTAGCCTGTGGAAAAATTATTGACACATTAAAGGCTTTGTAAACCCAGAAAGCTTGGGAACCTGTGTTTTAGGCTTTTATGATAGCCCTTAACACTTTCCTAGCCCCTTCTGGTCCTTTGTTTCTGTTATTGCTGTGGTTATACTCCTAAAGGGAACCTTCCAGATTTCCTGTTTGTTTAGAATACTGTTAATATGGTAATTTTAATCTTTTAAAACTACCCTTATTTTATTTTACTAGTCTTTTTCCAATTATTCCCCTTAAGCTTCCAAAATCTTGTTATCCCACAAAACAGTTTCCTTGTTATCTTTCATTCTTTTCTCTCCCCCTCCAAAAATCATTAAATGCAATGAGTATGTAGTAATACCATATCTCAAAGTAACTTAATTGAAACTGAGTTTGTTCATGCAATAAGTCAGTTTAGAAATTGAGTTTAATGGTTCAGCTATAATTTGAAGTGTGCTCTAATTTACAGAATAATCTTTTAAAAATTGGTTAGTTCATTTATTTTTAAAAAACTTTTTATTAAAATTATTTTAGGTTTACAGAAGAGTTGCAAAGATAGTGCAGAGAATTCCTGTATACTCTACCCAGCTTCCTTTGGATAAAATTAGGGTAAATAAATTTACCATGGCCATTTATCAAAACTGAGAGATTAATGTTAATGCACTACTGTTAGGCCAAACTATAGACTTATTTGGATTTCACTAGTTTTTCCACTAATAATCTTTTTCTGTTTGAGGATATAATCCAGGATACCATATGGCATTTAGTTGTCACATTTTAGCCTCTGTAATCTATGGCAGTTTATCAGCCTTTCCTTGGTTTCCATGACTTTAATAGTTTTGAAGAGTGCAAAAATGTCCCTCAAATTGGGTTTGATGTTTTTCTAACAATTAGACTGGATTACGGACTTGGGGAAGATGCCACAGACGTGAAGTGCCATCACATCATATCAGAGGGCACATGGTAGCAGCGTGAGTTATTTTTGGTGGTGGTCATTTTAATCATGTGGTTAAGGTAGTCTGACAGATTTCTCAGTGCAGGTTACTGGTTTTGCTTTTTCTTTCTTTCTTTCTTTCTTTTTTTTTTTTTTTTTTTTTTTTGAGATTTTATTTATCTGAGAGAGAGAGAGAGCACAGGTAGGGGGAGCAGCAGGCAGAGGGAGAGGGAGAAGCAGGCTCCCTGAGGAGCAGGGAATCCCATGTGGGGCTCGATCCCGGGACCCTGGGATCATGACCTGAGCTGAAGGCAGTCACCCAATCAACTGAACCACGCACGTGCCCCTGTTTATTCTTTTCTATACTCAACTTGTTAGCAGCTAGTCACTAAGTCCAGCATACACTCATGAAGAGGGGGAGTTCAGTTCCATATATTGGAAGGAGGAGTATCAAAGAATTTGTGGACATAAGTTCAAGTCACCATAGAAGTAATAAATTTTGGAGGGGAGATAACTTTAGGTTGTGTAAATATCCTGTTTCTCTTTCAAGTTTCTACCACTGATTTTAAATTCTTTAGTAGATTTTGGCTGCAGCAATTATTACTGTATTCTAATGATGATATTCTGTTTCTTTTATTCCTCTCACATTTGGAATTCCATTAGGAAGATTTGACCTTTCTCATTTATTTATTCACTTAGGTTATTTGTAAATAACCTTTTGATATAGGTACCATCTTTAGTACTAAGGTTCTAACAGGAGGTATATTATTGAATCATTTCTATTTTAAAAAGAGTGATTTTGAAATGATTTCAGATTTATAGAAAAGTTGCAAAAGTAGTACAAAGAATTGCCATATACCTTTTTTTTTTCTTTTTCTTGACAGACAGAGATCACAAGTAGGCAGAGAGGCAGGCAGAGAGAGAAGGGGAAGCAAGCTCCCCTCTGAGCGGAGAGCCCGATGCAGAGCTCGATCCTAGGACCCTGGGATCATGACCCGAGCTGAAGGCATATGCTTTAACCCACTGAGCCACCCAGGCGCCCCTGCCATATACCTTTCACCAAGATTCCCCAAGTGGTGACTTTTTATCGTATATGCTTTATCATTTTCTTTTGCTCTCTCTATGTCACTTTTTTCTTATCATTACCCATGACGCCCCTTTACCTGTTAACACTTAAGTGTGTATTTTTTGAAAACAGGGATATTTTCCAGGTAACTGTAGTTCAGTTTATCAAATCAGGAAATTAACATTGATATAGTACTGTTCCTTAATCTATAGATCTAATTCATTTTTCTCGGTTATGCTAATAATTCCATTTCTAGCAAAAAGGTACTTTAAAAAAAAAAATCAGTATCTGGTCCAGGGTCATATGTTTCATTTAACTGTTCTATCTTTTCACTTCCCTTTAACCTGATAGAGTTCTTTGGTCTTTCTTTGTTTTTCATGACCTTGATAGTTTTGGAGAGTGTTCCTCAATTTCAGTTAGTCTGTTGTTTCCTCATGAATAGGTTCAGATTATGAATTTCTGGCAGGAATACCAAAGTGATTCTATACTCACTGCATCATATAAATGTATGTATATGTATGTAAATATCCTATTCTTTATCAAAATTTTATCCATTAGTTTTAGCATTCAGTGTGGTTATATTTTTAATTCAAAACCCAGATAGCTTTATTTCTTTTTATTGTATTTTACTTTAGAAAATACCTCTCCATTCTTGTTGAATTAATTAACTTAAAAGTTAATGAAATTGTAATATGATTTCCCAAGTAAGAACTAGTTTTTAAAAAATTTCCTTGGGGCGCCTGGGTGGCTCAGTGGGTTAAAGCCTCTGCCTTCGGCTCCAGTCATGATCCCAGGGTCCTAGGATTGAGCCCCACATCGGGCTCTCGGCTCAGCAGGGAGCCTGCTTCCTCCTCTCTCTCTGCCTGCTTGTGATCTCTGTCTGTCAAACAAATAAATAAATAAATAAATCCTAAAGGGGAAAAAAAAGTATATTTCCTCGGGGCACTTGGGTGGCTCAGTTGGTTAAGTGTCTGACTGTTGATTTCAGCTCAGGTCATGATCTCAGGGTTGTGAGATCAAGCCCTGTATAGGACTTTGTGCTGGGCATGGAGCCTGCTTGAGATTCTCTCTCACCTTGCTCTTGTTCTTAAAAAAAAAAAAAAAAAAAAAAAAGAAGTGTATTTCCCTCATCTCATCTATTGTGTTCCCACCTCTGTATCCTTTTCCCTTTGTTCCACCCAACACCTGACTGTAACTAGTTTCATTATTCTGGGTGGTCCTCCTCCCTTCCTCCTTTTCCTCATTTATTGTTATATAATTCATGTACTATACAGTTCACCCTAAGTGTTCAATTCGGTGGTTTTAGTGTATTCCTAGAGTTACGCAACTACCATCATGTGATATCTAAGTTTTGAACATTTTCATCACCCCCAAAAGAAACCCGTACTTGTTAGCAGTCACTCCCTATTCTTCTGGAACTCCTTCCCCTCTTATTCCTTTCCACATGCCCTGTACTCCTATTCTACCCCCGCTCTGGGAACCCCTAATCTACCTTTTGCCTCTCTCTGTTTGCCTCATGTAGACATTTCATATAAATGGAGTCTTACTATATGGTGATTAGTGACTGGTTTCTTTCACTTATAATAATTTTAGGGTTCATCCATGTATATCATGTATCAATAGTTTGTTCCTTTTTATTACTGAAAATATTGTATTGTATGAATACTGCATTTTATTTATCCTAAATGGTTATTTGAGTTTATATTTTTTGGCTATTATTAATAATGTTGATACGAATATTTATGTCTTCTAGGTATATAACCTAGAAGTGGTACTGCTGGGTCATGTGGTAATTTTGTTTAACTTCTTGAGGAGTTGCTAAGCTATTTTCCAACATGGCTACATCTTTTTATATTCCCACCAGCAATGTATGAGGGCTCTGGTTCTTTATCCTCACCAACACATCTTTTGTCTGTTTTATTTTAGCCATCCTAGTAGGTGTACAGTGCTATATCATTGTGGTTTTCATTTACATTTCTCTAATTGCTGGATGATGTTTAGCACAATCTTTTCCTGTGTTTATTGGCCATATGTATATATATATATATGTTGGTTTTTTGGGGTTTTTTTTTTTGCCCATTTTTTTTTTTCTTGTGAGAGAGAGAGAGTGAGGGTGAGTGGGTAGGGAGAGGGGGAGAGAGAATCTCATGGAGGCCCCATGCCCAGTGTGGAGCCCGACACGGGGCTTGATCTCATGACCCTGAGATCACGACCTGAGGTGAATTCAAGAGTCAGACACTTAACTGAGTCACCCAAGTGACCCTCTTTTGCCCATTTTTAATTGGGTTATTTATCTTTTTAGCATTGCATTATTTATGTATGCCTACATTCATTATGTATCTTACATATAGGACTCTTAATCAGGTATGTGATTTGTGAACATTTTCTTTCATTCCATGAGTTGGTGAATGTCTTTGCTTTCTTGATGATGTCTTTTGGTGCACAAATGGTTTTAAATTTCATGGAGTCTGAATAAACGAATTTTTAATATTGTTATTTGTGCTTTAAATTGTACCTTATAATGTACTTTAAGTTAATTTTTGGTTTTGGTGGCCAGAAGGGGTCCAACTTCATTCTTTGCATATAAATGTCCAGTTCTAACATCATTTATTGAGTTTGGGTACATTTTTCCTGTTTCTTTTTGCACAAATGATCACGTACATGTACTTTACCCTTTTTTTCTTCTTTCTTACATAAAAAAATGTAAGAGATAAGAAAATACTATTGGTACTCTTTCACTCTGCTTTTCACTTAACAGTATATCTTGGAAATCATTCTATACCATTTCATAGAGATCACCTTCATCCAGTATTGGTACATTATTATTATTATCAAAAGTTCATAGTTTACCTTGTTTTCACTCTTTGTGTTATGCCTCTATATGGGTTTTGACAAGTGTAAAACGACATGATTTCACCATTACACTGTCATACAGAATAATTGGACTGCCCTAAAACCCTCCTGTACTCCACCTATTCATTCCTCTATCCCTTTTCCTGAATGCCTGGCAACCACTAATCTTAGCCTTTTCCAGAATGTCATATAGTTGAAATCATACTATATGTAGCCTTTTCAAAGTTGGGTTCTTTCACTTAGCAAAATGCACTGAAAGTTTCTCTGTATCTTTTTGTGCCTTGTTAGCTAATGTCTTTTTAGTACTAAGTAATATTCCATTGTATGGATGTACCAGAGTTTGTTTATCCATTCTTCTATTGAAGGACATCTTGGTTGCTTCTGAGTTTTGGTAATTATGAATAAACTTGCTAGAAACATCTGTGTACAGGTTTTTGTGTGGAACCTAAGGTTTTGACTCATTCGGGTAAATACCAAGGAGCACAATTTCTGTGTCATGATAAGAGTATGATTAGTTTTATAAGAGACTGCTGAACTGTTTTTTACAATGTCTGTATCCTTTTGCATTCCCACCACTATGAATGAGAGTTCCTTTTGCTCTACATCCTCATCTGGATTTGATGTTGTCAGTGCTTTGAATCTTCACCATTATAATAGGTGTGTAGTGGTATCTTGTGGTTTTAATTTACAGTTTTCTAGTGACATATGATTTTGAGCACCTTTTTATATGCTTACTTGTCAGGTCCTAAAGATAGGTGGTGGTTGTCTTCTGACTTGGTGGTTGTGTTTCAATAATGTGTTGGCTCTTTGGAGTTTTTTCCCTCTTCATATAAACTTTAGAATCTGTTTGTTGGCATCCACAAAATAACTTGCTTGGGTTTTGATTGGGAGTGTATTGAACTTAGATTAAGTTGGGAAGGACTGAGATCTTGGCATTATTGAGTCTTCTTACCCATGCACAGAGAATCTCTCCATTTATTTAGATCTGCTTTGATTTTTATTGGTGGGGGGTAGTGGGAGGGCTAGAAGGAGAGGGAGAGAATCTTAAGCCTCCATGCCCAGTGATCTCATAACCCCGAGATCATGACCTGAGCTGAAATCAAGAGTTGGACATTTAACTGACTGAGAACCCCAGGCGCCCCTTCTTTGATTTCTTTTTATAAGAATTTCGTAGATTTCCTTATAGATCTTGTTATATGTATTTTATTAGATTTATACCTAGTGCTGGTGGCGTAAAATGGTGTTATATTTCATACTCTAGTTATTCATTGCTGATATATAACAAAATGGTTGATTTCTGTGTATTAACCTTATATCTCGCAACCTTGGTATGATTCCTTATTTGTTTTAGGATTTTTTAGTTGATTCTTTGGGATTTTTTATATAGACAGTCATGTCATGTGTAAACAAAGACAGTTTTATTTCTTCTTTCCCAACCTGTATACTTTTTATTTCCCTTTCTTACCTCACTACAATAGTTAGAACTTCTAGCATAATTTGAATAGGAGTGGTGAAATTGGACATCCTTGCCTCATTCTTGCTTGTAGTGGGAAAATATATAGTTTCTCACCATTAAGTATGGTGTTAGCTGTAGGTTTTTGTAGATAGGTTTCTTACCAAGTTGAGGAAGTTCCCCTCTATTCGTAGTTGGCTGAGAGTTTTTATCATGCACGATCGTTGGATTTTGTTAGATGCTTTTTCTGCATATAATAATATGATTATATGATTTTTCTTCTTTAGTCTGTTGCTACAATGAATTACATTAATTGATTTTCAAATGTTGAACAGTCTTGCATGCCTAGAATAAATTCCACTTGGTTGTACTGTATAGTATTTTTTAAACACATTATTGGATTTGATTTGCTTATATTTTCTTGAGGATTTTTGCATCTATGTTCATGAGAAATACTAGTCTGTAGTTTTCCTTTCTTTTAATGTCTTTATCTGGTTTGCATATTAGGCTAATGCAGGCCTTTAGATGAATTAGTATTTTCTCTGCTACAATTTTTTGGAAGACATTGTCTATGGAGTTAATCTAGTATAATTTCTTCCCTAAATGTTTGGTAAAATTCATCTGTCCTTCCTGTTTTAGAAGGCTGTTAATTGTTAATTCAGTTTCTTGAATAGTTATAGGACTTTTCAGGTTATTTCTCATTGCAGGAGATTTGGTAGATTGTGTTTTTCAAGGCATTGGTCCAGTTTATCTAGGTTATCAAATTTGTGGGCATGGAGTTGCACATAATACTTCCTTATCACCTTTTTAATGTGCCCAGAATCAGCAGTGTTGACCCCACTTTCATTTCTGATATTAACAATTTGTATTTTTTCTTTCTTTTTTGTTAACCTGGCCAGAAATTTATCAGTTGTATTACTTTCTTCAAAGAACCCACTTTTGGTTTCAATTGGTAACCTGTTACCAGTTTCATTGATTTCTGCCCTAATTTTTATTCTTTCCTTCTACTTAGTTTATATTTTATTTGCCCTTTTCCAGTCTCCTAAATTGGAAACCTAGATTATTGATTTCTTCTTTTCTAACATATGCAGTCAGTCTAAATATCCTTCTAAGCACTGCTTTTTGTTGGATCCTACAGCTTTTAGTATAAGTTGTATTTTTTTTTTATTCATTCAAATATTTTAAATTTCTCTTGAGACTTCTTTGACTCATGTGTCATTTAGAAGTGTTTTTCATCTCCAAGTATTTTGGAGTTTTCCTGTAATCTTTCTGGTATTTATTTCTAGTTTAATTCCATTGTGTGTATGAGGATACTTTGTATGATTTCAATTATTTTAAATTTGTTTAGATGTAATTTATGGCCCAGAATGTGGTCTGTCTAGGTGAATGTTATATGTGGACTTGAAAATGTATACTCTGCTCTCACTAGGTGAAGCGTTCTATAGATCAGTCGACTGATGGTGGTGTTCAGCTGAGCTATGTCCTTAATTTTTTTTTTTTTTGCCAGCTGTATCTGTCAGTTCCTGATTGAGGGGTATGGAAATCTCCAACTATAAGATTGAATTCATCCATTTCTTCTTGCAGGTCTATCAGTTTTTGCCTCATGTATTTTGATGCTCTTTTGTTAGCCTATACATGTTAGGGAATATTATGCTTTATTGGAGAATTAACTCCGTTGTCATTATGTAGTGCTCTCTTTATTTCTGATAGTGTTCCTTGCTATAAAGTGTGCTTTGTCTGAAATTATTAAAGCTACTCCAGCTTTTTTGGATTAGTGTCAGCATGGAGTATCTTTTCTCTTCACTTTTAATCTATCTGTGTCTTTAATCTATCCGTGTCTTTATATTAAAGGTTGGTTTATCATAAGCAGGGCAGAGCACTCCCATCAGGGACACTGGTATCTCATAGAAGCCCTGATGAGGCCAGCCGCACAGGGTTGCAAAAAGTCTCCCTTCATAGGATCTTTCCCTCTTGGCAGCAGTAGAGCAGGGCTGGGCATCCCGTAGTTTTAGGGAAATGGCTGGCTGGCCTAGGGCTTCCCCACCACACGCAGGCCCAGATGGAAATCCTAAAGGCCCCAGGTGGGAGGTCCAAAGCAAGGGAGGAGAGTAGTCTCTAGCATTCTAGACCTAATCCTGGCTCCATCTTCTGTTTCAGGGTGGGCTGTACTCAGTGCTCTTGCCACAAGCAGAGACTTGTAGGGTCCCTGTGGGGTAAACGAGTCCATTCCATTCCAAAACAGTGGAGCTCAACCCCATGACCCCAAATCTCAAGGGATAATGGAGTTTGTTCTCAGAGGATCTTGATAGCCATTCCAGGCCAGGGCAGCTGGAATCCTGCTGGGTCCATCAGCTCCTAGTCAAATAAGAGGTCCCTGTGGGGTTGGAGGGTAACCAGCATGGAAGTGTTTTTGTAGATGGAAATGGGAGGAGGAAAAAGAATAAAAAATGGTTTATTGTAGAAAATATATATTTTGTAGACCCAACTTAGGTTTGGTCTTTTTTTTTTCTTTTACCCATTCTGATAATTTTAATTAGTTTATTTAGACCATTGATATTACTGATACAGTTGGATAGTTACTGTTTTCTAATCTTTGCTTTTATTCTTTGTTTCCTTTTTGTTTTCCATTCTTTTTCTGCCTTCACTGTTTCATTTTTCCTTGTCTGGTTTTAATTGGACATTTTATGATTCTGTTTTTTGTCTCCTAATATGAATTTGACTTTTTTTTTTAAGTAAGCTCCACTCCCGTTATGGAGCCCAGTGGGGGGATTTGAACTCACGACCCTGAGATCAAGACCTGAGCTGAAATCAAGAGTCAAATGCTTGACTGATTGAACTGTGCAGGCACCCCTGAATGTTACTTTTATAAAAAAAAAAAAAAAAAAAAAAAAATTTGGAGGCGCCTGAATGCTCAGTTGGTTAAATGACTTCTGTCCTTCCATTTTCTTTTTCTTCTGGTATTCCTATTATGTGTATGTTACACCTTTTGTAATTATCCTGCAGGTCTTGGATATTCTGTTCTTTTTAATTCCTTTATTAATTTACATTTCAGCTTTGGAAGTTTCTACTGACATTTCTTCAGGCTCATGTGTCTTTTCTCTGCTGTTCCATCTGTTAATAAGCCCATAAAAGGCCTTCTTCATTTCTGTTACAGTGTTTTTGGTTTCTAGCATTTTCTTTTGATTCTTAAAGTTTCCATCTCCCTGCTTGTATTACTCATGTGTTCTTCCATGTTGTCCACTTTTTCCATTAGATACCTATAACTACCTTGTAGTTGTTTTAAATTCCTATTCTGATAGTTCCAACATCTCTGCCATATCTGAGTCTGTTTCTGCTACTTGCTTTGTCTCTTCAAACTGTGTTTCTTGTGTTTGAGTATGCTTTGTAATTTTTTGTTTAAAGCTAGACATGATGTACTGAGTAAATGGAACTGAGATAAATAGACCTTTAGTGTAGTTTTATGTTTATCTAGATAGGAGTAAGCTGTGTTTACCATTTGCTATAGCGATAGGTGTCAGAAGCTACAATTTCTTCTGTGTACCTTTTTTTTTTAATCTCTTTTGTTGTCTTAGGGTTTCCCTAGAGACTTTTAAAATGTCTAAACATTATGTATTATAGAAATACATAATGATGATTATGTTAATGATAATTCTATGTATCAAGGACTGAATTCTGTGCTGAATTAGATATTGTGATATTTATTTTGTATACATTATGCTATTTAATTCTTGCAATGACCTCATGAGGGGAGGCACTATCAGTGCTCTCATTTTTACAGAGGAAGAAACAGGCGTAGAAAGATTAAATAACTTTCTCAACATATGCAGTTTATTATTGGAGTCTAGAACTGAGATTGAAACCTGTGAATCTCATACCCATAAAGCAGCCTGACTCCAGAGCCTGCTTTTGTAGTTTATATGTGAATAATGAGTTTCCTAAAGTGTTGTGAATTCTTAATGTTTTAACTTTATTTAGAAATATTTGGTAAATGTCAAGGTTATGGTATTGGATTTAATAGTTTGTTGTCTTTAATAATTAATAATATGTTCAGTGCTTTAAGTAGAGTAATAGAAATTTACTACAAGAGAAAATGGTATGTAGTTCATTTTATAAAAACAATTTTACAAAAATTTACCATAATAATAAATTGTTACTTTTACTAAATTAGGATCGGATATATAAAATGGATTTCCATAGGTTGTGATATATACATATCTATAATGTCTGCCATTTTGTTATTTTAGAATTATTTTAAAATAATCTTTATTGCAAATTATTGAGTTTTTTTTGCAACGTATACATAATAGGCAAGAACAGAATCATAAAGTTACATGAATAAACATTTGAGGAAATTTTATTTGTATATCCTTAAATGGCATCTTAGTTTTTCTCATACTTATCATTTCTTTTTTTTAATTTAAATTCAGTTAGCCAACATATAGTACATCATTAGTTTCAGATGTAGAGTTCAGTAATTCATCAGTTGCATATAACACCCAGTGCTCATCACATCATATGTGCTCCTAATGCCCATCACCTAATTACTCCAATGATTTCTTAGTATACACAAATACCTCTAGTTTTTAATTTTAATTTTTGCATCCTTTTCTTCCAATGCACATGAATATTTCTTTATTTAATATCTACTGGTTGTTTTAGACATTTTTTTTTCTTGGCTGGATTTTAGTTAAATATTGCAGTCAGTTATAATTTTGTTGAAGTGACTTTATTTAGTATTATTTGAGATACTGTAGTTTATCATACAGTTAAATTTTCCTTTGCCTTTAGGAAAATCTATGTTGATGAATGACGCTAGTACTACTAATTGAGAATATTTACCTTTTTTCTTGAAAAAAAGTTTTATTTTACTTCTTTCTATAAGAAGTGGGTCTATGTCTCTTCTGTTGTAGTTGAATGTTTTACTTAACTGTTTTAGAACATGCCCTATTCATTCAGTCTTTTAAATTTTGTGTGTTTTTTTTTTTTTGAGGCTTTTATTTATTTGAGAGAGGTAGGAGAGAGAGAGAGTGTGAGTGAGCATGAATGGGGGGAAGACGGAGAGGAAGAAGCAGAATTCCTATTGAGCAGGGAGCCCGTTTGTGGGGCTTGTTCCCAGAACCCCGGGATCATGACCTGAGCTGAAGGTGGATGCTTACCTGACTGAGCCACCCAGGCACCCCCAGTCTTTTAAGTTTTTAATTGCTTTGCATCTCTGCCCAGTCTGTCCAGTTCTACTCTCTCTTCAAGGATTAACTGAATTCTTACCTGTTTTGTCAAGTCTTTCTTAAATCTTGCTGTTTATTGATCTCCTTTCCTTCCTCCAGCCATCTATATCACTGGTACTCAATAAATAACCCTAAGAATATTGAAAACAAATAATAACTAACATTTATATACTAATTATGTGCTAGACCTTTGCCGGGTATTTTGCATGAACTTTTTTTTTAGTGCTCGCAGTAATTCTGGAAAGTCAGTACTATTACTATCTGCCAATAACAGATAAGGGCAAATGGGCTTAGAGAGATGGAGACTTGCCCAAGGTCACACAATTATTGGAACTGGTATTGAACTTAGATCTGATTATAGAGTCCATGCTCAACCACTTTGCTAATATCTAAATATATAACTTCTTGGTTTTTTCCCCCTCTTTTTTGTAACTTAATCTTGGTTCCCTCTTGATTGTAAACTCATTGAGGGTAGGGCCTTATTTCTAATATTTCAAGATGCATGGTGATAGTTTTTAAAGACTACCAGAATGTTTTATAGGAAGTTCAGTAATGATTACAAACAGTTTTAAGTAATTTGATGGATTTTTAGTACTATGAAAATGTTTTGATTATTTCTAAATTAAAACCATTGAAATACCTGATACATTAAGCACTACTGGTTGTATGTTAGATATCCTGTAACCTCTCTACTACTCAGGATCCTCAATTTAAAATTGTGATTCAGGCCCTAATTTGTCAAATTGTGTAAGTTTCTAGGCCAAGTTGTGGACAAGATCTTGCATTATCTGTTGTACTTGGAAACTACTGCACTTGCACATGAAATCTGGGAATGAGGTCTGTGCAGCAATGAGAAAAAATGTTGTCTTGGCATGGCATTGGTTATTCAAATTCATAAAATACTAACTTTCCAGGTGTATAAAGTATATTGGAGATGACACCTTTGCTTGAAAGAAACTGGATTATAATAGAAATGTGACAGAAGTTTCACTGGGTCCCAAAGACTGTGTATAGCTTCCATTCTACGTAAAACAATTTCGGTGTTATAAATTGTGTGCCTTCTCCTTCCTATAGTAACAAAGTGAGGGACTTTGTTATTATAATTTAAAATGCCTGTCATGAAGAAAACACTGGTAAGGGCTAAAAAGAAAAAAAGAGAGAAGAATGTGAACCAGCAACTGTGTTTGTTGTTGGTTGTGGTGAGGGAGGTTAACATAATTAGAAGGAATATGTGGCCCATATACACTATGGAGTATTATGCCTCCATCAGAAAGGATGATTACCTGACTTTATATCAACATGGACAGGACTGGAGGAGATTTTGCTGAGTGAAATAAGTCAAGCAGAGAGAGTCAATTATCATATGGTTTCACTTATTTGTGGAGCATAACAAATAGCATGGAGGACATGGGGAGAGGGAGAGGAGAGGGAGTTGGGGGAAATTGTAGGGGGAGATGAACCATGAGAGACTATGGACTCTGAAAAACAATCTGAGGATTTTGAAGGGGCAGGGGGTGGGAGGTTGGGTGAACCTGGTGGTGGGTATTATGGAGGGCACTTATTGCATGGAACAGTGGGTGTGGTACATAAACAATGAATTCTGGTACACCAAAAAGAAATTTAAAAAATTTAAAAATTAAAAAAAAAAAAGAAAGAAGGGATTTGAGTTCCAGCATTTGATGCTTTTATGTACTTTACGTTTTCTGCCATTGATTGTAAAGTTTTTAGAAATGATTTTTACAATCGAGCATGTATCTAGTGTGAGAGAAGGCACTTAATAAATGTTTCATGCACTGATTGTAATAGAATATATTTTAACTTAAATTTGAATTACTCAGTTTTTTATATTTACTAAAAAATGATTGAAGTCTTAAATAGTTAACTGGTAAAGAACGAGAAAAAATTCTTCTGTTACAGGTTTTCCCGGTTACATATGATGCTCTTAATTAGACTTAAACAAGTGACAAATTAGGTCACATTTAATTGGTATATTGAGCAAATTGTTAGATATGAATGTGTTATTTGGATACTTAGGTGAACTTTATATGTTCCGGTTTGTTTTCTTAGGAATGGAAATGTAATTTTCAGCCTTGAAATTTGCCTCCCATTTGTTATTAAGATGATCAGAAATCAACTTATGTCTTAACTTTTTTTTAAGATTATTTATTTATTTATTTGACAGAGAGAGAGAGATCACAAGTAGGCAGAGAGGCAGGCAGAGAGAGAGAGGGATGTCTTAACATTTTTAATAAAAATTTTAGCCATTTTGGTAGGTATGTAGTGAATATCTTATTTTGATTTTAATTTGCATTTTCCTGATGACTAATGCTGTTGAGTATCTTTTTATGTGCTTATTGTTCACTGTGTATCTTCTTTTTGTTTTTGGTTTTTTGTTTGTTTTTTTTAAAGATTTTATTTATTATTTATTTGACAGAGATCACAAGTAGGCAGAGAAGCAGGCAGAGAGAGAGAGGAGGAAGCAAGCTCCCTGCTGAGCAGAGAGCCCGATGTGGGGCTCGATCCCAGGACCCTGGGATCATGACCTGAGCCGAAGGCAGAGGCTTTAACCCAATGAGCCACCCAGGCGCCCCTGTTTTTTTTGTTTTTTGTTTTTTGTTTTTTTTTTAAGTAGGCTCCACACCTAGTGTGGGGCTTGAACTCACAACCCTCCCTGGCTCTTCTGACTGAGCCAGACAGGGCCCCCCTATGTATCTTGTTTTTGAACTATTTAAATCTTATACCCATTTTTTAAAAATGGGTTGTTTGCTTTCTAATTTGTAAGAATTCTTATACATATTCTAGATACCAACACTTTGCCAGATAAAAACATTGTGTTTTTTTCCCATATAGATATCCAGTTGTTCCATCAGGGGGTATTCTTAATATGTGTGATTGAAGGATTGGAGATAGAAAGAAATCAAAGTATACTTTTATTGTTAGCAGTAAAATTGATATTTTTATTGAAAACAAGTAAATGTGGTATATGCATGTATGAATAAGTGGATTTTGAAATATTGAATATTAACACCCAAAATTTAAGATAATCTGTTCAGAATACAAACTAGGTATGAATTGAAGAATTATTGGATTCCAGGTGAATTACCACTGCAGTTCCAAGTTGGTACCAGACTAAAGGCTACAAAAATTTACAGGTTTAAAATATAATTTGATAAGTAGAGGAAAAGTAGGTGTGAAAATGAAAAGAAATATCACTCTACTAAAGCTTTTTTATTCAGACACTTCAAAAGAAGAAAAAGAAAAATCTGCTTTGGCACTGGTGATTCTTTTTTTTTTAAAGAACCAACAGGATCAGGAGAGCTATAGAGAAGAAACCTAGAGATGAGTAATTTTTTGTTTTTCTTCAAGAAAACTGTAGATGAAACAAGTTAATATTTGAGCCTTAGGAAGGTTGAAAAACAGAGAACAAAAGCCATATTTTATTTATAAGCAGTTAATAATGAAAGAGACCAGTATGGTATCATTACAAAAAAGTCATTAGTCTACCCTGAATTCCTTTTTTGACAGATCAGCTCCTTTGAGAGATAAAGCAGATGTGAGAAACATACCACATTTGTATTTTTGTAAAGGGTTTGCTAAGTTCCATGGAAGAAATATGTTCTGGAAACTGGACAATTTTATTATTTTAACTCCAAAGGGACATTTCTACAGCCTCACTGTAGGACTCAGTGCTTGTTTTTATTCTGTTTATTTTTATCAATTACTTTACGTGTATGCAATATAGAAGGCATGTGAGCTATGGTGATATTAGATATGTGAATCAAGAATCAGGGTATTGATGGGGCGCCTGGGTGGCTTAGTGGGTTAAGCCTCTGCCTTCAGCTCAGGTCAGGATCTCAGGGTTCTGGGATCGAGTCCCGCATCGGGCTCTCTGCTCAGCAGGGAGCCTGCTTCCTCCTCTCTCTCTCTCTGCTTGCCTCTCTGCCTACTTGTGATCTCTCTCTGTCAAATAAATAAAATCTTAAAAAAAAAAAAAAAAGAACCAGGGTATTGAAAGATCTCATTTGGCTGGAATCATGGGCCGAATGTAACTAGATTACATTGAATAGGATAAATATATAAAGGTGTACACTTTAGTCTAAAAGATTCCAGCCATGTAAGTATATAGTGGAAAAGATTTGACTTACCATGTAAATAAAAGATTTTAGTCAGTGGTAAGCTTATTGTGAGTCTGTGATGTGGCTGTGAAAAAAGCAAAGCAAAATAAACAAATGTGATAAGCTGCATTAATGGAGGTCTCTAAGAAAGGAAGTTAATGGTTCCCCTTTAGTCAGACCACATTTGAGGTATTGTCTTCAGTTCTGGTCATCCTAGTTTAAGATGGCTTAGAGAAGTTGGAATGTGTTTAGAGGAAAGTGACTAGGAGGGAGGAGGAGTCAAAATTACACAAGGTTAGGTTTAAGGAGTTAAAGATATTTAGCTTAGAGAAGAGAAAATACTCCAGCAAGTATGAAGTATCTGAAAGGCTGTTCTTAGAAATGGAAGTAAAGTGTAAACTGCTGGGACACCAAGAGGATAGAAATTATGGGGAGATGGGTTTCCCTCAGCATACGGAGGAGCACTTGGGGTTGTCTGAAGGTAGAGTGGGCAGTCTGGGTGGAGCTAACGGTTTCCCCATTGCTGGAGGATTTGGGTAGCTGCTTGGCAGTTATTATATAAACTGTGGATTCATGTACCCAGATTAAGTAGATTGTTTAGACTATCAAGGTGATCTTTAAAATTCTTTCCAAGTTTGAGGTTTTAGGATTCAGTAGAATGACAGTGGCATCCTGGAGCATGCAATTCAATACCTTATTCCTTAAGTAAGCAAGGCTTGCAAAAATGAAAGAACATTTAAACCAGAAGCCCTGGTTTCTAAGCTGGTCCTGTTGCTGTCCAGCTGAACACATTTGTAAAATTAAAAGATCGTACAAAATCTCCAAACTTAATTGCAGCTCTCAAAAATTCTTCTGTGGTTGTAACTTTGTAGCCCAGTGCTTTAGGAAGAAGTAGGAGGATTGGCAGAAAATAGAATATTTTAGATTCTGGTTCAGTGAAAGTTGACTGGTGGAAAGGTCAGTACAATGTGGAGGTTTGAATAAAAAACAAAACAAAATAACCGCAATGGTCCGTGTTATAGTTGTAGCATAAGCAGCTACCACATGTACTGAGTTCGTATCTTGTCATAATAAATAGTAATGTATTTTTCTTTATGTTTTTAAAACATTTTTGAAATGTTTCACTAGGGTAATATCTTCCCCTGTTAGAAAGGACAGAGACATTAAAATATTGATACATTTTGCCGTCTGTTTATCTGTGGACTTCTGTTTATTCTCATTTTTAACCCCTTCTCTCTTTAAACTGATAGAATCATTTTAAAAGTTAGATAGTAATGGTACTCAATGTTTCTTCTTCCAAGATTCCTTTTAAAATAAAAAATATATTTATTTTTGAAATGGCAAGTCCAAATCTTTAGCCTCCTGAAAATCACCTCTGTACATTGTGGTTGATTATTCCTAAGGGCAGGTCAACATCATTTAACATTCCTTACAACTAGAATAAAAAATGAATGTTTCAGGTTGCAGAGCTATTAGGGATCATTAGTTATTATCCCTACCTCCAACATTTATATTCCCACATATGTACGCAGACCTTTTTTTTTTTTTTTTTTAAAGCTTACTGTTTAAACACATATAAGTTTGTTGGTATTAATATTGGCTACTAGAAGAAGTGATTAAATATTGAAGGGGTTATTTGTTGCTTAAAGACTTGGTGGGGCTGCTTTTACCTAAGGTAAAGGAGCAATTATGTTTAATAGTGAGGCTGGAAGGAAGTATACCCAAATGTTAACTAACATTGCTTATAGGCTGGGGGTGGGGGATTAAAGAATTCACTGTAGCTTTCACTGAGCATCATCAAGTATGAATGCTTTATCTTTGTCTTCTTTTTCTCTCCTCAGATACATATGGTTTCTTTTTCTGGAACAGTTTGAGAATAAATTTCAGAATTATTTTCCTTTACTGCTGAATATTTTAGTGTATGTCTCAGATATCTGTCATTATAGAAAAAAGTATCCCAAACCTAATGGTATAAATCAAAGGTCAGGAAACTACAGCCTGTGATGCTAAATCCAGACTTCCACCTGTTTTTTTGTTTTTTGTTTTTTGTTTTTTTTTTTGTATAGTCCACAAACTAAGAATGAAATTCTTTACATTTTTAAATGTTTGAAAAAAAAAATTTGTGACACATGAAAATTACATGTTTATAAGTAAATTTATAAATAAAAATTTTGGAATATGGCCACACTTATTTACATATTGCCTGTGGTTGCTTTTGTGCTGCTAACACCTCAGTTGAGTAGTTGTGACAGACTGTGTGGCTCTCAACACCTAAAAAAATTACTCTCTGGCCCAGGGTGCATGGGTGGCTTGCTCAGTCAGTTAAGTGTCTAACTTCTGATTTTGGCTCAGGTCATTATCTCAGGGTTGTGAGATAGAGCCCCATGTCGGGCTGTGCCCTGGGCGCAGAGCCTGGTTAAGATTCTCTCTCTCCCTCCCTTCTCCCCACCTCCACCGCCTCTCCCTCTAACTCCCATTACTAAAAAATATAATAATAAAATAAAAATTTAAAAAATAAAGATAAAAATTACTCTCTGACCCTTTACTGAAAAAAGTTTGCTAATCCTTGGTGTAAATCAGCAACCAGTTACTATGCTTACAAATCTATGAGTCAGTAGTTTGGCCATGAGGTGGTGGTGGTGTATCTCTGCTCTGTAATGTCTGGAGCATCAGATAGGATGTATTTTTTTTTTATTATTTTTATTTTTTTTAATTTTAAAATTTTTTTTATAAACATATAATGGTATTATTAGCCCCATGAGTACAGGTCTTTGAATCGCCAGGTTTACACACTTCACAGCACTCACCATAGCACATACCCTCCCCAGTGTCCATAACCCCACCACTCTCTCTCCCTAACCCCCTCCCCCTGGTCACCCTCAGTTTGTTTTGTGACAGTAAGAGTCTCTTATGGTTTGTTTCCCTCCCGATCCCATCTTCTTTCATTTATTCTTTTCCCACCCCCCCCAAGCCCCCCACGTTGCATCTCTACTTCTCATATCAGGGAGATCATATGATAGTTGTCTTTCTCTGATTGACTTATTTCGCTAAGCATAATACCCTGTAGTTCCATCCACGTCATCACAAATGGCAAGATTTCATTTCTTTTGATGGCTGCATAGTATTCCATTGTATATATATACCACATCTTCTTTATCCATTCATCTGTTGATGGACATCTAGGTTCTTTCCATAGTCTGGCTATTGTGGGCATTGTTGCTATAAACATTGGGGTGCACATGCCCCTTCAGATTACTACGTTTGTATCTTTAGGGTAAATACCCAGTAGTGCAATTGCTGGGTCGTAAGGTAGCTCTATTTTCAACTTTTTGAGGAACCTCCATGCTGTTTTCCAGAGTGGTTGCACCAGCTTGCATTCCCACCAACAGTGTAGGAGGGTTCTCCTTTCTTTGCATAGGATGTATTTTTAAAAAAATATTTTATTTATTTGACAGAGAGAATGCGCACTCACACAGGCAGGGAGAGCAGCAGGCAGAGCGGTAGGCAGAGGAGGGAGAGAAGCAGGCTCCCTGCTGAGCAGAGAGCCCAATGCAGGGCTCTATCCCAGGATACGGGGATCACGACCTGAGCCCAAGGCAGGTGCTTACCCGACTAAGCCTTTCAGGTGCTCCTGGGTTGTCTTGAATGAATGGAGATATCTAGGAAAGCTTGACTGGGACCATATGTCTGGAGTCTCAATTCTGTTTCAAGAATGTATTGGGGCTGCAGTGTCCAAAATGGGTACTTCACTCACATGTATGGTGCTGGGCTAGGGGCTGACTAGTATCACTTAACTCTATGCTAACAGTCTTTTATAATGCTTGAATTTCTTATGTGACATCTGGCTTCCACCAGAACAAGTTTTCCAAAGGGGCAGGTGGAAGCTGAAAGGCTATGACCTAGCCTACAGAGTCCTATAAATTAATCAAATTACAAAGAGCAGCCAGATTCAAGGAGAAGGAAGGAATAGGTTCCATTTCTTCATGAAGAATGGCAGATATGCACATACAGGACAGAAAGGAGCAAAAACGGTTTGTATTTCTGAAGACTTCTAAAAATTAAACTTCTTATTTTGAGATAATTCACAGGCAGTTGTAGGAAATAATAGAGATCCTGTGTAACCTTTACTGTTTCTTCCTGTAGTAACATCTTGAAAACCTGGAGTACAGTGTCACAGTCAGAATACTGACACTGATAATAGTAAAAATGTAGAACATTTCTGGAGACCAGGGAGGGAGAGAAATCATAAGAGACTCTTAATCTCAGGAAACAAACAGAGGGTTGCTGGGGGACGGGAGATGGTGGGAGGGATAGGGTGGCTGGGTGATGGACATTGGGGAGGGTATTTGCTGTGGTGAGTGCTGTGAATTGTGTAAGACTGATGATTCACGGACCTGTAACCCTGAAGCAAATAACATTATATATAAATAACATTATATATAAATAACATTAATTATTTAATTAATAATAAATTGACATATAAATAACATATGTTAATAAAAAACATTAACATTATATCTTAATAAAAAATAATAAAATAAAGGGAGGAAACAAAAAAAAAATTCTGTCACAACAAGGATCCTTGTGTGTAACTATACCCATGTTCTTGTCATTTCCACCCTTCCTAAACCCTGGATAAACACCAACCTGTTCTTCATAGCTATAATTTTGTCATTTCAAGAATATTGACTAATACATATAACCTTTTGGGGATTGACTTTTTTTCACTCAACATCCTTCTGTGGAGATTTTTACAGGTTGTTGTGTATATCAATTGTTCATTCCTTTTTATTGGGGAGTAGTATTTTATGGTATGGGTGTACCACTGTTTGTTTAACCATTCGCTCATTGAAATACATTTTTCCTATGTTGAGTCTTTCAGTCAATAAACAAGTATGTCTCTTCATTTATTTGGATCATCTTTGATTTCTTTCATCAGCATTGTGTAGTTTTCAACATACAGGCTCTTTAAATATTTTCTTCAATTTATACCTAAATATTTCATTTTTTAAATCAATTATAAATGGTATTTTGTTTTTAATTTTAGTGTGCAAAGAAATATTATTCACATATGTATGTTTATTTCATGTCCTGTGACCTTGCTAATCTCAAATATTAATTCAAGGAGTGCTTTTTGTAGATTTTTTGGAATTTTTTTACATAGATAATCCTGTCATTTGCAGAGAGGACATTTGACAAGAGTTTTTACTTTTTCCTTTCCAATCTCTATGCCTTTTATTTATTTTTCTTGCCTTATTGCACTCTCTAGAACTTAAACACTATGTTGAGTAAGAGTGGTGAGAGTGGATACTCTTGCCTTGTTTTTTAATCTTAAGGAGAATGCATTTAGAATTTCACCATTTAGTATAATGTTAGCTATAGGTTTTTTTGTAGATGCTCTTTATAAAGTTTATGAAGTTCTACTCTTTTCCTGTTTTTATCATGAATGGGTGTTAAATTTCAGATGCTTTTTCTGTACCAATTAATATGATCATGTAATTCTTCTTTAGGCTGTTAATATTGGTGGATTATATTGATTGATTTTCAGATTTTGAAACAGTTTGGCAGTCCTGGAATAAATCTCACATGTGTAAAGTTTTTTTATATATTGCTGAATTATATTTGATATTATTAGTGAGTATTCGCAGGGGGGATATTCATCTCTAGTTTTCTTTTTTTTCTACTGTCTTTGTCTGGTTTTGGTATCAGGGTAATACTGATATTATATGTCAGTATATACATACAGGGTAATACTTCATAATCGAGTTGGGAAGTGTCTCTTTCCTATTGTTGGAAGAGATTGTATAGAATTGGTGTTTACTAATCTTTACATGTGAAAAGGGTTGGGAGATATCTTTTTGGAGAATTTTTAAATTATGAATTTAATTTTCATAATAGTTATTAGGTCTGTTCATATTATCTGTTTCATATTGGGTTGGTTATGGTGGTTTGTGGGTTTGTTTGTTTTTTTTGTGAAAGTTGTCCATTTCATTGAAATTATCAAATTTGTATGTGTAGCGTTGGTTGTCATAGTCCTTTATTATCATTTTCATGTCCTGCATGGTCTGTAGTGATATCCCTGGTAGCATTCCTCATACTGGTAATTTGTATCCTCTTTCTTTTTTTCTGTCAGCCATGCTACAAGTTTGTCAACTTTATTGATCTTTTTGAAGAACTAGGACTTTGTTTTGTTGATTTTTCTGTTTTCTGTTTCATTGATTTTTGCTCTTAATTTCCTTCCTTCTGCTTGGTTGTAGTCTATTTGCTCTTCTTTTTCTAAGTTCTTGATGGAGGAACTGAAATTGTTGATTTGAGATTTTTTATTCTTTTTGTATGCATTTAGTGCTACAAATTTCTTAGCATTTCTTTAGCTGTGTCGTACTATTTTTTATATATATATATGTAGTTTCCTTTTGACTTATAGTATCTTTTTATTTTTGTCAAGACTTCCTCTTTGAACAAGTATTATTTACATGTGTGTTGTTTAGTTTGCAAGTGGGAGTTTTTTTTTTTTTAAAGGTTTTATTTATTTGTCAGAAGTGGGGAGGAAAATAGACAGCAAGCACAAGCAAGAGGAGCAGGAGGCAGAGGGAGAAGCAGGCTCCCCGCTGAGCAGGATCCTGATGGAGAACTTGGTCCCAGGTGCAGGACTTGATCCCAGGACACATGGGATCATGAACTGAGCTGAAGGCAGATGCTTAACTGACTGAGCCACCCAAGCGTCCGACAAGTGGGGAGCTTTTTCAGATATTTTTCTGTTACTGATTTCTAGTTGATTTCATTGTGACCAGAGAGAACACTTTGTATGGTTTAAATTCTTGTAAGTTTGTTGAGGTTTGTGTTATGTCTCAGGATATGGTTTATCTTGGTATACATTCTGTGGGCATTTGAGAAGAATTTATATTCTGTCCTTTTTGGGTATTCTCTAAATGTTGATTGGATTTTGTTGGTTGATGTTGAGTTCTTCTATAACCTTGTTGAATTTGTCTAGTTTTTCTGTCAGTTGTTGAGAGAGGGATATTGATGCTTCCAGTATAATTGTGGGTTTTTTCAGTTTCTCTTTTCTGTTCTATTAGTTTTTGTCTCATTTATTTAGCAGCTTGGTTTTGGGGGTATACACATTGAGTATTGTGTGTCTCTTTGGTAGGTTTACCTTTTAATCATTATATAATGTCCTTCTCTGTGTCTGGTAATTTTCTATGCTCTGAAATCTCCTTTTCTGATACTAATATAGCCTTTCCTTTGGTTAATGTTTACTTCATAAGTTTCTTTCCATTTTTTTATTTTGAATTTGCTTATATTACTACATTTAATGGAGTTTCTTGTAGGTAGCTTATAATTGGGTTGTATTTTTTAACCCTCTGGGCCAATGTATATCTTTTAATTTTTGTATTTAAACCATTTACATTTTGTAAGTTAGGATGTGTGAGACCTGATGTCTACCATTTTAGTTTTTGGTTTTTGTTTTTCATTTCTGTGTTTTCTTTTCCCAGTTTTTACTGTGGGTTTCTTAAACAGTTTTTTAAGGGGGTGCCTAGGTGGCTCAGTGGGTTAAAGCCTCTGCCTTCGGCTCAGGTCATGATCCCAGGGTCCTGGGATCGAGCCCTGCGTCGGGCTCTCTGCTCAGTGGAAAGCCTGTTTCCCCCTCTCTGCCTGCCTCTCTGCCTATTTGTGATCTCTGTCTGTCAAATAAATTTAAAAAAACAAAAAAAAAAAACCAGTTTTTTGCAATTCCATTTCAATTTATCTATAGTATTTTTGAGTATATCTCTTTGTCATTGCTTTTTTTTTTTAAGTGGCTGCTCCAGTTATTACATTGTATACACAAAATTTATCACTCCCAACCAGCAGTGAGGCATTCCACCCCACTTTCCTCTGGGTTGGTGTCAGAGGAGACAGTGGAGAGTCAGTACTTCATTATTACTCAATAATGTTGAGAACTCCCACCCCTGCCCTGTAACAATGAGACCCCCCCCCTCGCCTGCTTCACTCTAGTGTCAGTGGAGGTCAATAGAGAACCTCATTACTGCTTATGGGAGTGAGAGTCCAGGTTCCTTTTGTGGTCTCCCCTGACACCATAGGTGGGTAAAAGCCCTTATACTGTTTGGCAGAGATAAAAATCCTGGCTCTCTGCTTGGCTTCCTTTGACTCTACCTTGGTGGGCATCTTGTTAGTCTCAGGAAAGAGGAAGTCTAGATATCCCATTTGGCCTTTGCTTACATAGTTGAGGGTGGTGTTACAGATTTTCTGTGGTGTTCACCTGGTGTAGAATGGTTATTTTCTAAAAGCTTTTGGTCTTGTGAGACTGCCTATTTCTTGGTCCTTTTATTTTATTTGGGACTTTTTTTTTTTTTTTAAAGATTTTATTTATCTATTTGACAGGCAAAGATCACAAGTGGTCAAAGAGGCCTGCAGAGAGAGGTGGAAGCAGGCTCCCTGCTGAGCAGAGAGCCTGATGCGGGGCTTGATTCCAGGACACTGAGATCTTGACCTGAGCCAAAGGCAGAGGCTTTAACCCACCGAGCCACCCAGGTGCCCCTTATTTGGGACTTTTTAAATGTGAATGTATTGGTATTTGGGAGTTGCTGGTATCTTCAGTTCCAAGTCTGGCTTATTTGAGTAATTCCCTAACTGGCCTGCCACATTCTCTCCATTCTTCAAAGTCTTCTTAAGTTTTATCTATAATATAATATTATTAGTATTAGTTATACTGAGTGGGAGGAATAGGGAGAATTATGCCTGCTCCATCTTTCTAGAAGTGGAATTCTAGTGCTCTGATGATTTTTTAGCCTGACCTCCTGTTTATTTGTGTTACCATTTATGAGGTTGCCTGATTAATCAACGCATAAGTGAGAACAGTGTTCCTGATCCAGATTGTATGAATGGTGCTTGAGCTGCTTGATAATTGCAAAAGTAAACTTTATATGCACAGTCTGTATTTTTAAGTCCACAAAGATGATCTGTCAGCATGTAGTTACTGAGCACAAATGAGTAGGAATTAAAGGAGACCTGGAGAGCAAATGGCTAGTAGAGATTGATAGAGGAGAACATTATGAACAATCACTTTACTTTTCTGAAATCTTCAGTATTCTTGCTTCCTTTTTATGATGTTAAGTATTGGATGAAGAAGAAAAAGTGATTGAAGTTAAATTCATCAGAGTAGAAGTCACAAAGGCAAATAGTGATACATTTAACTAGCTATTAAATATTTTTAATATTAAGAAAGCTATAGACAAAATTCAAAGGCGATCAGCAAACTGGGGAAAATATGTCAATAAGAAAGATTATCATACTAGTAGAAAAACTGGCAAAGGAAATGAGTAAGTTTTTCATGAAAGAAGAAATAGAAATGGCTAGTAATAACACTGAAATATTTCCCCCTTATATAAGGAAAGTAGCTTTATTTCTTGTAATTACATAAATAATACATATTCATTATAAAAAATTCAGATATTAAAGAATAATACAAGGAAAAATTTAAAATCAGAAGATAACCACCATAAACTTGGTGGTGATCATTCTTGCATTTGACTCATTCTGCATATACATCCATACAATTTAATTGAATGTTCTATGTGGATTTAAAACATGTATGTATGTGTATATACACACACACACACACACACACAGATACACACACACGCAGAAACACAGACATGCGCGCGTGTGCGCGCACACACACATTGATTCTGCTGAGGTAGGTGTCTAAATTTATCTTGCTGCCTCATTTGCTTACTCATCTTTAAATGTGAACTCATATTTTTTCCTCCTTGATTTGTGGGACTCCTGAGAGTCTGAGTTGGGGATTCTTTCCTCCAGTGATTTTTTCTGGAATCTGGCAGTGCAACTGACTTGGGACCACAACAGTTCTCTTCAGAAGAGCCAGGTTAGAAGTGGAAGTATCAGTTTCAGCTCTATCACTTTGCTTGTGGCCTCAACTATAGTATCTCAGTTGCAGTGCTGGTATTGACTTTGCCCTCAAGGCATTACTTGTTTTCCAGGTCTTTGTAGATTGAAACTCCCAATTTCCATATCAACTAGACTCATGATTTGTATCCTTCATCTTCACCTTTTTTTTTTTTTTAAGTGATTAGTAGGGGCAGTTGGGGGTGTGGTCTTTAGAGAATTCCCCTACTTTAGGGAGCCCAGCAATATGTTTAAAACACACTGTATATTTTCCAGAGTCTACTTCTTTCCACCTTTTAGTTTAGTCTGCCATAATATCAGAAGTAGCAGACTTAAGAATGTGATATTGCCTTTCCATTTGTCTAGATTTGTTTTATGTGCTTCAGTAAGATTTTACAATTTTCATATTTATGAAAGAATGATTATACTTGCTATTGGTTGTAGTATGGGATCATTTTTATTCTTTTTGCTTATAGGAATATAAATTTATTATTATTATTATTAATTATAAATTAGTATGACCTTCCAGAATGGAGGTTTGGCAGTATGTCTCAAAACCCTTAAAGATGTGCTTTGACTCTACAATTCTATTTCTAGAAATTTATCCTAAGAATATATATATACTCATGGGTTTGTGCAAATGTTCATCTATAAGGAAATTTATTTTATGTTCTTTAAATTAATAAAAAGCTGGATGATGTTAATGTCTACAGTTGGGGAATTGGTTAAATTGTGGTGCTAGCTGTATTAAGAAATACTTCTGGCCATTAAAGTGTGGAAGAATACTAACTACATTTAAAAAGTTCATGATATGTTAGATTAAAAAATATTAGATATATTTCAAAATAATACTACAGTCTGATCTTAATTTTCTTGAAGTATAATTTTATATGTATTAATTACTAAATCATTTACTATCTTAATAATAAGAAAAAGAGGGAACTCTTGGTTTATAGATTGGTCTGTGTAGGTAGTGAAGCATAGGAACATGTAATAGGCTGTGTAAATCACCATAGCAAGATTTAGACTCCTGATAAGTAACACTGGATGATAGAAGACAAAGGAGCACATGACTTCAAAGTCATAAGGGAAAATGATTTGACTCTAGAATTCTCTCCTCACCTAAGCTTTAAAATTAAGAACAAATGCTGATGCATTAAAATTCAGCTCCAGAAACACCTTTGGAAACTCTGCTCTGATGCTGGGGTTGGAACTGTGCAAGTTATATTTTTCAGACTATGTTAGTTGACTTACTCTCAGTTTCTACCATTAGGAGACAGGCAAGAAGAGAGAAGACTGACTTCCTACCTGTTTTCTTGATACTCTGACCCAGTGTTAGGCCCGCAATGGCATTTCATGTCAGCAGCAACAATGGGTTCCATCCTCCACCTTCTTTTAATATTTTCAGAACTGTCTTCATTTTGATACTTTTGAGTTACCAGTAGAAGCAGGGCAATGTTCCCTCAGGGCTGAGCTATATCCCTAGTGGTGCTCCTTTAAGCTCTTAGGTTTTGATAGCGCCAACCTGTTATTGTTTGTTCCTGTGGCACTAGAGAAGCAGCTGCTTAGTGCAGGTATTATTACCTCTGGGTTACCTTTTTGTTCTTTTAGTCCATTATCATATGTTTGAATAATTTGTAATTTAAATCACTGCTGTTAATATAACCTAGTGGAGTTTTGTTTTTCTGACTGGATTATGATAAAAATCACCCACTCTTAACTTCCTAAAAGAATTACTTGAGGGGCTCCTGGGTGGCTCAGTGGGTTAAAGCCTCTGCCTTAGGCTCAGGTCAGGATCCGAGGGTCCTGGGATGGAGCCCCGCATCAAACCCCCCATGGGGCTCTCTGCTCAGCAAGGAGCCTGCTTCTTCCTCTCTGCCTGCCTCTCTGCCTGCTTCTGATCTCTGTCAAGTAAATAAATAAAATCTTAAAAAAAAAAAAAAAGAATTACTTGAGGATATATTCTAATAAACCAAAAAACTTCCTCAAGAAATAAAAAGTCCTGGGCTCTAAAAAAATAAGAAATATCCAATAACCTAAAACAGTATAGGTTTTGGACTGAACTGTTTTCATTCTCATTAGTTTCCATGAATTGTTTATGTTCTTCTTTAATTTCCTGGTTGATCCAATCATTCTTTAACAGGATGATCTTTAACTTCCAAGTGTTTGAATTCCTTCCAAATTTTTTCTTGTGATTGAATTCCAGGTTCAAGGCATTGTGGTCTGATAACATGCAGGGAATATCTCAATTCTGTGACATAGTATGTGGTCTATTTTGGAGAAGTTCGTGTGCATTTGAGTAGAATGAGTATTCTGTTGTTTAGGATGGAATGTTCTGTATATATCTACAAAGTCCATCTGGTCCAATGTGTCATTCAAAGCTCTTGTTTCTTTGTTGATCTTCTGTTTAGATGATCTCTCCAATGCTGAGAGTGGAGTGTTAAAATCTGCTATTAATGTATTATTATCAATCTGATTCTTTATTTTGGTTAACAGCTGGCTTATGTAGTTGGCTGCTCCTGTGTTGGGGGCATAAATATTTAAAATTGTTATTTTCTTGTTGGATAGACCTTTTAAGAATGATAAAATTGTCCCTCTGGCTCTCTTACTGCAGACTTTGATTTAAATTCTAATTTGTCTAATATTAGAATTGCTACACCAGCTTTCTTTTGAGAGCCGTTGGCATGATAAATGGTTCAACATCGCCTCACCTTCAGTCTGGAGGTTTCTTTAGGTTCAAAATGAGTCTCTTGTAGATAGCATATGAATGTGTCCTGTCTTTGTATCCAATCTGCAACCCTGTTTATTCACCATGACCAAGTGGGATTTGTTCCTGGGATACCAGGATGGTTCAACATTTGCAAATCAACAACGTGATAGAGCACATTAACAAAAGGAAAGACAAGAACCATATGATTCTGTCAATTGATGCAGAAAAAGCATTTGACAAAATATAGCATCCATTCCTGATTAAAACTCTTCAGAGTATAGAGATAGATGGAACATTCCTCAATATCATAAAAATCATCTATGAAAAGCCCACAGCAAATATCATTATTAATGGTGAAAAGCTGAGAGCTTTTCCCTTAAGGTCAAGAACACAACAAAAATGCCCACTATCACTACTATTATTCAACATAGTGCTAGAAGTCCTAGCCTCAGCAGTCAGACAACAAAAAGAAATAAAAGGCATCCAAATTGACGAAGAAGAAGTCAAACTCTGTCTCTTTGCAGATGATGTGGTACTTTATGTGGAAAACCCAAAAGACTCCCCCAAGTTATTAGAGCTCATACAGCAATTCAGCAATGTGGCAGGATACAAAATTAGTGCACAGAAATCAGTTGCTTTTCTGTACACCAACAATGTAACTGTAGAAAGAGAAATGAAAGAATCAGTTACATTCACAATAGCAAAAAAAAAAAAAAAAAAAAAAGATACCTAGGAATAAAGAGGTAAAGGATCTATACTTTGGAAACTACAGAACACTTGACGAAAGAAATTGAGGAAGACACAAAAAGATGGAAAGACATTCCATGCTCGTGGATTGGAAGAATAAACATTGTTAAAATGTCTGTCCTGCCCAGAGCAATCTATACTTTCGGTGCCATCCCTATTAAAACACCATTGGCATTTTTCAAAGAGCTGAAATAAACAGTCCTGAAATTTGTATAGAACCAGAAAAGACCCTGAATCGCCAAGGGAATGATGAAAAAGAAATACAAACATGAAGTCATGTTGCCTGACTTCAAGCTATATTATAAAGCTGTGATCGCTGAGACGGCATGGTATTGGCGCAAAAACAGACACATAGACCAGTGGATCAGAATAGAGAGCCCAGAAATGGACCCTCAACTCTATGGTCAACTAATCTTTGATATATCAGGAAAAAATAATCATGGAAAAAAGACAGTCTTTTTAATAAGTGGTGCTGGGAAAATTGGACAGTCATATGCAAAAGGATGAAACTGGACCATTCCCTTACACCATACACAAAGATAAACTCAAAATGGATGAAAGACCTCAATGTGAGATAGGATTCCATCAAAATCCTAGAGGAGAACATGGGCAGTAACCTCTTTGACCTTGGGCACAGTAACTTCTTTCAAGACACTCCTCCAAAGGCAAGTGAAACAAAAGCAAAAATGAACTTCTGGGACTTCAAGATAAAAAGCTTTTGCACAACAAAGGAAGTCAACAAAACTAAGAGGCAAACCACTAAAGGGAGAAGATATTTTCAAATGACATTACTGATTAAGGGCTGATACCCAAGATCTATAAAGAACTTCTGAAACTCAACACTCAAAAAGCAAATAACCCAGTCAGAAAATAGGCAGAAGACATGAACAGACCTTCTCAAAAGAAGACATACAGATGGCTAACAGATATATGAAAAAAATGCTCAACATCATTAGCCATCCGGGAAATGCAAATCAAAACCACGAAATACCACCTTACACCAGTTAGAATGGCAAAAATTAACAAGACAGGAAACAACAAATGTTGGCCAGGATGTGGAGAAAGGGAAAACCTCTTACACTCTTGGTGGGAATGCAAACTGGTACAGCCACTGTGGAAAACAGTATGGAGGTTCCTCAAGATGTTAAAAATAGAGCTACCCTATGAGCCAGGAACTGCACTACTGGGTATTTACCCTAAAGATACAAACGTAGTGATCCGAAGGGGCACATGCACCCCAATGTTCATAGAAGCAAAGCCTACAACAGCCAAACTGTGGAAGGAGCTGAGATGCCCTTCAACAGATGAATGGGTAAAGAAGATGTGGTCCATATATACAATGGAATATTACTCAGCCATCAGAATGGATGAATACCCACCATTTGCGTAGACATGGATGGAACTAGAGAGGGTTATGCTAAGTGAAGTAAGTCAAGCAGAGAAATACAACTATCATATGGTTTCACTCATATGTAGAACATAAGCAATAGCATGGAGTACTACAGCGGAAGGGAGGGAAATCTGAAGGGGGAAGAAATAAGAGAGGGAGATGAACGGTGAGAAACTGTGGACCCCAGGAAATAAACTGAGGGTCTCAGAGGGAGGGGGATGGGGGAGGGGATGACAGGTATTAAGGAGGGCATGTGTTGTGATGTGCACTGGGTGTTATACATAACTAATGAATCATTGAACGCTACATCAAAAACTAATGAGGTACTATACAGTGGCTAACTGAACATAATAAAAAAAAATCTTAAAAAAAACAACAGTATAAAACTCCCTCCCTTAAACCAACAAACCAACCCAAAACAAAACGATGATCTTTGACACCTGTAGAGCATGGTATTGTTAGAAAGCAAATGTTCCAAATTAGAATAGGAGGTTTGAAGATCCAAAGGGTTGTATAAGAATAGCTGTATTCCTTATGGTGAAGAAGTTAAATCTTAGAGAGAAGGTAAAAACACATTAAATATTCAATGAAAAAAGAATGTGTTCCTTTTGCTTCTTTCTTACCCCTCTTAGTAATTTTTTTTTCTTAAAATGGTATGTATTTAGCAGTTTATCCCTGTAAGTCCAGATGCTTTATGATTTTGAATGAAAATTATGTATTTGATATTGTAAGGCCCTAAATATTTTTTCTGTTTAAAAAATAACTCATAGAAAATATAAGACCTATTTATAATTATAGCACACAATATGAAAGTTAACAGACCTTGAAAATGTGAAAATGATGATATGGAGTTATGGGTTGGGACATCAAGGGTGAGAAAAGAAGAAATATTGGGGCATAAGAGCACATACCTCTTAATACAAAACCAGTCAGTGAGCCAAGAAATGAGATCTGTATTTTTTTAGCATCTTCCTGTAGTTTTTATTCTTATGTGTGTGATTTAAAAACAATAAAAAAATGCTTAAGTGATTCTATGTAGCCCCTTGGTAGAACATAGAACTTAGGGCAAATCTTTTAGTGAAAAACTGGGATACATATTTGTGTGTAGTATGATAACATGTTTGTATTATAATGAAAGTGTAGGGAATATTTAGGAAATGAAGTAAAGGAATATGAGTATGATTATGAAAATACACTTTTTTTTTTTTTTTTAAGGAGAGGGAGGGAGGGCCGAGGAGGAGCAGAAGAAGAGAGAGAATCTTAAACAGGTTCCATGCCTAGTGCGGAGCCCGATGTGAGGCTCAGTCTCACAACCCTGAGATCATGACTTGAGTCGAAATCAGGAGTTGGACACTTAACCCACTGAACCACTCAGAAACCCCTAAAAATACACTTATTTTAAACATTTGTAAAATAGAAAAGATAGAGGTAATAAATACTGTCAAATATCAATAAAAGTTATTTATACAGGGCACCTGGGTGGCTCAGTGGGTTAAGCCGCTGCCTTCAGCTCAGGTCATGATCTCAGGGTCCTGGGATCGAGTCCCACATCGGGCTCTCTGCTCAGCAGGGAGCCTGCTTCCCTCTCTCTCTCTCTCTCTGCCTGCCTCTCTGCCTACTTGTGATCTATCTCTGTCAAATAAATAAATAAAATCTTAAAAAAAAGTTATTTATACATTTTTATAATAAACTCACTATTTGAAACTCTATAAAGAAAATAAGATAGTGTCTCATTCCCAATTTAGAGATTAAATGTGCATCAAAATGTCCTGTAAGTGTTGGAAAATTGATCTTAAGTGTATTGACCTTAAATGGTAAACATCTTAATAATTCTAGTATACAGAGATGCAATTGATTTTATTTACCTATCTTGTATCTTGCAGCCTTGCTAATCTACTACTTTTTTTGGTAGATTCTACTGGGCCTTTTTTTTTTCTGTCTTTCTTTCTTTCTTTTTTTTTAAGATATTTTTATTATTTATTTAACAGACAGAGATCACAAGTAGGCAGAGAGGCAGGCAGAGAGAGGAAAGCAGAGAGGAAGGGAAGCAGTCTCGCTGCCCAGCAGAGAGCCCAATGTGGGGGTTGTTCCCAGGACTCTGGGATTCTGACCTGAGCGGAAGGCAGAGGCTTTAACCCACTGAGCCACCCAGGCGCCCCCTGGGTCTTTTTCCTAAAGGATCATGTCATCTCCAAATAAAGACAGTTTAACTCCTTCCTTTCTAATCTCGATGTATTTTCTTTTTTTCCTCTTTGCACTAGCTAGCACTTCTTGTACAACATTAAAGAGAAGTGATGAAAGTGGAAAACCTTGTCATGTTCCCGATTTTCAGGGGAATGATTCCATCTTTCACCAGTAATAGGGTGTTAGCTATAGGGTTTTTTGTAGATGATCTTTATGAGATTGAGGAAGTTTTCTTTCTTTCTTTCTTTCTTTCTCTTTCTTTCTTTCTTTCTTTCTTCTTTCTTTCTTTCTTTCTTTTTCCCTTTCTTTCTTTCTTTCTTTCTTCTTTCATCAGGAATCGATAATGGATTTTATCAAAAGCTTTTTCTCTTTCTTTTTTTTTTTTTTAAGATTTTATTTACTTATTTGACAGAGAGAGTGAACACAAGCAGGGGGAGGGTGGGGAAGAGGCAGTCTCTCTGCTGAGCAGAGTCCAGTAACCCTGGGATCATGACCTGAGCCTAAGGCAGACACTTAATTGACTGAGCCACCCAGGCACCCTATCAAAAGCTTTTTCTGTATTGAGATTATCATATTGTTTTTCTGTTATTTTGCTAATATAGTGAGCTACATTGATTGGTTTTTGGATATTAGGCAATCCTACATTTCTAGGGTAAACCCCGCCTGATACGATCTGTTATCCCTTTAATATTTTGTTAGATGCAGTTTGCCAAATTTTGGTTGGTATTTTTACATCTGTGTTCATGAAAATTATTATTCTGTAGTGTTTTCTTTTTGTTTCTGTTTTCTTGTGAAGTCTTTGCCTGGTTTTGGTATCGGGAGAATGCTGAATGAGTGGGAAATAATTACTCTTGTTTAGTTTTCTATAAGAGTGTGTGTGGAATTGGTAGTCTTTTTTACCATATTTTTTTAATGAAATTTTTTTTTAGTGTAGTTGACACATGTTACATTATTTTCAGGTGTGCAGCATAGTGATTCAGCTTCTCTGTAAGTCACGTTGTGCTTACCACAGTGCAGCCACCATCTGTCACCATACGCTACTATCACAGTATCATTGACTATATTCCCTATGCTATGTCTTTGCCCATTTTTTAACTAGGTTGTTTTTTTGTTGTTTTTGTTGTTGAATTGTAGTTCTTTGTATATTCAGGATAAATGATTTGCAAATGCTTTCTTTTATTCTGTGGATTGCCTTTTTACTCTGTTTATAATATCCTTCCGTGTAAAAAAGTTAATTATAATGAAGTCCTACTTAACTTTTTCTTTTGTTGCCTTTGTATTTGTCATATTTAAGAAGTCATTGCCAAATCTAAAGTCATGAAGCTTTAGCCTTATGTTTTCTTCTGACTTTTCTAGTTTTAGCTCTTACATTTGGGTTTTTGATCCATTTGAGTTACTTTTTATATATCGTATAAGGTAAGGGTAAAGCCAATTTTTGAGGACTTCTTTTTTTTTTTTTTTATTTGACAGACAGATCACAAGCAGGCAGAGAGGCAGGCAGAGAGAGAGGAGGAAGCAGGCTTCCTGCTGAGCAGAGAGCCCGATGTGGGGCTCGATCCCAGGACCCTGAGATCATGACCTGAGCCGAAGGCAGCAGCTTAACCCACTGAGCCACCCAGGCGCCCCCAATTTTTGGGGACTTCTAATACTACCTGGCTAGATAGAGGTGGGTGAGCTTGCAAAGAGGAAGAAATACACAAGTGTCGGTGTTGTTAAGAGGTCAGATAAGATGAGGATCCCCAAAAATGTTTATTACATTTAGTAACATGGGGACACAGAAAGAAAAAAGCGCAAGTCATGTTCTTGGAGCGATGACTGATCTAATTTATATGCAGCATACAATGTAGTAAATTAGATTAGAAGATTTGTAGAGGTCAAATTGAGAAGGACTTTGAGTGAGTTAGAATTTTATTCCTTGGGCAACAGTAGGGCATAAAAAAATAATGAAATAATAATTCTTTTGGAGAGGAAAGAGTCTGATATCTTTTCTTTATTTTTTAAAAATTGAGTTCCTTCCTAGTAAGCAAGGTGTACGAGAGGTCATGAGGTCCACAGGAACTAGTTCTTCCTGGTTGGTGCTTACTTTTGGCCCTAGAAACAAATACACTTCTCTTGACTATTGGATATATGTAACATACTCAGCTTCTTGCTGATGGTACAGCTGGAAATAGCTCAGCTCTGTTTCTCTTTAGCCATGACTAGACTGTATTGAACTGGGTTATTTTAAGCTGTGGGCCAGACTGCCGATTGATAGATGTTATTTATGTATCTAAAAGTTGTCAAGAAGTGCTGTTATTTCAGTTTTCCTGTGCAGAAACTAGTTCTGAGTGTTTTCTTCAACCTTGGGGCTGTTTATCTGGAAGCAGGCTACTGTGTATGCCTCAATATAAGGTGATCCTGAACATAAAACATTTTATCTACCTCCAGTCCCTGTTTTTTATCATCAGCATTTTCCTAATTAGAAGGTCCATTAAAACTTTTTCTTAAAAAATAAACAAACAACAAACAAACATTTTCTTTTTTTGCTAGCTAATAGGGATAGAGGGGGAAATAGATATCAACTTGTATTTGATATAATAATTTAACCATATATAATGTCACAGTATATAAAATAAACTTAAATGTATATAAAAATATACATTCCACCAGATTTCTTAAAGTTTTCTTGAGATACTAATTTTAAAAAGATACTAATTTATTTGTTGATTTTTAAATTTTATTTGGTTTTTATAATTTCAGGTATATAAAGTTGCAAAAGTGGTACAAAGTATTCTCATACTCTTCCAGTTTCTTTATTTGCTTTATCATTCCCTGTGTGTGTAAATATATCTACTTATGCATATATATAAATTTTTTCTGACTCATTTGAGAACAAATTATAGATGTGATGACTCTATATTTCTAAATCCTTCAATGTATATTTCTTAAAGACACAGTTTCTTATATAAATATAACACAATCATCAAAATCTGGAAATTAGTGCCAGTTAAATACTATGATCTGTAGACATTATTCATACTTCACCAATTTTCCCAATTATGTTCTTTTAACAAAAGAAAAAAAATTTCTGATTCAATTTAAGAGCACATGTTGCATTTAGTCGTGATGCTTTTCATAAAGTATTTCTTTTTTCAAACTCTGTGTTTGTCTTTGACATCAGTATCTTCATCCTTATTGGAGCTACTTTTTGAGTCATCTAGACTAATTTTCGAGAGCTTATTATTTCACTTCTGCCTCTCTCTTTGAGATGCAGACTCTATGATTCCAATTATAGTAATGTCATTGGAAACATTATCCCAGGCTACAACTAAATGACATTAAATGATGAAACATTAAAACACTTATTGTTCTCATTGACTACGTATGTCTGTATTTGGATTTCTACATGGTAGTATTTTACTACTTTCATTATAATTTTTTTAATAAAAAGCTTGTTAATAGTGACATTCTCTCTGCATCTTAGAAATCATTCTTCTAAGAAGAATTACTAGATTGATTAAATATTCTTTAATCCTTTAAACCTATTTAAACGTATTGTTTGTAGAGCCACCTAAGTATTTAAAATTAATATTGATTGGGTTTATTTTGAGCTGATGTGTCTTCTCTAAACAGTATTTCATTAAAAAAAAATTAAAAGAGTTGTAAGGATGTAAATAGGCAATTTTTTCCTTTAAAAAATAAAAGGCTTTTCACTTTACATAAAGCACATACAGTAGTTCTCTATCCTGTCAGTCACATGCCAGACTCTAGAGGGTGCTTAAATTTTACTCATTACTGTGTGGCAGAGTCTTGGAGAGAAATCTCCACAAAGGACTTGGGTCACAGTACTTTTGGCATGTGGGATAATAAATAATTTTAAATATTCACTAATTGTTAAATGTCCTATATGATTTTTTTTAAAGTTCTTTTGTGATTACTATTATAATTTTATTAGATTAAACTTTATAGAGAGAGGGCATCAAGATAGCCAAAAATTAACTTTATAGTGAAGCAGATTAATTTACAACAACCAGAAATGAAATTTCTAATTTGAACAAAAAGTTTGGACAATCCTGAGAGGCAAAGATAAAATCATAGACCAAATTATATGCACTTGTATTCCTTATGAAAGGTCAAATAGCGGTGTTAAAAACAAATCTAACTTTCATGCCTGGATAATGTTTTCATAGGTTGGATGTTATAAACATAATGTGAAGTTTGTGACTAATGTAGCTAATTTCTCCAAACAGGTGAAAATCTGTTCTTCTAAATAAGTGTTGTACTTTGAAGTGCAACCTCTCAAAGATGTTAATTCTGTTTGGAAAATCTTTGAGATTCGCCGTAGAGACTGCAGTGTATTTGTCAGTAAAGATAGTGGATTAGGAGCATGGACTCTGATGCCAAACTGCCAGACTAACTTAGTTTCGACTTACTGTTTAGAGTCACCTTGGCAAAGCTTTTTAAACTTATTTATGCCTTAGTTTCCTTATTTGTAAAATAAGGATATTAATATCTGTTCAGATTGTGAGGCAGGTTGTACAGGATGTAAATGACACCTTCTGGTGTTGGGCAGTGCAGCACCTTATTACCTATTTGTGGGGTTTTTGTCAGCTTTAAATGAGTTGGTATATGTGGGATACTTAAAACACTGTCTCAAACACATTATATGCTATGCAAGTATATGCTGCTCTTCTTTTTAAAAATGTCCTCATGGTGGTGAATCTTTTGAGGATAGGTTACTATTCTTGGCAGTGGTTAATTTGGAGTCCCTTTTGTGAATAAGGAGGATCTTCAAAGTAGTGATTATATTTTTGTAGCATATAACCATTTAGCATTTGTTGAACCCTTTCTTGCCTTTATTCTTACTAATCCTATTTAAACTCTTAAAAATTTACCCCTTTAAAAGTGTACAGTTCAATGGTTTTTAGTATATTCAGAGAGTTAAGTATATGTCATTACTATCTAGTTCAAAATATTTTCATCACCCAAAAAAGAAATCTGTTCCTCTTAATAGTCACCACTGTCTTTACTCGAGTCCCTTTCCAAGCCTCTGGCAATCGTGAATCTACTTTTGTTTCTATGCATTTGGCTATTATGGTCATTTCATATAAATGAAGTTACACTGTAAGTGACCTTTGGTGTCTGGCTTATTTCACTTAGTGTAATGCTTTCTAGGTTCATCCATCTTGTAACATGTATCCGTATGTCATTCCTTTGTATGGCTGAATAATATTCCATTGAATGGATAATAATACCACATTTTGTTTATCCATTCATCAATTGGTGGGCATTTCAGCTGTTTTCATTTTTTGGCTGTTTTGGATAATGTTGCCATCAACATTCATGTACAACTTTTTGGGTATATATATAGCTAGGAGTAAAATTACTCAATCTTATGGTAAGTCTATGTTTAACTTTTTGAAGAATTACCAAGCTTTTCCACAGCAGATGTGTACCCTTTTACAATTCCACTAGCATTGTGTGAGGGTTCCATTTTCATCATATCTTTGCCAGTACTTACTATCTTTTTTTTGAATATAAACTTCCCAGTGTGGGTATGAATGCTATTTCATTGCTCAATAAGGTACTTTCACTTTTTAAAAAAACTTTTTTTTTTTTTTGACTTTGGACTTTACTAGCTTCTTAATGTGGTAAGTGAGGATTTAGCTATTGTACCACCTCCTCCCTGAAGCAACTTAACCCTTCCTTTTCACCATCCTTACTGTTTTCCAGTCAGCTTTACAAGAGTTAGATCAGAATTTATTGTTATGACCTAGTATTGTTTGCAGCTGAGCACTGTGGTATTATCACATTTCCTTTCTTTTGATTTTTCTTGTGTTAAAATACACTGGGGTGGGGTTTTTTTTTTTTTTTTTTGCCCTTTTCCCTCCTGTGTCTGTGATGATTATTCCTAAATTTTTCTGTCAGCCTCTCAAAATTCCTCAGAACATTTTTAGCCATCAGGGAAATTCAAATCAAAACCACATTGAGATACCACCTATGCCAGTTAGAATGGCAAACATTAATGAGCAAGAAACAACAAATGTTGGAGAGGATGTATAGAAAGGGGAACCGTCTTACACTATTGGCAGGAATGCTAGTTAGTGCAGCCACTTTGGAAAACAGTGTAGAGATTCCTCAAAAAGTTAAAAAAAGAGCTACCCTATGACCTGGCAATTGCACTACTGGGTATTTACCCTAAAGATGCAGATGTAGTGAAAAGAAGGGCCATATGTACCCCAGTGTTCATAGCAGCAATGTTCACAATAGCCAAACTGTGGAAAGGGCCAAGATGCCCTTCAACAGACGAATGGATAAAGAAGATGTGATCCATATATACAATGGAATATTTACTCAGCCATCAGAAAGTATGAATACCCAACTTTTGCATCAGCATGGATGGGACTGGAGGAGATTATGTTGAGTGAAATAAGTCAAGCAGGGAAAGTCAATTATCATAAAGTTTCACCTACTTGTAGACCATAAAGAATAGCATGGAGGATATTAGGAGAAGGAAGGGAAGAGTGAAGGGGAAGAACCGGAGGGGGAGATGAACAATGAGAGACTGTGGACTCTGAGAAACAAACTGAGGGTTTTAGAAGGGAGGGGAGTAGGGGGATGGATGAGCCTCATGGGTGTATTAAGAAGGGCACGTATTACATGGAGCACTGGGTGTTATACATAAACAATGCATCATGGAACACTACATCAGAAACCAATGATGTACTTTATGGTGACTAACATAACATAATAAAAAGAAAAAACTCCTCAGAACAGTTTAACATTGGTGATTCATTAGTTCCTCTTTCCCCCAGAGTCCCCTGGAGTTCTGCTCCACTTGCATTTTTTTTTTTTTTTGGTAGGCCTGTGACATTGGTTACAAACTGCAATTTCTTTTAAAACTGTCATCCTGGGGTGCCTGGGTGGCTCAGTGGGTTAAGCCTCTGCCTTAGGCTCAGGTCATGATCTTGGGGTCCTGGGATCGAGCCCCTGCTCAGCAGGGAGCCTGCTTCCCCCTCTCTCTCTGTCTGCCTCTCTGCCTACTAGTGATCTCTCTCTCTTTCTGTCAAATAAATAAATAAAATCTTTAAAAAATATTAAAAAAAAATAAAGCTGTCATCCTGGGAGATTAGTCAGATACTTAACCTCTGGACTGATCTGAATTTCTTGACATGAGGTTTGTTCCAAAGGGCCTATAAGAAAAGAAGCAGTAAATTATATGCTAAATTAAAAGAAGTGGTGTGGGTGATTTCTGTAAAACAATAAAATAGGAGGGAAGATCAATATTACACACGTGATACAGTACTGGTTACTTAAAATTTCTATTTGTCTCAGAAATAATTTTGTATTAAAAAATGATAAACACTTCGTACTTTTGAATAGTATAGCAAAAAAGAGAAATATATATATATATGTATTTTATTTGATGGCCTGTTAAAAAGTGTACTCAATTCAAGTGTGCCAAACCACACCACCTCAGTTCGACTGGCGCTGTCTCTAAATACTGATATATAGGTATTAGAAATTCCTGTCAGCAGAAGTCCATGGGCATCACCAGTTAAATGTTTTTCACCAAAAGAAATCACTCTGTGAAAATGTTTTAAAGATAGTAGGAAGATGCAAAAATATAATTTTAAAAAAGTTTTTATTTAAGTGACAAAGATTTAGATCTCGTATTATTAGAATTATCCTTTCATTTTTACAGAAAAGAAATATATCCTATTTATGAATACTTTGTCTTGTATAATTTTCTTCCTATTGAGTTAATTATTACAACTTCCTAAATAACTCTTGTGAAGTAAGCATAAAAGAATATAATTAACTGGAGCTACAGCAGTTATAATACAATAGGAGGCAGATGTACCTACTGAAGGATAAAAATAATTACTTGAGAAATAGTAAAGTTAGAGTACTTCTGTGATAAGACAATTTCTCCCTTTTTGTTTCAATATTCACAGCATCCCACCATGAAATGTTCAGCTATGTCTAAGAGCCCTTTCCCCTAAAAGAATAACCTTGTTATTTAGTGAAGTGGCTATTCACATTAACTACAGGATTAATATTTTGAACTCTCTTTTTCTCATTGTAAACACATCTTGGATTCTGTAGTGGCAGAAATACGTTGTAGTTTTGTGTTCTAAAGACTTTTGGTTCCTTATTTTTAATCTAGGAAAAGCTCAGGGACTTAAGTATTAATTACTAAGTTTTGACTTTTAGCTGTCTTTTATCTTTGGAAGCATCAGTTTCATATAAATGAAAACCAGTAGGACATAAAAAGGTTAAATTGGGTCTCTGTACTTTACAGTGTAAACTTACTACAAGATAGCAACTGCTTTTGGGATGCCTGGGTGGCTCAGTTGGTTAAGCTGCAGACTTTGGCTCAGGTCATGATCTCAGGGTCCTGGGATCGAGTCCCTCGTTGGGCTCCTTCCTCAGTAGGGAGCCTGCTTCTCTCTCCACCTTTGCCTGCCACTCTGCTTGCTTGTGCGCTTGCTCGCTCTCTCTCTGACAAATAAATAAATAAAAAATCTTTGTAAAAAAAAAAAAAGATAGCAACTGTTTTATTGTTGTGTATGTGTGTGTTTTTAAATTACTGAATTTTCTAGAAGGTTGAGGAGGTACTATAGCAGACACACCCAGAAATCCAAGTGGTTTAACCTAATAAAAGTTTATTTCTTGCTTGCTTCTCAGTCTAGGGAGGTTATTCCAGGTTGACTGGCTTCCTTGTGGTCAACCAGGAGCCCAGACACCTTTTGTATTAAGACTCTGCCCTCCCCTGCGTTCTGGAATCCTCTCCATTCACCTGGCGTGGAGAAGGCATACTTGTTTATTATCCATTTTACTCTAGCAGTGACACCAACAACTTACCACATTCCACTGGTAAGAAGTATCATGTGACTCCATTTCAGTGTCATCATGGTGGTGGAGGTGGTGGTCGTGGTGGGAGTGCAATTGAGAGGGGCTTCTTGGAACGCCTCCCGAAACTAACACTATGCTTTGGACAGGGAGCATGAATCTTTGGTGGTCAGTTTACTATTATGCTAAAAAATATTACCCTGCTGCTAAAAAATATGAATATGAAAATATTCATTCTGTTACTTAAAGTTAATAATATAAGCTAGCTCTAGATTATGGGAAAACAGGAGGCAAGTGATTTCATGCCAGAAATTCTTTACCCTATTCCTGAATTTTCTCATTTTGTTTTAAACCACCAAATATTTACTAAGTTGTAGTCATTTAATCTTACAGTTATTGAACCATTGTGTTTTAGAACTAGCTGAGATCTTAGTTATTTCATTTCATAAATTAGGATATAGGCTCAGAGCAATGGAGACACATTCTGAAGGTCACTCAGGGCCAGAACTAGGAGAAATGTTTCCTCTCTGCTGGTATTCTCTCCACCATACTGTGTCACCCTGGAAAGGTCTTCTTTTACAAATTCATATCTCCTAGATTAATGCAGATTGCTTCCTCTGATTTCTTTCCTTTCAGTACTGTCCTAAGGTACTTACCCTGGAGAAAGGGGAATTTTAAATGATGTAGAGGAGAAAGAGTGATCTGAAAAGTATTTGTCGTATTGTTACTGTTTGGACCATAGTGGAGTGGCAAGGTGAAGTTTAAGAAATTGTTTAACCCTGTTCATACTTAATTCTAAACTTAAAAGGGTTGTTTTATTTTAGACACCTCCCCCACATTTAAATAGCTCTCTAGCATAAAATAACATATATCTTTATACTTTGCAGAAAATTAAGAAAAGTATATTTTTTAAATGATACATAATTTTACTTTCTAATAGTAGCCACAGTTAGCATTTTGAGATATTTCTTCCTGGTATCTTCTTCCATTGTAGAGTATACAAAAAAAAAAAAATTAATCTGTATTAAATAAACTAAACATGATATCCTATGCTTGTCAGTGTTGTTAAAAAATATATTTAGTGGCTTTATAATTTGTAGTAGACAGATGTACTGTATTAGTCACTCATCTTTTGTTGGATTTTATATTTAAGGTGTCATAAATTACAGGTTTTTAAATAAGCAATCTTAGTGGTTGGGCAGCCTCTTTTTGTCAGTGTGTCTATTTCCTGAGATCTATCTAAGTAGGTCCTTCTCTGAATGTTTTTTTGTGTTCTCTGTGTTCCCCAAGGTTGTGCTAGAAATGGGGTACTTTTATTTACTTGCCTTTCTCTCCACTGGTTTGTAAACTTTTAGAGGATCAAGGTTTATCTTTTTTATCTTTGTATCTCCATTGTTCAGCACAGTGCCAGGGACATAATAGGCATTCAGTAATATATATGATATATATATTTTTGTAATTAAAAAATTTTTTAAAAATGCATCTTTACATTACTAGTGGCAAAGAGAAGGGCACAAAATTTAGCTTCAGCCCAAAGAAAGATACAGCTTACTCTTTCATACTCTGGTTCATTGTAGCTCTCTTATAGTCTTCTTTTTCCACTCCTTATTCCCCTCATTCCTACTCTCTAGTTTTAGTATCAGGACCATAGTTTAAGACAGGTCTTGCCACCTTCACATTCAACTTATTCTTGTTCCTTTTTAAGGACTCTGAGGGTAAGTTAGAGGTGTTAAATTTAATTTTTTAAAAAATTTTAATTTGTGTTGTAAAGTTTTCTTCCTTGAATAAACCCACCAAAAGACTTCAGCTTTTTTAATGGAACCCTTTAAATAGATTTCAAAGAAAGTGCATCTGTGTGTACATTTTATGTGCTTGTATATAGAATGTTTGCATATGTAATTATATATGTTTGTGTATTTATATGTCTGTGTTTGTATTATGTGTAAGCCTCCTGGTTACTTAACTTAGGGGATGAGGTAGAAATGTTAAATATGTGATTGTTGAATTCTCCATGAAACCTGAGCTCTATCAAATTGTGTTGACTTTTTTGGTAGAAAGTTGTATAATTATAGCTTCTTTGGTAGTTAGATAACACTCACAGTACTCTGTCCCTGGCTTCTTGTGTGCACATATGTAAATATTTAATGGTTCTTTTCTAGTACAGCACAGATGCTTAAAATATTAATTGTGGTCAGCTAATTGTGTGGTAATCGGTACTGTTCTATTGAGAACAGTAAGTCACAGCACCTTTCTTTATTTTAGAACACTGCCACATGTTGCCCATGATAATGCAAAGGTGGACTAATTTCTAGTAAAGATCTTTTAAAAATGAAAAATGGGACATGACTTAGAAGCACAAAAAAGTTTAGCTGTCTCTGGGAGTATTCTCAGATAAATCATCTATGTTTTATTTACATTCTTGGAACTTCAGACATTTAGGTTAGGAGACCACCCTTCCTAATTTTTTATGGTAAAAGGTTTTGCTGTTCTGGAACACTGAGATCAGGATGGTTGAGAGGAGGGAGGTGCCAAGAAGCTGAGTTAGAGGGAGGCAGGAGTCAGGTAGCCTGGATGATGGCTTAGGACGATGTGTGGTTGGTGTCGGTGAAGGGGGAGATACCCCCACTGCTGGCATAACATATGCCTCACTAGTGTTTGAAGTCAGGAGGTATAGGGATTGCTTATCAATCTCCCTGTAAAATAGCAGTTCTCAACTTTGCATATTAGAATCACCTGTAGGAATTAAAAAAAAATCTGCACATGATGCCAATTAAATCAAGATTCTCCAGGAGTGGAACCTAAGCATCAGTATTTTTAAAAGCTTCCCAGGAGTTTCCCATGTGCAGCCAAAGTGCAAATCCCTGTAAAATTCAAGTAAGCTGTAGAGAGGATGTATTGTATAGCTACTGGCTGTAGTTGGACCCCATCAATTATAATTAACCAGTTGGGAATTCCTGTTGGAAATTCAAGATTCATTCGGTAGCAAATGTTCATTGAGCCTCAACCTTGTACCAAATTCTTATTAATTGCTAGGAATATAAAGATGAGATATGACTGATAAAGGATTGCAATCTAGCGGAGGAGATAGAAATAATAAAAATGTAATATAGGGCATATTGAATATTTTGGTAGAGGTGTTTTTAAGGTATTACTGGAAATGCAGTAGTAGGAGTAGTTAACTCTGCCTGAGTTATGGAACATGGAATGGGGTAGAAGTGAAATGAGAAGTAGTCAAGGTTTCACAGAGGAAGTGATGAATTAAGAGTTTATCAGGTGGAAAAAGGAGGAAAGAGGAAGTTTTTGTAAGAAAGGTAGTACCACCCTGTTATAAGGAAGTTGAGAGGCAATGTGGGGGGTTTGGGGGGTAGGAAAGGAATAAATGAAACAAGATGGGATCAGGAGGGAGACAAACCATAAGAAACTCTTAATCTCACAAAACAAACTGAGGGTTGGGTGGGGGGGTTGTGTAGGTGAGTAGGGAGTGGGAGGTTAGGTTATGGTTATTGGGGAAGGTATGTGCTATGATGAGTGCTGTGAAGTGTAAACCTGGCGACTCACAGACCTGTTCCCCTGGGGCTAGTAATACATTATATGTTAATTTAAAAATTAAAAAAAAGAAAGGTAGGGGCGCCTGGGTGGCTCAGTGGGTTAAAGCCTCTGCCTTTGGCTCGGGTCATGATCCCGCGCCGGGCTCTCTGCTCAGCGGGGAGCCTGCTTCCTCCTCTCTCTCTGCCTGCCTCTCTGCCTCCTTGTGATTTCTCTCTGTCAAATAAATAAATAAATCTTTAGGAAAAAAAAAAAAAGAAAGGTAGTACCATGCAAAGATGTGAAGAGGTTGAAGGAGTTTATGTTCAGATATTTGTAGCTAGAGAAGTAGATTAGGGTCAGGTGGTGAAGTGCCTTATAAACAACATTCAGGAATATGGATGTTATCTTGCATGCCAGGTTGTCACAGGGTCAAATGTGTACAGGGTCTAAATAGAAGCTGGTCAGGTGTGAAGCAGTTGATAGTGGAGGCTCTAGTAATCCGGTCAGTGTAGACCTTGTTTAAAAGCATTTAAGTAAAAACTTTTTAAAAATTTAAATTCAAAGTAAAATAAAGTGGAATACTATTATGGTGAAATGAATCTGTCACATTCAAACTGCAAGGATCAGTTTGTAGTATCTTCAGTATAAGAGATGACTATAGGATAAAAAACAAGGAAAAGCTGTAAGATTTTATAGCATTTCTAAAGAACTACTGTAGAAATATAATTAAGAATTGGGGTTACCTGGAGATGTGGGGATGAGAACATGACGAAAAGGTTAGTGTAGTAATCTAGGTAAAATTTCCAGCAAGCCATAAATACTTTCAAACAGGGGAGCTTACATTTGACTCATTTCCTTTACTGTTAAGGTACCAGCATTGATCATACCTTCTTCCCAATTCCCTCTTTTATATTACTTTACTGCTCCCCACCTTGTCATTTGTTCTGTTCTGCTTCTGTGTTGAACAACGTTTTGTTTGTTTCTGTACTGGTTCACATTCTTAGGTTAACATTCTGATATTTCATAGAAACTTTCTTCTATTTCATCTGCAATTTAGCTCTTCTGCATCTGGTCATTGCTCCTAACATCTCACTGTGGGAAGACTCAACCAAAGCAAGCTACTGGTTTTAGTTTACATTTGTTTTTTAATTTAATGCCTGACACTCGGAACTAAGCTTAGTCTTAGATGGAGAACCACCTTTTTTCTATTTATATGATCCTGGTTATTACCACCGTGAGAAATATTGTGCATTTGTTTAGATGGCTTAGTCAAAATAGTTTTATTATTAGAACCTTCCTCCTGTTTTTGGTCTAGCTTTTCATTGGATTCTACCACCTAAAATGAACAAGCATTAACATTTTACAGTTTTCTTGTTGCTTTTTGCATCCTACTGCTTCTGTTATTTAACTGGAATCTATGCATGGTCTTTGTATGTGTATGTATGGTCTTCACATGTGTAAAAGCGTTTCTTTTTCCTTTTTCCCCCATTCATTCTGCAAATATTTATTGACTATCTGCTTTTTGCCAGGAAGTGTCTAAAAACCATTTCTTAAATGATGGTTTAGCCAGTGTAAAATTCTAAGGGTGATAGCTATTTTCCCTTTGCAACTTGAAGATCATTAGCTTTATTGTCTTTTGGGCTCTGTCGCTGCTAATGAGAAGTTGCTTTCAGTCTAGTGATTCTTTTGTTGGTAACCTGTCTTGTCTTTTACAGTTTTTCTCTTTATTCTTCCTGCTTTGTAGTTTGTACAGTATCTAGATATTAAGTTTATTTTCTAATTATCCTATTCATTAATATATACTTTCTTTTTTTAATTTAAATTCAATTAGCCAACATATAGTACATCATTAGTTTTTAATATGTACTTTCTTTCTAAGGACTCTTGCAATCTGGAGCATTCTTAGCCTTCTCTCTTCAGTATTTTCTTTGCCATTCCCATTGTTCTGAACTTCTAGCATTTCTGTTAGGTGTGTGTACTTCTCAGTTTGTCTTTTATGTTTGTTTTAAAGCATTTTTATCACTTTATTTTTCTGTGCTACGTTCTGGGTCAGTTCCTCAGTACTTTTTCATTGGACAGCTCTCTTTGGACAGGTTAGTGGGTGAATCACTGGGTAAGGAGTTTATGGCTGGTACTCTTTTATATAGGGGTGTGTGTGTGTATTTAAATGATCAGGTCATCTGGTGACAGGGATTTTTGGGTAAAATAAGTGAGACATAGAAAGTGGTGAAGGTCATCAAGAAGAGTGTATCATTCATTTCTTAGTTAAAAAGCTTTTATCTAAGATTTTTAAAATTTTTTAATATTTTATTTATTTTTATTTTTTTAAAGATTTTATGGACATTGGGAAGGTATGTGATATGGTGAGTGCTATGAAGTGTGTTAAGCCTGACTATCACAAACCTGTACCCCTGGGGCAAGTAATACATTATATGTTAATAATAATAATAATAATAATAAAAGATTTTATTTATTTATTTGACAGAGAGAGAGAGAGAGAGAGAGCATGCACAAGCAGGGGGAGCATCAGGCAGAGGGAGAGGGAGAAGCAGGCTCCCTACCAAGCAGGGGTCCTGATGTGGGGCTTGGTCCCAGGACCCTGGGATCATGACCCGAGCTGAAGGCAGACGTTCAAAAGACTGAGCCACCCAGGCACCCTTATCTAAGATTTTTAAAAGTAAAAATTTAAGGAAAATAACTGATAATCATAATCTTGATGTTTTCCCTCAACACTAAAGAGAACTTATTTGTATTAGCTGAAAACAGGTTTTTTGTTTGTTTGTTTTTTACTTTATATTAGCAGAAGGTAAAGATGAGATGTCTAAGAGTTAAAAGACCTGTATTTCAGACTTGGTTCTGCCAGAGCTTTTGATTAGTTATTTTGATTAGTTATCTTATTAGTTATCAGTTCTTTAAATTTATAAAATAGAAATAAGAGTATATACCTTACATATTTTTTAGTACTGTATTGTTTTTATGGATTATTGAGATGATTGATTATAAAAATGTTTTTAAAACCACAAACATTGTTCATAAGATATGAGATGCAAAAGTAGTGTAATCCATAGATTAAATTACTTTGGAAGTGCCATTTTTATGAATGTGTTATTGGTATGGCATTAATTTTTAGTGAAGATGTATGTGTGCTTTTCTTTTTAAAATAGTTACCAATTCTAAGTATTTTATTTTGCTTGGTTTGTGCCAATGAATTAACTTGCCAAAGGATTTTTAGAAAAACATGTGGATAAAATATTAGTAATTTAAATTACCTTATATTTGTATTCAGCATTTACTATATTTGAATAATTTACAGAGATTTATTATAAGAATAACTGCTCTACGTTATCTAAAGTAGATCACATTTTTGTTCTTTTAAAGACACTAGAACCAAACTTTATTAATTTGGAATAAGATTACTTTAATTATGCTTTTTCTTTTTCCCACTTGACAGGCAACCAGATAAACTGGTGGTAGTTTGGACAAGAAGAAGTCGAAGGAAGTCTTCTAAGGTTTGTCTCTTTTCTGAATTTCTTACCCAAATGTTGCATTTAACTTTTAGTGAAATTATGAAGCTTCTCTGGTCCCAATGTAGAATATCTTAAAATATTACTGGGTATTTTGAGTTATTTCCAATTATCAGTCTTCTAAAAAATGACTGATGAGGCATCGTGATTGTGTAACTGCAGTTCTGAAAATTCAGATACCTGAGTTTTGATCTTGGATGTGGTAGTATCATTGTCATTTAACTTCTCTGTACAACGGTAATCATGAATTAATGATTAAATAGGTAACACTTAACAAAATTGTACCTGGGATTGTTTATTCAGATTCCAAGAGGATGAAATTAAGGCAAACGTAAGGAATGATGAGTTATCTGAGTCCGTTGCTGGGCTGCAGGAGAGGAGGAGTTGGATTTTTCAAAGGTTTTAAGTTTTTGCAGTTAAAGCTTTGTGGGGAGTAGAACAGAATTTTTAAATGTTCAATAACAATTCTGCAGCTGTGTTAAAAAAATTTATTCTTTAGATAAATATGAATATATTTTTATAAGCACACAATAACTCTAAGCGTGTTTAGTGGATATTGGTTTTTCCATAGGTAGTCTTGTGCGAGGAAAAAATTTAACTTAAAAAGTTTAATTTAATTAAATTTCAGAATTTTTAGTATTTCAGGGACATCTTGTCAAATTTTATTTTTATTTAGCTAAAATTACATGTAGATCTTAATTATACAATGTAATGAGTTTTGATCAATATATACTTGTGTGATTAGTACTCCTATTAGGATATAGATTATTTTCATCACTTTTTCCTTTATGTCTTCTTCCAGTTAATTCCCAGCTCTCAGAGGCAACCACTATTCTGATTTTTCTATCACTATAGACTAGTTTTGCCTGTTTTTGAATTTCATGCAAATGGAATCATACAGTAGTACTATTTTTATGTGGTTTCTTTTGTTCAACATAATGTTTTTGAGATTTATTCATACTGTTGTGAATATTGGCATTTTTTTTATTGGTGAGTAGTATTCCATCAAATGATTAAACCACAGTTTGATTATTTATGCCCCTGTTGATGATTTGATTCATTTCTGGTAAATATCCTGAATACTCACTACTGTGAATAAGTCTGGTATAAATATTATGGTACCAGTATTTTAGGGAACAAATACTTTACTTTCTTTTGGGCAAATACATAGGAAGGGAATTTGTTGGGTATTAGTGTTGGTATATTTTTAACTCAATTGTATTTCCAGCAGGCACATAGGAAAGGTCCAGTGCATATATCCTGAATGGTATCTTCTTCAAAGCATACATTTATAGTTTGGGGCATTACATTTTGGACCTCTAAGATTTTCTTATCCATTTACATGGATATGAGAAAGGGCTCTGAAAATAGACTTAGGCTTTTCTCTTTTTTGCCGGATATTTGTCACTTTTGCCCCGTGGGTCTTAGGCTTTTATGGAAAGGAACAATATAAGGTCATCCACTAAGTATGATAGATGAATATGACTATAGCTATGAATGTTAGGCTCTATGTGTTTTTAGCTGTTAAATGAAAGTGATTGCCTCCTTTTAATAATTAGGTACTAATTATTTTCTTAAAAAATATGAAACAGTAAAATACTATAGATTATAGGTTAATTCACATTACATACCCATATTTGAAGTTTTAAATACACCTTTATTTAATTGCATTTTTGAAAGTCAGATAACTTTTAGGTCCAGATTATTTTTCATATTATATCAAATATTGATTGAATCCAGATGGGAAAATCCAAACATATGAGGCTACAGGTTGATTTTTATTTTGCAATATTTTCTAGAAGGAATTATGTCCAATTGTGATACTCTTACTATTTCAGATCCCTTCTGTGTATTTCAGAATCATGTGTTTCCTCTTTAAACATTATAAATGTATTTCTTTTGAAAAATTTAGGAGAACACATAATGTGTTAAGCTCTTTATAGCAAGTGCATATAACATGTTAATGCATATGTGAAATGCTCTTTTATAAATTTTACAGAACACCCAAAAGAGGACTTAAAAATCCAGTTCTAGAAATTATGAAAGAAATGATTATGGTATTCTGAAAATTAAGCAGATTTTAAGCTGTTTTAATTAAGCTGTTTTAATCTTAGGAAACTTGAAATCCATGACATTTTTGAATTCTTTAACAAAAACTTGAGTCTCCAGCTATTTTATTTTTTAAATTAGTTATCAGTTATACTAAATCAAAAGACTAGAACCATTTCTTTTCTTCTGAAAGACAGTCCTATTTTCTGATGGTTTTCCTTTAAAATATACATTATTTGCTCCTGAGTCCCATTGAAATCATTGAGGGGGAAAAAAGATCTCTGCAACCATTGGCCATTTACTTTTAACTGTGAGTTTGGAAAGAGTTTGAGTTGTATAGAGATTAGTTTTATTTTTTGTCATCTATATATCTTATTTCTCTTTCCTGATTCTATCTTTTTTTAATATTGATAGGCTGAAACTTACAACTGAGATGCAGATAAATGTCAGATTAGAGAGTAAATAAGGCTTACTACCTTATTTAAAGTTTAGTTCTCAGTTTAGTGCTCACTTTCTTTGGGGACATGACTATCTTTATAGCTGAATATATCATTAGAATTCATTGCTGATTGATTTTTTATTGAGAAAATAATTACCATGGTTAATTAACACAACAAGCAGCTTCCATGCCTCCTCTTCTTAAGTCATAGCATTTATAATAAAGATTTTGTCAGGCTGCAGTTGATTTGTATATGCTTCAGTAAATTATTTTTCAATAAAATATAGGAAAGTAGGAAGCAGGGCAATTATGATAGTCCCCTATTATGGCAGAGTAGTATATTGCCTTTAATATGGTTTTCCAACTAGAAATTTAAGCTCATAGGGTCCGCCTGGATGGCTCAGTCAGTTAAGGGGCTGCTCTTAGCTCAGGTCATGATCCCAGGGTCCTGGGATCAAGCCCTGCATCAGGCTCTCTGCTTGGCGGGGAGCCTGCTTCCCCCTCTCTCTCTGCCTGCCGCTCTGCCTACTTGTGCTCTCTTTCTGTCAAATAAATAAATAAAATCTTAAAAAAAAAAAAAAGAGAGAGAGAGAGAGGCAGGAAGAAATTTAAGCTCACACAGAGATGGGAGAATTCCAAAGAGAAACCAGAGCTTTAAAAGTCCTCACAAGCTTTTTGATGGTATTGCCACCTTTACTTCCTTGTTCTATGGTTGTACTCCAGCCTTTTACAATGTGCTAGGATATCAGGAGGGGGAGGTACAGTTGCAGAGCCTTGCCTTAATGGCAGCAACTCTAAGGTAACTTTATATGTGACATCTTAAGCATAAGGGAGGGTATATGCAGTTTTTTTTTTTTTTAAAGATTTTATTTATTTATTTGACGGGGTGGGGGAGAGAGAGAGACAGAGCGGGAACACAAGCAGGGCTCAGAGTGGTAGAGGGAGAAGCAGGGGCCGCGGAACAGGAGCCTGATGTGGGGCTGGGATCGTGGAGCCTGGATTATGGACCCTGGAATCATGACCTGAACCCAAGGCAGAAGATCAATGACTGAGCCACCGAGGTGCCCTGTGTATATGCAGTTTTATAAATTGAAAATTATTTAACCACTGACAACTATAAATTTTTAGTGAAATATTTTATATTGTAGAAATCAGAAATAATAAGTGAATGTTTACTCTGTGTTTAGTACCACATTAGGTACAAGTTTTAGGGAAGGTATGACATGAAAAAATTAGAAAAAAGGCATTTCATAGGGTTAAGGCCCTAAAATGAGAAATGTTACCTCTTTTCCTAGGTTTGCTTTGGCACATCAATTGATCTGTCATCTGATTAAAAAGTGAGAAAAATTGTGTGAGGGGAACTGGATAATGTGGCCTAATCCTTTGTACCATTATCTGTACTAAGATGCTGGCAAATAAAGAACCTACGTGCCTTTTCTAACTATACAAAGATGCAAGAATCCTTTCTGTAAACTCTCAAGGAAAACCGATCATGGTTCTTGTAGTGCTGATGTTTGCCAGTGTGATGTGCTTTTTCTAATAGATCAAGGTCTTAAGAACCTAAATTAATGTCCCCATGGATTTGTACAATTAGATGTTTATTACCCATATTGGCCATTTTTACTCAATTTAGTGCTCACTCTTTATACCCATATTGGGTTTTTCATTTTTTTTTCTAGCTTCAGATTCTCGAATTCTGTTTGAGGTGAAAGTTTTAGTAGCTCCTTGAAAATGGGAAATCCTTTTTTCTTTTCTTTTTTTTTTTCCATGTTTGCTGCTGTGTACATTCCTGGTTTCTTCTCCAGTAAAATTTACTTCGTCCTAATTTCTCCCTACTATATAATAATTAGCTAATATTATAAAGCTGGTAGCGCCAGCTACTCAGCTGGACTAATTGATTTTGTTACAGTGTCCTAACTTAGGTTGTAAAGTCTCTAAAATGAATAGTAAAGCCAGAGCTCTAACTGAGTTGGATGTTTCTTGCTGGGGAGAGAGATGCTGGGTAGAATGGTTAAGAAAATGATAGCATGCTAGCAGCTTGGGAACTAGCACCCCTATATCTTTTTTTAATTAAAAAAATTTTTTTTAAATTTGTTAAGCAGATTGTATTTTTGTTTGTTGAGCAATCTAATTTCTGAGCTCCAAAACTAAGAATTGAAAGAGGTCATTTAGAAGACCAGTGTTAGGGTACCTGAGGAAATTATCTGATATTACCATCTACTCTTCACCAGTTGTTAGATAGTCTCTGCATTCCCAGCTTTTCATCTCTGTATCATCCAATAAATGTTAAGACCTTGGGGATAGAAAACTCTTTTCTTGACTACTGTATGAATCCAGGTTAGAGCTGGGTATGATGTTGATTAGGTAAAGAACTCTGAACTTAGAAATCATGGAAGTGGTTCTCCTACTGATTACTAGTATAGGTGCAGGCAAGCTGCTTTAATTGCTTTAGTTTCCTTATCTGGATTAGATCTCCGAAGGATATCTTCAAGTTTAAAGTTCTTTGATGGTCATTTTTTCATTAAGAATTTTACAAAAATGGGGCACCTGGGTGGCTGAGTCAGTTGATGGTCCACCTGTGGTTTGGCTCAGGTCATGATCTCATGTGTCATGAGATGGAGCCCTAAGATAAGTTCTGAGCTCAGTGGGGAGTTCGAAGAATCTCTCCCTCTGCCCCGTCCCCCACTTGCTCATGTTCTTTCTTTCTCAAGTAAATATTTTTTTTTAAAGAATTTTATAAATATTTATCTTTTCTGCTGTGGCTAATAAAGAAAGTTCGGTTATTATATACTCCTCTTATGTTTTTCTTCTATGGGGAGGCTATGAAAATATAATGGTGGTGAGTTTGAAGAGATCAGAGGAATAGCCTGATGTACCATCACAATACATGAGATGACACAGAATTGTCACAAATCTTCACAGACATTTATGACACAGAATTGTCATAAATCTTCAAGATTATGTAGAATATGTAAAACAGGGTTTTGATTAAGGATTATCTAAAGTAAGCAAAAATTTACTTTTCAAAATGGAGATTATTTACTTTGTGGAGTCTTTGTTCTAGGATTGTCAGTAGGCGTACTTCCATAAATAGGCAGAGGAATAGAGGAAACTCTGGAGATATTTTTTAATCAACAGCGCTGAGCTCGTTACCTTTGGGTATGGTATGCTAAGTCTGTTGCGGTGAATCTCTGCTTCCCATTTCCTTACCTGAAGTTTTGTGATTGGAGGGCAATGGAGAGAGAATAGAGGGAGAATTATTGACAATTTATGGGTTGGAGTAGGGGGAATGCTGCTAAACCTGTATCTTATGCTGGTATTTTAACTAACAAGATAATGATATGATTTGAATCGACATAAGTTTCCGTGATCTTGATTCTTTTTCAGTTCCATTTCATGGGTTTAGATCCAACTTCTGCCACTTACTTGCTGTGCGATCATGGGCCAGTCTGTGCCTCAGTTTTCTCATCTGTGAAATTTGTTCCCTGGTACACATCTGCACTCATATAACTTCTTTCCTCTTATCGTGGAAGAATTGTCTGTGCTTCTGGCAAAGGCCAGTGTGTCTCCTTTCCTATCATTAAGGACATTATTCTAGCAATTCTTTCTCTTTTGCATCATTAAATTTTCCCGCTTAACTGGATATTTCCCATTAGCATTAAAATATTCTCTTATTAAAAATTTCTTTGACACTTTTTTACCACTAGCACCAGACTATTTTTCTCTTTCTCTTCCAGCAAAACACCTCAGAGGAATTGATTGTACTTGATATATTTAATTTCTTTTTTCCTATTCTTTCTTGAACCCATTCCAATCCAATCAGGCACTTGCTCTCATTATTCCACTGAAACAGCTTTTGTGAAGTCAGTAATGGCTTCTGCTTTGTTAAATCCTATGGTTATTTCTCAGGCCTTGCCCTATCTAACTTGTCCTCAAGATTTGGCACAGATGATTATTACCTTCTCCACGAAGCATTTTCTTCACTAGACTTTCAGGATACCACACACCTCTGGTTTTCCTTCTGCTATACAAACCCTCTTTTGCTGAGTCCTCCTCATTTCTTGGACCTGTTAATGTTGTTCTCCAGGGTTCATTTCTTGAACATTTATATTCTCTAGCTGTACTCCTTCCCTTGGGATCACATGCACTCTTAAGCTTTAAGTATTACCTGTGTGCTAATGATTCCCAGATTTATTATTCTTGGCACGTATAACTAACTGCCTATTTGAACATCTGCACCTGAATATGTAATAAGCATATATTCTTTTAGTTTTGATTTTTTTATTTCATTAGTTAATTTTCTTATCCAGCTTTGGCTAGAAATGCCACCACAAATAAAGAACTATAGTGGCGACCCCCAAATTTGGGGGGTCTTTAGGGAACCATGATAAACAAGATTTACAAGAAAAAAGAATTTGAAAATTATAAGTCCTAGAAATATTAATTCTATAAAAACTGCTTTCTTCTTTACTTGCCCCAAATATTACAGATTAATAGGAAATGAACTTAAATGCAAAGTATACACTGTTTTTCCTTTCAAAAAGAATGAATTTGCCTTGAAGTGCCTAGATCACAAAATAATTTTAAAAAATATTTCTCCTAATAAAATTTTTATCCAATCACAAATAATATTTTTTGTAAATATGAGATGCCTTACCTTTACATACTCTTTTATGTGGTGGTTGGGGAGAGAGAGTTTTGGTTACAGATGGTAATCTATAGCTGTCATGTGATAAAATTGTCGTGGCCCAAGTTTAATGCTTGAGAAGTCTTATTTGACTAATCATTTTTGTTTCAAGGAGACTATAGATCTGATGGATAGTTTAATAGGGTTGATAAATTTTTGTAAATTATTAACATTGCATTTCCTGTACTTATATTGAAGCCATTATTTCTGTTCTGGTAGGCTCATAGCTGGCAACCTGGAATAAAAAATCCATACCGTGGTGTTGTAGTGTGGCCTGTTCCTGAAAACATTGAAATCACTGTGACACTTTTTAAGGTAAGTTTCATTATTATTATATAGACATAGTTCTAAATGACAGAATATTTCAGTATTCGTTGTTCTATATATTTTAGTGCAACCTGGTTCCTTGAGGTGCATTATATTTATGGATATAGCAATTTATAACAGTGCAGGGGCATCAGGGTATTTCATGGTCTATGAAGTCAGAATAATTCGGGAGCCCTTTTGAACTTGTTACAATTGAGATCTGTTAGAATATTCTTTTACTACTTATTACATTCTACCCCCAGGAAATTTTAAAGTGCTTCCTTGTGGAAAGCTGAGGTTTGTGGAATTTTTAGTCCTAAGCCTCATTTTGTTAGTCCTGTTTGACTAAATACAAAATATGTTTTAAAATTAGTATTCAAGGGGCGCCTGGGTAGCTCAGTTGGTTAAGTGGCTGGCTCTTGGTTTTGGCTTAGGTCATGATCTCAGGGTTGTTGGATCTAGTCCTGCATCAGGTTCTGTGCTCAGCAGGGAGTCTGCTTGAGATTCTCTCTCTCCCTCTCTCTTTGCCCCCCCCAATCTCTTTCTCAAATCAGTAAATCTTTAAAATCAGAATTTGAAGAGTATTTTATTGATGTTAATGTAAGAAATTCTAAGTTGATTTTAGTAAATATTTTATTGATACTAATATTTTACAAATACTGCAGCTTAAAAGCAAAATTCTGGTTGTAAATTCAAAGGGCAGATCCCAAAACATAGCTGTGTATATACCTACCTGCCTGTTATTTATACATACATGCTGTTTCCTTGAAGGTCTTCCATATTTCCTGAAACATTATAAAGTAGTCTCCACCAAGTCCTCATTAAGCACTAGAATCTTTACTTTCCTAACTAACCCCCTATCTGCTTCAAAAGAATGGTGAAGAAAAGCCTCATTTTTAGCCTTTTTGAAAGTGATGAAATTAGAAAACAAATGCTTTATATCTTCCTTGAAGCATTCCAATTGTATTGAAGTTACTTTTGCAGGACAGAAGGGATGAGACAGTACCTGCTCTTCCTCCCACCCACCCCCACCCAGAAGGTTCAGGGCCGTCCTATAGCCCTTCAACCAGCTATCCTAAAAGCCTGTTATTAAATCCCCATTATCCATATATCTCCTACTGGAATGATACAGTAAGCTTGACAGAGAGCAGCAAGACCTTTAGCTCTCACAGTAACCCTAAAGTTGTGTAATTATTCCTGTGTACTATTGTTAAGAAAACTGAGACTAAGGAAGAAGGTCTCTTGCTAAGTCACAGTGATTTCGCCCTTTTTTCTTCTACACTGTATGACCTATTCCATAATAAAAACTACGATGAATATAAATTACAACAGCAGGATCTCTGATATGCGTGAGGAAGACTTTTAAGTAATCCCTTGAGTATTTTGATTTGGTTTGCTGTTTGCATTGGGAAAGATGAAATGAATGGACATAGTTTCACAACTTGAAAAAATGACAGAGAGTAAGGGGCTAGAATAGAGCTGATAAATAGTTGACAGCCACGTGTTTGGGAAAAGGATATGCAGTATCTGAGTGATTCTGAGTTGAAAGAAGCTGTTGAAGTGTAGTACTTGGAGGATTAAGAGGCAAGTGTTATTCTCAAGTACTGATGGGAATGTTGAGCATATCCTTATCATGGAACTTCTATGACTTCGAGTGTTAGTCTGTAGAAAAAAGCCCAAATACCCCTTTCTTCCCAGTTTGTTGTAGTAAACACCTCTGTTTAGTTGTACTATTGAGGCAACCTTGTGATTATTTTAAATATTAAAAAAAAATTTCTGTGGCCATTTTTATCTTCCCAACCCTCCAACTCCCCAGAATTCTAATAGAAAGGCAGAAAGGTAAAACAGCTTTTCATTCTTACAGTGTAACTTTTAGATCTTGTTTTTTACAGCATTTAAAATATTCAAGTGGAAAACTTTTTCATGTTTTCCTTTTTCTTTTACTCATATTAAAGTTTCACAATTCATTTAATCTCGAAATTTGCAAGTAGGAAAGGATTGCTCTAAACCCTCTTGTCTGAGGTGTGGTATTCATAGAGGTGTGCTCAAAAACAAAATGCTTTTATGAAAAGTTAGCATTAAGTTTCATTTTCCTATGACTTAGCCAGAAATTAATTTTCCTAGCCTGCTTGCCTGTTTTTGAAATTTGAATAGATTGGAAATAGCTATTTCTAGTTAAAAAAAAGCCTTTAGGTTTTTAAAAAGAAAAATGATTCTTAAGCCATTTTCAATTTTTCTCTTTACTGCAGCGGTGAGAAAGGAGACTCCAGAGGGTATAAAGTAGGATACAGAGAAGACTTAATTGATTCAAGCTAGAAGCAATTTTCATTACAAATGTTTTTGTCTGGTCAATAATATAAATAGTTAATTGTGTAGCTATGCCATTTAAAAATGGCCTGAAAATGAATACTATTATTGCTGTTTTATAAGTTTTGATTGACTTTGCCCTATCAGATGTGTCCCTTGGTCCTGCTGAGATTATTCTTGTAAGAGTAATACATCATCTGTGTTTTTAAAAGAATGTTTCACCTGCTTTTAGAATTAATGCATGTCATATGTAAGACACTGTTCAATATTTGTCAAATTATAGCATATAGTTATTAATAGATTCATTCCTCAAATACTCTTTTTTTTTTTTTTTAAGATTTTATTTATTTGTTTGACAGAAATCACAAGTAGGCAGAGCGGCAGGCAGAGAGGGAGAGAGAGGCAGGCTCCCTGCTGAACAGAGAGCCCGATGCGGGGCTTGATCCCAGGACCCTGGGATCATGACCTGAGCCGAAGGCAGAGGCTTTAACCCACTGAGCCACCCAGACCCCCCATTCCTCAAATATTCTTGAGAGGCTGCTGTGTGCCTGATACTTTTCTAAGTCCTGGGGGACAGTGTAGTAAAACTGGACCAACAGCATAGCCAAAAGTCAGACCTGGAATCGTAACATTGTTTTACTACTTATTAATTGTTCACTGTGGAATGGTGCATCTTTTAGTTCTCAGGTTTCTGTTCTTTTATTTTTTTTTTCTTTTTTTTTTTTTTAATTTTTTTTTTATTTATTTGTCAGAGAGGGAGAGAGAGCGAGCACAGGCAGACAGAGGCAGAGGGAGAAGCAGGCTCCCCGCCAAGCAAGGAGCCCAATGTGGGACTCGATCCCAGGACACTGGGATCATGACCTGAGCTGAAGGCAGCTGCTTAACCAACTGAGCCACCCAGGCGTCCCGGTTTCTGTTCTTTTAAATGGGAATAAAAACACTACCTATTTCATAAGTTGCTGTGATGATGAAAACAACACAATAACTGGGGCAGAGTATGTGCTCAGTATTTATTGTATTATTATTAATTATATTAGCTGTTTTGGATCTATGCTGCATTCCTCAGCAAAATGGGGGAAGGGCAGGCAGGAAGGGTGGTAAGATGTCTCTTTCCTCTCAGCATTGTAGTACACTATATTACTTGGTCTCTAAAATAGCACTGTGTGTGCCCTAAATCACTCATGGAAAAGTTCCTTCAACCTTTGTTTACAGTAGTCTCTCTCCATAAACCTAGTTCATGGGCAGGACCAAACTGAGGAAACAAGTATCAGGTAGAAATCTCTTCCTGTACTTTCTCTTCAAGCTTCTCCTACTTCCCCCTGCCTATCACCACCAAAGAAACTCCTTGTCAGCAGATTTTTATCCCATTTGTGTGAATTTACTCATAGAACTAAATAGCCTGGCTACAGCTCAGAATCAGCAAGGTACCATGCTTTAAAGTGAAAATAAGTAAATAAAGAAGTAACTAAGGAGTTTGGAATTTATCCTGTAGGTTGTAGGTATCATTAAAGAAATCTGAGTTGGTACTAACGTGATCAGAATTGTAGTTTGGGAGAATAATGTGTGTATAAGATTGATTGGAGGAAAGAGAGACGGAGAGAATGTTATAGTCACTTTTATCTTGAAATAGCTTAAGACCAAAACTCAAGTGTGGCAGTAGAAGCAAAAGGTTATTAATACACTAAAATGGAATCGATCATGAATAAGATACTTCCGTATGAGAAGCATGTAGGACCTGAGTCCCACTAGCAGAATAGCAGAGCCCATTTTCCATCTATGTGCACTTGCTCAATTTTAGAGTAGAATGTTGAGCCCAAAGCCTGCTTTATTTAAATATTCCCTTATTTTCAGTACCTCTATCCCTCTGCCTTCTCTGCTATGTGGAGTTAAATTTGAATAAGTAAATGGACATGTTATGTGATCCCATAACTTTCCTTTTTATGTCTTACATTCTGTTGCCTTTTGCCTTTACTTACTGGAATATCTATGCAAATCTTATATAATCCCACCTAGCCCAGGTGCTTTCTCTCTCATCAGGCTTTTCTGTTCATTCCTAGAAGTGATGTGTTGTTTTCTAATCTGTGGTGAAACCATGTATTTCATCATATTTATTTAGGTTAGTTGTGTTTGTCTTCAAAGGCAAGGACAGCTATGTTTGAATTCATATAGCACATTTCCAGTTTTTTATATGATAAGTACCAGATATGTATTTGTAAAATAAATACTTAAATGTGCCATTTTTTCCTTTTTAAAATTTTCATTGGTTGGAGTATCCATTACCTTATCTCCCATTTCTGAGGCATCTTCAGGGTTGATGGGAGGGGAGGAAAGATGAAATAGCCATGCCAGTGTGCCATTTTGTGTAGATTATGGAGTCCCTTGGGGTGCTTTGAAATTACAGATGACTTCTGCAGAAGAAAACCTTTTCTCAAGTGGTACTGTTAGTTTAAAAGTATAAAAGATTAAAACAAGATGAGGGCTTTATATGAGCATTTATATTTTATATTTTATAAAAGTGTTTCTTAAATTCAGTCACTAAACTATCCGTCTTTCTGATTAGGTTTCTTTTTTTGTCGTCATTGGTGCTATGGTGGAAGAGTTATATGCATCAACATAAGTAAAATAGAGAATTTTTCAATATAAAATAAGGATTCAGGTGTAGAGAAATTGTGGAAGTTTCATCAGAGTAGGTTATTCTGCTTCTCCTTTTTAAAAGTTGGTAAAAGCTAAAAGCAAGGCTGTTTGTATGTTCTTGATTGGATTAATAGGTTTAAAGAAATATATCTCAACTTTGTATTTTGCTTTTTTTACAGGATCCTCATGCAGAGGAATTTGAAGATAAAGAGTGGACATTTGTCATAGAAAATGTAAGCTAATAGCAAATATCATCTCACCTTTCACATTGTTGACTATATACAGTGTTAAAGTACACTAGCATTTTGGTGGTAGGAGAAATGTTGCCTTATGAAAATTAAATAGTGATTTGTAGCTTTTAGAATTTTTTCTAAAATGAATTGATAGCCAATAGCAGAATTATTTTTAAGAAGTACTTTTGTTAAAACGGTAAAAGTAAAAATACTGAATTATATGTATACTTTGTATTTGGTTTGGAGCTTGAGGTAGACTGTGTCTTACCCATCTTTCTATCTGTTTAGCATCTAGCATAGTACTTCTCTCATAGCAAATGCTTATTTAAACATCTGTTGAACAAAATCATGAATGACCTTTGATTATCTTTAAAAATTAAGTACATGCTTTAACTCTTTGGGTTGAGGAGTTCTAGACTAGTGCCTTAATATTCATCTTCAGTTGGGTCACCTGGGTGTCTCAGTTGGTTAAGTGTCTGCCTTTGGCTCAGGTTATTATCCCAGGATCCTCAGATCGAGTCCCATATGGGGCTTTCTGTTCAGCAGAGAGCCTGCTTCTCCCCCAACCTCTGTCCCTTACCCAACTGTGCTCACACTCTCTTGCTTTCTCTATTCAAATAAATAAATAAAATCTAAAATTTTAAATGATCATCTTCAATTACTTTAAATATTGTTGAATCCCAGATGATTAACAGGCATAATGTAGGTGTTCAGTAGATATTTTCAAATGGGGATTAGGGAAGTGAAAATATAGTGAATTAAGAAAGTGGGTTCTAGAGTCAGATAGACCTGATTTCAAGCCTTAACTCTGCTCTTATAAACTGTGTGATTGTGGTAAGTTTCTTAACTTCTCAGCCACAAATTTATAGGGTTGTTTTGTGAATTAAATATAGGTTCAGTGAATATTAGCTTTACCATTTACCATGTCATCATCATGATCACCATTAAAGTTCTAAAATAGATTTATAACAGATTTATAACATGCTTTGGTTGTAGCAGTTTCTTCCTTCCAGAGTCAGTGTACAGCCTTTGTTGTATATCTCAGTGATGGAAGGAATACCACACTTTTTCTAGCAGTAGCTGGGCCATTTTTAGCCCAGGGGAGCTGGGAAGCTTGGGAAGATAGGTCCAAACATGATAGGGGGTGTTCTGATGGCTGGATAGCAAACCAATGTAACTGTGTTGAATGTTCACACATGTTAACAATTCTGGCCTTTCTTAGGATAGAGGTGAACATTATTAGCTTGGAGGGGTAGTCATTGAAGTTTTAAAAACAAACTTAGACTTCTTGAAATTGATTACAGCTTAAAAAGCTAGCTTTCATTCTCTTAAGATCTTACTTCTCCCCAGTGGATGATCTCTCAGTTTTTAATACTCATGACTCAGTGATACATCTGAAGTCCCTTACTTAACTGATGTGTTAGAGTTAGCCAATTAGATTTGGGTTGTAGTTGATGGCAAAAACTGTATTTGTCTAGAAAGTTGTTCTTATTACACAATGAAGATAGAGACATACCAGTTCCAAGTTTCTGAAGAATGGTATTATAAACTAATACACTGAAGGGGGCGTATAAGTCTCTTTTTATAGCAAGAATAAACAGAATGTATTAAATGAATACTGTGAGGTGTGAGAAAGTTTAAAAATAACCTTGGGACTCTATATAAACCTTTTCCTAGGTTACAGCTCCCCTCAGTGGTAAGTGGTAAAATTGACTCTTGTCTAGAGAAACAGTTCTTTCCCTATAGCAGTAACGTGTTACAATTTTGTATTCTACTCTACATTTTAAAAGTGTAATGGGCTTCCCCATTAGTTTCAATAGACTAAAATCTGGGCTTTGTTTGAGTCTGTTGGTAAATTGCTCTGACACTGAAAAGGCATGTTCTCTGAATGGGGAATATTAATGGATCTTTCTTTTCTTTGCACTTTGTGTTATAACCCCATAGCCAATAAAAAAAAAAAAGTTTAATTTTTGTTTAATATATACCAGTAAAGCAGAGAATTCTCCAAAATAGATTACCATAACAGATTTATTGGGTACTTACTGTATACTAGGTAGAATGCTTGATACATGTTATCTCATTTACTCATTACAATAACACTGTCAGATATTAATAATCTTATTCTTATGAATAAAGAAAATGAGATTTAGAGAGGCTAAGTAATTTGCTCAAGTTATATTGCTGCGAAATTAGGATTTTATCTAGTCTTGTCATTCTCCATGGCCTGTGCCCTTAACTCCTATGCATTAACTACTTCTCTTATTGATAAAGGTAGAAAGAAATAATTTGAAATTGTGAAGCCATACAGAAGTTTTAGTCAGGCTTCCCTAGTGATAGACCTATGTGAGGTACATATATGTAATATTAGTAGTAAACATAGTCTTTAATTATTGTACATATTCAGTCTAAAAGTTATTGATTGCTTCTAGACATTACAAAATGGAATTACAGAATTTATCAGTCCCCAGAATTCTGAATATCTTTTCTCAAAACAACTTTTCTTCCTACTTTGTATAAATTGAGGTAATACTGTCTTCATTTTACTGGTTCTTTTGTTTCTGGTCACAGAAAAGATTTCCTGATTGTTTCTGGGCTTTTTTCTTTGGATCAGAAAGCTACTTATAACACAGGTTCAAACTTTAGAGGTGATTTTACTACTGTTAGCTTTGTGACTTTGGATAAGTTATTTAATCCTTTATAGCCTCGGTATACTTAGGTATAAAATGATGATATTAATGTCTACTCTATAGATTACTGCAAATTAGAAATAATATATAGGAAGCATCTAGTTCAGTAAGGGATAGCTATTTTTATAATGTTTTTTTCTAGAGGACATGGACAAATGTAAAGGAAGCCCTAGATTTCCAAACTTACTATTATAGGATTTTAGTTTTTTCACTCTTTTACACCACTTATGTCTCTCAGCAGTTCTAGACTTCATTATTATCTCAAGAAATGACAAAGCAACTTATAAATATCTCATTTGGGTTAAACTTAAACATATTTTTATGTTTTGAAAATTTTCAGCTTTTGTTTTAGGATATCTTCTCCTTATAAATTGAAGCTAAAATTAAGGACCAGATTGTTTTCTGAAATTAAACAGGAGCTGGTAATTTGTTAATATCTACCCCTGGACCAGACAGTCTATGTTTGTGTTTATCTTTCCACAATATGAATATATGAATATACTTCAAAAACAAATATAAATGAATGTCAAATTATCCTTTATTTTGGATTGTTTTCAATCCATTTCCATATTATTAGCACAGACCATCAAGATCAGATATCACAAAGCAACATGTTTCTTTTTTTTTTTTTTTTTTTAAGATTTTATTTATTCATCTGACAGAGATCACAAGTAGGCTGAGAGGCAGGCAGCAAGAGAGGAAGGGAAGCAGGCTCCCTGACTAGCAGAGAGCCCGATGCTGGGGATCCCAGGACGCTGGGATCATGACCTGAGCCAAAGGCAGAGGCTTTAACCCACTGAGCCACCCAGGCGCCCCTTCATGTTTCTTTTTTTATCTACCATAATATAATAATGTGTGTCCACCAAGGCAATTGACATTGTGGGTTTTATTTTAATGTGGAGCCATAATAGTTATATTTAGGAAACAATTTTATTTTCTTTCCTGGTGCTTTGTTATCCAATGAAAATCAGAACCAGTATATTTGTAAATTATACGCATAAGTCATAGTTGTGAAAATTAAAAACTTTTATTCTTTAGATTCTTTTAGTTTTTGAGTCAAAAATATGTATTGATGAAAAGCACCAATCCAGGTTGAATTATTAATTCGGTCAATCATTTTGCAGACATTTAATGTGAATTTTCTATATGCCTAGAATTTTGTTAATATTGAAGCTACAAAATCACATAAGACATGCAGAATTTCATTGATTCTTAGATGCATGTTTTCCCCCACATTTTAATTTATCTGAAATTGGATCATCTTAAGTTTTTGGTGTCTCATAATTATAATTGGTAGTGTTTTTTTCTTTCTTAGTGCTATATAAAATGATAGGGCATCATTTAAAAACCAGTGGAGACTTGTATTTGATGGTGTGAAGTATCCTGTCCTCCTGAAATTTATAAACTGTTATGGGTATTGTATAATTAAAGAAATGCAAGGAAAAAAGATTGTTTTAGGAGATTATAAAGGAGGGCAGCATCAGGGAAGGGTTCTTGGAGGAAGTGGGTACAGAGCTTAGTTTAAAAAAAATGGAGGGGTGCCTGGATGGCTCGGTTCATTGGGTGTATGATTCTTGATTTTGGCTCAGGTCATGATCTCAGGATTGTGGAATCGAGCCCTGTGTCAGACTCCATGCTGAGCATGGAGCCTGCTTAAGATTCTCTCTCCTTTCCCTCTGCCCACTCCCTGCTTAAAAAAAAAAAAAAAAAGAAATAATAATAAAAAAAAGGATTTATGTAAAAAAGAACTCCAGGCAGAGAAAAGAAGGATCAGGTAAGGGCAAGAGAGACAGTGGTGAATTTAGGATAGTATCTGTTCTTGATCAGATAATTGAGAGGAAGAGGAAAAAAAAACAACCCACCAAAAAACGAAACCAACTAAAACAAAACATGAACTTGTTGGTGGGAATGCAAGTTGGTGCAACCACTTTGGAGAACAGTGTGGAGATTCCTCAAGAAATTAAAAATAGAGCTTCCCTATGACCCTGCAATTGCACTACTGGGTATTTACCCCAAAGATACAGATGTAGTGAAAAGAAGGGCCATCTGTACCCCAATGTTTATAGCAGCAATGGCCACGGTCGCCAAACTGTGGAAAGAACCAAGATGCCCTTCAACGGACGAATGGATAAGATGTGGTCCCTATACACTATGGAGTATTATGCCTCCATCAGAAAGGATGAATACCCAACTTTTGTAGCAACATGGACGGGACTGGAGGAGATGATGCCTAGTGAAATAAGTCAAGCAGAGAGAGTCAATTATCATATGGTTTCACTTATTTGTGGAGCATAAGAAATAACATGGAGGACATGGGGAGATGGAGAGGAGAAGGGAGTTGAGGGAAATTGGAAGGGGAGGTGAACCATGAGAGACTATGGACTCTGAAAAACAACCTGAGGGTTTTGAAGGGGCGGGGGGTGGGAGGTTGGGGGAGCCAGGTGGTGGGTATTAAGGAGGGCACGTATTGCATGGAGCACTGGGTGTGGTGCAAAAACAATGAATACTGTTAACGCTGAAAAATTAAAAGAAAAAACAAGTGCACCAAACAGGGAAAAAAAAAAAAAAACACAAAACATGAACTACCCTCCAAATATCAGTAGACCTCTATTTTTTAAAACTATTAACACAGGAAATTTAATATTAGGCATATGATTTACTTGAGGTGCTGTGTCCTCCTTAGAGGAGATGAAGAGGGTATCTTAATGTCTTGGGGTCACCTATCCAGTCCTCCCACTATTTCTACCTGTGACCAATGAGATGGGCAGTTTGGCCATCATAGTGCCTTTTTTATTTCCGTTTATTTGGTATTACCTCCAGAAGCCATTTAAATGGATTGGGATATTAATTATGTTAATTCCAAGGCAGTACTATAAATCCTCCTCTGTTTTGTTTCTTTTGTTGAATTATATTGAACAAGATTGGTTGCACAACCAAACTCACCTGACAAGAATACCATTACACCAAGAATAGAGATGATATAATCGCTCAAACAATACAAGGTAAACAGTATAAAATCACCGTGTTTCTGAACTCATTAATTTTAAGTTTGAATCCTCCTCTGAAATCAAGTCAATCTCTTGATCTCACAAAGTTGTAGTCTGATAAGTTATCTCTGCTTTCTCTTTCAGAAGAAAAAATACATATAAATGCTTCTTCTTTCCTCTAAATAATTTTCTTCTGTGCCATCTCAGCCAAGGGATCTCACTCCAATGGCTGGGTAAAGACTGGCTATTTTTATAGGAACAGTAGCTTGCAGTTTCTTCCATTTAAACTGGTATAGCTTCTTCAGGAACTCCAGACTGGGATTATTTTTTCAGCACCAAGGAACTCATGAATACTAAAGTTCCAAAGCGTGAATAATACATAGAAGAATACTACAACCCACATGCCACAAAAAATAAGAAGCTTCTCCTCCCCCATGTAATCTATACAACAATTTATAATTTAATTATCAATAAGAGATGGCCTAGCTTTTTTTAGGGTAGGACTTTTGCCATAGTATAGTCGTACTTATAGCCTACCTATTAATATTCCACCCCACAGAAATGTGACCCAATTAATTTCCTTGAATCTAATTAGTTCCTGTTGACCTTCCTTCTGTGTGGAAGTGACACTGAGAGGGTGGGGAGGAGGTTCAAACTTCCACTAGGAACAACTCTGCTTTTTGTTCCTCTGTTAACCCAATAACTAGAGTGGTTTGGTCGGTAATGCCTATATATGTGTTTACTGTATTATATACTATACATACCCAACGTTTAAAAATCTCAACTTAAGATTTTAAAATTATTTCAAATGTACACTAAAGTAGCAGGAATAATGTGATGGATCTCTGTGTACCTACCTCTCAGCTTTAGGAATCGTATTTTGCCAAACTTACTTCATCAGTCTTTCCACTTTTCTTTACCAGATAATTTAAAGAAAATCTCAGATACTGTATCATTTTTTATGTAAATAATGAAGGCCACTTTTGATTACCGTTAGTTTAAAAGCTCGCTAAAAGATACTGGTGTGTCAGAAAAGGTGATCTACCTACAAATGAAAAAAAATTATTTTCGGGGGGGCAAGCTTCCTTTTAGATGATTTTTCTTACCTGGTAGGCCTGTGGTTCAAAATTATTTTGTCCTTGAAAAGTGGAATTTTGCACTTATTTCCACATAGAAAATATTTAACTTAATATTAGAAACAACAGAGCTTCCCTTCCATATCCCTCAGAATTAAACTCCTGCATTTGGAATAGGAAACTCATAGTTGAGACAGGCTTTACCTGGTCTTCTAATTATCCTGTCAACTTGCTGTTGTATGTGATTATGTGAATAGTGCCTGGCTGGCTGTGTAAATTAGATAGGGTATTCTACATATGGCTAGTTAAATGAAGTTTTGTCAGCTAGCTCACTCTCAGTTTGGTCAAATTTCAGAGAAAGTCTATATATATACATTTTTTTTCTGCTTAGTTTTTCTCAATTAATGTTAAATATTTAATGTGTTGTTCTAGTTGAGCAATCTTTCAGATTGTACTTCTGGAAGAAAATTTCATATCCTTTGTTCTCAAATGACCTTTTGGCTTTAAAGAAAATAGTGGAGAAATGTTTGTTTCACGTAAAAGGGAAGTATGCCCAAGAATGATTATATGTGCCTAGAACCTGTCAGAATCCTCAAAATTATAAGATTCTTGTGTAACTATTGGTTTAAATACTTAATTTTCCATTTTCATCTTGCTTAATGTCTGTATTTTTTTGGTCAGTTATCTGTCAATTTTATTAGAGCATATTAATTAGAAGAAAGCAAGTTTTTCATCTTCAGATTCTCCATCCTAAAATTCTTGACATAGGAAGGGAGCACAGATGGATTAAAATCTAAAGTCTACTGTATTTATCTATGTATAATGCAAGAGGCCCAAAGTTAAAATTGTAAGTAAAACTACTGCATGTTAAATAATTTATTTCATGTTGTAGTTTACTTTGTGAACTGTCTTAGCTAACAAACTTAAGGAAGGATTTTATTTTACAGCAGTGAAGCACTGTTTTTATACCATTACAATGTAGATGCTATTGAGTAGTCTTTTTGGTTGATTTTCTGATATTTATTTATTTACTTCTATTTTTTTGCCGATTTATTTATTTATTTGACAGAGATCACAAGTAGACAGAGAGGCAGGCAGAGAGAGAGAGAGGAAGGGAAGCAGACTCTCCGCTGAGCAGAGAGCCTGATTCTGGGCTCGATCCCAGGACCCTGTGCTCATGACCTGAGACAAAGGCAGAGGCTTTAACCCACTGAGCCACCCAGGTGCCCCTGATATTTATTTATTATGTGGAGCTTCATCTTACTGATGTTAATCATGCCTTACAAATCAAGCAAATAGAGCAGTAAAATAAAATTTTATTGAAGTCTTAATACTTACAGTTGCTTATTTATTTACCACCTTGATTAAATGGGTACTGTGTGGCAGATATTTGATAGTTATTTAGAGTGTAATAGTGAAAAAGATGCAGATCCTGACTCTAGGTATCCTACAGTCTAGACACAGATGACCAGGCAACCACTAAGATAGGACTATGTATAGGGCATTGCATGTGCACATGGAGAGCATATCTAACCCCAGTCTTGGTGGGCGAGGGGAAGCCTTCTAATGAAAGTGATTTGTAAGTTGAAACCTAAAAGATAAAGTTTTTCCAATTCGTTATCTGTAACCTCAAAATCCAGAATCTCTGCTATCTAAAGACATTAAAAAATGTATATTTTTAAAAAAAATTTGGTTCAAAGTCATTTGGTGACAAAACTTGTCCTGACCTAAAGTGAAGCTGTTTGTAATATTTATTCCATTTACTATGATTGGTTATTCATTTTGCTGCAGAAATATGTATATTTGACTATGAGTGCTGTCTCAGACCTCCTTGGGAGTGTTGCTGTAATTTAGGCACTGTAATACAGACACAGGCAGGCACTGTATTGCCTAAAATCAATATAAGAGATTTCGGATAAAAGATTAAGTACTTCTGATAGCTCAGGGAATTTAGAGAGTGCTTCAGGTGGTTGGATTAGCTTGAGCAGAGGCAAGAGATATTGTGGCTCCTCTGTGAAATAGCATATAGTTCAGTAGATTACTTTCTAGAATATTTAATTTTTTCAAAATATTGGTTTGGAGCTTCTGGCTAGCTCAGTCAGAGCAGCATGAGAGTCTTGATCTTGGGGATAGGCATAGAGTTTACTTTAAAAAATATTGGTTGATTTTTCTAGGGTTATAGTAATTTATAACCATTTAGTTGAGTTTTATAATAATGAAGGAGTTAAAGAATTGACTGTACAGTTGCTGTGAAACTACAGATTTACATGGTTCACCTGGTGGGTAATGGTGGTAAAGGAAAGAAGTGTTGATGTTGTTGGTTTTAAATTAGGATTCACTGCTCTAAAATCATTCATGTCATTTTTTTAAACAATGCAGGTATCTGGGCCCCAGCTTGGACCTACTGAATTGAAATTCTAATGCAAAAGAGAGATGGCTTTGAGTGTATTAGGGTCACCCAATTATTGTTATTTTTTTTTTTTCCAAATTAAGGATTTGGAAAATGGGAGTGGGTGAGTGTATAAAACAGTACTTTATACACTGTGAACTGTATTTCATTATGAAAATGATTTTATGCCTTCATACTTACATCAGCCAAAAAGATGGTACCTCACTGGAGTTTATTACAGTTTCCTTCTCTTTCTGAAATTACTTAGTCATGTAAATGTGGTATATTTAAGATCTTGCTTCACCTGAGGGGTGCCTGAGTGGCTCAGTCAGTTTAGTGTCTGCTTTCAGATCAAGTCATGATCCCAGGGTCCTGGGATGGAGCCCAGAGTGGGACTCCCTACTCAGTGGGGAGTCTGCTTCTCCCTCTCCCTCTGCCCCTGCCCTGCTCGTGCAAGTGCACACACACTCTCTCTCAAATAAATAAAATCTTTAAAAAAGAAAAAAAAAAAAAGATCTTCCTTCACCTGCCTTTTAAATAAAACTGAGCTGATCAATTAATAACTTCATTAATAATATTTGGTAAGTTTTATTAAAGAATACAAACTGTTTTCTGGGGTACTGGGGTGGCTCAGTTGATTAAGTGTCTACCTTAGGCTTAGGTCATGATCCCTGGGTCCTGGGATAGAGGCCCCCCCCCCACCCTGTTGTGTTGCATGGGGCTCTCTGCTAAGTGGGGAGTCTGCTTCTCCCTCTCCCTCTGCCCCTCCACACGCTTGCATGCTCTCTCTCTCTAATAAATAAAATCCTCAAACTATTTTCAAATAAATACTACTTTTAATCCTTGAGAAATCTCCCTAAAGTGGACATTATTATAATTTCTTCGAGTCCATGAGGTTAAGTGACTAGCTCGAGAACACACAGAAAACAACTTAGCTTGGTTTCAAAGTTAAGTGTTTAGACTCTGAAGCCCCATGCATCTTACCCTGCATCTGTTCACTACTCATATACTCATCAAACATTTATTGTCCTAGACACAGGGTATAGAGCCTGGCTGCACTAACTACTTACTATAGGGGATACATAGGAACATCTCTACTCAGATACTAAAATCTGGCTTGAGAGATAAACATGCAAAACAAGAATAACTGAAATGTACTGTGCTAAATGTGTAATGTTGGCTGAAAAGCACAACAGAAGTTAGAGGTAGATGAATTAATATGGACTGACATTATCAAGAACGTTTTGAGAGCTGCTTGTCAGATGTGGTTGTGTTTATCCTTAGAGGTAGTAGCAGTTTCTGTCTTTCTGTATTATAAATTTTCTTCTCTAATATGTACTTTAAGATATTTCTATAATTAAATCTCCAAAGAATCATTTCATAAAAAGGCAGAAGTCATATGAATTTTAAAGATGAAACGAGAGTTCAAAGAAATGTCATGTTTTGATTGAGCTGCTTCTAGTCCTGGAATCCCTGGTCCCAGGTCCTCATGGATGTGCATCTTACTTCTTTACTCTTAAGGGTAAATTGAAAGGAAAAGTGGAGAAGCATTGCATAGTGGGAAAAAGAAGGCTTTGGGTACAGTTAGGCCTACACTTGAATCATACTTGCTAGCTGTAAATTTGGCCTTTATATATATTTATACTTTCAGAACCTTTTATCTTGTCTATAAGACAGATATTTTAGAAAATGATAGCTTGGACTAGAGATATTAAAAGCATAAAAAGCATGTAGCACACTGTTTGAAAAAACAGTAAGGTTTTAATACATGCTAATAGTAAGTGACAGAGAGACTTCAAAGGAGAGGAAAATGATAAACTTGGAAGGGAAACTTGAGGGAATATGGAAGTTACTAATAAATAAATTAGTTAAGTGATCAGGTTAACAAAGGATCAGGCCATGGAAACACTCAAATACCAGATTTGGAATTGAATGTGCTTGACCAAAGACTGTTTATAAGCCCAGTGCTTCAGAAAGGATATGTTTTGATGTCACTTATTCAGCCAATTTGGATCAGTGAAATCATCCTTCCCTCATCAGGCAGGCAGTAGCCTGCACTGGTAACAGGTACCATAGCCAGCTGGCTAACACAAGCAAGCAAGGGCTCTTAACCTTAAATTTTGGGATCCTTAAAGGTTCTTGCATGGATGGACTTCAGAGGATTGAGATCTTTTTAGTATCTTTTATATCTTTAGTAGGTAAAAGTTTGTAGATGAAGGTCTGTCTTTCTTTTAAATGAAATCTTTACCCAAAACATTTTAAGGAACACTGGGTATTTTTTTTTTTTTTTACAATTTTTGAAAAAAAAATAGGTTACTGATATGATACAAGCAGGAAGATCACTTTTTAATTTAATTTAATTTTATTTATTTGACAGACAGAGATCACAAGTAGGCAGAGAGGCAGGCAGAGAGAGAGGAGGAAGCAGACTCCCTGCTGAACAGAGAGCCCCATGTGGGGCTCGATCCCGGGACCCTGGGATCATGACCTGAGCCTAAGGCAGAGGCTTTAACCAACTGAGCCACCCAGGTGCCCCGGAAAACCACTTTTCATGTGGATAATCCATTTCGTTACTTTGTTAACTTCAGGAAGTAGTCCCCCTTTTCTCTTATTTTCTTTTATCTTTTATGCTTTCTGCAGACAGCAAATTGAAGGCACTAGCATATACCCAAATAACAATTTTGATTCATACTTAAAAGTTTAAATTTGTTAGAGGTTTAAGTTAATGTATATATATACGTTTAATCAAATGACCTTAAAAACTAAAGGAAGTAGAGCAGTAGCATATTTGCATTGTACTAGGCATTTCTACTTAAAGTTGATAATAGAACAGAAAACAATCTTAGTTGATAATCATTGTTTCTCCCAACAACTGTATGTCCTTGGAGAGGATCATAACATGACTAAAAGGAGAGTTCTGGGAGTTAAGGAAGATACCAAAGCCTTGTGTATTTTCATTTCTATTAGCTAAAACATAGTCTAAACTTTAACTTTATGCTGAACGAATTTGATGGCATATAATTTGTGTAGTTACTACTAAGTCATAGTAGTAAACTGTAGTCTGTCCTCTAAATCGCTAGAGCTGTAATGGTTTCTTCTTCCTGCTTCATCCTTCAGATCTCTTCCCTGTAGATGAATGAGAAAGACAGCCACAGTTACTTTTAGTTCTGTTTTTTGCCAGTTGGAAGGAGGAAGCTGATAAACAAGACAGCTATCAAAACAGACCTCTGCTACTACCTTAGAGATATTTGAAACCAACACTGTATTTGAGCAATTTTTTTACATGTTTATTTGTAGAAATTTAGCAGTTAGAGAACACTAGTTCATAGAAGATGTTATGAATCTGTGTGAGGCCTTTTTCCCCCGACGACAAGCATTAAAAGAAACTTGGTAATTGCTTTACAGTAGGGTACTAATGATAGACATTCTAGACTTTTAATAGAAAAATATTTAAGATTTTTTTCAATTTACCTCTTTCACTGTCTCTCTTCATATTCTCTCAGAAATATGTAAATAAAACTTCTTAGTCTTAAAATGGAATGAGTTTTTGGCATTCTAGTTTTCCGCCACACTAACCACCTTGAAAGACCATGTTGGAGACTTCCTACATAATTCTTTGCTCAAAGACAACCTGAAGTGAATTATAAAAACAAACAAAAACTCTTTAAAATTTAAGTACATTGGGGTGCCTGGCTGACTTAGTTTGGTAGAGCATGGGACTCTTGATCTTGAAGTTGTGGTTTTGAGCCCCACATTGAGTGTAGAGATTACTTTAAAAAAATTTAAGTTTATTTCTTTGTATAGAACTGGAACTTTGCCTTGTGTAATTAGATATAGTTACATCTGTACTGATAGAAAAGCAAATGGAATTGCTGACATTATAAGAGGTGTGTAACTGATTAGAAAAGCAAAATTTACATGTTCACTTCAGATCCACATGAGCTTGAGAATACAAAACTGTCTTGGTAATTTAATACCTTTAAGCTCTCCAGAAAATAAGCAAGATTTTCAGAATTCTGTGGGTGATGTATTATCCTACTATTTTTTTCTATTTTAATACAAAACTTCTCTTTAAGATTTTATTTTTTGATTCTTTTTTATGACATACTCCTTAATTTTTCAATATCATTAAACCAATGAGGCATTTTTGCCTAGTATATCTCTGTGCTCTAACATAAATTAGGTATAATAGTTTATTTTTATCAGCATTATGACTACTAGACACTGATGAAGTACAGCATCTTGTAATAATCTTTTTAAAAAAATTATTTTTTAAATTCTTATTTCTGTGTTTTTTTTTAAAAGATTTATTTATTTATTTGATGAAGAGGGAGTGAGGGAGCACAAGCAGGGGGCGCATCAAAGGGAGAAGGAGGAGAAGCAGGCTCCCCACTGAGCAGGGAGTCTGATGCAGGGCTTCATCCCAGGTTCCTGGGATCACGACCTGAGCCAAAGGCAGACAGTTAACCAACTGAGCTATCTAGGCATCCCTTGTAATAGCAATCTTATGCTCAATGACATGATAAAACAGCATTCTGATAAATATAGTACTTGAGCTTAAAATAATTCAATGCTTAAAGAATATTCTTTGCCTTAAGACAGATTTGGGGTGTGTGTGTGTGTGTGTGTGTGTGGACAGATTTGTTTTTAAATAAAAATTATTTTCGTGAGGGTGGGGTTATGGACATTGGGGAGGGTATGTGCTATGGTGAGTGCTGTGAAGTGTGTAAACCTGGCGATTCACAGACCTGTACCCCTGGGGATAAAAATATATGTTTATAACAAATAAAAATTAAAAAAAAATTATTTTGGTGAAACTCTGAACAAATACAGATACTTTGTAACTGCCCTTCCTGTGTTGCTTTTGAAATTTGGTTGACCAATAGCTGATACTTTAGTTACTAGGAAACAGGTAGAGAGAAGATATTTCTCAAGTTGTATAATAGTAGCAGAATCAAGGGTACAAACTCCTTGCCTCCCTAAACTTAGGGAGCTTATGTACATTACCATGTTATTGAGGTCATCAGGACCATATACAACAATAATGAGGACATCTGTATTTTATTATCTCTCCAAGTCTCTTCCTTTGTACTTTAAATAAAAGAGCTAGCTATATACAGTGTATCCTCAGACTATTTATAGCTATAGCCATAGCAGTGGGAAGATCAATTTCTCATTATTTCCCTGAATAAATTTTTCCTGGAGTTATTTACCTTTAAGATTCTGGCAATCTGAATTATTTTGTGGCATTTGTTAATTATTTCAACCAAATCATTAGAATAAACTAGACCAAGGAACATTTGAGAATATCCTGAAAGGAAAAGTATATATTGAATATATTAAATTTGTTTGTTGAATGGCTTAATAGGAAAATGCTCCCCCCCCCCATATAACAATTCTTTCTCTCTCTATGTTAATTGTATATGTAACTGTATATAACAAAGGAAGCACAGAGATGTTCTTTGGAAGGAGAGAAGGATGTGAGGTAGGAAAAGGAAAGAGGGAATACTCTATTGCAACTTTCTTTAGCCAGAATTTTTTCAGAGCACTTTGTTTTTGCTTTCCCTTTTATTTCCTCTTTTTGTCCTTAATTAATAGCTTTGATTTTATGTACTTGAATCATTGCATTCTTTTGAAAATAGAGTCAGTCTGGAAATAAATCAATCTGAGTAAAATAAATTTGAAGAATTTCTCCTTACTCATTAAACTGAAGGAAGAGTTTAGAAAAGTAGTCAAATGACATGAACTGGATTAGGTCACCAGGAATCATAGGATTTATTTACATTATATTTATACATACTAAAATCTTTAGCCATAGCAACCATTAATATATGCCTTCCTATGTCTTTTAGTCTAGATTTTCTGAAATTGCTTTTCTACTGGCTTCCCCCCCCCCCCAAACCATACATGGTGTGTGATGACTATAGATAATAACCCTGTATTACATTTTTGGAAGTTGCTAAGAGGGGCATCTGAGTGGCTCAGTTGGTTAAGTGGCTGCCTTTGGCTCATCTCATGATCCCAGGGTCCTGGGATCGAGACCCAGGTTGGGCTCTCAGCAGGTAGGGAGTTTCAGCAGGGAGCCTGCTTCTCTCTGTCCCACTGTCTACTGCTCTACCTACTTGTGCTATCTCTTTGAAATAAATAAATAAAATCTTAAAAAAAAAAAGAAATTTGCTAACAGAGTAGATCTTAAAAGTTGTAATCAGAAGAAAACAATCGTAACTATGTATGGTGATGACTATTAACTAAACTTATTTAAACTTAAAATAGTCATTTTGTAATACATACATAAATCATCAGGTTGTGCACCTGCAACTAATACTATGTTGTTATATGTCAATTATATCTCCTTAAAAAAAAAAACAAACAATAAAGAAGAGTAAGGTTAACCTCTGTAAAAGAGACCATTATTGTTCTATTTAATTGGGTCACAGAATGACTGTTTTTTAGACTTCATTATACTGAGTGCTGCAAAATTGCAAAATTTACTTCCTAGACTTCAAAGATATAAATAAAACAAAGTTTTCGTCCTCAAGTTGTTCTCAGTTTGGTCAAAGAGGCAGATCTGTGACTAAATAATGAGACTACAGTGATGGTGCTAGAAAAGAAGCTTGTACAAGGTCAATTTAGGGTGTCAAGGAGCTGTTGCATATATCAGAGATATGGGAAGCCTTTAAAGAGGAGTTGATATGAGCTATGACTTCAAGGACTTTAAAAAGTTTACCTGCCAGATAGAGTTGTATGAGAAGGGTGGGACCTGAGGTAAGGACAGAAGAACAGCCTTGCTAAAGGCACAGTGATCAAATTGCTACAGCTTCATTTGGCAGGTGGGGAGAACCTGGGTTGAAGGGGTTGAAGGGGTTGAAACTAGTGAGATGAGCAGGGGACAGATAGTGCCTGGCCTTGTATGCTATATGAAAATACTCGAACTTTTTAATAGGTCAATCTATGGTTCCCAAACACGGCTGCCCATCAGAATCATCCATGTGTGTAGTAAAACATACAAATTTGTTCTAGATCCTGCTTGATTGTGATTCATGAATCTAATAAGCTATCAAGAGCCATGGAAAAGTTTTAAGCAGAGAGGTAAAAGGATCAGACTTGTATTTTGAAAGATCAGTTTCTTAACAACAACAGAAACACATACAAAAAAAAACAGTAAAAGGGGCACCTGGTTGGCTCAGTCAGTTAGGTGTCCAGCTATTGATTTCAGCTCAGTTCTTGATCTCAGGGTTGTGAGTTCAAGCCCTATGTTGGGCTCCATACCCAGTGTGGAGTTAAATATATATATTATAGTAAAAATATATATAAAAATAAATATATATGAATATATTTATTTATATATTATATATTAAAATATATTTATTTATTATATTTATATATATAAGTACATATATATATAAACATAAAAACATTAACATTTTATAGACCCTGGGAAAAAGAATTTTCAGCAAAGTACAAAAATTTCAAGTTTTTCTTTCTTTAATTTTGTATTTCTTTACTGTGGAATAGCTCAGAATATCACTTCTGTTTTACAGAACAGAATTGATAACTGAGCAAAGAAATGTAATTTAGGTTACAAAATTCTTGCTTTAATAAAAATTCCTTAAACAGTGAATTAAAAAAAAAAAGAAGAAGAAGGGCGTCTGGGTGGCACAAACACCAATTCTTGGTTTTAGCTTGGGTTGTGATCTCAGGGTCATGACAGCAAGGCCTGTGTCAGGCTCTGCACTCGGTGCAGAGTCTGCTTGAGACTCTCTCTTTCTCCTTGCCCTCCCTCACCCCCGCTGTCTCTCAAATAAATAAATCTTAAAAAAGGAAAAGATCAGTTTCTGTGTTTCAGACTCTCATTAAGAAATACGTTTTATATTATGATCCACGTATATGTAATACACGTATTATGCACGTATAGGCACCTACATATAACTAAAAAGATTCATGAAACACATCTTACTCTTCCTTGTATTGCGGCATGTGCGATAGTTATTTCTTGTTCCATCCTGATGTTTTAAAATGCTGGTTGCAAGCCACTAAGTTGAATTTACAACTCATTAAATTGATTTCATGATTCACTAATGGGTCATAGTCTAGTTTGAAAAAATAATGTTATAGAGAACGAATCGAGATGTGTAAAACTAAAAAGCTGAAGATCAGTTATTCAATGAAATCAGTTATCCAGGTAGTAGATGATGTCACTTGAAGTAGGATAATGACATTAGCAGGTCCAGAGAAGAGGGGTGAGAGATTCAAGAGGTATTTAGAAGGCGGTGGCATCCATTCTTAGTGACTGGTTCTGACGGTTGAGAGAGGTCAGGCAGTCAAGGATGATTTCCACATTTCTAGTTTGAATATTTGGATGCTTGTGTTTTTCTTAAGCAATATACCGAACACAGAGGAAGAATTGGTGAGGGCAGGTTTTGGGGGAAAAGAGACATAACCAAAAGGCAATTGGATATGTCGGTAATTTTTTTGAAGTCATATTTCTTTAAGTAAATTTTTTTTCCTTTTTACCTTTTTTCTTATTGAAGTGCGGAGTTCAAGGTTATTTTATCTTTGTGATAAAATCTACTTTTTCTTATACATTGGTTTTTAGTATTTTCAAGTGGGTTGCCCTAAATATTTTAAAACTTTCCCTCTATGCTATAAGGTTCTATAATACCAGTTCAGTCTTTTCCAAGAAGACATCTGATTCCTTTCCCAAAGTAAAACATAAGAATTAATAAGCTTTTCTCCCCCCAAACCACATCATCCTTTCTTTTCTGTTAGAGGTAGTATCTCATTTTTCTGACCCCTATGGTTATTGTTACCATTATGTATTCAGTGGCTTCATGGGCATTAATTGTACCTATTGCATTCCCATATGTAACCAAATAAGTGTTGTTACAAGCAATGCAACGGTGTACGTTAATATCTGCTGAGTGTCCTTTGGAATTTAACTATCATTTTCTAGCACTCATGATTCAGTTTAATAGCTCAGATTATAGTCACTGTCCAGGTTACTCGGTTTCTGTGGCTCAGGAATTTGAGAAGGGCTCAGCTGGGCAGTTCTAGCTTAGCATCTGTCTTATGCACTAGTGTTTAGGAGTTTGGGGACCAGAGCACAGATCGGGGAGGCTCTTTCACTTCATGTAGTTTTAAGGCCTTCCATAGTTCACCTCTTGGAGTGGGTTAGTTTGGATTTCTTTTAGGGCATTTGGACTGCTTTTGTGGCAGCTGAGCACTTTAGGGGTGACTGTTCCAGCTCTTCAAGTGGAAGTTGCATCACCTTTTCTAATTAGCCTTGCTAGGTGCATAGTATTACTTCCTCATACTCTTACCAATAAACCAGTCACAGAGCTACCCACATTCTGGGGGCAGGGAATGAGACTGCACCACTTGATTGGGGAGTGGCAAGGCTCTAGAAAAGTATGTGAGATGAGAAACATTTTTGTAGACAGTCTGTAACAACTCTGTAAAAAATAATGATTGCCATCATTACAGATCTTCAGTCTTACCTGGAGTTTGCATCCTTATTATTGGTATTGCTCCTTAAATCTTCTAAAGATCAAATTAGCTTTTATGATTCAGTTTTCTATATCTTGTTTAATCTTTGAGCTTGGATAATTTGCTTTCCATGCAGCAGTAGTAAGTATATAGTTATGAAGATGCTTTAAGCCTGTTTGTGAGATTTCCCTGGTGCAGGATGGTTCAAAGCAGTAGCAATTTAGCCTCTGAAAAGTGGGTCATTTGAATTATATGTTACCTTGTGTGTGTTTTCTAAGAACAGTTCTAGATTTCTTTCTTCAAAAATCTTAAATGACCCTTGCAACCTGTTGAATAGACTGTTGAAAGTTAGTTCTAAGTGTCTGAAAATACATTCTCACACCACCTGCCAGATTCCTTTTTAGACCCTAAGCATGGCTGCATGAAATAGATAAATAATACTGGCTTTATTTTATAGCCTTACAATTTTTCATTAGTAATAGGAAACAGATTTAACAAGACAGTGTTTTAATTATGTGTTCCATTATTGCTAATTTTCAGAGATAAGCTATTAATCAAATCATGAATTTTGATTGATAAATTTGTTTAGCACCTGGTAGTGCTACCATACTTGAATTGTGCCTTATAATTATCGGTTGATAATATGCTGACATAAATATTAATCCTAACTGTGGCTCTGAAGTTGTACTTCATACATATGATATGCCCAGAAGCAATCCCTGAAGGATAGAAAATAAAGAACAAAAATTAATATGGATAGTTCCTCTTTCCTTACCCCCATTTTTTCATAGCAGAGTGGCACAATTTGTCTATATTGAAGAAAGTCTATTTGGAATAGTCATTTAGTGTAATGCTGTTTAGAGTATTATAACCACTTGATGGCACCCTTTGATTTGGTACAAACCTCATTAGCCATACTATACTGCAGTATAGTATTTGTAATGGAATAACACATAAGAACTAAAGACTGCAAGGTATCTGGTTAATGTAGAGATGAAATGAATGCAACAGCAAGGCTAAGCTTTCCTGACCCTTCATGAGAGAATAGATGAAAAAAGGAAGAATAAGCTATTGTGCCAAAGGGAGATGATGAAATTCAAGATCCACACACATAATCTCGGGCTCAGCCTCTGAAATGTTAATCCCTGGGTAGAATTATTTGAGCTATAGATTGCAATTTATCATCAAAATGGCATTGTGTCAAACAATACTTTTTATATGTGTGATGTTTTGAACTACCCAATTTTAATATAAAATGGTTCACAGAGCACTGACTAATATTTAAGTAGTGACTCTATGATTGTGATTTTGGGGATGGAGTGAGTATAGGGTGGTTTCTTTACCTCAAAATGCTACTTATATTTTAGATTTTGGGGAACCTTTCTGCTTTTCTTTTTGCAGCAGTTTTGTTTAGTGTCACAATAAAGGATTTTTAAAGACTGCCTCTTGTTAAATTAAGTAGTTTAGAATTATTTTCTTTCACATGCTAAAAATATTTTGTAATTATAGAATGATTATATCATATTTTTCTGACATTGCTTAAAAATACTCTGATGAAATTGTATATTTTTTAGAGTTTATATAGACTTTTCTATTACAATAATATATCAAATATTTATAGATTTCCTCTTATTTAGAGTACCCAAGTTCTGCCCTCCAGGGAATCTATAATTAGTATTTATTTGTGTATTTCTTTCTTAAAAAATCAAGTTCTCCCAATTTAAAAAAAAAAAACAAATTTTAATAGTGTAAGTGAGGATGGCTTTTGCATATGTCTATTAATTGTACCATTCAGAGTACCAATCATTATGGGCTTTTCCTTTGGGAAAAAAAAAATCTAATTTTTGTTTCTGAAAATATCAGAACACTTCACAGAACTTTTTCTAGAATCTAGAACCTTGAGATTCCAGTTTAACTGTATCCTTTTCCTTTCAAATTTTGTCATATTTAGTTTTAAAAGGCTTCCTTTGCTTTCTTTTTATTAAGAAAAACAATTATTTTCTATTTTAGTACTAAAATAATTTTACTTTGTAGTCGGATTCTTTGTACCTGTTTCTGAAGATCCGCCAATAGGATGATCTCTAACAAAAACCCATATTTAGTCTATACCCAACAGATCAGGTGATTTCAGTACCTGATTGCAAATGTTAAAGGCATGCTGTGATCCTGTATTAAAACTGAAGCACAGGTCTGCGAAACACCGCTCATTGGTGCATGGATAATTCTGTCTTGCCATATTTTAACTCTGATGAGGAAAAATATTTGATTTAGTGGTGAGGGGGAATGTGGGAGGGGTTACTATGAAAAGAGTATGTTCTGTGGAAATAGTTTGACTTTGACAGCTGTCTTCTTTAAGTGATCATGAAGCATTAACAGATCCAGAGTCACCTGTGAAGACCAGAAGTTTTGTGTGAGGCACTCTGCCTTTGTAGATTCAGTCAAGAGCAGATAGCATAGAAGTAGTCTTTAGGCTTCTGTCATTAATAAAAGTGGTGTTTAAGACTGAGTAGTCATTCATTACAAATAGCTTTTAGAGGCGGAGGATTCAGAATGTGCATTGGAAAGACGCAGATATATATAGCAGACAAAGAGCTTGAGGGTCTTAACCTGACGATACTTATATTTAAGTATTACAAAGTTGCTTCATCTGTTTACATAATTACATCTGCTGATGTTTTAATTTAAATGCCACCCCTGAAAGTTGACAGTTAAAGTAGCAGAGTGGTTGTTTTTGTTTGTTTGTTTTTTTAAGATTTTATTTATTTATTGGAGAGAGAAAGTGAGCACAAGCAGGGGCAGAGGAAGACGGAGAAGCAGCAAGGAGCCCAATGTGGGGCTTCATCTCAGGACTGATCTCAGGACTGATCTAGGACTGATCCCAGCAACAGTTCCAGGATCCTGGGATCGTGACCTGAGCTGAAGGCAGTCACTTAACCAGCTGAGCCACCCAGGTGCCCCTAGCTGAATGTTTTAAAATTTGATACTTTCTCAACTATGTAACCTTCCCCAATCCCCTACAAAGGATTACTCCATTATTTCTGTTTCTGAGGACCTAATGTTTTGAGGGACATGCAGTGCTTCAGACTTGAACAACTTTTGATCTTCATAGGTGTGACTCTAGATCTGTCTTAACTCTTCATATTCACTCATAGAAGACAGCTGCCAAAGTCAAGACTGCAGTAACCTTTTAAAGTAAGCCTACTGGTTCCACATGGAGTGCCAATGCATACATCTTCCAACCCACTGCACTGGCAATCTCATACCCAGTTGCTGAATACAGTGTTCCAGCCGGGTGGCTTTTAGCATACACAAAACTGGTCAATGTCCAATTTTATCCAGCCACCCACACCAAATCCGTAAACCTTGTGATGCTGTCGTAGATGCCTGCGGGGTAGCACTCCTGCAAATTTTAAAAACACGAGATTGTTAAGCTAGTAGGAACCCCCCCTTTTTTCCAACTACCTGCAGTTTGTTTTCTCAGTACCTTCTTTAATTTGCTATAGGATGTCAGCAAAGTTTGGTGGAAGAGGTATTCATATTTCTTGGTCTTCCCACATTCTCCTAGTTTTATGGGTCTTATTAAATAGGTTTCAGTAGCCAGTCTTTGAAACAGGGTCCAGATGAACATTTATATTTCAGCTGTAGCAATAGCGTGCATTATTGATAGTTGACCTTTACCCTGACCCAGTGTAGTCTTGTGACATTGAATGAAATAAATGAAGAAACTTCTCCTTGGCTTGATTTTGTATTGGCGGAAGGAAGCAAACAGAGTGGTTTGTCAGGTTGCTAAAAATGTCAAAATATAGTCCTGGAACAATTTCTAGCACAAAGGTTTTAATTTTTGTTTTCTCTTTTAAGTAATGTGTGGGTGGTTGGATGTTCTTTGGAAAAACATACCTTTGAAAGAAAATTGAATTGCAGTAATACCTGTACCAGATTAGTAATAGGAAGTATTTTGTTGGCCTTTATTTAAAGTTGTAATGTATTAGTCAGATGCTTGTCAGTGATACGTTTAACATTGTACCTTTAGAAAATTTCACAGTTTTACAGAAAATAGTGTTAATTCATATAAGTATTAAGTGGCTGGTAATGTGTTATTAAAAGAAATAATCCTCTGTCCCTATACATACTTTTCTTGTGTTGCACCTTTAGTGATCATTTAAATACTTTTAGTTTCCATATGTAAGCTATGCAGAGTATAACAGAACTCCATTTCAAAATTAAGATGTAAAATATTTTAGTAAAATTCTCTTGTTGTCCATAGTTTCTGGCTTTGCAGTTAAATTAAATACTTATGCAAGTTGTACCCATAAATGAAATGTCCTGTTTTGTAAACTTCATTGTTCATACTGTCATTAAATCATCACAGGCATATGCAGTTGTTGCCCCTGCATTTTGTTTATCTTGAAAGTATTGCTTTCTGATAGTTAATATATTTCAAATTGGTCTTGTAATATTTTTGCTAAGTTATAACACACTATTATGTTATTCTATAATTTTAGGATCTGATTTCCTAATTCAGATCTGGGTTTCTTAATTGAAATAATCAAATCATAGAACTTTAGATCTGGAAGGAGGCTTAAGAAATCAAAGTTCTCCTCCCTAATTTTCAGATAAGGAAACTAAGGTATTATGATCTAGTTACTAATCCAAGGTCATGTTGTTAATTAGTAGTAGTAAACTACTCCTATTTTCTCACTCCCATTCTGCTGAGGATCTACCTACCAACATAAAGTGTTTACAAATATGTGATAACATAATTTTAAATGTTTGTTTATTTTTATATCTTCAAATAGAACATAAATCAGCTGTTTTAGAAAAATGGAACTTGATTTATTGAAAGAAAAATATTTGTAATTAAAGATTTATTAGGTAAAGATCAATTTTATTGAGGTCAATTATTTGATGGTAATTAAAACAAAACAGGACTAGAATACTCAGCAGCCACACGTGGGTTACTTGTTTAAATTCAGTGCACAGGGTTATCTGCTTCATACCCTGTTTATACTAGCTACATGCTGAAGTTTAGAACCTCATTTAATTTTAAGCTTTGCTAATATTTTTAGCAAGTAGCTTTATTGAAAAATATGAGCTATGAACTGCTTTTATTTCATTTAAAAAGATGGTTAATATAAAATATAAATTTTATAGCTATGAGAAAATATTTGTAAAATTTTTAAAAATAAGTTATGTCAAGTGTATTAGGTAACAAATTTATAGTTAGTTTTAATTAAGCTTTGTAAGATGAGTTTTATTGATATTTTTAATATATACAAATACATAAATGTGTATATACATTTTAGGTTTTCTTTATAGAATGATTAAAATACATAGTTCTATATTTATAAATTATTAACACAGAAGTATATAAATATTATTTGGCTCAGAATAGTGACCAGACTTTTTTAATAATAATTATGATAGTTTAGATATCTAAACTAGAGATCACTTTAAAATAGGGTTATTTTTAATGTTAATGAGTAAATTTTGTCCTGGTATTAAAAAAAAAAATTCCACAGCAGCAATGCTTGTTCTCTGCATATTGCTAACTACTTAGAAATTTACTAAAAAGTAGTTTTGTTTTAGGATTCCTGAATACAGTTGTGCTATGCTCAACTTTCTTCTTATAATCTAGATATAACATTGGACACTTTATCATATATAGGTTAAACTTGGATTAATACTGGTTTACAAGTACTGTTTACAGCACATTATTTCAGATCTTAGCTTTTAAGGTATGTCAATTGCTACAGTTAATTAAAGTGCTACATATGCTGCTGTCTAAGCCAATTTAAAGAATAGGGCATGTATTTCCAGTTATACGAGCTACAGAATAATTATACCTTAACATGACATCTGTCCCTGTAAGCCAGTAGTGTCCTACTGTTCAAATAGATATGTGGTTCATGTTCCTATTTCCCAAAACATCCCATCCTTTTGCTTCTTTTTGGAGTGAGAGAGATCTAAGTGTACGTAACTGATTTCTGCATTTAGAATAACATTTTACAAATAGTAGACCCTCAGTGGGTGTTCGAAAAATGAATTTGTCACTTATTCATATACTAAGCCTGTGGATTTTCTTTTAATTTTATCTTTCTCATTGTTTAACTTATATGATAGTTTTGTCTCTCCTTGCTAATTTTAGGCAGCTACCAAAGGGTAGGAAGAGTATATTGTTTTGTAGACAGACAGTCCTCAGCAAGATTCTGTGCACTTATAAATATCCAGTAAATGGGTAAGTGGGTTTCCAGTTGATTTCATTCTCATTAAACTTGATAGTGAGACATTTAAATTCCCATCCTGAGGTTTTTTTAGGCTCATGCCTGAAGAAGATACCTGTTGTTAAAGATTCTGTGAATCAAATGTACTGGGAATAGTATTCAAATAAACTTGATAACTTTTCCATTCCTGAGACTTATTTTTTTTAGAGCATAGTGGATATTTTATAGTTTTTGTCTTTATTACAACTGACATAATGACAATACTGGAAATACTAAAAAGGAAAAATTATCCACAATCCCACTTTCAATAAATTGATGGATTTTAGTTTAGCATTGTTCTTTGTTTTGAACATATGCCTGTTGTATAAATTTTTAGGTTGCTATTCCTTATTTGCATTTAATGTAGATTAAATACATAATTTGCTTTATTACGTGTCCTATTTTAAAATGCACATTTTACCTGTGTAATTTTCAGGCTTTCATAGAAAAACTTTTAGAGCTGATACTTTATAAAAGTACACAAAACTGCTTCCTAGGTGTGGGCCATGAGGGGACGTGCATTCCTGCTGTGGTGCCTCTTGCTTGGGTATTCTCTCCAACAATAGCTTGACCTAGTGAAAATCTATAGGGCTTCAGATTATTATACAAAACTCACCATTCACTCAGGCTTTTGGAATGGTTTTGCTGATTCAAGGACAGTTATGGTGACTAGATTCAGAATTCAGTGTGGAAGTAGATTTGAATGGATACTTGTCAGCAAGAAGATCATATAAAATGAAAGTGATGACTAGAGAGGGTGTGTGGTAAAAAATTAAATAAAATTGAAGGGAGCTACTGGAGATTGCACGATTTAATTTGGGAGAAAGGTCTTATGACCTTTCAGGAGATTGAAAAGAATAAGTCTAAACTGGTATTGATTTTTATTTCATAAATAATGGTTCTGTGCTACATATGATCTACCAAAGAAAGAGGGAGAAATAGAAAATACTAAATTTCTTTATTCTCCAATGTAAAAAAAAAAAACAAAACAAGGGGCATCTAATTTAGCTCATATTAAAAGAAACAGTAGTTGTTTAAAAATGTGTTAGGAGGGAAGGAATATAAGAGGAAAAGGAATTTGTACTTATGTCAGAGGAACTGTCTGTGAAGTTAGGTCCTGGATATGAGGCCTTGCTTGCTATAAATTTCTGCAATGTTATCAAGTGATCCTAGAATATCCAAATCATGTGCCACCAATATTTCTTATCCTTGCCCTCACTCCTAATTTCCATCCATTCATCTAGTTAGTTCTTTATAAATTGTGCTATTACTAACAATTTAGGAATAAAATGAAGATCTGAGAACTAACTTCAAATCCATCCTTTCTTCTTTCTTCTTTAGTGGGCAGTTTCTAAGTAATCCACAGCAATTTTTCTGCTATATACCCTTTTTTTTTCTTTATCCCACCTTATTATCAGTGGACCCAATTGGTGAAAATCTACCCAGAAGTTATGACAGTATGGTTTAAATTTATTACTAAATTTTGACTGCCTTCTCTTTAAATGATCAAGTGTTACAAGAAACTATATTACTGTAACTAGTATTTGTTTATTGGCTAATTTTATTTAGAAAAGTGATTTTATAAAAAATTTTAAAAGACAGATTTTTTCACTGACGTTTTCATATGTGCTCGTGTATTAAAACTTTTTTTCCAAGTGAATATTACTTTTTTAAACATTGTACATCTGAAAAGTAAAGACTTAAAAAAAAGGTAAAGTCAAGTCACTTTAAGTGACTATGTCAGGTTAAATTTGGATACTTATTTTAAGATATCTTAAACTTGAAGAACTCTGACTTTACAAGCTACCTTTCATAGTTTTTAAAAAATTATTTTCAAAAGGGTCTCTGCATAGTTAAAAATTAAGATAATCATGATTACTTCTGTCATATTTTATATAAAATCTTTAACTTTTTTACCATTTCATTAAAATTAAAATACAAAATAGGTTAAGTTCACAGCACCAGTTTTGGGTAAAGAGAGAAAAGATAGGTAGCATTTTTCCTAGTTTCTAAGTTGAATAAACTTTGTACTCCTACCTACTTAAATGTTTTTATTGTTTGTGAGCCTAAAACATGTATAAACCCTCTCTTTTACCATGTTATATTTAAATAACCAACACTTCATATCTTCTCCATATAAAGTGAAATATTTCCTTAACACTAACACAACACAAGTCAGTTCTCAGCCAAAGCAAATAGAAGAATGAATGCTTTGTTAATCATCCGTAACTAACGTATGTATACACAGAAAAAAAAAATCTGTTTTTGACAGGAACCTTTTGATGGAATTAGAAAAAAAAAAAAAAAGAAGAAGAAGAACTTTTAACACAGGTCAGGCCCTTTCTAATTTATGAGTTTAAAAATTATGTTTCTACTTTTTCAGTGCAAGCACATGGTGACAAATCAAACAGTTATGGAAGAAGTTTTACTGAAGATCAACATTCTCCTGTCACTTACTTCCTACCCCCAGCCCACTCCCTTGAGGCAGCCTCTCTTAACTGCTTTGGAATTTACTTCTGGTGGTTCCCCCCATGGTTCTAGTTCTGCATGATAAGCATGTACTCTGTTTCATGATTATTTCATGGTTTGTCAACTTGAGACAACATTTACTGGATCTTCAATTTGCACGTGTCTGGCTCCAGCATTTCAGAAATGCAGAGAGTTTTTCCCTGCCGATTCTTTCAGTCCACTTTTCTTGATAAAGTTCCTCAAGGGACTGATACAGTTCCACCATTGTGCTCACCATTGTCCCTCTGCCTCTAAAACTGACCTCACTGTCAACCCCATCCTCCCCATCTACATTTGCTCTTTAATTCCTTCCCACTTTTTTCCCTTGTTGAATTCTATTCTTTGCCCCTTTTTGGTGTGGAAAGTTGAAATAAAGCCTGGGTTCATATAAGGGAAATTTTAGTTTCCTTTTAAAAATTTATAAAATTCATTTCAAAAATATCTAACTCTAAGTAACTTTTATTTTGTTTTATTTTTTTCCCTGTGGGTCAATGGCCCATGATAAAGAGTAGGTTTTCTATCCATCCTTAATAGATAATAGCTGGGCATAAGGATTTTGATATTCAGAAATGGAAAGAGTAGGCATGGTGTAAATTTGACTTGATGGATTTTATGCTTTAAGATTTTAGCATTCTTCTTAAGGGACTCTTAAAGTAATGTTAAAAGAGAAATAACTAAATTCTGAAATGTTGTCTTTTCTACCCTCTGATCCTTCTTGGCTCAGCTGCTGCTTTCTACTCTTTAGCTAACAAACCTCTTCAATATAACTTATCTCCACTCTCCATGTTTTCCTAGGAGAGAATTCCAATTCAGAGTGGCAATCAGTATAGAAATGGAACTTGGTAGTTAAGTTTAGGACTTTACTTTTACTAGGATACATCAATTACTTCTAGAGATTCTAATACTGACTTTATTCCTTTTAAACCAGTTTACTTGGGACATTGCTTGGAAATATGCACGAAACTGTATGACCCTTCCTAAATCTGCCTGACATTTCTTAATTTCTGTTGTTCTAAAAAAGTCGATTTTACTTCTGCATTTAAGTCAGAATTCTTGCCTTCAAAATAAGGATATTAGGTGGTAGATCAAGACTACCAGGTTATCACTGAATTTTTGTTTGTTTGTTTTTTGGTTGTTATAAAAGCTGTTGCTAGAAATAGGATGTGAAATGCTTTGCCTTTTGAGGTAACCTAACCTATGAAGATCTGACATCTTTCATAGTACATAAAGTATTATCAGTATTATCATGTTATTCTGCCTAATCAGATATCAAAAGTAAACCTGGTTATGTTTATTTCCTAATTCAGTCTCTGTACTAGCTGAGGTTTTTTTCCCCTTTATAGAATATATAGTTCATTGATAACTTTTTTCTTTTTCTTTATCAAATAATATTTATGAAAGATATTTTTCATGGTGTTACACTGTTTTCTAAGGAATTGATATAATTTCTGTTTTTAAATGAAGAAGTTTGTTTCCATATCTTTAGGCTATCATTGTATTAATAACATTTTAAACAAGAAAGAACTGTTCAAATCCTATTTTAGGTATTAGGGTTTTGCTTTTGAACTGCCATGACCGTAGAACATGTTCTTTCCCTACATTTCTATGTATAGGGAATTTTTTTCCTTTTAAAATAAGACAACTGAACTATTTCAAAAACAGCAAAATAGGAATTGTTTCAAGAAATTTTAAGGCTATACCTACTTTATGTCTCATAAATTTGAAGTTTTTTTTAAAAATACAGAAGGCAGTAGGAGTCATGCAAATTAACATGAAATTTAAATTCTTACACTGAAACTACCCATGCCATTATTATGAACTGAAAAGCTCTGTATCCAGTTCTAAGTGGAAAAGGTAAGGTTTGGGAAAACAGGAAAATAAATAAATATTATATTTCTCTCTCATTTTTGAAAAAAATGAGATGTCTTACATAACATCTTTTCAAAAATTTTTCATTAATAATCTTGATTTTTTCTTGCCATATTTATTGAATTTTACTGTGTTTCATAGTAAAACAGGAAAGTAAAAAAATTTCTACTTTTTTCATTACTAGTTTTTAAAATTATTTTTTTGAAAAGTAACAAATGGCCAGTTTAAAAAAAAAAACTAATATAAAAGAATAAAAAGTAATTCTGTCTTCCTACTTTGTCCCTCTTTTCTTTCCTCAGAGAACTTATTAGTTTCCTACGTATATCTCCAGAAATACACATGCCACTATTTAATACATAGTGAGAGCAGAATAGTATTTTGTACCTTACTTTTTTCATTTATCCATATACATTGATAGTTTTTAAGTATGTAAGAACTACACTGAAATTTTTACTGTCATTTTTTTCCTCACATAAAATGTAATTTTCATTGTTAGAGTTTTAATATTTTTTAAGATTTTATTTATTTGATAGAGCATGAGCACAAGCACAAGCAGGGGACAGAGGGAGAGGGAGAAGCCGATACCCCAGTGAGCTAAAAGCCCAATGTAGGGCTCAATCCCAGGACCCCAGGATCAGGAGCTGATCCTTAGGCAAACAAACACTTAACTGACTGAGCCACCCGCACCCCATTAGAGTTTTTAAATGTAAAGTTTTAATTGCAAGTGAATCATGGCTTATTCAAAGTTCCAGTGCAATTTAATACCTTGAATTCTATAGCGTATGCCGTTTACAAAGCACTGTAATGTATTTCATGCTACTCGATCCTCTCAAAAACCCTATAAATAAAACCCAGGGATTGCGTGGTTTGTTTATGGGTTTAATGAAGTTCACATTTTTCTCTTTCTTGAGCACCTTTTTCCATGACTTCTGACTTTTTTTCTAAATTTCTAAGAACAGGTAGAGGCAGGTCTTTCTTTTCCTTTGTCTTCTAAGTTCTCCCCCCTCCTTGGTTCCCCTCTCCGGAAACACACACACATACGCACGCGCGCGCGCACACACACACACACACACACACACACACACACACACACTTTGTGCACTGGTTTTTTTCTGTAGCTCGTGTGAAACGTTTGAACCCTGTGAAAGGATCTTATTCTCTTCTTAAAAAGAGACAAGCATTTAGGAAAAGCTAAGTAATCATTCCTTTTTTGTCCTATGCAAGAACATATCCAGACCAGTAAAATATGAACACATAAACATCATAGACAGCTTTCTCTTGGTTTTTAAAAGACGTGCTCAAATATTGCATATAGTTCTTCTGAGTCTTAGCTATGCATGGCTTTTGTGTCAGATCACTTTGCGTGCAGTAACCTGGTAGTAGTTGTTGTTGCTTGTATTATAATTTGAGCACCAATAGTGTACTGGGTGCCATACCAGATGCATCCCAGCCCGCAAGGCACAATTTGATTGACAGAAGTTATTCCAGTAGAATGGTAATAATTGCACAAAAGCCAAAGGAACTGAATTGAAATTTTTATTGGTAGGTAACCTGAAATAACCTTTTGCTGGATAATGTTCTCCAAGAAAGTCTATTTAAGACTTTAGTTTCTAAGATACTACCTTTTAGGGTACTTACCTTTGCTAATATGTTAAAGAATAAACAAAAATATGCCAGCAGAGTGTGCTCCTGTAAAATGGGAAGGCCAACCAAGATCATGTCACATAACCCCTTTTGTTTAACAGGCTTTTCTTTTTGCCTTTTTAATAGCAGATGGAGGATACCTAGACATGAATTTGTTTTGTCTTACATCTACTTCAAAAAACACCCCCAAAACCTGCAAATGAAAATAGTAGTAGAACCGATGATAGGATTTAAACTCTTATACTTCTGTCTTGACAAACTTACAGCAAGTCTAAATTTTGTAGGCCTAAGTTTCCTCTATAAACAGTGGTAATAGCACCAAGTCTTACCTATTTAATAAGATGTCACTGAAGATCAAGTAAATAATTACCTTGAAATAGGTCACTAACTGGATGATAAAAATGAGCACTAACTTTGTAAGTGCTGTTATATCAAATAGTGTGAAAATATATGTCATTTTTCTATACAGGGTTTCTGGAATATATGTAAATAAGGAAAGAGATGTAAGTGGAATTGAAAGGTAATTCTTGTTTCATAGAAAAATAAATAACTGGGGGCACCTGGGTGGCTTATTCGGTTAAGCATCTGCCTTTGACTCAGGTCATGGTCCCAGGATCCTGGGATCAAGACCCATGTCAGGCTCTCTGCCCAGTGAGGAGCCTGCTTTTCTCTCTCTTCCTGCCTGCTGCTCCCCCTGCTTGTGCTCTCTCTGTGTTAAATAAATAAGTGAAATCTTAAAAAAAGAAAGAAAGAAAGATAAATAAGTAATTGAAATCTCAACTCTTTCTCTGCAAGCTGTCAGGTACCGCCAGTTGTCTGCCTCTTCAGGGGCATTTTGGTAGAATGGTTGCAGGAGGTAAGAGTGCAGGCTTTGGACATTCCTAGCTTGTGGGGTTTGGGGAAAGTTGATGAACTTCTCTGTACCTCAGTTTATGTATCTGTAAAATGAAAGTAGTATCATACCTATATCATAGGAGTGTTGTACATTTAGCACATATGCTCAGAACAGTATTCAACATGTGGTAAGTTGTCACTATCATTTTGTTGTTAATTGATATAAGCAGCAGCAGCCAGAATTCTAGAAATCTATGATATAAGAAATGTTTAACCATTTCCACTACAGGAAAAGGTCCTGAGTGTGTGTTTTCACATGGCCTTTCTTCCATCTGTAAGAAATAGTCTTCAAGCTTTCACATTAAAATATGCTAAAGAACTCTTCTTATGATTAGGATTGGCAATGTTATATAATTCTTACAGAGAGCTGTGTAGTAGATACACTACACAAATCATGTGTTATCTATAATTGCTTACTGAAAAAGTTCACTATAACCAGATACATTATTTATTTGAATTGGCAGTAATTTGAGGTGTTGAATCTTGCATTTTAACAATATTTGCTGATTTTACCTGAAAATGTTAATTGATCTTTGTAGTACCTTTTTTACACTGTATTTTAGAGAATTGTATCTTAACTATATGTGATTGTTCAATTTAAAATTTTTAATGGTTAATTATGAGTTTTTTACTTCAGAAAGTTTAAGATATTTTTATCACCCTGGAGCTGAAAAAGTACTTTAGGGAATCACCTGCCAGCCTTCCTGCTCTTAGGCAAGGCTGTACCTAAAACATCACAAAAAGCTATGGTAATTATCTGTATGACTTTTTTAATCTAAAGAAAGAAGATCCTATAACTTGCCCCGAAGCAAGCTCAAAACTACAAAAATAGTTATTTAAGTATTTAATTATACTGGAAGCTATGAAGTTGGGGCATCAATATGAGGACCTGGATATCTCTTTACCCTTACTTTTCATATTCTTTTAGTTACCTGTAGGGGAAAAATAACTTAAGAAAAAAAAAACCACTTAATCCACTTGGTTCAAAAGCAGATAAATGTTTGTTACAACTGTTCCATGGCACCATAATTTGGAATTGCAAGAAAATAAGTATCTATTCTAACAGTGGTATTTTACCTCTCCCCTTTAGGCAGGTTTGGAGTTGGCAACACATGCCACTAAGTAACTTATGGGCTACCATGTCTCCTTTAGAAACTACCACATTCACATTCATGCATTATATCCACCATATTAAAAATCCTCATGTGGTAGAATACAAAGGTGACAATTTATCACAAAAAGGTGATAAGATGCTACCTGTGACTTAGAAAAATTCTAATATTCAATAGTTTTTATGCCAGTCACCTGCATCCCGTAATTGGGTCTTTCATCTCTGCTTTGCTTCTTTGCACAAACTGAATGTCCCTTGAACTTTTAGTAGTGATGACAGGAATGATGCTTTAACCCGAGGTTGTCCTCATGTATTCTGTTCTCCCCGAAAACTTTCATTTACCTCATGTTTTAAAGTGGTATATCATGTCTCTGGTAGTAGATTACCCAGCTTTCATATCTCTCTTTAATGTTATTTGCAACACCAACCCTATAGTGGCCCTTTAAAGAATGTTGATATCGGGAAGATTTTTTTTCATGGTGTATGGATGGTTATTTTTAGCTGCATAGTATTTAAAAGTTGAGGACTGTCTCTGAAGATTTGCAGGTTAAGTGTGTGTGTGTGTGTGTGTGTGTATACATATGTGTATATATATACACACTTTGAGAGAGAGAAAGAGAGTGAGTGAGTGCAATTTGTGGGGAGTGGGGGCAGAGGGAGACAGAGAGAGAGAATCTCAAGCAGGCTACACATCCAGCATGGAGGCAAATGCGAGGTTCAATCCCATGACCATGATGAGATCATGACCTGAGCCAAAATCAGGAGTCAGAGGTTCAGCCAACTGAGCCAGCCAGGTGCCCTGCAGGTTAAGAAATATTAAAAACCATTGGATTGTGTTTTATATTTGACAGTTGTCCAAAGACTGTACGAACTGTATCACCAAAACAAAAATCTAGAGGTCGTTGTTAAGAAGTGACATATGCCATGGTGATTATTTATAGTAACGGGTATTACTGTTGTTTTTGGTTTTGGTAGATCATGGTGGCCAAATGGTGGTCACCGAAAGGTTTAAAGGTGTTTCTTTGCAACCTTATTACCAGATTATAAAGAAATGACCATATTCTGCCACGTGCAGATATTTTTAAAACAAATATCCATTAGCATACATGCACAAAACAATTAACAGAAGCCTATTTTATAAGGTCCATAAAGGATCCTAGCTTTGAGCTCTCCAGTTAGGCATTCCAACCATCAGCTTGCATGAAAGGTTTAGTAAAAATAGGTACACAGCATTTACATGACAAGATTCAGTTACCCTTCTAGTCAGCATAAGGGAGCCAGAAATGCTCGCACACCAGTAGCTAGATACCGAACTATTAAGGGATCAACTCTGGATACCATCTCTGAAAGGAAAGGCTATATAAACCAAGCTGGATTTTTATGCCCTATTTATTAAAGGTTGGAGAGTAACTATAAAATATTTCATCTAAATCACAATTCCTCGATATCTAAGTTTAGTAATGAAAGCCTGTTTCTTTTTTTTTAAAGGTTTATTTATTTATTTTACAGAGTGCCTACTAGAGGGAGCACGAGCTGGGGGGAGGAGCAGAAGGAGTGGGGGAGAGAATCCTAAGCCAACTTCCTGTTGAGAGTGGAGCTGAATTGCAGGGCTGATCTCAGGACCCTGAGATCGTGACCTGAGCTGAAATCAAGAGTTGGACGCTTAATTGACTGAGCCACCCAGGCGCCCAGAAAGCCCATTTCTAAAATTGATTTTTATTAACCAATCAGATACTCATTTTACCAATAAATTCCCTTTCTGATATTCACTGTGCTGATTAACATTGTCTCAAGTGTTGATCACAGTAAGCATTAAAGAAGTGCTAATGGTCACTGCCTCTGGAGTTTAGTTGATACAGTGTGCACTCCACCTGACCTCTCAGTTAGGAAAATTGACTGCCCCTGAAGTGAAAGTTTAACCAACACATTCATATCTGTCACACCCATCTATACTGATGTATCATAACAAGAGTGTTGTTAAATATTTGAAATAGAAGAAATATAATACTTGTCACTTTTTCAATGTGTTTTAAAATTTTTTAAAATGTCTCAAAATATATTTGATTAACTTAGTTAAAAATACATGTAATCAATTTACTTATTCACTGATACTCTTTTCTTTAGTAGAGATTTGAGATCTGGCTTTTAATTTTTTGTGCAACTCCTAGTAAATTTATTACTGATATTTAGAATCATGTTTACATGTTTGTTTTTAAGTGGCATAATTTATGTAAATTAAATTTTGTTTATATTTTATAGAGTTTATATATTTTAATTTTATAAGCAGATTGATTAGTTTATATTTTTTAACTAGAGACCAATATCATTCATTATCTTTGTAGAATAAAATTGAGGCATTCATTCAACAATTGCCAAGCACCAGCTGTATGCTGGGATCATGTGCTGCTGATGAGGGTGGTCCCAGTTTATACATTTGAGGAACACAGAACAAGAGATGACTGTTTAACCAGCCTACACACCTGCCTTAATGAATCTCACAGGCTACTGGACACAAACAAGGAAAAAACTAATAATTGATACCATATAGGATTAGGTGCAAGGAATTCTAACTCCGGTTGAGGAACTGGGGAAGGCCTCTCAGAATATTTGATTCCTTAATTCAGTTATTCTCAATGTGGTGGTGGGTAGAATATGGGGGCACTGTTTCCCCCGCCTCCCCAGGAAAATGTGGCATTGTCTGGAGAAATCTTTTTTTTTTTTTTTGGTAGAGAGAGAGTGGGTTGGAAAGAGTTGCAGAGAGAATCTGAAGCAGACTCTGCTGGACACAGAGCCCAATGTGGGGGCTTAGTCTCAAAACTGTGGGATCGTGACCTGAGCAAAAACCAAGAGTTGGCTAGTCAGGCAACCTGTCTAGAGACATTTTTGATTTTCACGATTTGGTGGGGAATAGGGAGGATGTACCAGAACTTAGTGGGTAGAGGCCAGGGATGCTTCTAAACACGCTACAATGCATAGGAAAGCCCCCCGAAAAATCAGACACTTATTGGGTCCTAAATGTCGGTAGTTCCATGGCTGAGAAATCCTACCTTTGTCTTTTTCCCCATCTCCTTAATGTTTGTTGATTCCTTTCCCACATAAACACAGTTTTTTTAGAAATCACTAAAGTATTAAATAAGAATAGGTGATAGTAAATATGAACAGATAATTGTAAAAGATTCAAACAATAAAGAAATATATAAAGTAAAAAAAAGGAAAAGTTCTCTCATACATAATTCTAGACATTTTTTCTTTGAAATCACATAAGCATATACTTATTTTTTAAAGAAATTTTATTTGTTTTTGGAGAGGAGGAATGCATGAGCAGAGGGGAAAGGCAGAGGGAGAGGGAGAAGCAGACTCCCCCTGAGCAGGGAGCTTGACGTAGGGCTTGATCCCAGGACCCTGGGACCATGACCTGAGCTGAAGGCAGATGCTTAATTGACTGAGCCACCCAGGAGCCCCAAGCAAACACATATTTTAAAGTTAAGTTTTGGTTTTGTTCTTAAATGGTATCATGCTTTACATATTGTTTTGTGACTTGCTTTTTCACTTACAGTATTTAGTTACTGCACAGTTTTCCATAGTACAGATGGATCTACCATAATGATTTAACCATTCTTCTGCTAGTGGATATTATGGTAATTTCCATTTTACTTGATGATGTTACAGATAGCACAGCATTGAGAATTTATGTACACATTCACAATAGGTTCCCATATTCTGGGATAGATTCCCAGAAATGGAATTGTTCAGTCAAAGGGGACATTATTTTATTTTGATAGTTTCAGTGCTAAAAAGACATCCTTATAGTAGTCTGCATTACTGTTTATATTCCCATCAACAGTAATTGAAAGGCCCGTTTTCGTTCCATACCTTCAACAACACTGGATAGTACTAGACTTTTAAATTTTTGTCATTCTGATGAGTGAAAATGCTTTCATTATCGTTTTAATTTGCATTTCTCTGATAACTAGGAAGTTCAACATCTTATTATATTTTTGCTGGCCACTTAATATCTTTCTGTGAATTGCCCATGAATATCCATTGCCAGTTTTTAATTGGATTGCGTGTTTCTTTTCTTTTTTTTTTAAGGATTTTTTATTTATTCACTTGACAGAGAGATCACAAGTAGGCAGAGAGGCAGGCAGAAAGAGAAGAGGAAGCAGGTTGCCTGCTAAGCAGAGAGCCTGATGTGGGGCGATCTCAGGACCCTGGGATCATGACCTGAGCTGAAGGCAGAGGCTAAACCCACTGAGCCACCCCGGCGCCCCGGATTGCGTTTTTCTTATTTATTTTTAGAACTTATGTATCCTATTCACTGTTTTTATGTATCTTGTGGATATTTTCTCCCTACCAGTAACTTTTCTTTTTAGTATTGCAAATGATGTCTTTTACAACATGGTAAGCTTTTAGTACTGATACATTCAATTTGTCTTTTCTTTCATGTAGTACAGTATAGTGCTTAAGTGTATATATTGCAGAACCAGATTGCCTGTGTTTATATTTCAGCTCTTTTACTTACTAGCTATGTAACTTTGGGCAAGTTGACTAATCCTTTTGTGCCTCAGTTTCCTATCTTTATTTATTTATTTTTTTAGAGAGGAAGGGTGGGGAGAGGCAGAGGGAAAAGAAGAGAGAGAATTTTAAGTAGGCTCCATGCCCAGTGCAGAGCCTGATGCGGGGCTTGATCTCACAACCCTAAGATCATGACCTGATCAAGAGTAAGAGCCACCCAGTTGCCCCTCAGTTTCCTATCTTTAAATGAGGTAGTAGTAGTATCTATCTCATAGGATTATTGTGAGGAACAAATAAGAAATTATAGTTATGCACTTAGAGTAATGCTTGGCATAAAGTAATCTATAAAAAGTATCTGCTATTGTTATTTCTTCTGGTTTTGTGCCTTTTTTGGGAGGGTCTTCTATGCCTCAAAATGATAAAGTTATGTCACAACAGAAAAATTGAATAGTATATACAATTGGCAGCATGTTTTCAGAGCATGGGATGCATTTGGGGGAAGGGGCAGTTTGTGTTCTCAAATGGAAGCAGTATCCTGTCACTACAAAAGGAATTCCAAATAGATAAAAAAGTTAATAAAATAATCTAATCTACAATAAAATAATCTAAACTAAAAGAGAATAGAAGTGAATATTATTAAATCATTAGATGAAGATCTTTTTAAGCTTCTGAGCAGTGGGAAAGAAATCACAGAGGAAAATATGCATAGATTTGTCCCATAAAAATCAAAACTCATATCTATTTTAAAAACAATGCTATGACTCATTGTTGCCTAAGGTCCACCTGTTAGTGGGACCTTAGTTGGTGTCACTTCTATAGGGCAAATGGCAGTCATATAAAATGCTTTTTAAAATGTATGTCTCTGTTATTTAACCAACAGAAATTTATCTAAGTGAAGTATTTAAGTATGAATATAAGAATTAACTGAGAGGATTTTTATATGGTTAATGCTTACATTTTCTGTGGTTATATGGTTATTGCATATTACCATACTTTTATGTGGTAATATGAAAAATTAGAATCTCAATGCCCCAAAACATGGGATTAAATTGTTATGTCTACAATGAAATATTTGTAGCCATTATAAATGACATCATGGTTAAATATTGGTAAAGAAGTATATTCATCATATTTTAATGAAAAAAGTTTACAAAAGAATATGCACAATGTATGCTTCAACTTTTCTTAACAATGACTATAAATAAGCTAGAAAATCAATACAATATAAAAATGTTTCACTCTATAGGTGGGGCTATATGTAATTTTTATATTTTTTTACTTCTTTGAATTGTGTAATTATTTTTTATAATGAACCCTGCATTATTTATGTAATAAACTATAAGGTTTTTAAATCAAGAGATTAAACAACACGGCAAGAAGATATATTTGCCACAAAAGTGGCAGATAAAAGGCTAATATTTTCAATATTTAAAGAGCTCTAGAAATCTTTTTTTCTCTTAAGAGTAAGATCCAAATAGGTAAATGGACAAAGCGCATGACTAGTTTTACAAAAGAGAAAATGTAGATGGATAATAAACACAGAAATATATTCAAGGTCATGAGTTATCAAAGAAATGCAACTTAAATGAGTGAAATACAAGTTTTTCTTAACAGTTTAGCAAAGATTTAAAAATAATAGTGCTGCTTTGGTGTGATGAATGAGACTAGCACTGTTGTACACTGTAGGTTAGAAACTTTGGTATGATTTCCTTGGAAAGGATTCAAATACTTTACTCAAAAATTCTACTTCTAGGAATCTGTCCTATGAAACCGTCAAAAGTGCCAGAAATACTTTGGGCATAAAAATGTTAGCTGCACATCATTTCTAAGTGACAAACGTAAAGTGACTTAAATTTAAGTTCATTAATAGGAGACAGTTATGTAAATTTGTGGTGTAATCACGATTCAAAATGATATGCAACTTCTAAAATTTAGGTTTACAAACTATAATGTTAACTTTAAAAAGCATAAGAATTTGCAACTCATCTCAACTATTTTAGAAAGACTAGAGAAAATATGTCAAAGTATTAGTAGTGGTTTCAGCTAGTTGGTAAAATTTTGAGTGATTCTTCTTTGTACTTTTTTATGTATTTATAATTTTCCATGGTGAATTTTCTCATACAATCAGAAAAAAAGGTGTAGCATTAAAACAAAAAGAGGATTACCCTCATAGAATTATGGAATATGAAATACAGATATGTATGATACTGGAGAAAGGGCAACAAATGCAGAGGTTATAGCAGTGGTCTTTTCACATGATTGGATATGGAAAGAATGGGTCTGGATTCTGGAGAGATTTAGCAGTTAGAGCCAACTTAGTTTGGTGAGTCCTGGGATTGAGATGCTTGATTAACGGTACTATACAACTCACTGAAATGAGAACTCAGGAGAAACATCTTAAGGGATGGAGATGATTCAGTTTGGTTGAGTCTGTGATATGGATGAAACTAAACAACTAAGATTAGGTCTGTCTAGTTATGAAGATTTGGGGGTAGGTCTGTCTAGTTATGAAGATTTGGGGGTCCTTAGCGCACACATTCAGGTACTGGCCATGAATGACATAATCCTTGGGTACCAGGTGTATAATCTAACAGAAGAGTCTGTTTCCCTTAGAACACATACTGGAAACCAATTTAAAAATCTGGTAATATACGCTCTGGCAAATAAATAAAAATCTTAAAGAAATAAAGTGAAAAGAAAGGGGTGCCTGGGTGGCTCAGTCAGTTAAGTGTCTGCCTTCAGCTTGGGTCACCATCCCAGAGTCCCACATCAGGTTCCTTGTTCAGCAGGGAGCCTACTTTTCTCTCTGCCTACCTCTTTCTCTCTCTGACAAATAAATAAAAATCTATAAAAAAAATAAGGTGAAAAATCTGGTATTATAGTTCCTGCTTAAGGTTAAAAAAAAAAAACTTCATACAGTAGTATCGATAAAATTTTAATATCTTTCTTTAGGATTACAGAGGAAATAATCCTGTTAACAACTTTGTAGTAGACTTGACTTTGTGTGTGTGTGTGTGTTTTAAATTTGGACAACCTGCAACTCATTTAGACCTTTGACTTGAATACTTTAACTTGTATTTTTATGTATATCTGGAGTTTCCCTCTTTTTGAGAGGTTGAGGTTTTTTAATTTGGATTTTTTTAGAGAGTATTTAGAATTTATTCTAAAATCAGTGTGATAATTTTTAAAATGTTTTTGAGTACATGTCTAAATAGATTTTTAATATTGATTCTTTCAGTTTACATTTGTGCTACCAAACTCTCTTCCATCCAACCATCTAAGTTGGTTATTTTAGCTGATATGGTTTCTAATTAAGTCTTTGTGGTTGAGAGAGCTCCTTGTGGCATGTCTGCTTTAGCATTTAATTGCTCCATGGAATCCAAATTAAATTCTGTAGTATTCCATTTTGGTCTGCTGATGAAGCAAAGATCTTTTCAGCATGGCCTGAGAAATGCGGTGCTTGTGACAGCTCGAAGGACTAGCATCACAATTTTGAGAAAGTTAGGATTTTTTTATTTCTAACTTGACTCTTTATCATTTGAAAATAAAGTTTAAAGTGTTATCACAAAGGTCAATGAGAGAATTTCAACCACATGATAGTCTCTCAGTAGGTATTTGTAGAATAAATTAAAAGCAAAATTGTTGGCCTTGATACTATAGTGCACCAAATTATAGTGCACACATATATATAGTGCACCAAATAAAGTCTTAGGAGTTTTTTGGTTGAATTTAAATGAAAAGTACCAGGAAGCAATTGTGATAATTCTCTGTTAGGGTGGTATAAGGTGTTTTTGCACTGGGGGTGACAGGATGGATTTAGAAACTTAAAGGTCCCTTCCAATTCTACATTATCTTATTTGACAATTTTGGTTCTTACATCAGTAGAGAAGATGGTAGTTTACACAAATAACTTGAGTGTATTAGTTCTTTGCTGCAAATAATTCATGCAGTCATAAGCTAGAAGGTGAGATCTAATAATTGAGACCTTTAAGTGTTAGTCTTATCACACATCTTGAGAATGCTGTCTGGAGTTCTATCTGCCTGTCACTTGATTTCTTGGTGCCCTGATTTAGTTGTATAGAATCAGAAGAGAATTTAGACTTCTGATGGTTAAGAATGAGTAGAATCAGGCATTAGATTGTGTGCCTCTAAAAGGGTATTTGCTGGGCGCCTGGGTGGCTCAATGGGTTAAAGCCTCTGCCTTCGGCTCAGGTCATGGTCCCAGGGTCCTGGGATCGAGCCCCACATCGGGGGCTCTGCTCACCAGGGAGCCTGCTTCCTCCTCTCTCTCTGCCTGCCTTTCTGCCTACTTGTAATCTCTGCCTGTCAAATAAAAAGTTAAAAAAAAAAAATCTTTAAAAGGGTATTTGCTGCTAGCATTAATATATCACCAGGTACTTACTACCTACTTAAGGTGATGTTGAGACAGAGTCTAAACAGACAACATAAAAGTCATGGTTGCAAAGATAATCGCAGGTTTACATGTGGGGAGTTCCAATAAAACAAAATCTTAAACAGTCCCAATAAGTCGTTTCTAGATTAGGGGGCGCCTGGGTGGCTCAGTGGGTTAAAGCCTCTGCCTTCAGCTCAGGTCCTGATCCCAGGGTCCTGGGATCGAGCCCCACATTGGGCTCTCTGCTCAGCAGGGAGCCTGCTTCCTTTCCTCTCTCTCTATGCCTGCCTGTGAACTCTGTCTGTCAAATAAATAAATAGAATATTTAAAAAAAAAAAAAGAGTTTCCAGATTAGGAGCTTAGGTCAATGGGAGAGAAGTGAACTTTGTTGTGATGGCTATTTCTTTATTAAAATGTTTGATTCTGGGGGCACCTGGGTGGCTCAGTGGGTTAAGCCTCTGCCTTGCGCTCAGGTCATGATCTCAGGGTCATGGGATCGAGTCCCGCATCGGGCTCTTTGCTTGGCAGGGAGCCTGTTTCCCCCCCCTTCTCTCTGCCTGCTCTGCCTCCTTGTGACCTCTCTCTCTCTCTCTGTCAAATAAATAAAAATTAAAAAAATAAAATAAAATAAAATGTTTGATTCTGGGGGCGCCTGGGTGGCTCAGTGGGTTAAAGCCTCTGCCTTCAGCTCAGGTCATGATCTCAAGATCCTGGGATCGAGCCCCGCATCGGGCTCTCTGCTCAGCGGGGAGCCTGCTTCCTCCCTTCTCTCTCTCTGCCTGCCTCTCTGCCTACTTGTGATCTGTCAAATAAATAAAATCTTTAAAAAAAAATGTTTGATTCTGGGGCCTAGGTGGCTCAGTTGCTTAATTTATATAATGTGCATATTGGGTATAATATGCTTTATTTCTTTAGCTTGTATACCCTCAGAAAGAAGGTTCATTAATGAAAAATCTAAAAATAAAAAAATTACAGGGGAGCCTGGGTGGCTTGTTGGTTAAGTGTCTGCCTTTGGCTCAGGTCATGATCCCAGGGTTCTGGGATGGAGCCCCATGTGTAGGGCTCCCTTCTCAGCGGGGAGTCTGCTGCTCCCTCTCCCTCTGCTCCTTCTTCCTGCTTGTGTTCTCTCTCTCTCTCTCTCTCTCTCTCTCTCTCTCTCAGATAAGTAAAATCTTTAAAAAAAGGAACGTTGAGTTCTGTTCTTATAAAATTCAAATGAAGAATTTGCTTCTGGCAATGTAACCAATTAGCCAGCCTGGGTAACTCCCCTATTGGAAAACAGTTAAAAACTTGGATAAAATATGACCAAGTGAGCTTTATAAATGCATTCCTAAAATAACATAGAAAGAACCCAGAGAAGTTTTAAAAAAAATATTGAAACCAAGAAATCAAGACTCATTCTTCATCGCTTTACCACTGAGAGTTTCTCCTGAAGCCGTGATTTACTGCTTTAACCACTGCATGGAGATACAGAAAATGTCTAGTACTTCCCATGCCCCCATGTTCCCATGCACAAAGCTGACATCCCAGACTGTACCATCAGCGTAATGAATTTACCGCACAGAAGAAAACAATGAGGAAGATTGCCTCTTATGTCTTAGTATTAATAGGTAGAAGTGATATCAGCCTTGAAAATTTGTAACTAGGAACTAGTCTTTATTCAGTTTCATTTATGTATGTTCTTGATGTGACAAAATTAGTAATTTCATTAAATTTTGACCCTTGAGTATTGAGTCTTTAATATTCTCTCTGACAAAACGGGATGTATACATGAAGCACTCAGTCTGCCTTGCAAAGGGAAAACATATTTTTTTTAAAAGATTTTATTTATTTATTTGAGAGAGAGACAGTGAGAGAGAGCATGAGCAAGGAGAAGGTCAGAGGGAGAAGCAGACTCCCCATGGATCTGGGAGCCCGATACGGGACTCGATCCCGGGACTCCGGGATCATGACCTGAGCCGAAGGCAGTTGTCCAACCAACTGAGCCACCCAGGCATCCCAGGGAAAACATATTTAAGAAAAAGCAGTTGTGTGATTATTTGAGTTGTAAACTAAGCTAATCACCCTTTTTCCCTGGAACACTTCTTTCTTGAACAAAAATGACTAACTGGTGATGAACACTTAGGTATTAATTTGACAAACATTTTCTTGAAACTGAACAAAATGAGCCTGCTAATTAAAGGTAGGTGACTGAAATTATTTGTTCCCAATGATAAAACTCAGGCTTTCAAGTGAAAATTAGAATTCTGAAAAACTTGTTTTCTCCATGTTAAGCTTCTAATTTCCCTGTGCCTGAAGATTTTTCTGATGGAATAGGTAGTGAAATAAGCAAATATGGTTACTTTGGTATTACATAATGGGATGTATCAACATTTAAAATACCTGCATATGCCACTCTGGAAAACAGCATGGAGGTTCCTCAAAAAGTTGAAAATAGAGCTTCCTTACAACCCAGCAATTGCACTACTGGGTATTTACCCTAAAGATACAAACGTAGTAATCTGAAGGGTCATGTGCACCCGAATGTTTATAGCAGCAATGTCCACAATAGCCAAACTATGGAAAGAACCTAGATGTCCACCAACAGATGAATGGATAAAGAAGATGTGGTATATATATACAATGGAATACTATGCAGCCATCAAAAGAAATGAAATCTTGCCGTTTGTGATGACGTGATGGAACTAGAGGGTATTTTGCTTAGCAAAATAAGTCAATCGGAGAAAGACAACTATCATATGATCTCCCTGATATGAGGAAGTAGAGATGCAATGTGGGGGGCTTGGGGGGTAGGAAAAGAATAAATGAAAGAAGATGGGATCGGGAGGGAGACAAACCATAAGAGACTTTTATCTCACAAAACAAACTGAGGGTTGCCAGGGAGAGAGGGGTTGGGAGAGGGTGATGGGGTTATGGACATTGGGGAGGGTGTGTGCTATGGTGAGTGCTGTGAAGTGTGTAAACCTGGCGATTCACAGACCTGTACCCCTGGGGCTAATAATACATTATATGTTTATTAAAAAATTATTAAAAAAAAAAGCACCTTCAGGGCATTGGACCATACTATTTTCTTAGAAGTGTTTCTGACAATATTGGTGATTTTCCTTAATACAGTTGTCATCAAAGACTAGTCATCAGCTGGCTGGGTTCTCTCTGTAATTTAAACCTAGCCTTTGTTCTTGGCAGGATTAGAGTTCATTCTCTTATTTGTTTGTTTTGTTATATTTTTATTCTGTGACTAGTAATTTATGCAAGTTTGGTTTTATTTTTATATGAGAAGAATGGTAAGTTGCTTGCCACTTCCCAGTAAAATATCCTGCAAAAGAGGGCTTAAATATCAATCAATCAATCAATCAATAAATAAAACAAAATAAAATACCTGCATAATTCAGAGAATCAGTATTTTCCAAAGACCAAAGTGTATGAGGTACAAAATCATGCATGAGTAAAAAACCTATTCAACATGCATGATAGAGCATTGGATCTTAATTTAACAGAGTTTGAAAGTTTATTGATGTGATTTCAAATTCCACATTACTGTTAACATCTAAGAAAGTACCACTTGTGGAGTTTTGATATAATACCAAAGGAGACCCCAAATTATCTGAAAACATCATTAAAATACTCCTGTCTTTTCCAGCTGTTTATCTGTATGAGGCTGGATTTTCTTCATATACTTCAACTAAAATAACTTATCACACAGATTGAATATGAAAGTAGATATGAGAATCTAGCTATTAAATTGGACATTAGTGATATTTTAGAGAGATATAAACACTTCAAAGAGATTTGTATGAATATAAAACAGTGACAGTCTTATTAAATTGTTTTGGGTACCCAGGTGGCTCAGTTGGTTATACCTCTGACTCTTGATTTTGGCTCTGGTCATGATCTTGGGATTGGGCTCTGTGCTCAACAAGGAGACTGCTTGAGGCTCGCTCTCTCTGTCTCTCTCTGCCCCTCCTCCCACTCTTACATATGTATGCTCTCTCTCTCAAAAATACAAATAAATGAATCTTTAAAAAATTGTTTTACATCCAGAATATACAGAAAGCAACAAGTCTGGATGGGTTCACTTCTGAATTCTATGAAACATTTAAGGAAGTATATTAATTCTCTACAGTCTCTTTTGGAGGATAGAAACAGAGGAAATACTTCTTAACTCATTCTATGAGGCCAGCATTACTCTATACCAAAATAAAACAAAGACATTATTTGAAAAGAAAACTACAGATCAGTATCTCCTAGTGGCATAGATGTAAAAATTCTCAATAAATTATTAGCAAATTGAATTAAAAAAAAAAGAATTATATAACACAGCTAAGTGGGATTTATCTCAGACATGCAAGTCTGGTTCAGTATTTGAAAATTAATTAATGTAATCAACCATTAAAATGGAAAGATCACCTGACTGTATCAATAGATGAAGCAAAAGCATTTAACAAAATCCAACATCCATTAATGATAAAAAAAAAAAAAAATCTCAGCCAACTTCTTCAACTTAATAAAGAATATCTACAAAAATCCCAACAGCTAACATCATACTTTATGGTGAGAAACTCAAAACTTTCCCACTAAAGCCTTTTCACTACAAGGCAAGGATGCCTCTTTCACTACTTCTCTATAGTGTACTGGAAGTCCTTGCTAATGAAATAAGACCAAAAAAAAAGAAAGAAAGAAAGAAAGAAAGAAAGAAAAAGTATACAGAATGGGAAGTAAGATATGAAGTTGTTTTTGTTCACAGAATACATGATCATCTATGTAGAAAGCAAAAGAATTAACAAAAATCCTCCTGGAACTAATAAGTAATTATAGCAAGGCTATAGGATACAAGGTTTATATATAAAAGTCAGTTGCTTTCCTATATGTCAACAATGAACAAGTGGAATTTGAAATTAAAAACACAATTTCATTTACATTAGCACCCCCCAGAAACAAAATACTTAAGTATAGGTCTAACAACATGTGTACAAGACATATATGAAGAATACTACAAAATTCTGATGAGCAAAATCAAAGAACTAAATAAATGGAGAGATATTCCATGTTCATGGATAGGAAGACTCAATATTGTTAAGATGTCTGTTCTTTCCAACTTGATCTATAGATTAAATGCAGTCCCAATGAAAATCCCAACAAGGTGTTATGTGAATATCAACAAACTGATTCTAAAATTTATATGGAAATGCAAAACTCAGAATAGTCAACATAATATTGAAGGAGAGGAACAAAGTTGGAGGACTGACACTGCCTGAATAAAGCTACAATCAATACTGTGTATTGATTGAAATATAAAGCTACAATAATCAATACTGTGTAATCTTGGTGAAAGAAGAGACATAACTGAAACAGAATAGAGAGTCTAGATATAGACCCCCACAAATATCGTCAACTGATCTTTGACAAAGGAGCAAAGACAATACAATGAAGCAAAGATAGATTTTTCAACAAATGGTGCTAAAACAACTGGGCATCCGTATGCCAAAAACAAAACAAAACAAAAATGCATCTAGACACTTTACACCCTTCACAAAAATTAACTCAAAATGGGTCAGTGACCTAAATGTAAAATACACAACTGTAAAACTACTAGAAGATAACACAGGAGAAAACCTAGATGACATTGGGTATGGTGATGCCATTTTAGATACAAAATGAAACATATGGTCCACGAAAGAAATAATGGATAATTTCATTAAAATTAAAAACTTGCTTTGTGAAAAACAATGTCAAGAGCAGAAGAGAAGCAACAGAAGGGAGAAAACACTAACAAAAAACTTTCTAATAAAGGAATGTTATCTGTAATACATAAAACACAACACAAGAGCAAACAACCCAATTTAAAAAATGGAACAAAAACTTTAAGAAAGAAGATGTACAGATGGCAAATAGACACATGAAAAGATGCTCTACATCATGTTATCAGGGAAATGTAAATTTTAAAAAAATGAGATACTGCTACATACCTATTAGAATGGTGAAAATCTAGAACACTGTCAACATCCAATTCTGGTGAGAATGTGGAGCAACAAGAACTTTTATACAGTTGCTGGTGGGAATGCAGAATCGTACAGTTACTTTGGAAAACAGTTTGGTGGTTTCTTACAAAACTAAACATACTGTTTTCATACAATCCAGCAGTCATACAACTTGGTATTTACCCAAACAAAATGTGTATCCTTGTCCACACAAAAACCTACTCATGGATGTTTTATAGCAGCTTTATTCATAATTGCTAAAACTTGGAAGCAACCAAGGTGTCCTTCAGGAGATGAGTGGATAAACTGTGGCACATTCAGACAATGGAGTATTATACAGCACTAAAAAGACGTGACCTATTAAGTGATGAAAAGACATGGGGAAATTTATAACGTGAGTCAAAGAACTTGTAATGAAAACTTAGAAAATATTTAACTATAGAATAACAAAATAATATAAGATATAGTTAAAGTAGTACTTAGAGAAATATATCATCTTAAATGCTTAGATCAGAAAAAAAGAAATGCTCAGAATTCAGGAGTTAAAATATATCTGAGGAAAGTAGGAGGAAGGAAATAGTAAAGATGAGCAGAAACTATTGAGATAGAAAACAACCCAGGCGCCTGGGTGGCTCAGTCAGTTAACTGTCTGCCTTCAGTTCAGGTCATGATCCCAGGGTTCTGGGATTGAGGCCCGCATCAGGCTCCCAGCTCCCTGCTCTCTCCCTCCTCTCCTCCCTCCTAATGCCTCTCTCTCACTATTTCTCTCTCTCAAATAAATAAATGAAATCTTAAAAAAAAAAAAAAAAAGAAATAGAAAACATCCATTCACTAGAAAGGATTAGCAAAGCCAAAAGTTGTTGATTCAGAAAACACAAGGAAATGGACAGTTTATAGCAGGAATTATCTAGAAACGAAAGAAGACACAAAGTGCATTGAGAGTGAAGAAATACACAAAACTATAGATTTTGCAGAGATTAAGATAATAAAAAGGTTTTAAAAAGTTTTATGTCACTAAATTTGAAATCTTGGAAGAAATGTATAAATTCCAAGATGGAAAATTATTTATCTGAACTGGCTTTGGGAGACACTAAACACTGAATACTTCTATAATCATTAAGGAAATTGTGTCTGTAATTAGAAACCTTTCCCAAGGGGCACCTGGGTGGCTCAGTGGCTTAAGGCCTCTGCCTTCGGCTCAGGTCATGATCCCAGGGTTCTGGGATCGAGCCCCACATTGGGCTATTTGCTCTGTGGGGAGCCTGCTTCCTCCTGTCTCTGTTTGCCTGCCTCTCTGCCTACTTGTGATCTCTGTCTGTCAAATAAATAAATAAAATCTTTAAAGAAAAAAAGAAACCTTTCCCAAAAGGAAATAGACTCCGATTATGTTGGTTTTTTTCCCCCAGGAATGTGGAGTTGCTTTAACTTTAGAAGATCTATTAAATTAACACTTTAATAGAGTAAGGGTTTTAAAAAATCTTAAATTATCCCAAAATATATTTTTTTAAAGATTTTATTTATTTATTTGACAGAGACAGTGAGAGAAGGAATACAGGGGAGTAGGAGAAGTAGAAGCAGGCTCCCCGCTGAGCAGGGAGCCCGAGGTAGGTCTTGATCCCAGGACCCTGGGTTCATGACCTGAGCTAAAGGCAGACGCTTAACCTACTGAGCCACCCAGGTGCCCCAAACAGACTCTTTAACTATAAAGAACAAACAGATGGTTACCAGAGGGTAGGTAGGGCAGGGATATAGGTGACATCAATGAAGGGAATTAAGAGTACACTTCTCTTGATGAACACTGAGTAATAATATGGACTATATTGGTATACCTGAAACTAATATAACACTGTATATTAACTAAATCAGGATTTTAAAAGACCCCCAAACCAGAAGAACATAATAGCAGAATAAAAGCAATTTTTCAATTTCATGAAAAAAAGAAAAAAATAACCAGCAGTAGGAAAAACTACAAAAGATTTTACAAAAGTGGAAACACATGGCCAATAAACTGTGAAAAGATAATCAATGCCATTAATAATCATGGAAGTGCAATTAAGATGCAGTGAAGTAATATTTAATAATCTCAGATTGGCAAAATGAAAAGGAAAATACTAAGGGAGAGGGAACACTGCACTCCATCCCAGGGTCTTGGGATCATGACCTGAGCCAAAGATAGATGGTTTAACCAACTGAGCCACCCTGGCACCCCAGCTAAGGCTTGGCTTTTTTTGTTTGTTTGTTTTTAATTACAGAAGAGTACTTGGGAAAAATGAGAGTGAGATTTCTTAAGTAAAATGATTTTATTATGTAAGAACTTCCTTAGGGAAAGTATTTCTGAAAGTGTGATTTTAGATTAACTGGATTAGAATCACCTGGTAGTAGTGGTGTGGGTGTGGGTGGGGCGGGATGGGAGTAGAGAACGAGGTACTTACTATTTTTAGAAATGCAGCAGATTCCCCAGCCCATCTCTGGTTTTGATAATTTAAGATCTCTGAGGGTGGGATCCAGTTATCTAGATTGTCTAAAGCTCTCCTAGTTTTTTTGTTTTTTAATAAACACTAAAATTTAAGAACTTCAACTTTAGGAGTTTTGAAGTAATTCCTTAAATACTGTCAGATTCATACAAACATGTATAAATGTATGCCCAGAGACAAAAACTTAGTCTTAAATATACGTGAATCCTCACTTTTTACTGACTTTTGTCGTCTTTCTTTCTCTCAGAGTCCTTTACTATTTTTTCCTCTTATTTCGTCCTCTTTTCCACTTTGCATATGACATGAAATAGCTTTAGAACTCTGGCAGCAGTAAGAGTAATTCTAAACTCCTTCTGCCTGGCTGGCCCCTACTCCTTTCTGGAAGGCTCATAGGGTGCAACAGACATGCTCATTTTGCAACTGCAAACACTTATTTTGTTCCTCTTTGTAGAACTGTTAATAGTAATGATATCAATTTTGGGTGGGTAAAGATTTAAACTCAGTTGTAAAAAATGAAGATTCGTGGAGCTGGAGTTAGAGCTATGAAAGATCCTTATATTTCTCTCATTATTGTTCTTTTTAAATATCTCTTGTATGGGACAGCTAATTTTAAAGAGGAAAACAATATGCGAGCTTGGTGAAGAATTACTAGAAATACCATTCAGACCTCTTTTCCCAGCACAGACTCTAGTGAGATCCTGTGTTAATAGTAGGAATGGATATTGTAGACTCAAAAGGGCTCTGTTTTGTTCACCTGTCCAGACTTTACAAAGAGCTGTTTTCATTGTTGCTGAGCAAGTAAATACTTAATTAAGTGGTACAGCTAATTATGTTTAGAATTCAGTAGCCTTTATTTTCTGTTGTTTCAGAGACGCTGATTTACCGAAAGCTTAAAAACTCCTTGAGTTCAGCAAAAAACCTTTTCTGGCAGTTTTTATCTAAAAAATGAATTTGAATGTTAATCATCAAAACTCTGGATTTTGTTGGAATTATACTTCAATTGGGCTTTCCGAATTATGCTCATTTCTAAGTTACCTTAATTTTTATAGTTTATTTGCTTATAAAATTAAATAATTATTATCAAGGGATTAATTAGTGTCATACTTTTTGAAACAGATTTATTTAGCAAAATTAAAAATAATATGTCATAGTTTCTATGTCATGCTTCCAAAACAGAGGCTTTAAATCCTATATTATATGTAAAAGTTGTTCGCTATTCTAAAGGTACAATAAGAGATTATTGTTCATATCAGTGTAATAAATTGATACTACCTGATCATACTTTTTCATTTTGCACATTGTCAGAACCTTGGACCTTAATCTTATTCTTTGATTGACAGTAGCGACCAGGGAAAGAATACTTGTATTGTTTGGGATAGTCACATCTGTTCAACTTGATTCAGTTGAGGGTATTTGCATATTCTTAAGTATTTCTTCTGAGAGGGCTTAAATCCTTCTCAAGTACTTGATGCATTTTTAAAATTCATTCATAAGGTATCTACATGCACTAATAGTTCTGTATAATATTGCTGTGCATAATCTGACAGATAGGACCACATTTTAAAACAAGGTATTCTTTAGGGATGCTACATTACATTTTTACTTGTCCTGCTGGCAGAAATGTCAATTTTTTCTAAAGGCTGGTTTAATGTTTTGATTAAATTAGTCTATCTTTATTTTAGGCAGGTTTGTCAATCATAAGACAAATAAAGTAAAGATTTATTAAATAATAATTCAAAGGTTAATGGTAGTTTTTCCTGCCTTGGTTGGAAAATTGAATAATTTTATAGCTTAAATGGATTTCTGATTAGTCTCCTTATTTTATACCAGAGGTTAGTGAGGCTCAGGTTACTTACTCAAGGTCACACAGCTTGAAAATTAGGCCTTATTTTAGATCTGAACTCCCAGACCAGTAAATTCTAAGGAATGCTGGTATATGACTCTGATTTACATGATTTACAAATCATCTTCATATAAAAATGTCCCTTTGCCATTAGAACACATAGTCAGGGATTATGTCTTAATCATCATCATATCACTCCTGAATCAACAATGTGTCTTATACATAGTTAATGCCCAATCATTATTTTGCTGTTTTGTTTTCATTGTTCTCTTAGGCTATTATTCTGTAAAGAATAATTTTCAAATGAGATAGCTTATTATTAGAATGTTAAGTACCCTTGATAGCAAATAGATTTCATTTTATATTCATTTCTGATGAATTGGTAATAGCTGTGTAGAAAATTTTGAGACCTGCTGGAGTCATTTGGCAGTGTCTGCCACAGACATAGCATCCCAGAAACCAATGGTTTCGTCCTTAGTAAATGTGACCTGAGGGGAAGGAAAGAGAAATGTAGAGTGGAATGACCAGAAAAGCCCCTGGGAAGAAATAAGGCTCAAATTAGAAGATAAATAGGACTCAGATACTGTAGGTAAAAATGAGGTTAGAATGCCATAGAGGCTGGGAGTTCCATAAAAAAATTGGAGGCATTCAGAAGAGGAGAAATATCATTAGGTTACATTAAATAGAATGAAAGGGAGGAAAACAGTTTTTGAGTACTTTTGATGCCTATCTTTGTGCTAGATCGTCTTTTTTGGAGGAACTCTGGACACTTTATATCCTAGTTTGCATTAGTTGCTTTATCTTTTCTGAGCTATTTAGGGTTGTTTTAGTTTGTCTTTATTTCTGCCTGGGCCAGCTCTCTCCAATTTTTATCTGTCTTATTTAAAGATATTAAAGTTTTAACTTCATCACAATTTTATTTCAAATTTGTGTTACAGGAATTCAGGAGGGAAGTTTCAACTGTTACTTAATCATATTATTAAAGTACTATTTTAAACTACTTGGCTGTAAAATAAATAACTCCAAGATTCTGAATTATTTTTCATTTTCCAGGAATCCCCTTCTGGTCGAAGGAAAGCTCTTGCTACTAGCAGCATCAACATGAAACAGTATGCAAGCCCTATGCCAACTCAGACTGATGTCAAGTTAAAATTCAAGCCATTGTCTAAAAAGGTTGTCTCTGCCACTCTCCAATTTTCATTATCTTGCATCTTCCTTAGGGAAGGAAAAGCCACGTAAGTTTCTTTTGTCAAGAAAACAAGCTGCTTCTGAGTGTGTTTTAAAACTGTATGTAAACAGCTTTTGAGTCAGTAGACTGGCAACAGTTGAGAATAACCTACTGCATACCAGTCATTCTTGACATTCTTTGTTTCAGAGGCTAAATTAAATGAACTCTTTGTTATTTATAGTCTCTTGACTCTATAGAGAGTGAACAGTAATATAAAAGTAACTATAGCAAGTTCCAAATTTTAAATCATGTGTTGTTAGGGTATCATACACATTTGTTTTGTATTTCATTGTCTTCAGTGGAAGTAACTGTACTCTCAAGTACAGACAGTTCAGTTTGTAGAGCTTTTCCCAATTCATGTTCTCTGGCTCAGCCTTCTAAAAATTGTATAGCAAAGTACAATTTGCTATGATTATTCGTTTCAAAAATCACTTCTTAAGCACTGAATAGGCATTGCATGATAGTAGTTCCTGCACCAGGTCTGGTCTCCTAAGGGTAAAATTCTAACTGGATAAAATGAGGTAAACATACCTGGAGCAGGAAGAAAACTAATATGCACCATGGTCATTGCATACAGTCAAGTCAAGGATGAGTGCATGTTGAGGGTATAATGAAGGGGTTAGTACCTGTTTGGAGAGGAAGATCAAGAAGGGAAGAAATGGAAATTCTAAGCCTAGACTTAAAAGGTAAGAGGAAGAGCCTGCTAGCTATGAACATTTCGATCCAATCTAAATCATAGTTCTAAATGTATTTGAGCTAGTGGAATGTGGTTACTATAATTGGCCATGTTCACTTGACTGATTAGACTGGATTCTGTGTGTCAGTCAAGATGAGATGTTTGGCACTCATCTACAGGGCAGCAAACGACTTGGTAGATAACAGTAAGCCTCATCTCTGGAAAGTTGGCTTTTGAGTGAGTGTGGTAGAGAGACAGTACAGAATGGAAGTGATCAGTCTTTCATCTCAGGACCTTAAATTTTAGTCTTAAATACTGAGAAATTAAAAATAAATACCTTACCCTGAAGTACAAGCCAAAATGAAAGGAAAGGAAACAGGAAGAAGAGAGAAAACAAAACCAGAGGAGATCCTTTGATTGTGGACTCCTTTCCACTGGGCAGCAGTAAGTGAATTAGCACGATCCATGGAGAATCTGGGTGAGAGGAATTCAGTTGAACCAAATGTCTCAATTCCAGTGGAAAATTCTCTCAAAACACCCTAAACTCCCTCTCTACCTCCACACTCCTTGCTTCCTAACCTTCCACAGAGAAAAATAGTCAAGGTTAAAATCCGAAATATGAGGAAGTTAAAGTTAAAGAAGTAAAATTAAGCAAGTTAACATTTCAAGAATAATGTCGTATCTTGAAATTATCCCCCATTGGCAGGTGAGCAATTTATAAGGCATTCCTATAAGGTAATACAACTTTTTTTGTTTATTCAGACTTTGTGTCACAAATTTATTTTTAAAAGGGGAAATGATTTGGTTAACTCTAAACTTATGTGAGAGAAAATGCATAGAATTTCAAAAACCTATTTAGTCTGCAAAGTTGTACTGTATTTAGGAGATAAATGAATATTAATGAACATTTCTTTATGAAAGACTTTTTTTTAATTTTATTGTGGTAAGAGAAACAGTATCTTAATTTGGCTTTCTGAATTTTAGGGAAGTATATAAAATTGAAATTTAGTTCATATATAATACTAGAAATGTGTTTTATACACTGTAGTTTATTTGAAATTTAAGGTAAAAATAATAGATCAAGAAAACTTAATTTGATGTTTGGAGTATTTAATGTAAACTATATACACATATACTTAAAATACTTCAAGACAGACGTTTTTACATTTTATCAAATATATAGTATTTAACTTAGAATCAACCCAGGTCATTTTCCATCTTGTAATTTTTAAAAAATGCTAGACTTGAAGGTGTTTTTTTTCTGTTACAGTAGTTCCTTAACTTCTGGGGAGTTGTGGCCCCTTTGAGAAAAGTGCACATTTAAACAAGATTTAAATATAATTTACGGTGGTTTACCATTTCTTTTTCTTCCTACTCACCAAACCAAAAGGGTTCATGGATTTCAGATGAAGAATTTCTATTCTAATTTACTTTGAAAGTTTGAATATTTTAAAGACTAGATCTCATTGATTTGCAAGCTACCTCACTGTTTTATGAAACAAGTTTTTATTTTCAGGTTTAATGATTAGGAAACCATACTTTAATCCTATGAAGAAAATTTTAGTCTTCAACAGATCTGCAACCAGAGTTAAACTAACTCCTAACCAGTTAGTTTTTAATCCAGTTTGCTTTTTACTATTTAAACATACCATTTAAAAATGAATTTAGACTTTTCAATAGTCTTGGGCAACTGTTTAAAAAGGCTCATTAACATATTGAAAGAAGGAATATATTATTATTTTCTTAAGCAGTCTTTTTTCAAACAATGCCATTTCATGAGCTGTATGTTAAATTTGAAATCATTCATGTAGGGATGAAGACATGCAAAGTCTGGCTAGTTTAATGAGTATGAAGCAGGCTGACATTGGCAATTTAGATGACTTTGAAGAAGATAATGAAGATGATGATGAGAACCGCGTGAACCAAGAGGAAAAGGCAGCAAAAATTACAGGTTGGTTTTATTAGCATTAAGCTAGAAGTTTATCTTTTTTTTTCTTTTGCAAAGTTGAAAACTCGTTGTTTTCCAGGAAAAAACAATGCTTCTAACAAAATATTTTTTTCTTCCTTAAAGCTGTTTTAATATAATATACCGTTTAGCTCTCTGAAAACTTTATGGACTGATGGTTAGTAGCAGATTTTCACAATTTAAAAATCAAGTCCAAGCTTAGTTAAGAAAGCATAAAACTTTAGTGGGACTACTGATTATAGTATAAAGTAGCCTAAACATGTTCACACTTTTGTGAGTTTAAGGGTGAACCTTCTTTCTTTTTTCTTTTTTTTAAGATTTTATTTATTTATTTGACAGACAGAGATCACAAGTAGGCAGAGAGACAGGCAGAGGGGGAGAGGGAAGCAGGCTCCCTGCTGAGCAGAGAGGCTTGATCCCAGGACCCTAAGATCATGACCTGAGCCAAAGGCAGGAGCTTAACCCACTGAGCCACCCAGGCGCCCCAAGGGTGAACCTTCTTTTAAGTAAAGATCTTTAAGAGTATCAGGACAAGATGAATTGTCTACCTTCTTCTAGCTCATGTGCATTTATTATTTATGGCACATTCTTTTTTTTTTTTTTTAATTTGTATATATCTTATGTTTCCTTATATCTAGAAGCTTCCATGTAGGTATTCTTTATGGCTGGTTTGATCATAGTACTCAGATGATAAGTGGTTAGAATCTCTTTGTATTAACTGGTCAGTAAATATTGATAATCTGGCTACCATACTTACAGAATTGATGTTATACCTTTATTATTAGAGTGAAAAGCACAATATACATACTTCTTTCAGCTAATGAATTGTTCTAAATTTTTGTGTTGCTTTTCCTTGACTTCTGTCATTTACTTGCCTATTGGTGAATGTTTCCAAATTCTTGACACTTTGACAGCCATCTCTTGGCTCAACCCCAACTATTACTATCATAATGGTAGTGATAGGGAAAGTTTTCATTAATCACATGACCCATTTACCTCCTTAGCCAAAAATTTCCTTGACTTTCTGAATTCTCGTAATACTTGTTTCCACTCCATTTCTAGAAATTTATTATAAAGAATTGAACAGACTTGTATGCAAAGATGGATGTTTTGTCCTCTACAAATTTTGTAAATTAATATTTTCTAATGTATGATTGGCATTTTGATTTCTGGTTCAACGCAAGGTTGTTTAGGAGAATGTATTTTATCATGGGCTTTATAGTTTGTTTCTTTGTTTAAATTTATTCAAAGAAAATTCTGAAGACTTTCAAACTTCAATCTCAGATAAGTGAGGTGATCAGATAAGTGATCTTTGTAGTCTAGATATATGATCTATTTTTGTAAATTTTCCATAAATATCTTTTTACATGTATATTCTATTTGTTGATTCAGCATATATTTATTAGACCAAACCTTAACTTTTTAGTCATTTATATTCTTTTTTTGTATAGTTTATCTGTGAAAGAGAATTTCAATGCTTAATTCTTTAGTGCATAAAAGTTGATTTTCTACTAGTTTCATTATGGATTATAATTTGATTTGCCCAATTTAATGCCTCATGCTGAGAAATTTTGCCTGATGTTAATATTTATGCATGCTGTTTTTTTTTTTTTTGGTATTTGTATTTTCCTAGTGTATTTATTACTTTCTTTTTAACCTGTATTAAGTGCTTCTCTTATAAACAGTATTTGGTTTATCTGTCTTTATATTCTTTGTCCTTAATAGTTATATTTTTGACAACTACATACTTAATTTCACTTACTACTTTATTTATACTTTTATTTGGGAATTTTCTTACTATTTTTTTCCCATCCACCCCTTAAATTTTACCATTCTCAAATGTTCTTTATTTAAGCATTTGTAAATAGAGTAATTTGGAAGTTAATACATTTTATTTTCATTTTAGTATACTGTCCTCTAAGATAAATAGCCAGATGGATAAATAAATGAACCTATATTTCTCTACTAACATAAAAATTAAACAGGGGTACCTGGCTGTCTCAGTTAGTAGAACATGTGACTCTTGATCTCGGGGTTATGAGTTTGAGCTCCACATTGTGTGTAGAGAGTACTTAAAAATAAAGTCTTTAAAAAATAAATAAATGAATAAAACAGTGTGTTGACTTTACTCATGTAAGATGAGAGATTCAACATTATTTTCTCTTTATTCAAACCTCTCCCTCTAGCCCTTCCTGGCTATTATTTTTATTTCAGTATTTTGGATTTTTAGTAATATATGCAGACATTTACATTACGATTGTAATTGATGCCAGCAACCATTACACAGTACTTTTTAAAAATGTCATGTCTTACCTATCTTTGAGTTCTTTATTTGGCTAGCTGAAGTACTTCAGGAAGGATACATTAATTACCTTCCTCTACCACCACCGGTGACTTTTTACCTATCTTTCAAAATTTTATTTTATTGACACATACTCTGGGAAACATTTCATGCCCACTTAAGCTTGATCATTCCAGCCTCTGTGCTACTGTTGTACTATTTACAAATACAGGCATTTTTTTACAGCATGAGTGTTTATAACTGCAGTGGGATATAATTTGATCTTTAAGTTGGAGGATGTGGTTTGTTCTTCATAGATGGCTTTTGCTTAAAACTAAATCTCAACTAGACACTAGTACCTTAAGTAGGAATTTTAAAAAACCACATATTTTCATAGCTGTTTTGAGCAGTGTTGTAAATTGTGATCAAAAGATCACAGCAGTGGGGGGAAAATGTGATAACAATATGTCAGAAGTTTTATGGTGGTATTGAAAGGAAAAGAAAGGACATTATTTTTGGTATATGTAATGAAAATATTGAGTAATAATTAGAGTTTATAGCTAAACCCTTGTCTTAGTCTGTTTGGGCTGCTACAACAAAATACTATAGATGGGTACCTTATGAGGGCCCTCTTCTGGGTCACAGACCTCTTGTTGTATTCCTCACGTGGTGGAATGGGGAAAGGAATCTCTTTGGGGCCCCCTTTAGAAGGGCATTAATATTATTCATGAAGGCTCTGTCCTCATGACCTAATCCTCTCCCAAAAGTTCCACCTCCTAATACCATCACATTGGGAATTAAGATTTCAACATACAAATTTTGGGGGGACACAAACATTTTGACCATAGTAACCCTTATTGCCTAATCATACACATACACCTTATTTTCTAAAATTTGTATTGCATGGAACACTGGGTGTGGTGCATAAACAATGAATTTTGGAACACTGGAAAATAAAATAAAATAAAATAATAAAAATAAATAAAATTCTTGTAGGAGGAATAGCTTTATTTTAGATAGCCTAAAATCCTCTGACCCTAATCAGAGAAGTTGTTTTAATGCAACTTGTGATGATCCAAGATTTCTTTGAAATTTTACTATTTTTGTGTTGTTATTTATTTATGTATTTCTTTTCCCCATTTTCTGAAATTGTTCAAGGTAGAGACTACGTTCTAGTAATTTTTTCATCTCTAGCTTCTGGCACATTGTCTAGAACATATTGAGAATTTAAGATGTGTTAACTGAAAGGCCATAAATCAATGAAGGGACTTCCATTTCCTATTTAAGCCCATGCTGATCACTCTTGCTTATTATATTGTTCCATTTATTTGACCTTTACTCATGTACTACCTTTTTCAGGGTAGAGTGGTCCCATTTTATGGAAGGCATGTGATCTGGAGGAGACATAATTCAAAACCTTAAATAATTCAAGACTAGTTTTCTAAAAGTAATGAATGCAAAATGTGTGTTGAGGGAGTAAGTGTAGGTGGAAACAGTGGTGATTAGATGCATGCTCTTAAGTCAATCCACAGTCATTGTAGCATATTTTTCCTTTGATGTTACTTTTTTTTCTCTATTATATTTGCAGAGTATAGTCACTTAAATTAATAGCACCATGTTATGGCAGTTGTTTGGCTTCCTTAGTTTGCATTTTTTAGCACATGTAAATTCCATTCCAAACTTATTATCTTTCAGGAATTTTTTTTTAGCACCAGCACTACCACTCTAAAAATGTTTTGTTAAAGTAGTTTTAAGATAGTTGAAAAGATATTAAAATTTAACAACATTAATGTTAAAGCAATAGGTTAGGACTAAACAAAATGAATGCATTTTATAAACGTGGTACAAATAAAGTATGGTGGGTATTTTTATTTACTGGTTAAAGTGGCAGTAGTTTCTTTCTTTTTTTTTTTTAAGAAATCTATTTTTTTTTTAAGATTTTATTTATTTATTTGACACAGAGAGAGAGATCACAAGTAGGCAGAGAGGCAGGCAGAGAGACAGGGAAGCAGGCTCCCCGCCAAGCAGAGAGCCCAATCGGGTCTCAGTCCCAGGAACCCGAGATCACCACCCGAGCCGAAGGCAGACGCCCAATCCACTGAGCCACCCACGTGCCCTAAAGTGGCAGTAGTTTAAACACAGCTTATATTCGCTCTTCCTTGCAGTTTTGAAATTGCTGACAGAATGTTTATGGAGGAAGGAATCATTATTTTAAATTTCATCTCTATTAATTATATCTATATATTGCAATATAAATGCATAAAATGTAATCACATATCAAAAAAAATTATATGGGTATATTATTTCCCAACTAAGCTGCAAACTTCTTGAGAGAACAGACTATCACAATTATTTTGTGATACTTTAGATTGATATCTAGAGGCTAATCATTTAGTCAGTGATTTCTTATGGAATATTGCTGTTAGATCAATAGTAATTAACAAATATTCTGAAATTGTGGTCTTTGCTGTAAGGTAAATAAAAATTCATGGTATCTGTACTTGGATTGATCAAAAATCTCTACTCTGTTCTGAGACTAAATTCACTGCTAACTGAAAACATGTTTTAGAACTAGCTCTTAGAAACCTTTTATTGATACTGTTATGTACAGGTGTGTTCTACTAAGAGGTGCAGCACCAGTAAATGGGCAAGGAAGTTTTGAATTAAATTAGAAGAATCAGTGAAATGTAGTGGGAATAATAGACCCTGGAGATGGAGAAACAAAGCCTATTAATGGGATAGTTTATTATAGGCAGTATTAGAAAACATGTATGGCTTTAAAACAATCAGTGCCTCTGTCTACATATAGCAACCTCAGAATTCATGAACCGCTATACGGCAATATGACCATCTTTAGGATTTCTCTTGAATTTCTGAACACATATCAACAAGAAGAGAAAAAAGATTTCCTCCATAAATAACAATGTCCTGTTGAATATAGCTCAGAAAGTCAGGTTCAACTGAAGCAGTTTATAGCAGAGCATTATTGGAGAAACTCAGACATTATGAAATACCGGAAAGATACCAGTATACTTAAAGCTGTAGCAAAGATAACCAAGGATTTTACTTAGGTTCAACCAGACATTCAGACTAAGCATTAGATTCACTTAGAGAAAGATATTGGAAACACAGAAACACAACAGCATGCCAGCAGAGCATTCTGTTTTCACTGGAGTCCTCAAAACATCCCAGGTCCTATTTTTTTACCTCTGTCTCCACATGACAGCTTAGGTACACGGAGACAAGTCCACATAGTTAGAAGCTGGGATTGCCTTGGTTTAGAATCCATGCTGCCCAAGAGCTGGTATCTTTTGAAACATTTAATAGGTACAGTTTCCAGGGTTTCTATAACCGAAATGCCTAGTTAAAAGAGTCCATAATCAGAGAAGCCCAAAACTGACCTTCCATCAGATATATAGTCCATTCAGTGTCTTCCCATCCAGATGCAGTTTATAAATTAAAATCATTTTTACCATAAGCACTATTGTCTGGTGTTTATTACTCCATTTCCTATAGTTTGTAAAGTTAATTTGGGAGGATAAAGAGTGACATATTGGCTAATTTCAGAGAATATAATCTTAAGCATAGATGGTAGTAGAGATTAACAGTTCATATTTGAAGAGCCAAGGTTGATTATGGGATGCCTTAGCCCTTTAACATTTCATGTCCTACTCACTAGGACTATGAATGGGGAAAAAATGGGTCTTCCTCCTTTGAGTAGAAGGTCTCTCAGAATGAATTTGGGACTCTGGTCAGAGAATAATACATCCATTAATTTGCTTCTGGTTTTTACCTCGCCATTTACTCTCCAGTACCTAGGATACTAAAGAGCAAAATCATAGGCTTGCTGTGGGCTCTATAAAATAGTAGAATAAAAATGGCCCTCTATTTTGCAGTTCTTTATAAAGGATAAGAATTTCTGGAATACTGCACCTATTATTAGGTATTGAGGTTTGAAAACAGGGTAAAATCAGAGAGCTGGGGGCATTTATGATCCCTTGAGCTAAAAAGTTGACAAGGTATCACAACTACCACCTTTTTAAAGGAATTTGAGATGCTAGGAAGAGAGACCAAAGACAGTAAGAATATCTCCTCCTTGTGTTCAGAACTTCAAATATGTTGACTCAGAGACCAGAAGTGGCAGGAGATACAGATTACAACTTCAGCCTCCTTTCTGTGTCACTGTTAAACCCTAATTAATGTTGCTTTGTTTGTACTAATGACAATTGAACATTCTCTAAGGCTCCCTGCCTCCCTAGGAAACTCCAGGAGAATTCTGGTGACACTGAGAGCCCATCTGACAAGGCCAGAATGGAAGTAAGAGTTCTGAAGAAAAAGTTAGAAGCGGTCCAGTATTTAGGGGAGGAGCCAGAAAACAATGAATATTCTAAGTACTGATATGCATTCTCTGAGGATTTGTCCTAGGAATGCGAGGTTGGTTTAACCACGGTAACAGAATAAAGGAGAAAAACCATGTTATCACCTCAATAGATACATAAAGAAGTGTTTGACAAAAATGGAGTACCAAGTTTCTCAGCAAGATTTCAATATAAGGGAATTTCTTCATTTTGATAAAAGAACAGTAATGAAAAGCTACAGCTAATATCATATGTAATGGTAAAATACTGAATACTTCTCTCCTAAGACTGGGAATGAGGCAAAGATGTTTGCTTTCACCACTTGCGTTTAACATGATACTGGAGATCCTAGCAATGTCATAGGATACAAGATTAATATAGAAAAATCTGTATTTTTGTATATGAACAACAAACATTTGGGAAATGAAATTAGCAAAATAATTCCATTTACAGTTGAGGCTAAAAGTTCTATAAATAGAAATAAATTTAACAAAAGATATAGAAAAACCTCCACATTGAAAACTGTAACACAGGTATTGAAGGTAATTACAGAAGACCTTAATAAATGGAGATATATTCTACACTTAGAGATGAAAAGACTCAATATAGTTAAGATTTCAGTCCTCCCCAAGTCAATCTATAGATTCAACCCAGTGCCAATCATAATCCTAGCAGGCTTAAAAAACAAAACAAAACAAAACAAATTGAAAAGCTGACTCTGAAATGTATTTGGAAATGCAAAGGACTTGAATAACAATACAATTTTGAAAAAGAACAGCATCATAATTTTAATACTGCTTGACAGCAACATTTACTATGAAGGTATAGTAATCAATATGGTGTGGTCTTGGCATAGAACAGTGTGGTCTTGGCGTAGAACAGTGGAATGAAACAGAAAGTTCTGAAATAGACCGAAAACTTATTTGGCCAATTTTCAGCAAAGGTGCAGCATAATTCAGTGAGGAAAGTAAAGTCTTTTTAACAGATTATTTTGAAATACCCAGATGTCTGTGTGGAAAAGATGAGCCTCAATTCCTACCTTCCAGGATATACAAACATTAATTCAAGGTTGATCATAGACCTAAATGCAAAGGCTAGAACAATAAAGCTTCTGGGGAGAAAAAAAAGAACAGTGTATTTATGACCTGAGGGCAGAGGGTTCATACATAAGACATAGGCAAGTAAACATGAAAGAAAAATTTTCATCAAAATTAAAAACTCATGCTCATCAAAATAGATAACTGAGAAAATGTATAGGTACAAGTCATAGGCCAGAAGAAAATACTCACCAAGTAGATATCGGACAAGTCTTGCATTCAGAATAGATTTTTTAAAATGTTTGACATCTCAGTAGTAAAAACACAACCCTATTAAAAAAAATTTTTTTTTTTAAGATTTTATTTATTTATTCGACAGACAGAGATCACAAGTAGGCAGAGAGGCAGGCAGAGAGAGAGGAGGAAGCAGGCTGCCCGCAGAGCAGAGAGCCCGACGTGGGGCCTGATCCCAGGACCCTGGGATCACGACCTGAGCCGAAGGCAGAGGCCCCAACCCACTGAGCCACCCAGGCGCCCCTTAAAAATGTTTTTTAAAAGATTTTATTTTAGGTAACCTCGACACTCAACATGGGGCTAGAAATTACAACCCCAAGATTTAGAGTTGCATGCTGTACTGACTGAGCAAAACAGGTGCTCCAACCCTGTTTTTTTAAGAAAATGGACAAAAAAAAATTGTATATGTGGTCCCCAAAGAAAGCTGTATCGCTGGCCAATAATCACATGAAAATGTTCTCAGCATGACTTGTGATCAGGGAAAAGCAGATTAAAATCACAATGAGATAATTCCACACCCAGTAGAATGGTTATAATTTAAGACTAGCAATACTAAATATTGGCAAGGATGTACACTAACTGGAACTCTCATCCATTTTTGGTAAAGTATGTAATAAATGGTATGATTACTTGAGGAATTTCTTATAACACTAAACATATGCTACCTCTGACCCAGCAGTTCCACTCCTTGATGTTTATCCAAAAAAATGAAAACACATGGCCACAAAAAAGATCTGTACAAAAATGTTCATAGCATTTTTATTCATAGTAGCCCTGAACTGGAAACAGCTCAGGTATACATCAATAGGGCAGTGGCTAAATGAACTGTAGCATAGTTGACCCTTGAACAACATGGGGGTGAGGGGTGTCAACTCCCTGGATAGTTGAAAATCCATTATAACTTTTAACTCCCCATAAACTCAACTACTAATAGCCTACTATTAACCAAAAGCCTTATTGATAATATAAACAATTGATTAACCCTTGTTTTATATGTATTATATACTGTATTTTTACAATAAAGTAAGCTAGAAAAAAGAAAATGTTATGAAGAAAGTCATGAGGAACATACATTTATTTATAGGACTGTACTATATGAATTGAAAAAAAATCTAGTATCAGTGGACCTGCACAGTTCAAACTCATGTTCAAGGGTCAGCTGTCTATTCATGAATGGAATGCCTTTCATTAAAAATGAACAGTTGTTATGTTCAACATCATGGATGTATTTCAAAACCATTATGCTGAATGTAAGAAGTCCATTTATGTGAAGTTCTGGAAGAAGCAAAAACCAATCCTGTGTGATGGTGTTAGCCTGTGGGTTTGGGGATTGATTGAAAAGAGGCATGAGAAAACTCAAGGGGGTGATGCAAATGTTCTGGATCTTGGGTTACATTAGTGTATACATTTATCAAAATTCATTGAATTACATAATTTAAAGTTTGTGCCTTTCATGTATGTGCATTTGTAAAATACTGGTGGTAGGTAACGTAAAAATATTCTAAGTAAGTATGTTAGATTAGTAAGAAAATAAATTCTTTTCAACTTGCTGATTTATTGATTGGTGTGATAGCTAGTCTCCAAAGATTGTCTCCAGTGAACCATTCTTCCTACGATTCATGCCCTTTGGTAGTCCTCTCTCTTACATCTGGGCTAGCCCTGAAGTGACACTTTGTAACTTAAAAAGCCAAGTCATAAAGTGCCTCATATCATCTGCCTGGCCCTCTTATAAAGAATGCTTAGGGGAAAGCCAGCTGCCATGTTAGAAAGTCCAGCTATCCTGAAATGCTGTGCTGAAAGGAACTCCAAATTAGCTATGTGGACAGGACACTTTGGGAGAGAGATATGCATGGCTAGCATCCACTTGTTCCTGCTTTCTCAACTGAAATACCAAACATGCAAGTAGAGAACCTATTTTGGATATCAAGTCCAGTTTAAACTTTTAAATGACTTCAGCCCCAGCCACCATCTAACTGTAATAAACCACCCCACTGAGTCCAGTCAACCCATAGAAGTGTGAGGGATAGTAATTTGTTTTAAGCCACCAAATTTTGGTGTGATGGCTTAAACTATAACACTTAGATAGGTAAATGAAATATAGCTAGATACATGTATAGATACATAGATAGATATATAGATAAACACATATGATTTAAAAATACAGGTATTTCTGGCTCTACAAATATGGTGCCAATTATTATGACTCATTCAGTTCATTCACTCACATGTGTTAAGTTCCACCCATGCTAAAAACTGCTGTTTCACAGATGAAAGACGAACATGACATAGACACATAGCTATTTAATTCCATTTTTTGTGTAAGTGTGTGAGGGGAATGTCTCAGGTCATTAGGGTGAAAGTGCCCAGTAGTCAAATGAATCTGCATTTCTGTGTTAGGTTAAGCCAGGAGAGTAGATGAATTTTTCCAGAAAGAGCAAATTTAGGGAGGGGAAAAAAAAAAAAGACCTATGATGGAGTTCTAAGGAATAGATAATATTTAAGATAATATTTAAGAGGTAGAGGGAAGAATAGTTACTATTAAATGAGACCGAGACAGAACTATCAAAGAGATAGGAGAAAACCATGTGGTACTATTGTCCTGGAAGGAATTTCAAGGAAGGAAGGACTAATCACATTTACTCATACAGAGTTCAAGTATGATAAGAGCTGACAGGTATCTAGTGTACGTGCCATCTAGACTATACAATGGTGACCTGAGAGCAGTTTTGGAAAAGGGGATTCATAAAGGTGGGAAAAAAAGGTGCAATGAGTTGAAGAATGAATGGTAGGTGAGAAATTGTGGACTACTGTTATAAAGTTGTTTTCTTATGAGGATTAAGAGAGTCTGACTAAACTAGAAAAGGCTGATGGTTGAGGGGCGTATCTAAAAAATTGGGAGGAACTTGATCATACTAATACGCTACTAAGGTTTACTAATTAAGAGGGAGGTGTTGGAGGTCCTGGGGACAGACTTCTCAATGTCGTCTTTTCTGCCTGAAGTAGCCCCTCCTTTCTCCATTGTGATGCACCATGGGATTAAAAATCATATTATTAAACCCATTAGTTATATCAAATATTTATGGACTTGAGCCTGTGAGAAAAATGACATTTTTTGAACCATGACTCTGCCAGGAAGCTGAAAGGTTACCCTCTTAGACCATCTTAAAATGAGATAGAACTGTACTGAATATTATTATGCTTTAGAGAGAACAATGAGGATGCTACAAGATTTGCAGGTATGTTCAGCTCTAGGCAGTTTATTTTTTCTTCTTTTAACTCAGCTACAGTCTTTTTCAAAAGGAAGACATCACCTACTCTTAATGCCACCACCCCAACTACCTTTTTTGTTCAGTGTGATAATCTCTTGTGGTCAATTTCTATCTTCTTTTGCCTTCCTAACTAAAGGAGAGTCTCAAATTACTTGACCCTTTGCTTCGATTGCCTGCCTCTAATTTAGTTTTCCTTTTTGTTCTCACCAATGTGAAGCAAGTCCAGAATAATACACTGTTGCTATGACTAAGTTTTACAGTACAAGTTTATTGCTCAATTTGAGTAGCACTGGGGTAGAAATTTGTGCTGTTACATAGTATTCTTAGCATTTTTCAAATGTATAAATATTTGGTGAAACCAGACCATAATAAAAAGTAATACAGTATTGGGACGCCTGGGTGGCTCAGTTGGTTAAGCAGCTGCCTTCGGCTCAGGTCATGATCCCAGCGTCCTGGGATCGAGTCCCATATTGGGCTCCTTGCTCGTCAGGGAGCCTGCTTCTCCCTCTGCCTCTGCCTGCCATTCTGTCTGCCTGTGCTCTCTCTCTCTCCCTCTCTCTGACAAATAAATAAATAAAATCTTTAAAAAAAAAAAAAAGTTTTAAAAAGTAATACAGTATTATATAAATATATTGGTCCAGGAAGGGTTTTGGTCAAGGTAATATACTACTGAGAAAGCTTCCTGCTTAAAACAATTCTGGGGATAAATCTTTGTCATAAGTCTTTTAAAATTTTAACTTTTTTCCAGTTATATATTTTAAAATACATTGGCTATGGGAAATTAAAAAGACGGAAAAGTGGTTTAACTTATTTTTTTTTATTTTTGTTTTGGAGGGGGAGGAGGGAAGCGGAAGAGGGAAAGAGAGAATCTTGAGCATACTTCATGCCCAGTGCAGAGCCTGATGTGGGGCTCAGTCTTACACCCTGAGATCATGACCTTAGCCCAAATCAAGAGTCAGACACTTAACCAACTGAGCCACCCAGGTGCCCTGAAAAGTGCTTTTTTAAAGGGAGAAATACATAACAAAATTATTTTGGGTTCCAGACCAATATCTGTATCTGCCAGTTGAATTATTTCCATGGAAGTTTCACAGGCACCTGTAGCTTGGTAAGTTCTGAACTGAATAGCCCCCATCACAGTAATAGAATACTATCCACATAGTCATCCAAGATAGAGAGCTGGCGCTTGTCCTAGATTTCTTTCCCTATCCCTCACATCAAATTAACCGCCAAATCTATATTCTTAATTTATTCTTTAATTAGCAAATATTTATTGATTGCCTCTTTTCTTGGAATGGTGTTGCTGAACTACTTATCTTCTTTCTTCCTGTCCTGTTTTTTTTTCCAAATGCCGCCACCATGTTGCTGCTGGAGTGATGTTTCTAAAATATACATTTTGATTTTTCAGTGGATTCCCATAGTTCTCAGAGTAAAGATCACATTCTTTGGCTTGACCACAATAATCTTAGAGTAGGACATTTGCGAACCTCATCTCATTCTGTTTTCCACCTCTGGCATCTTAGACCCCATACAACTTGCAGTTCTTCAAATGTGTCTTGTTCTCATTTATCTCCCTTTTGTCCTGTAGAATGCTCTCCATTTCTTCTTTTATAATAATAATAATAATGATGATGATGTCTTGGATTAGCTCAAATTTAAATAAGTTCAGAAGGCCTTCCTGACCTTAGAATGAGCTGTCTGCCTCTTTTCCAGTTTCACATGGCCTGTAATGCATATCTCAGTCATAATATTTATCATACTTATCATATAATGTATAATGCTTCACTTACCTATCCCACAAAAATATAAAACGATGAGGCAGGTATTACCAAAGATATATAACTATATAACAAGTTTTTGATAAATATTTATTAAATAGGTAAATGATATTTCTTTGGAGGTTGCCTCTTATTATGATTTGAATTAACACTTATTTGCATGCCAAATAGAGAAAGTATTGGTATAGCTAAACAGAATTACCTTTCACTTTGTTAATATGAATGAAAGGTCTAGAAGCAGAAGTTCTAGGAGGAATGGAAAGTTTAGCTGCTGTTGTTAATATTTCTTTTTTCATGCTTCCAAAGTTAAGAATCATTTGCAAATTTTAAATAATATGTAACTAGTATTAAATGAAAAAAGTCAGTCATGCACTGGTAACCATTTAACACTGATCCTCTATCCCGTTATATTTCCTTAAAAATTACCAAGTTATAACTATCTGTGAGAGGTAAAGGATCTAATTTATGGATGAGCTCTATCTTAATGAGTTTACTAGGATGAGTGAGAGTGGGGTTTAAAACCGTTGGCAGAATAAAATGAAAAAAGACATTTTATAAAGTCTGACTATCCAACTCTTACTATTCAAAATCACTCAAAGAATTCAGCTGGTATTGTGTTTACTCCTTACGTTCTGTGGTTTACGTGACCATCTCAAGCAATTTTTTCACGCAAAATGTATTTCTCATCAAGACATAAGAATTGAATAAGTTTATCATCTTTAGCTCAAAGATCTGTAAAATAACACTAGTATTTCTGACCATCTAATACTCCAGTAGTCATTTACTAAGCCTGTTTCAATATTAATTTGTATTTTTATACAATATAAATTCCAGGAGGACAGTGCCATGTATGTTTTTTTCATCTTTGTGTCCCAAGGATAATACTTGGCACAGAGTGATAAATATTTATTCAACAACAAATGAATGGCTGAAGACAACCTTATTACAACTGTGTATTCTGTGATTTAGTTTAAATGAAATTTAGAATGTGTACTTAGATTCATAGTGTTAACACAATTTTTAAAGCTGAATTTACAACTCTTTTCTATTTTTAACTATTTTTTTTTCTTTCCCACTGAATAATCTCGACCTGTTTGATTTGTCCTAATACCTAAGCTATTCCCGGGTTGTAACTTTGGAAACAGCAAGGATTAACTAGAATACCCTACTAGGCTTTTGTTATTTTTTTTTCCAGTTAATTTTCACTTAGTGAATGATAATTACACATGTTGAGTTGTCCAAAATATATATGACTCATGTTAAAAAATTTTACTTAATGCACAAAACAAATTCTATCTTATTTTAATATTTTCCTATCTAACCTTTTGTTTCTTATTGGCTAAATTGTAAGATTTTCTAAAGCTAATACTCAAGAGTTCCCATAAAAGAAAAGTTGCTGTAGAAAATAGTAGCTATTGCCTGCTCTTCTTATTTTGTGCTGATTTTTAAAATTCTAGAACATAAACAAGTATTTTTCTGTTCATGATTCGTATAGATAAACTCTTAAAACCTTTAGCTTACGTTTATAATATGAAACAAATAGTACTTTTTTTCTGTAGTTATCAGCGGACATTTTTAATTGTTCTAATATGCATTTAAACCACTGTTTTATGTGCTCGCTTCGGCAGCACATATACTAAACCACTGTTTTATAAATACATGAAGTTGCTAAAGCCAATGTCAGCCTCTTGAGTTATTATCTTTGTTTTGTGTTTATTAACATAGATGTTATATTAGTAACATAAATTTAACAAAATGTTTTCTATTTTAAAATATGAGTACAACGTCACTTTCTGTTAAATACATCTGCTATAGTCCATCAAAATAACATCCTCTGAATGTATTCTCCTGATTAACCAAACATCCCCTCTCTTTGTCTTTTTGAGTAACAGCATGCTTCTATGGCTCTTTAATTAAATGACCTTACCTTACATTTGTCTCGACTGGCTTCTGTTTACAGAAATTGTAAACCAATTGAATGCTCTGAGCAGCTTAGATGAAGATCAAGATGACTGCATAAAGCAAGCAAATATGCCTTCAGCTAAATCAGCCAGTTCTTCTGAAGGTCTAAGAGCTTCTTCCTTTCTTTCTGCTTCTGATTGCCTGTATTTAGTGTGACCTGCTACCTCTTGACTTCTGTCTGTATTTATTAGCTGTCAGTTTTGTCTTTGTGCTTTTCCTTAAATGTTTTCTTTGGTAATTTGTAGCGTACCAACAGACAACAACAATACTTACCATCTTTAGCAAAACCTTATAACAGTATCCTTGATAGGCAGTGATTTAGAAACATCTTTAAGATAATTGATTATATAACATGGCATATTTCTTCATCTAGCTTATATATTATAACTTTACTGTCTTTAAAATATTTGCTTATATTAAACCTATTTGAATTATTCATATTTAGAACTGGAGGATATTCTTCTAAGAATCAGCACTTTATTGGATTAAATTAGACTGATGAAAGTTTCTCTAGTTCATTATCTGATATAATTTTCAAATCAATATGCATATATTTGTTTTGTTTTATTTGAAAATGTTGGTATGCTACAAAATACATGAATGGCATTCTGCCATAGGTAAAATGCTATGTCTTATTATTTGCAGGTATTATTAATGTGAATTTTTACAATTTGAAATATTTTTTGAATGATCAGGAATTATACTTAACTACAGTCATAGTGAACTAACACATAACGTTTACTTTCAGAGCTTATCAACAAACTGAACTTTTTGGATGAGGCAGAAAAGGACTTGGCCACTGTGACTTTAAATCCATTTGGCGATCCTGATGTAGCAGAATTAAACCCATTTGGAGATCCTGACTCAGAAGGTAACGAGTTTTTTTCTGTACTTTTAAAAGTCTTTATAAAGCCAAGTTCAGTCTTGTATTGAATCTTGAATTCAATCAAGTATAATCTTGAATTGTAATGTAGGAAGAGATTTTTTTTTTAAAGATTCAAAATAATTTTTGTTTATGATGATATTGTATTTAATGCAGTTGATTAACAAATCTGGGTAGCTTCCACTGAATAAAGAAAAAAGAAACCTTTACATAAACATTTACATGGGGTTTATTTTTTTTTAATTCCAGTATAATTAACATGCAGTGTTACATTGGTTTCAGGTGTACCAAACAGTGATTCAGCAATTCTATTCATTACTCAGTGCTCATCACGATAAGTGTAATCTGAATCCTCAGCACCTATTTCACCCTTCCTCTTTACCCACCTTCTACATGGGGGTTATTTTTAAATACTCTAATAGTTTGGTCAAGTTAGATGGTAAAGCTCTAATGTTAGAGATGACCGTGTTTCAACTAGCTGGCATATAGTAAAGTCTCATTAGATTAATCTGTCAGGTAGGGTCAAGTTGTGACACATGCTGATATTGGGGTTGTGGGATGGCTTCTCCCTCTCTCAGTTCCTCTGCCCTTTCCTGCAGAGTCCAGTGAACTCCCCCACCCCCACTCCATGTCTTGGGCTGAGAATTATAGTAAGTAGTAAGAGTAAGTTGTGCATGTAAATAGCATGGAGCAAAAAGGAGATTGAAAACTCCTGCAGTCATATATACAACATACTTGTGAGGAATACATCCACGGAATTTTTTTTTTCCTGAGTCATTTTTCTTTTCAAGTAGTTTTGAACTCTTAAAGCCTAGATAAGAACTGTTGAAGAAGTGAGACCTCTGTTTAAACTTTTTTCAAAGTAAATGCAAGAATGATTAACCAGTGTGTACATCTTTTAGACTGCTCTTATGAAATCCTCATGAGCTTTGAAGAATTTTGTTACTACCTGTCATGGTGAAAATGAGGTTTTAACTTCAAGATTTACTCTTATTGGAGCAATATCATTTTGTAACCCATTTCTCCTTCTCATCCTTTACTTTCTCCCTTCTTACCAGATTCTAAATTCATATATTTAATTTAATGAGATTTTTTTTGTTTGTGAGCGGTATAAAGAATGAATTTTAAATGTCAATGGTTGTAATAAATCTTAGAAGTAATCTACTTCAGCTGCCTCTTTTCATAGATTAGGAAGCGGAGGCCCAGAGGAATTTGCTGATTTGAACAAAAACTTTAGGTAAATGGAAGTGGAGTTGGAGCTAAGATTCCGAATTACTGTCTTCTTTTGACCATATGGCTTCTTCTCAATTGTATACTACATCCATCTGAGTTTTCTGAGTTTTCAAAATATTGCCAAAATATTTTGAGATATCAGTATTTGAGCTTTCCATTTCAAAGTGAAATAAAAATAGTTTAAAAAAATATATATGGGTCTGTTTTCTGAGAAATATATATAGAAAGTATAGAAAGGAGTAGCAGGTAAGACGTAATACAGCATTTCTATTTAGGCGAGTTTAGTCAACCTGATTCAGAATCTTTAACCATGCCTATAGAGCTAAAAAAAAAAAAAAAAAAAAGTGACAACCAATATTTTCTTTAAATATACTCTTCTTAGAGTCTTTGGTCTAAGTATTTTCTAATATGAGAATATTTGTTTTTTAGAAATAGTTTTTTAATTTTTATGGATGAAAATCTTCATCCTCAAGTAACAAAAGCATTTGAGGAAAAAATAATTTGTTGAGTTGTTTAGGTGGTTCTTTTATTGCTTTTATAGCTTCAATTCTTCTCTTATATTCATGACATTCTGTGCTTCAGTGACTGTCTTAGAAAGTTATTAAATGTGTTTGTTAGCTTTTATATAAAATAATCTCATTTTAAACCCTCCTTTGTTGCCATTTCTGTCATCTTCAAACTGTGCTCTATAGTTTGAATACTATCTTGCTTTTGGTTTTGTAACTGATGAATTTGCTTGGATCAATTTTTGCAATCCTTTTCCTGAAAGTAAAAATAAAAATCTTATTTCCGCTGACCAGTTTTGTCGGTTTCTCAAGCATTTGAGACTTGATATTTCTTAATAAAAATTGAATAGGCAAAAATTTTCCAGTCTCTTTTCCCCTATAAAGAAAAGAAAATGCCTTGTTTACATTACTATAAAGAATCTAATGAAGTGTTAAGTTTGAATATTATCCTGGTGTTAAAAAAGTTAGTTACTGTGTCTCTTCTCTAGAGTAGTCTAGATTTAAATTTAAATTTAAAATTTAAGATTTATTTAAATTCATTTCAGTATTATGATTTTATGAATTCTCTTTCACACTTTTTAATTGCTTTTCCAAGGTGTATAGAATTTCAGTTCAGAGGTTTTTGTCCAATATAAAGACAAAATAAGTTTTCTGGGCTAATGTCTACAGTATAAGTAAAAGGAGCTTGACTTTAAAATATAAAAGTCATAAATATGTCAGTCATGAAATTTGTATAATAATTGGATTAAATTGTTTGAAGTCACTTATGAAATAGTTATTTTTCTTGAGAATTTCAGTAATCAGTTTTTTGCCTTCTATTTTGTCAGAATTGCATGGCATAATTAAAATCAACTTTTAAACTACCCTTTGATTGTTAGCTTTCTTAAACTTCTCCAGTCTGGGAAAACATTGTTTTTATCAGCAGAATCTGTGACCAAAAATTGGACAGTTTTATTATAAATTCTAGTTTTGTTTTAAAATATTAAGACACATAAGGAAAAGGCTGGTACTAAGCACTACATAAGTATTGTTGGAGAACATGATGCTATTGTAGTTCTTTTTGTGCTGGGAGTCAGAATTTTATTTTAAGGGTACCTTGGTTTTCAAAATGAAATTTAAAATAATAAAATTTAGAAAAATTTGGTGTAACATATCTATCAACTTATCAATATGACTTTAATGTAGCGCTTTCTACATGAGATTCTTATGTTAGTCCTTTACATTACTAAATAGAGTACTTATTGGATCAAAGTTATATTGAAAAAATCAACCCATCTCATTAAAAGCTCTAAATTTTAAGGTCTTGTAGCATACAGAAACCTACTCTTGGAAGGCTTTGCGAAACGAATGCAGTGATACGTGGGTATATATTTGATACAGTCCAGAGTGAATTTTTAGTTCCCTGAGTGGTCTCTGCTTCTGTAGTTACCAAAACCAACTTCAAAATTTAATCCACTTTATGTTCTTAAAAACGAATGTATTTTATATCAGTTTAAGATGGCAAACTAGTATAGGCAAATATAATAATAGAATTGTCCTCTAGGAAGGTTAAAATTTCAAATATTAGATACTGTAATGCTAATAATATTAGAGACTCCAAGGGTATTCCAGAGATGCCATTTTAGGGGCGCCTAGGTGGCTCAGTTGGTTAAGTGTGTGACTCTTGATTTTGGCTCAGGTCATGATCTCAGGGTTGTGAGATCAAGCCCACGTTGGACTCCATGCTGGGTGCAAAGCCTGCCTAAGATTCTCTGTCTCAACTATCATATGATCTCCTTGATAATGAGGAAGTGGAGATGCAACGGGCGAGGATATTAGGGGGGTAGGAAAAGAATAAATGAAACAAGATGGGATCGGGAGGGAGACAAACCAAAAGAGACTCTTAATGTTACAAAACAAACTGAGGGTGGCTGGGGGGAGGTGGGTAGGGAGAGGGTTGGTGGGGTTATGGACATTGGGGAGGGAATGTGCTATGGTGAATGCTGTGAAGTGTATAAACCTGGTGATTCACAGACCTGTACCCCTGGGGCTAATAATACATTATATGTTTATAAAAAATTTTTTTAATTAAAAAAAATAAAATCCATAATACTTTGTTGAAAAAAAGTTTTTAAAAAAATATAATATAAAATAAAATATAATTTTAAAGCTAAAAATAAAAAGATTCTCTGTCTCCCTCTCTCCATGCCTTCTCCCCCTCTCCCCCTGTAAATAAAATAAAATAGAATTAAATTAAATTAAAAAATAAAAATAGCCTGTTCAAAGCTACCATTTGAGGGAGCAGCATTCCTGGAGAAGTAGACAAAGATCTTAGGTAACACATCTTCTGAACTTAGCCCCTCTAAAATGTATTGTTGTTTTGACTCTTTCAGCCTCATTGAGTATTAATTAAAGATTATTTTTGTAAACACTTAAGAATATAAGAAAATATGAGATAGTATTTGTTTAATTCATTTTTTGCTATTGTTTTATAGAACCCATCACTGAGACAGCATCACCTAAAAAATCAGAGGAATCTTTTTATAGTAATAGCTATAATCCCTTTAAAGAGATACAAACTCCACAGTATTTGAACCCATTCGATGAGCCAGAAACTTTTGTAACTATAAAGGACTCTCCTCCTCAGTCTACAAAAAGAAAAAATGTAAGACCTGTGGACATGAGCAAGTACCTCTATGCTGATAGCTCTAAAACAGAAGAAGAGGAGTTGGATGAGTAAGTACATTTTATTCTGCAATCATCATAAGTCAGTCTCTATGTTTAAAGAGATGATTCTGTAATAGTTTTACATTGGTAAAAAGAGTTCTGTCCCAGCATTAATACACAGTTTACAAGTTAGTATCTAATGTCCATATGAATTTTTATGATTTTGATGCTTATTCTTCCACCCTCTTCCATGTGAACGTATGTGCACCCTAAATTAACGACGGAGAGAAGTATGTTATTGAAATCTCTAGTTAGAATTCCAATTGTGTCTTCTCACAAAAACCACATTATAAATGGTGCTTAGGTGTTTTTAACCAGTTACTATAGGCATTACACTTCAATAATGTTAGGTTCTCTTGTGGGAACCAAATCGTCATTTATGATATCGTTTTGATGAGAACACTTACTGTCAAATGCCAAACAAGACCATAGCAATTATAAATTAGGAATTGTCTTCATTTGAGTTATTATCCTTACCGAAATATGAGTATTATTGTTACAAGCTCATTTAAAAAAGTCAGTATGATTAGGGCTGCCATTTTACTCAAATTTAGGGTAAAGATAGGAGAAGGGTGTGTCACATGGTATTCTGGAGTTACACAGTCCACAGCCTGTGTGGCTGCAGATTGTGGCCCTGAGTGTGTTAAACAGCAACAACAAAACTTCCACCTCTAGCTGGAGGTGGAAGTAATAGATGAAGTAATAGACTGGATATAGCTTCTTGTCTTAAAAAACTAAAAAGCTGAATGAAATATATGAGAAAATGGTTTTCAGATATTGTATGCAAATAGCACAGGGCAGTGATTTCTGAGAGAACAGAAACAAAAGTGAGCCCTGTGCTTCTCCAAGCTTTATTTATGGGAGAGAATTTCCAACTCTAGTTCAGGGAAGAAGAGCCTAAAAGTCCTAGTAGTCTCCATGGATTGAGGAAACAGTTTGGACTTTGGGGGTACTGAAGAGATAGAATAGAATTGTGGACAGGGTATCTGAGAGGAGAGAGCTACTCAGAAACTGAGTTTCAGAGATCTGTAGAAGGTTCCCCCTGAGACTTAAGCTAAGTATTGATGAGAGCATACATATGAGGAAATTATTAAGGACAAAGAATCTCACAGAAACATCCCTGGAGTTCACCCAGGACCAAGAATAGTTTGTTTCCAAGCAGTTCCTTATACATGGGACATCAAGTCAGGTCCTCATCAGAGTGTCTCAAAAATGTGGTGAGATTAGCCTTGCAGTAAAGGCTGTTCTGGGCTTGCCTAACAGAGCTTAAAAGCAAGGCTCAAAGAATCAGAATATTTCCAAGTAACTCATCTGCACGTCATGCAGATATACCAGAGATACCAAAAGGAATACCAAAAAATCCAGCACCCAAAACATAAAATTGACAGTGTCCGACAACCAGTCAAAAATCTGTCAAGCATATAAAGAAGCAGGAAAACCTGACCCATCATGAGGAGGAAACTCAGTCATTAGGTATGGATGCAGAAGTGACACAGGTGATGATGGAATTAATAGAAGAGTAATTACATGTTTACTTGTAGTAAGGCTATATGGGTCTTTGTTTTTCTCAGAAATATGTGAATTTTAGTATATTAAGATTATTTAGATCTTGCGAAAAATAGTTATTCCTTTAAAAATACAGTTTAATAGGAAAACCTTTCAAAATAATGGGGATATTATAGACTGAGAGGGAATTAAAAAAAAAAAAAAGGCTCCTGTATGAATGTTGGGAGCAATTGCTTGGTGTTAAAAAAGAAAGGCCATTTCTTTCCTGTGCATTGTCAGCTCTTGTTTTGAGCACTATTTTACTTCTGGGTGCTGCTCTTTACAAGGGGCAGTGATGATTCAGAGCATTAAAAGAATAGAGCAACAGAGTCATCAAAATGTCCAGAAACCACATCAAAAGAGGGCATAGGGACATAGAGATTATTTTAGAGAACTACAATAACCAAATTCAAATATTTGAAAGACTTGCTTTGAAGAATGAAGTAGTTGACTTGTTTTCTGTTGCTTTGGAACTGCATTTCTCAAGCTTTTTCCATTTTACACCACATGGCCTGTGATTCTCACATGTGCTACATGCTTCCATGGGCCTAGTTATATTTTAATAAAACCTAAAAAAGTTCTCACTTTCTATAAGTACATGGAAATACATGGTAGTGATCAGCTGATTCCAAACCTAGGTTTAGATTTCAATACTGATTAATAACTATAGGGGTTGAAAAAGTTAGCTCAACTCTTGCTAAAGTTATATCTGTTTTCTTTGAAATAGCTAATGTGTGATCAAAATAAAATTTCTCATGGGTGGTGTAGGTGCTGAGTAATAGCCACACACCTAGAGTATTTGAATGTAAATATAAACTTTAAGTACAAGCATTCAGTCATTCCAAGATGCATGAGTATTACACAACATACACACACACACACCCTGCTTTCTCCTATTAACAAATTAAAGAGACATCTAATGTTTGCTTAAACTTTTAAAATGACTTAATAAAAACTAAAATCAGAATCACTGGGTGTTTCCTTTTGACTATTCTTTTTTTCCACATGAAAGTCACAGTCTTTACAAGTTTCCCATGAATAAAGAACATTCTAAATTGCTCAATCATCTGAGATTACCAGAGGGAACCTATAAACACTTTAGCTTTTTTTTTTTTAATGGGAATATACATATATATTCTAAAGATTGCTCATCAGCTAATGTGAGAGTTCAGGGAGAACTCTGTTTCTCCTCCTTTTTGTCCAAAAGTCTGTAGGTCCAATTACATTAGCAGAAATCTTCCAAAATTTGTTCTTACTTCAATAATAAACTTACGACCTTTCATCAAGTGAAAAGCCTGTATTACTCATCTTCCATTACCAAACTCTCCCTGCATCCTCTGACATAAAACTATCACAAATGAATAGTGCTGAGTACTTTGATGTGTAAAGCAACCTTCAGAACCTCAGTATATCCATCAGCACTAAGAGAAAGTAAATACCCTTCAGTGCTAGTAGCATGTGTCCTGTGTGCTTAGCAACCACAGGGGTTTTCTCAGTTTCTTGTGTTTGGGAGTTAGTTCAGCCATTAGTTTATGTAGCAAAAGTGAAAACTGAGAAAGCAATAATATTTTTTCAAGACATTTATGAAATGACTCTTCCAGCATAAAATTATTTCTGGTATGGTTGTATGTCCATTTACAAAGAAAAGTTGTCTTTGAATTTTATTCAGAGACCCTACACACTCATTTAAGAAATGTGGTTTTTCCAAAGAAATGTAAAGTTTCAGAGTGAGAGGAAAAGACTACAGATTTCACTGTACCCTTGCTTCGTATTTTATTATTTTTTCAGTATGTTAATTCTATTTCTAATCAATTTATAGTTTTTCTTTCTGTAATTCTTTTTCTTGGATGAATTCTTGTCTTTTTTTTTTTAAGATTTTATTTATTTATTTGGCAGACAGAAATCACAAGCAGACAGAGAGGCAGGCAGAGGCAGGCAGAGAGAGAGGAAGCAGGGTCCCTGCTGAGCAGAGAGCCTGATGCGGGGCTCAATCCCAGGACCCTGGGATCATGACCCGAGCAAAAGGGAGAGGCTTTAACCCACTGAACCACCCAGGCGCCCCAGATAAATTATTTTCTAAGCAATGAATAATGTCACTTAAAATTATTCTGTCCAGTTTTCCACTTAATGTAAATGATGAATTTTTAGTTCACAGTGAGTTAATGATTAACTAATCTACTACTCAAGTATATAATACAAGGATAAAAATAATCTTTACTTATTCAAAGTGATATAGGAAGCCCTGAAATAGGTTATTCAAATCATAGATAATCAACAGAATGTGGAAATTATGCTAGTTGCTTAAGTAACTTTCCTTTACTAAAAATATTAAGTATTTTAAAAAATGCGTTGATCAGTAATTATATAATTTATTTTATAGAGAAGGGAGCATGTTCATAACCATATATTTCATATATATTCACTTTTATATAGCACAGTGTATACTAGTCACTTTTTTAATAGCACCTTTTTTTATTAAGATATACTTCACAAAACATAAAACTCTGTATTTAAAGTGTACACTTCAGTGGTTCTTAGCTAATTCGCTGTGTTGTGCAGCCATCACCACAATCTTAATTCCAGAGCATTTTTGTCACCCCAAAAAGAAATCCTTTACCTGTTAGTGGTCAGTTTCAATTCCTCCCTTCCCCTGCCTCCTAAAACCATTAATCTCCTTTTTGTCCAAACAGATTGGAGTATTCTGGACACTTCACATAAATATAATCATATCCTGGTTATTCTTTAAGAGTAGGAAATTCAGGGGCACGTGGGTGGCTCAGTCATTAAGCATCTGCCTTCAGCCAGCATCAGGCTCCCTGCTCGGCAGGGAGTCTGCTTCTCCCTCTCCCACTCATCCTGCCTGTGTTCCCTCTCTCACTGTGTCTCTGTCAAATGAATAAAATCTTGAAAAAAAAAAAAAAAAGAGTAGGAAATTCAGTTTTGTTTTTGTTTTTGTTTTTAAATTCAGTTTTTGTTAGAAATCTCTGATCCATAGGGGAGGGTCATTCAAAGCACTTAGTAGTAGAAGCTTGTCTTACTCTTACTTAGTAACTAGCAAGTGGTGGTGCCTAGCACACTGTTTTCTCACCAGTAGATTGTAGGTGTGCAGAGACACTGTATTCCTTTAGTCTTTCTGGCGGTGAGGCATGGTCCAGGGCAGCTGGAGTCCCTGGTACCCTGATTTTTCCAGCAACTTCCTGTGTTTTTATGATAACATGACATACCAATTTCATTTTTACTACATGTTATAGTGTAAAACAGATTGAGAAACATAGCTCTAATTGTTTCAAGAAAATGTCTGTTTTGATTATGTTTCTAGTAATATGAGTCTTATGATCCAGCTTTGGAAATCAGCTGATTATGAGCTTCCTTTTTACTTGCATTTACCTTCTTTTGACAGGAATACTAATATTCAAGTGATTAGAGGGAGACCTAAGTGGTTTGAAGCAGGCAGAAATAGGAAGAAGAGGATAATATCTAGTTACCTTTGTATACATACTAGATATGTTTTTATAAAAATTACATACAACTGAGTATTGTAAGTTAAATAAAGTGATACCTGTTTTAAGGGATTTTGTCAGTTTTCTTTGAAGGCTTTGAAGCACAAATCCTTTTGCAATATGTCCTCTAACACTTAAGTTGTCTTAAGACTAGCCATATTTACATAACAAAATAATAATAATGATTATTGTGGCAGCTACCATCTTACAAACTGTTACGGTAGTTTATTCGAGACAGACCTAACCAAGAAGAATTTTTTAGAATATCACCTAAATAATTAATTGAGTTAGATTGAAATGGGTCTGTTTAGTTCTGGAACTTTTTTATTGTTTTTAAAGATTTTATTTATTCATTTGACAGAAATAGAGAGCACAAGTAGGCAGAGCAGCAGGCAGAGGAAGAGGGAGAAGCGGTCCTCCCCCTGAGCAGGGAGCCCCATGCCATGGTCCATCCCAGGATCCTGGGATCATGACCTAAGCCGAAGGCAGTCGCTTAACCAACTGAGCCACCCAGGTGCCCCTAGTTCTAAAATATTTAACATTAGTTGGCAAGTAGTAAGTTTGGGGGGGAAAAGATTTTTCTCTCTTTTAAGTTTTGGAGTTTTAAAAAAAAATGTTTTCATCTTCTTTCTTTACATTTACCTCCCTTCAAACTACTTTTAGAGTTTGAAAAATAGCTGTATGCGGCTCTCAGTTTAATCAGCCCAAGAAACAAACTTGTAGGGATTAAATGGGTTAATACATATGAAATACTTAAAATAGTGCCTAGCACCGCATAAACACTTCATTAATCTTAATTAATAATGTAATTGGTAAGCCCTCCATTCTAGGCTAGATGTGATACCTTTCATGTCTCTTTTCAGAGAGAATACTCAGCTTTTTCTGAATACCTAGTTATTTTAACATTGTTCCTTATTTTGATATCCCCAAGTTCTTCTCCAGTTGTAAACATGGGATGTGAATACTTCAAGCATGTCTTGATCACTTACTAGGCAAGAATATTTTGTCTGAAAAACAAATTTTCAAGTGCAGTTTCCTGTTCTTATTCTCTTTGATTGCACAGACATAAGAAGAGGAAGAACAGGAAATAGGTTTCTTTGTAAATGCCAACCCCATTCAGTTAAAAGCAACTACCTTGAACAGAGTTGAGAGAGATTCTGTGGCTGTACCCTAGCTCAGTGGAAAGAATCCCATGATACTCATTGTTGCCATGAGTACAGCATAAGAATGACATCACAATTATGATATATTTCCCATCTCTGATCCATATCTACTTGGTACCCAGTCTCATGCTTTGACTGTCCACATGTAAGTTCTTAGTTAAAGGTGTACATAATTGGTATTGGTTCTTAATGAGTCTGATACTGTTGTAGTTAAAAGAGCATTTGTAATTAAAACAGTGTCATTACCAGTACAGACCTTATATGACTAGGTGGAATTCCCTTGGAATAATCACTGTATTTGGGTCAGCTGGTTCTTAGCCTTGTGGACTCAGAAATTTTATTCTTTACATATGGGATTCTAGGTGTTGGTGTTGGGGAAAAAAAATGTAACAAACTAATAAATAAAAACCAGGATAACAGTTTATAGGAAGAATAATCATCACATATACCAGATACTTGTGTCTACGGATAACTAATGCAAAAAAAAAAGTCATCTATTCATAAAAGGAGTTAACAAGGAAGGTTTTTTGCCTGGGCCTAGACTGTAGGTAGAGAGAAAAAAAAAAAAGTCTTCCCAGAAACGTTATAAGCACATAGGCCCACCCAAATTCTCCATGGATTTGACATTTTATTGGTAGGGTGGCCTGGGATCCTCCAAGCCAAGAAAAAAGAACATAAAATGGCTCCTGAAGCACTTGGCAAATACAAACATAAACATTGAAGGGAGACACTCCCAGCTCAGACTATGCAGGATTTCCTCAGATTAAGCCCTGAACTCGAAATCTAGAATTACAGATCATATAAGGAAACAGTATACTACTAAGAGAAAGAGTCAGGAGACAAGAAACACTAGGATTGTCCATGCAGAAACTTGAAGTAATAGATTTATCAGATAGAGACTCTGAAGTAAATATGTTTAACTGATTAATGACTCAGATCTCTATACCTGAGGTATTCTATACACAGCCACATAAAGAAAAATGCTTGTCAGAATTAAAAATTCTGGAGAATTAAACATTAAATTAGACACACATGAAGAGAGAAGTAGTTAACTGGATCATAGATATGAGGAATTATCCAGAATATAACACTGGAGAAATGAAAATTTTGTAAACATATGAAGGAGAGAGATAATTCAGCATACATCTGATAAGATTTTCTAAAGAAGAGAATAGAGAAAATAGAGAAGAGGCTATCAAAGAGATAATGGTTGATAATTTTTCAGAACTAATGAAACCTACATCTTCAGACTCAGGAGATATAAGGAGCCTGAAACAGGATAAATTAAAAGAAATCCACACCTAGACATATCATAGTAAAATTACTCAAAACCAGAAGAAAAAAGAAGATCCTAACAGCAACCAGAAAGATAAAAGATGACTTATAAAAGAACAATACTAGGCTGACAGTGGGCTAATATCATCAGAGTGCTGAGATGAATTAACTTACAACTAGAATTTTCTACCTAGCTAAATTATCATTTAAGTGTGACATAAAGACATTTTCAATGCCTGGGAGAATTTACTATTAATACAGCCTTGCTGAGTGAACTTCTAAGTGCATTTCATCCTAATGAGAAGGGATGAAGTGCAAGGAAAAAAAGAATGTTTGATGTGGGGAGCATAAAAAAAGCAAATCAGTGTTTCCATATCTTACTTCCTTTACCTTGGGTATGGGGAATATATGGGATTTACTATTACTATGAACAGTTTTCTAAGGCTCTATATACAATAGAGCCAAGTGTATGAAAAAAATTTAAAAATACTTTTTAAAAGGGAAAAATTTTATTGTTAATGATTCATAAAAAATAGATTAATAGTGATTGTTTCCAAATTGTAGGTTATTACTAGTTTGGGTTTCTCCTTATCATTTTCAGTATTTTATAGTTTTATAAATTTTTATTTTTTTATTATTTTAGTTAGGAGTGAACTATTTTTAGAGTAACATTTAACAATACTTCTTCTTTCATTTAGATCTAATCCTTTTTATGAACCTAAACCAACTCTTTCTCCAAATAATTTGGTAACTCCAGTTCAAGAACTAGAAACTGAAAGGAGAGTGAAAAGAAAAGCTCCGGCCCCACCAGCCATCTCACCAAAGACAGGAGGAGTAAATGAAAACACCATTATTTCTGCAGGAAGAGATCTCTCCACTTCTCCTAAGGTAGGAGTTTATTCTTAGTAAAAACATGTATTATATTTATCTTTTTTTTCCTCCATGCAATTTAATTTGAATTTTAAAAAGTCATTATTTGCTATCTTTGATGATTTAAAACTAAAATCCAAATAAATCCCTTGTACTGCAATACTGTGTATATGTTTGGGAGCCTGTAAATTTATAGAAGAGTATGACTAGATAGTTTGAGTGAAGATTTTTTAAATGCTGTTTTGAAATAGAGGAAGAAAGGCATTATAATTGCAGGGATGGTGCTTTAAAGAAAGGATACCCTAAAGCAGTTCAGTGTGAGGGACAGCTTGCACTGATAAAGAGGAATGAATAGAAATCCTCCTTTGAGAAATGTACTGGAAAGATTGAGGCCCAGGGCAGAGAAATGCTTTATTGAACAATTTCAATATTGTCATTTTTATTTATGTCAAGTTAAAATTTTGGCCTTATTGTCACTATTTTTAGAAGTTTTAATGCATAATAATTACATGAAAAGGTAAGACACATTGTTGGAACAACTCTAAAGCTTTTACATGATTTGGTTGCAAATAGTATGATATCTTGTGTGTTTAAGGTAGAAATGTTGGATTTAGCAAGTTTTTTAGGTAAGTAACTTTGGCCATCAATTCATGGGTGTTTTGTTTATATTACATTATTTAATTCTCACAGGTAGTTAAGGGGAAAATAAGGTGAACTTCAACTCAGTGGGATAAAGTAAAGGTCACAGGTCCCTTAACCAGTAGAAAGAGGATTGGAACTGCTATTTTCATTAACTGTGTGATATCTGGGCCATACTCTACCTCAGGTACCTGGGTTGCTGTTTTTCTCAAGGGAACTGAAGTTCAGTAATTTCTTTTGGATTTTTCAGTTCATTCATTGGTTTTTGTTAAATGTCAGACCCTGGAATTGTCTGTTTGCCTGTATTTTCATTGTTTTAGAGAAAGAGTAAGTTCCCTGCGGTTTTCACTCTGCTATTCTAGAAGTCAATCTTCAGGTGTTTGTTTTTATAATCAGGTATTTTTTAACCCTGTAACTCTAGGAGGAGAAACCAGGATAAATTTCATCTTCTAATTGACTAGGGAAAGGTGGAAGTGGGATTACCACTCTAAATGAAAGCAGCAAGTGGTAGAAATTAAAGCAAAGGAGATGGCCAATTCCTATACCCATGAGAGGGGGAAAAGAAAAAAAAGTAAAAAGACAGCAATTAGGGCACAAGAATACCTAAACATATCCCTTGTCTCCCAAATCTCTACTCCATTGTCTACTCCCTGCCACATCCTCTCCTATAGTACATCAGGAGTCTGAAGCTGATCAAGAAATCGTATTGTCTTTCTAGGGGAATGAAAAGGAATTTAATAGTGCCTATTGTATGCATTTGATCCATAGAACAGCCTGAGAAATACATACCATTGGGGCGCCTGGGTGGCTCAGTGGGTTAAAGCCTCTGCCTTCAACTTGGGTCATGATCTCAGAGTCCTGGGATCGAGCCCCACATCGGGCTCTCTGCTTAGCAGGGAGCTTGCTTCCCCCTCTCTCTCTGCCTGCCTCTCTGCCTACTTGTGATCTCTCTCTCTCTCTCTGTCAAATAAATAAAATCTTTAAAAAAAAAAAAAAGAAATACATACCATTATCTTCTTTTTAATATATGAGAAACTAAACCTTAGTTAAGTAACTTGCTCAAAATGATAAAGCTAGTAGTGACAATGCCTGCATTAAAATTCAGGTCCTTTGAGTCTAAAACCCATACTCTGTATTGTTTGAACTTGGGACCCTTACTCATCTTTTACTTCCATTTTTATTTGTTATACTAATTGAAGTTACTGAGTAATGAGATCATGGATGTTTTTATTGTTGTTACCTTCTATACAAGGTACAAGATAACATTTTCTAAAAAAGTTTATCCTTCAGAATAGAGGAAGTCACTCTTAGGTTTGACTAGTGGTATTGAATTGTTTGATGGTGGCCTGGGGTTTCATCAGATACCTCAGTGTTCTGCTCTGAAGACCAGGTATAGAGGCTCAGCAGCAGGATACTGGCTCCCTGTTCCACTTCCACAGCAGAAATCCATATTCATTCAGTTTGTATGTTGGAATTCATGTGAGATTTCATCTTAAAAAATGGACCATTGCCAAACCAAAAAAAAATAGAAAATACTGATGACACAATTATGTATGAGATAAGGAATATTAGAATCAGTAGCATACTGACTAATAAAAATGATAAATGACAGCTGAGAAAGTGCAGTAGTATGGGGTGTATTCAATATGCATGTGTTATGTATGTATGTATATTTAAATATGTATCTATTTCCTAGTAGTTCCTGAAGACTTTGTAGTATTAAAGCTGAGTAAAATAACTGACCATGTTGGTAACCTTGAGTCAATATGAAAAAGTCTTATTTTGTATTGTATACCATATTCTGTTTAGGGAAGCAGGAAGGTGTCTTTAACATCAAAACATTTCCATTAAAATTAGTAAAGAGTTTTAATGCTTTTATGGTATGCTTCTGGTCAGTTATTTTCCTTATTTGTAAATTGAAAGGAGATAATAGTTCAAATAAAGCTTTTGGGAAAAGCCAGGTTCACATTTTAGTCGAATAATAAAAGGATATCACACCACAATTGTTTGATGTAACAAAATGCCAGACTGCGCTCAGTGATAACTTGACTGCAGAAGCCGAAGAGCAGTCATTGTCATAAAATGACATGTGCTCAGGCAGATGATTAATTTCCCCACCTGTCACCTGAAACTACTTATTTTATGAAAAAGAACTAAGTTCAGAATTTAAACAAACAGAGTGGTAATAAGCATGTACTTATATTGCAAATAAAATTCAAGCTACCCTGAAGGCAGCTAAAGATTCTACAGTGTCGTAAATCTATGTAAACTCCACACTTCAGACCTCTGATTTCTGTATTTGTAAAGTGATAAAATCATAATACTTTTTAAAAAGATTTTATTTATTTGAGAGAGAGCACGAGCAGGGGGAGGGGTAGAGGGAGAGGGAGAAGCAGGCTCCCCACTGAGCAGGGAGCCTGATTTGGGGCTTAATCCCAGGAACCTGGGACCCTGAGCCAAAGGTAGATGCTTAATTGACTCAGCCACCCAGGCATCCCAAAAGCGTAATATTTTTTTTTTTAATACTTTATTTATTTGAGAGAGAGACAGTGAGAGAGAGTATAAGCAAGGAGAAGGTCAGAGAGAGAAGCAGACTCCCCGTGGAGCCGGGAGCCCGATGCGGGACTCGATCCCGGGACTCCAGGATCATGACCTGAGCTGAAAGCAGTCGCTCAACCAACGGAGCCACCCAGGCACCCCAAAACCGTAATATTTTTAAAGACAACTTAGGAAAAAAGGCCAGTGTGGAGAGAAGTAACCTGACATTAAATATATACAACCATCCAATAAAATAAAGTGGTAAGTTAGGCTCAGTGGTGACTGACCATCATTTACTAACTGTGACTGTAAATTAATAAATATATAACTCTGAATTCCTAGATACAATTCATGCAACATAGTATAAAATGCAATTCAAATTATGAGAGCAAGTTTAGGAACATAACATTGTTGCTGAATGTGTCTGCTAAAGTATATTATTAAATATTATGTACCCAGTTCCATAAACATCAGAATATATGAATAGCCAAGTATCAATGACAAGAAAGAATTAAAATAAACTTACATTTTTGTGATAGTATAGCGAAGAGCTCCACTGCACATTTGATGATGATATGAGCCTGGTCAAGTGGAGAAGGGCTCCCTCAAAGATCCTGATTGGTGAAGCTCCAATGGTTGACAATGATACTACTATCCAATTGTTCCATCTCTAAAAGTGAAAACCCCATATATCTCAAGGCCCAGCTAAATAACTCAGGCCTCCACTTTATTGTTACTTCTTTCTAGAAAGTTCTGGCGAAGTCCTATGCTTTACACTTGTATGTTTTTGAACTTGAGTACAGATTGCAGTAACTGTGGGAAGCCCAGGGTGAACCAAAGTCAAAATGACATACAGCAATTCCTGTGAGTGGTCCTAGCAACAAATTCAAAGCTAAAAACCCTTTTCAGCTTTTGCACAAAAAAACCTCCTACAAAGTTCCTTACTTCATTTCTATCTGTACAAAACTACAGAATGATGCTGACAGGCCATTTATGCCAAAAAACAATGAGCCCAAAATTGAAATGTTAATATCCTCATATGTACATTGAAAATATCTCAAACTTTCCAAGAAAAATAATAAAAAGCACACTGATCAGAATTTAATTGAATGCAATGATAAATACACAGTTATTTTGTAAATAAAATGTCAAACTGCATTCAGTGACAATGGGACCCAGGGGGTGGGTAAGTTGCCTATAAAATTTTTACTTACTTGAATATCTTTTTTTTTTAATTAAAATTTTTTAAATTTTTTTATAAACATATAATGTATTTTTAGCCCCAGGGGTACAGGTCTGTGAATTGCCAGGTTTACACACTTCACAGCACTCACCATAGCACATACCCTCCCCAATGTCCATAAACCCATCACCCTCTCCCAACCCCCCTCCCCCCAGCAACCCTCAGTTTGTTTTGTGAGATTAAGAGTCTCATGGTTTGTCCTCCTCCCGATCCCAACTTCTTTCATTTATTCTTTTCCTACCCTCCAGGCTCCCCACATTGTATCTCTACTTCCTCATATCAGGGAGATCATATGATAGTTGTCTTTCTCCTACTGACTTATTTCGCTAAGCATAATACCCTCTAGTTCCATCCACGTTGTCACAAATGGCAAGATTTCATTTCTTTTGATGGCTGCATAGTATTCCATTGTATATATATACCACATCTTCTTTATCCATTCATCTAGGTTCTTTCCATAGTTTGGCTATTGTGGACATTGCTGCTATAAACATTCGGGTGCACGTGCCCCTTCGGATCACTACGTTTGTATCTTTAGGGTAAATACCCAGCAGTGCAATTGCTGGGTCATAGGGTAGCTCTCTTTTCAACTTTTTGAGGAACCTCCATGCTGTTTTCCAGAGTGGTTGCACCAGCTTGCATTCCCACCAACAGTGTAGGAGGGTTCCCTTTTCTCCGCATCCTCGCCAGCATCTGTTATTTCCTGACTTGTTAATTTTAGCCATTCTGACTGGTGTGAGGTGGTATCTCGTTGTGGTTTTGATTTGTATTTCCCTGATGCTGCTTACTTGAATATCTTAACCCAGGTAAGATGTTCCTCAGTAACACTGACTAAATGGCACACTCTTGTATGTATCACCTGTTCTATTGGTTAGTACTCTTGGTTATATCTATTAAAAATAAGCCATTTGGTTGAAAAAAAAATTTTTTTAACTTAAGCAAAAGGATAACTTGTTATAAAGACCCAAGGAGATTGTACAGAACCCTAGGCAGAGAATACAACTCAGCCTCAGGAATCAGTGACGATTTTATCTGCTTCTCTCTCTGAAATGTCTTCAGTCTGCCTTTACCTTTTTAACAATAGTTTTGTCCAGCCTGTTTTCTCACTGAAACATAGTTTATGTTTTGGAATTCACTATCTCCCCCTGCAAAGCTATGCTTCTTTCAGGATGACTGATTTTAGCTAAAGGTTAAGAAAAAATTACACTGAATCAACTGTTTTTTCTTAATATGTCTGTGGAGCCTCCCAGAATTGTTATTTTTTAAGATCTTATTAATCATAGGAGTCTCCGGTTAATGGGATTTCAGTTGGAATTGGAATTATCTGTGGGCAATAGAAAGCCTCAAATGTCAGGGTTTTTTTTGTTTTGTTTTTTTGTATGTTTGGGTTTTTTTGTTTTATGATTTTATTTTTAAGCAATCTCATCACCCAACGTGGGGCTTGAACTCAGAACCCTGAGATCAGGAGTTGCATGCTCCACTGATGAGCCAGCCAGTCACCCCTCAAATGCCAGTTTAAATAAAAGAAAAATTTATTTCCGTCTTTGAAAATGTTGCAGGTCCATTGCCAGTACAGTAACCTCACAAAGGCATTAGGGTCCCAGTCTCCTGTTTTGCTGACCCCCCATGCTTGGCACAGACTTCCAAGACAGCCATCTTTGAGCCATAGCCCATGTGCCCCATTCCAGTAAACAAGAAAAGGACAAAAAGCACTCACACTTACCTCTAGCAAGGGACATTAGAAAATAAACCTTTATTACTAGGCAGTTGTATTACCCAGTTAAAAATCAAGGGCTCTAGAACTAAGAAGGAAGAGTAGAATGAATATTAGGGAACAGTTGGCAGGCTCTACTGTAGAAAGCTATTAAAATGTGAGTTTTATAGTGGAGATGCAAATGAGCCCAAATCTTGGTATCTGTTCTATGAGAATATCTGAATAATAACTGCTTGAAACAGTTATTTTTAAATGACATTTGCAATCCAATCATGGGCTTCAAAGGAAAATCATCAGAATATTTTGCAACTGAGCATGAAGAAGTCTAGGAATAGTAAGTACTGCAATAGAATGCAAAAACAAAAACAAACCCACAGACAAACAAACAAGAAACTCAAATTAGCAAAAGTTGAATAGTATTTCCTTCAAAATCAACTCACTACATTTATATAATGATGTCTGAATAGATATGGTAATTTTCAGAGCATAAAATTACTGGTGAGGATACTGAGAAACATTCCCCTTTTTTTGGCACCTGCAATATCAATTCTAAAATATATTTGGATATAGGTACTGCTGGGCCTGGACCAGAGTGAAGCAAGAGAGGCTTATATGACACAAAATTTAAGTTGGCACTTGTCTCCTTTTGGAGAAAGGGCAGATTTTATATCGGTACCACCCCAAGAGTGAATGTGTCCTTGAATCTTGTGCTCTAAGGCGCTGCCTTGTGTCACTCTAGTCCAAGCCATGGTGCACAAATAAGGCAGATTTGACAGACAAATGTGCAGTAGCTGTAACCCATTTAAAGGTCTTTGCAAAGTGGAAAAATGAGCAACCATAGAATCGAGAACATCTCTTAAGAATTTGCCTCCTGATTTTTCTGACTGTATTTAATGGGAAAGATAAAAATGCTAACTTCTGTTTGAAAAAAAATGGATGGGGGGTGCCTGAGTGGCTCGGCTGGTTAAGTGGCCAGCCCTTGATTTCAGCTCAGGTCATGATCTTGGGGGTCCTGGGATCGAGCCCTGCGTTGGGCTTCCCACACTCAGCAGGGAGTCTGCTTGAAGATTATTTCTCTTCCCCGACCCCATTCTCTCTTTTTCTCTTTCAAATAAATAAATCTTCAAAAAAATAAAAATAAAAACAAATGAACAAACCATGATTAGAATGCCTGACTTTTGAAACAAATTTTGTATAATAATTAAATGTGATTTTGAGAGGTTATTCTTTTATATCAATATATTCTGGAGTAACTGAATTAAAGTACATGTCACAGTTTTCCAAGTGAGACTTGAATTGCCATTTTTTTCCTTATAGAGACAAAAGTGTTCCCATATAGGAAAAGAATCTGAATAAGGTAAATAAATTATGTGTGTACTTTGATGATAAAGGATGATTAACAAATTTGGCTGATTTGCTAAATGCTCTGTAGAGTCTACACAGTTAGCAACAGATGGTAAAGTGAGTGTTACTGATGTAAACTGGCAGGATCACTTTAGGGTACATTGTTGGAAAATGTGAAGGAAGCACCAGTTACTTACCCTTTACTGCATGAAGAAGAAGAACATATCTATGGTGTTTGAACAGATTCATGCAAATTATGACAGAGCCCTTCTCAACTGCAGGTACTGGATTTCTTACTTTAATAGTAAGAAAGAGACAAAAACAGAGAATGAAAAGAATCACAACAGAGTGCACAGCAGGGCTAGGACCTGGGTGAAGCAAAAGAGGCAACTAGGATGTAAAATTAAGAAGTCATTAACTCTTGAGTTTGTGTAAGTGCAAACTTGGCACTTGTTCAAACTCAAGAGTTAGTGTCTCCTTAAATGTTGGCAGTAGGTGCCTTATTATTAAGGAGATACTTGCTCTCCATGTCATGCATGAACCTGAAACTGTGAGCCTCCTTAAATTTTGTGCAAAAACTTGGTGAAAAAGGGGGACTAAACTCAATCATCAGAACAAATGACCTCCTGTAAAACAAACTTACCACAAAAACAGAAGTTTTTTTTTAAACTTAATATTAGTTTTTTATTAGTATTTTTAGTATGATTCAACTGGCCATTCCATTAATAAATGAAATCAGCAAGTAGTCACCAAAAATAATGATCTGAGGCAAAACACTAATCATGGGTGAATCTAGATAAAGAATATATGGCATTTTATTGTACTATATTTGCAGCTTTTCTGTAGGTTTGAAATTTTTACCCCAAAATGGTGAAAGTAATAATTTGAGAATAGTAAAGAGCTGTTAGATATGAAAAGACACAATTAAAAGATTTTTAGATTATATATAGCTGATAGTTTATTGTAGAACATCAAATTAATGAATAAGAAGACAAACTTAAAAAATTCTCTGTAGAATTCAAGGTGAAAAGTGAAGAAATTAAAACTATGGGAGACAGAGTAAAAATAAAGGCTACAGTTAAGAAATTTACTACATTTATTAAAGGAGGTGTAGAGATGAGAACAGATGAGGAAAATAATTTATCAAAGAGACTTTATGTGAGCTAGTCAAAGAATTGAGTCTTTAGATTATAAGAACTCACAAGTACCAGGCAAGATGAATAGAATGATACCCAAACTAGACATATGCTGCTAGTACTTCTGAATTTCAAAGGCAGGTTACCTACAAAGGAAAGATTTTACCATCAGACACTTTCGTAACATTAATTGCTGGAGACAATGAAGCATGTTTACCTAATTAAAAAAGAATAAATATCTGCAGACAGAAACATATCAAATATATAAAAATTTATGAATTTGTAATGATAATATCCAAATAGTTGATGGAGGTTGCTAGGTCACCAAGTCATTATTATATACCTCGATAAATAATGAAAAAGAGTCAAATATTTATCCTGACTTTCCTTTATGAACTGTATTTCAAGATAATAGTTGATGATGGAAAGTCCTTCCTCTATAGAATTCTAGCAATGAAATGCAGAAGGAATGATATCATTAGAAAATTCACCATTTCATAATCCTTAAGGAAATAATTGTTCTAGCAACAATCAGCATGGCTGCTAAAACACTTGAGGAAAGGTTTTATAATGGATGAATGGATCAGGCTGACAATACTCAACTGAAGTGATCAGTCTTAATATTCTTTAGAGTATGACAGTCATTTTGTGCCTCCTGTTATATTGCAATAGCAGATATATAGAACCACCTTTAAACTATTCTTACCAAAGAATTAAACTGAGATCTAATCAAGCCACTGATTGTAATAACTATCAGGAAATGTGGGGTGGACGTGTGTCTGTAGAGGAATATGTGAAATGACACCATGAAGATGCAATCAGCCAAAACAGAGAATGTGGGAAATCTTCCAGGATAGATGACCCAATTCATTTAACATATGAATAGCTTGGTCAAGGTGGAGAAGAGGAGAAATCATAGATCTTAAATTTACTTATCCTTTAGAGATACATACTGGATTATTACTGTTGAAATGATAGAATTCTGGAATTTGCTTTAAAATACTCTAGGAGAAAATGTGTGTGTAGGGGGCTGGTATTTTAAGAGAGTAACAGAACAAAATTGGAAAAAATGTTGATAACTTTTGAAGCAGAGTAGTGGTTATATGAGGGTTCATTATAATATTTGTTCTACCTTTAAAATTTTCCATTATAAAAAATAAAAACAAAAAAACCCCTAGAGGATTGAGAAGGATGTAATGTAATTCTTTTTTTTTTTTCAATTTTATTTTATTTTATTTCTTTTCAGCATTCCAAAATTCATTGTTTATGCACCACACCCAGGTGCTCCATGCAATACGTGCCCTCCATAATTACCCACTACCAGGCTAACCCATCCCTGCTCCCTTCCAAAACCCTCAGTTTGTTTCTCAGAGTTCAGTCTCTCATGGTTTGTCTCCCCTTCCGATTTCCCCCCATCTCATTTCTCCTCTCCATCTCCCAGTGTCCTCCATGTTATTTGTTATGCTCCGTAAGTAAGTGAAACCATATTATATTTGACTCCCTCTGCTTAACCTACTTCACTCAGCATAATCTCTTCCAGTCCCGTCCATGTTGATATTAAAGTTGGGTATTCATCCTTTCTGATGGAGGCATAATACTCCCTTGTATATATGGACCATATCTTCTTTATCCATTTGATCGTTGAAGGGCATAAAGATGTAGTATAATTCTAATTAGACTCTGAGAAGGAAAAGAAAGAGTAGAGCAGAGACTATATTTGAAGAGATACAATGACTGAGAAAAAAAACTGATGAAAGATACAATCTGCTGATTCGAGAAGCCTAGCAAAAATCCCACTCAGGATAAAAGAAATCTAAACTGGAGACCTTGCAGTGAAACTTCAGAAAATGATTGACTGATTGATAGTGGGTAGGTAGGTAGAGAAATACAAGAGATCTTTAAGCCCAAGGGTGGGAAGAAGCCACAATACCTTCAAAGGAACACTGCTGATTTCTCAACAGTAATAATAGAAGCCAGAGATAGTTCAGTGATATCTTTGACATGATGAAAGAAAATAACTGCCAGCCTAGAGTTGTATGTCCAGTGAGAATATTTCAAGAATGAGGACAAAAATAAAGATGTTTTCAGACAACCAAGTTTGTTACCAACAGACCCTCTCTAAAGGAAGTTCTAAGACATGTAACTTAGGCAGAAGGAAAATATTCATTCGAAGGTCAGGTATTTAAGACACAAAGAAAGATCACACAATGGCAAATAGGTGGATAAATTTAAGCACAAATTGACAATATAAAAACAATAAAATTTCATGATGGGCTGAAATAGAAGAATTAAAATATATGAGAACAATAATGTGTAAGCTGGGAGTGAGAATAAGTACACTAATGTGTTCTAAGTTCCTTATATTATTGAGAAGAAGGATAAAAATATTGATTGATTGCTCTTTAGACATTGATTAGTTAAGGAAGCATGTTATAATTTTTAGGATAATTACTAAAAGGATAGAAACATAACATTTAACTTCCAAACTAGAAGAGTGAATGGAGGAAAGATTTTTAGGAATAATAATAATTCAGTAAAAGGAGAGAAAAATAAACACAAAGTGGTTGGAACAAATAGAAAAGTTAAAATAATATGATAGATTGAAACTCTAGTTATTAAATCTAAATGGGCTAAAAGCTCCAGTTAAACAAAGATTATCAGTCTGGATTTAAAAATCCAGTATACATATGTAAAAATAGATATATGAAAGATTGAAATTAAAAGACTGAAAAAAGATTTACCATGAAAACATTACCCAAAAGAAAACCTATGTTGCCATATTAATATTGAATATAATAGGTTTTAAGGCTGACTGCATTACTAGATATAAAAGTTGATCATCTCATCATGATAGGAGGTCAGTTCACCAGGAGTATAAACTTTTGAATTTGCATCCACCTAATAACATATCCTCAAAATATACAGAGTTAACTTTGAAAGAACTACAGAAAGAAGCAGATAATCCATGTCACAGTGAACTATTATAGCACTTCTCTAAATAGACAGACTCAAAAATCAGTAAGATTTAAAGACTCAGTTAACAATTTTGACCTCATAAAATACTACACTATACAACTAAAGAATTCATTTCTTTATCGTGACTATATCTTAGGGTCTAGCATAAGTTTTCAACAAATTTCAGTGGGTTGGAATGATGTTTTCTGCCCATAGTGCAGTTACTCTAGAAATGAATAACAAAACAATAGCTAGAACAAACCCATATATTTGAAAATTACTGTATACATTTTCAAGTAACATATAGGTCAAAGAAGAAATTATACACAGAAACTATAAATCCATTGAAATATTTTGGTTTTACTACTTGACGTGTTGATGAGGAGGATATTTACAGTCAATTTGAACTCCTATAATCATTTCTATGAAAGTTTTATGTTTGCTTAAACTTCTGACTTGGCACTGTTTTTTAATATAAGTCCCAACTTGAAGGGCTTGAAGAACAAGCTTGACGTGTTTGAACTTGGAGAAGCGTCTCAGAAACAATCAGGGTACAGTTGAGTTCATGGAGCAACTAGATATTGTAAAATGGCTTAATATTTCTTTTACTGTCTGTTTCCATGGCATTTAAGCAAGAGGTTAGGACATACTTTTAGTGGTAATAGGGGTTCTTTAACTGGCTTATATGCAGAAGGCCAAACTACTGTGGGACATATAAAAGAGTTTATATTTGTATTATGAGTTATAATCTAAGGATTAATATATGCACTAAATATTAGCTCCATTAATGCCATTTTCATAAGTGTGTATGAGCATTTTCTTTACAAACCTGCATGTAGTCAGATCATTTCATTAGGTCTTTAGTTTATAATCCAGGAATTTTTTTGACCTCTAAAAAAAAGAAAACTTATAATGTTCAGCTAGTGCTGCAGAAAGACTTTTAAAACTAGTTAAACCTTTTTAGTAATGATCTTATTGAGAAGCAAAGCCAATAATTGAAAATACATTGTGAATATATTAATTATTCTTTGGGAATGTAAACTTACAAAGTTCTTGATACTTTGATAAATAAGTTTGTGCTGTTGCTTTGTAGTAAAATATATTTATGTTCTAGTACTAAATTCCTCAGTTTGAGACCATTCTCAACCCAGACTGTGACGCTCAAGAGATAATTGTTTATCTGCACTATCATAATTTCTAATTCTAAGGTATAATAATTTGCTGTAATAATTTGAATAAAAATGCTAAAACTGTTTCTGCACCACCCCCACAAGATATCATTGGAATGGAAACTGTTTAGTGTTTACCTATTTAACTCTTAGCTGTATCTTAGCTGCCTTTGGAAGACAGGTTTTAAAATAGCAGGGCTTTTTTCTTTTTTCTTTTCTTTCCATACTTCTTATAGTAAAACTCCATAAGTAAGCAAAACAGAAAGGGTTCATCTAATTGAGTGATTAGTATAAGTCACAGAGTTCTTTTTTTAATAGAAAAATAGTTTATTCTTTCATGTACTCAGAATTACTTGAATTATTAAGTAGAAGTCTTCATTTAGCCTGACTTTCATGAGTTAAATATGTTAGTAGTGTGTACTTCAGATTTACACACTGTAAAGAAGTTTGTTCTGTTACATATTGTTGCCCTTGTATATATTTCTTTACAACTTGTTAATATCTTTATTTTACTTAACAAAACTGCACCTTGTTTAGCAGTTATACAAATAAGTTATTCTTGTAGCTGCTTATAATATCCCTATAAATTTAGAATTGACTAAAAATATTTTTAATATAGAAATTATTTTACTTATTGCTTTTTTTCCCCCAGGAAAAAAAGTATGTTTCCTATAGAGTGCCTTTAATATTTTTAGAAAGGAAAATTATTCAAAATATTTACTTAATACAATGAACATACCATGCCCAAAATATAACCAATTCTATATTAATAATATTTGATGATGAGGCTTTAGAGTATACATAACCAAAGATAATACACGTATGTTTCTTCATTTTGAAAATACTAACTCAGACACAGGTTCCTGGGTAGTACAGTCATTTGGGTGTTGTCCGACTCTTAGTTTTGGCTGGGTTGTGGAATCTAACCACACATCAGCCTCCACACTTAGGTTGGAGTCTGCTTGGGTTTCTTTCTCCCTCAGCCACCTGTGCTCTCTCTCTCTCTCTCTTTCTTGCTCTCAAATAAGTAAATAAATATTTATAAAAAGAAAATACTCAGACACATGTGCATTTTATAATTTTCATGGGTAGCCATCATAACTTTGGTAAACTTTGACAATAGAAAGACATTCATGGATGGCTATAATCAAAAACACAAGAAACAAGTGTTGGTGAGGATGTGGGGGGAAAGCAGCCCTCCTGGATAATTGGTGGGAATGCAAACTGGTGCAACTATTGTGGAAAACAATAGAAAGGTTTCTCAAAAAGTTAAAAATAGAACTACCCTATGATCCCACTACTGGGTATTTATCCCAAAATACAAAAACACTAATATATACATGCACTGCTATGTTTATGCAGCATTATTTACAATAGCTAAATTATGGGAGCAGTCCAAGTGTCCATTGGTAGAAGAATGGATAAAGAAGAGATCTCTCTTTCTCTCTCTCTCTCTCTCTCTCTCTCTCACACACACACACACACATGAATATTATTCAGCTATAAAAAATGAATGCAATTTTGGGGCGTCTGGGTGGCTCAGTCAGTTAAGCATCTGCCTCTTGATTTTGACTCATGTTATGATCTCAGGGTTGTGAGACTGAGCCCTGCATTGGGCTCTGTGCTGGGTGTGGAGCCTGCATAAGATTCTCTCTTTCCCTCTCCTTGTGTTCCTCCCCCCTCCCTAAAAAATCAAAAACAAAACCAAAAAAGAATGAAATCTTGCCATTTGCAATGACATGGATAGAACTAGAGAGTATAATGCTAAGCGAAGTAAATCAGTTAGAGAAAAACAAATACCATATGATTTCACTCATATGTGGAATTTAAAGAACAAAACAGATGAGCAAAAAGAGTAACAGAGAGGGAGAGAGAGAAAGACAAATCAAACATTTTTAACCATAGAGAACAAACTGATGGTTACGGAGAGGAGGTGAGTGGGAGAATGGGTGAAATAGGAGATGGAGATTAAGGAGGGCACTTGTCGTGATGAGCACTGGGTGTCATATGGAAGTGTGAATCACTGTATTGTACACCTGAAACTAATATAGCAGTGTACATTAACTATACTGGAATTAAAATTTTAAGAATTGAAAAATAAAAAGACATCCATGGAAATTTCTAAAGATATTTTTCAGTAGAAGTACCATCATTATGACTCTGAAGTTAAATTTTTATTTACTCTGAAGGAGGTACTAAAAGTAGTCTTAGCCTGATTCATAGCTTTCTGACACCTCAAAAAGAAGGAAAAGCTAATTGAATAGCATATGGGTTGCCAAATGCTTTTTAAAAAATTGAGTATATATAGTATGTAGTTTAAAATAAAATTTGCTGGTGCGCCTGAGTGGCTCAGTGGGTTAAAGCCTCTGTCTTCGGCTCAGGTCATGATCTCAGGGTCCTGGGATTGAGCCCCGCATCGGGCTCTCTGCTCGGTGGGGAGCCTGCTTCCCCCCCCTCTCTGTCTGCCTCTCTTCCTACTTGTGATCTCTCTCTGTGTGTCAAATAAATTAAAAAAATATATATTTCAAAGTAAAATTTGCTTTGAGTACTATGGTAAAATTCTCTTTATTATACAAAACATTAGTAACCTGAGTATTTTCAATGTAAGAAATACTTTCATATATGTACATTTATATAATGTTTTTAAAGGGTTTGAGTTGCTAAAGTGCTGTAAAATGGAATCTGAAAACTTCTTAGGAGTTAATCTCTTTTGACAGAGATACTAGTCATGTGGAATGCTATAGAAAGCAGTTCAGCAATATTCCTTGCCACTCTTAATATGGTCTGAATATGAAGTGAAAATAAATTATTTCTCCTACCAAAATGAGGTACATACCTTAAAATTTGCCAAAACAATAAGTAATGTATTTCCAGTGAATATTTGTTAATGGTAATGATAATTGATTTTCCTTAAGTGAGAAATAAGCCAACTCAAAACTGGGTGGAACAGAAAAAAATGGGTAATTATATTTCTTTTTCCAAGAAAGAAGTGTTCAATGGGAATGGCTTTCAAAGTTTGTGATTGGGGTAGTTGGGGGAAGGCAGTGTCCACTTAAATAGGACATCTCTAAAGACATCTGGGGACATGCCTATCCTCATGTGCTATTTCATACATTCATTATGTAGCCCTCACTCTATGCAAGGTGCTCTGTTGTGAACTTGGAGGAAAAACATGACTGAGGGAAAGTCTTCGTCTTCTATAACTTGACAACTTACTGAATATGGCAGGCACATAAAAAGTATGATACAGTATACTTAGGGCTTTAATAGAAATAGGCTAGGGTACTATAGGATCATTAGTGAGAATATTATGTTAGGAGCTGGAAAATTTGAGAGAGAGAGAGAGAGAGTGTGTGTGTGTGTGTGTGTGTGTAGTGTATGTATGGTGTAGTGGTGGTGAGTTGGAAAGCAGAGATCACAACTGATCTGAGTGGTTAAAGGACAATGGAGTTCACTAAATGAGCAAAGAAAGGAGAAGGGCATTTCAAAAGAAACAGATGGTTAAAAGCATTGAAGTATGAAAGTGCCTAGTTCAAAAAACCATGAGCACTACTGGTGTGATTGTAAGTGGAATAGGTGAGTAGGATATCTGGACATAAAAATGGGATCAGGGAGGCCCTTAGGTGGCTCATTAGGTTTAGCGGCCAACTCTTGGTTTGGGCTCAGGTCATGAGGTCGTGGTCATGAGCCTGAGCCCCACATCAAGCTCTGTGCTCAGTGTGGAGTCTGCTTCAGATTCTCTCTCCCTCTACGTCTCCCTCCAGCTCCCATGCTCTCTTTCTCTCTCTCTCAAATAAATCTGTAAAAAATATTTTTGAGGCATGATTGGTAGAAATGTGGATTTCATTGTGTAGGCATTAGGATATTAGTAGCAATCTCTTAAAACCAGGAACTCTTTTAAGTCAAGCTTTTATTTACTGTGCAGGAATATCAAAAGTAGTCTTATAGGGTGCCTGGCTGGCTCAGTTGGTAGAGCATGCGACTCTTGATCTCAGGGTTGTTCAGGTCCCTCCCTGGAAGTAGCAGTTACTTAAAAATAAAATCTTAAAAAAAAGAAAGGTAGTCTTACCCTGATTCTTGGCTTCCTAACACCTCAAAAAGAAGGAAAAGTTAATGAAACTATTAAAAGGTTGTCATATTTTATATATTCAGCTGCATGGATGAATCTCAAATGCATATGCTAAGTGAAAGAAGCCAGACTCAAAAGGCTACATTCTGTATGATTTCACTTTTGTGGCACTTTAGAAAAGGCAAAACTGTAGGGATAGAAATTCATCAGTGATTGTCTGTAGGGAAGGGGATACATAGGAATTTGGGGGTTAGGGAGGTAATGGAATGGTGCTATATACAGTTGTGGTGGAGGTTGCACAACTGTATGCATTTGTCAGACTTAAAGAACTGTACTTCGAAAGGGTAAGTTTTACTGTGTGTAATATCTGCCTTAATCATAATAATTAGTAGTGGTTACAGAAGCAGAGTGAGTCCCTGAGCAAAAGAGCTATCCTGTAGCAGAACAGAGCAGGTTCTCTTAACATTTCATCTTCATTGCCTTATCCCCACTACCTTCCCTGTCTTCAGCTTCTGCTATTCACGGTGGCTTTTCACATTTTTATCTGAGGCCCCAGTGACCTCTCTTGACAGATCTTGGGTTCCAGATTGTAAGCAGAACCATTGCTCACTCAGTTGATTTCCAGGTTCAGCCATGCGCACCCTTGGTTTGTATTTCATTAAAGAAAAGACATGACCAGATTTCAGTAAAATGAGAACTTTGAAGATAGTATGTGAAGAATAAATACTAAAGAACCTGAAGATAGGAATACACATAGGAGATTTTTAGGATTGCCCAGGCCAGACAGAAATCATGAGGGTATGAACCTCATGATTCATGAGGGTATGAACTTCATGAGGTATGAACCATTGAGGAAAGCTGTGAAGATGGAATGAAAGGATGAATGAAACTGTAGTTAGAATTGACAAGACTAAAGAATAGGATCTGAGGGAGAAAAGGGAAGAATAAGAAGGATGATTCAGTAGTGTCTAGCTTAGGCAACTAGTTGGATTGCTTATTTCACTCATTCAGAAAATAATTATTGATTACTGAACTGTATACTTACAAATGGTTAAGCTTGAGGGTACCTGGGTGGCTCAGTTGGTTTAAGTGTTTGCCTTTGGCTCAGGTCATGATCTCACGGTCCTAGCGGAGAGCCTGCTTCTCCTTCTGCCCCCTCCCCCTGCTCATGCTCTCTTTCTCTCAAATAAATAAGTAAAATATTTTTAAAAAATGGTTAAGCTTGGTAAGTTTAATATTATCTTTTTTACCACAATTAAAAAATAACATGTTAAATATATTTATTGAGTATCCAAGTGTGCCAGGCATAATGTTAGGTAGTGGGTATAATAACAGACATGGTTTCTGCCTTCTAGAGGTACTACAAAGTGAATCCAGAAGTATGTACATAAAAATCTTGGTAAACATTTTGGAGAAAAGGAACAGGGTACTCACTGTAAGAATGACAGGAGATCTATTTAAGGATAATAAGAAGACAACAATAGGAACAGTAGGAGAGAGGAGGAATTTCAGACAGCATGTACAAAGGCCCTCAAGCAAGAAATAACTTGTTATGTGTAAAGAACTGAAACAAGACCCATGTAACTGGAATGTAGTGAACAAGGGGAGAGTGATGTTATACAAGAGAGGTAGGTACTGCTCAGGTCATGAAGGATCTCATGGACCATGGGAATAATTTTCGAATTAAACCCATGTGTAGTAGAAGGCCATTAAAGCTAGAATGTATGTGTGTTTGTGTGTGTTAAGAGAAAGGTGTCATGATCTGTGACCTCACATTCTGCCTTACTTGTTGCTTTAAGGAACAGTCCCTGCTTTTATCCAGAGACCACCCATCACCATGGGTATTAGACCCATTCCTCTGATCTAGTCAAGGGCTTTGATCCTGATTTTACCCCTCTCCTTATTACATTAGAATCTTACTCAGTATCTGATCACCTCATTTAGCTTAGAAATAATCTACGTAGTCCATCTTAAAAAGAAACAAAACTTTATAGATACCACATATCCCTTCAATTACTTTCCCATTTCTCTGCCTTCTACTGAAAAAGTTGTCTATATTCATTAGTTTTTTCAGTCTACTTCAAACAGGCTTTTCTTTCTACTTCTGTTCTTTGACGCCTCCCCTGTTAAGGTCAACTCCAGCTTGCCAAATCCAAGGGTCAATTTAGTTCTTACCTTATTGATCCCTTCAGCACCATTTAATGTAGCTGAGTACTCTTTCCTTTTTAAAAATGTTAATAGAGTTGTTTTAGCCAGATAGCATATTACCATGGTTCAAAGATCAAAATAATATAAAAAGATGTGTATTAGGAAGTCTTAATACCACCCCTGTTCCAGTTTACTATATTATACCCCTTCCACCCCAGCTTTCTAAAGATGACCATTTTTATTAACTTTTTGTATTTTCTCCCAGTGGTTTTTACACAGATACAAGCAAAACTAAGTATTTATTTTTATTCTTCCTTTTTTTGCTTACCCCCAAGATAACATCCTATAAACACTGTTCTGCCCCTTAATTTTGCTCTTTTCATTTGACAATGTATCCTCGGAATCTTCTCATTTTTGTAGCTAGAGAACTTCCTCATTCTCTCTTACATCCCTATTCCAATGTGTTATATCTAGTCTTTTGTTTATTATAAGCAATGCTGCAACGAATGACTACAGATTACTTTAAAATATGTTAGGTAGATTATCTAAAGTGAGTCAAAGAGTAAATGTGTTTCTAATTTTGAAAGGCCTTCTAAAGGGGATATACCATTTTCCAATTAAATCTAATCCTGTGATTTAAAATACTATCTATATAGTAATATATATCCCAGATGAATCTCCAACTTTTCTCTGATTTGTTGTCTACTCAGTACCTCTCCTTGCACAAAATTGAACTCTTCATTTTCCTCCCAAACTTACTATTCCCCTCATCTTCCCCATCTCTCTGTGAATAGCACTGCCAGTTGCTCAAGCAGAAAACTTAGGAGCCCATCTTTTCTCCTCCGTTTCCTACACACCATCTATTGAACAGAACTTTATATGGCGGATATGTTCTATATCTGCACTAATGTGCTAGCTACTAGCCAATGTGCACTTAAATTGCAGCTAGCGTGACTGAAGAACTAATTTTTAAATTTCATTTAATTTAAAATAATTTAAATCCCCTTATGTGGGGCGCCTGGGTGGCTCAGTCGTTAAGCATCTGCCTTCTGCTCAGATCATGATCCCAGGGTCCTGGGATTGAGCCCCACATCAGGTTTCCTGCTAAGTGGGAGGCCTGCTTCTCCCTCTCCCACTTCCCCTGCTGGTGTTCCTTCCCTCTCTTGCTGTCTCTCTCTCTCTGTCAAGTAAATAAATAAAATCTTTTTAAAAAGATAAAAATAAAAAAAATAAATCCCCTTATGTGACTAGTAGTTGCTGTATTGGACAGTGCAGACTTTATGCTCCATTAGTATGTCCTAGAAGTTCTGCTCTTCAGAATGTATTCTTTTTTTTTTTTTTTTTTACTATTATAGAGGTTTATTTAATTAAAAAGTTCAATATGAAAATGCACGCAACCTGATTTTTGTATTGTAGTAAAACAGGTACTATGGAGAGGGGACATGTGGAAGCAGTTGATTCTTCTGATGAACACATCCATTGTTTATACTCGTTCTAAGGCTTCTAACATGATGATACTATTTCCTCGTATTACCACCATTCCAGTATTGTCCCGTTGCCCACTAGTTGCCATCTCCATACATTCATCTATCACAAGATTCATAAATGGATCAAACCCCCACAATATTCCTTGGACATATCTGCCACCATTTAATTTCAATGATAATTTCTTGTCCGTAAACTTTTTCCACTCAGGAGGGCAAGCTTTGCTCATGGTGTCTACTCGGCGAGCTCAAAGATGCCTCCAAACGGAATTTGTGGTGTCCCTCGTGTTCCCGCCCAGAATGTATTCTAAATCTAATTCCTTCTCACTTCTTCCCCACTCCACTGTGGCATAGTCCACCATCAGTTCTTTCTTGGACTATTTCAGTGGCCTCTCAACTTATCTCTCTGTTTCTTCTTATATACCCTATCCAAAGTCTGTTTTCTACATGTTAGAAATCTTTTTTTAAAGATTTATTTATTTATTAGAGAGAGAACATGAGTAGGGGAGGGGCTGAGGGAGAGGGAGAGAATCTCTCCTGACTCCTTGCTGAGTGTAGAACTTGATGTGGGGCTCCATCTCTTGCCCTTGAGATCATGACCTAAGCCAAAACCAAGAGTTAGAGGCTCAGCCAACTGAGCCACCCGGTGCCCCCACAGTAGAAGTCTTACAAAAATTGTTATTTCATATTTGACTTATGCAAAATAATATATGAAATACATAGGGTGAGTTATGGATCCTAACAACAAAGTGAATACTATCCAGTGTTAAGAACTAAAACATTGCCAGTAATGTCAAATCTACTGGTAATGCTTCTGCCCTTCTGCCTGTGTTATACTTCTTCTCCCAAACATATGGCTGCTAACCATTCTTTTATAAATATGAACCCCTAAACAATGTTTATTTCAAGATTTACAAAAATGGCATTATCCTGTATACCTAAACGTAGGTTGTTTATGCATTATCCTTTTAGTAGGCTTCTCTCTTTACTCAATATTATGTTTCTAAGACTTATACATGTTATATACAGCTGTAGTTTATTCATTTGCATTGCTATATAATCTATTCCATGGAGCCTACCATGATTCGTCCCATTCTCCTGATGATAAAGATAAGAATTTTCCTCCACATTTCAGCCATTAGGAATGATATTGCTGTGAAAATTCTTTATGTCTCTTGATATAAGGGTTTTCTTGGGGTAATGGTACTCATGTAGCTGGGAAACTTAAAAACAATATATCAGTGCTTGGATCCTACATTACACCATTAACTTAGAATCTTTAGAAGTGGAGTTAGACATTAATGTTGTTTTGTTTTTTTCATTGTCTGTGTGATTTTAAAGGTTACTAAGGATTAAAAAACACTATGTTAAAAGTATTCCTAAGCATGAGGTTTCCTGGTTGTAGGAGTATGTCAGTTTAAAAGACTATTTATTTACTTACTGTAAAAGATAACACACAGAGAGATATACTGAAAAACATTTTTCTTCCCTTGGAAAACTTGTGTCTTTCACAAAAGGTTGATTTTCACTCCTCAAGTTTTTCTTTATATGAAAAAATGTTTTGTGCCCAGCAATTCAATAAAAATTTATATTTTGTGCAGGATCTGGTTATTTTGCAGTGTAAAATTCTTCAGAGTGTTTTTGGTACTGGAAGTCTCACTAGGATGATGTTTTAAAATCATTAATCAATTATGTCACTGCCTTGTTCAAAACCTACCAGTGGCCTCTGTTACAGAATAAAATGGCCATGGCCTTTAAAGGCCATATCTCATCTGGTTTCTATCTGTCTCCAACTGTCTTTCCTATCACCCAGTGCTTTTTTTATTCTGTTAGAGTCATGCTGGTCTGGTCCTCAAGTATGGGCAGTTCATTATAGCCTCAGGATCTTTATATTTGTTTTTCACTCTGTCTGGAGCATTATTTCCGAGATTTCCTCATGGCTCATTTCCTCATTTCATTCAGATCTCTTTTCAGTGTCACCTCTTTAAAGAGGCCTTCCCTGGGGTGCCTGTGTGGCTCAGTGGGTTAAGCCTCTGCCTTCAACTCAGGTCATGATCCCAGGGTCCTGGGATCGAGCCCTGCATCGGGCTTTCTGCTTGGTGGGGAGCCTGCTTCCCTTCCTTTCTCTCTGCCTGCCTCTCTGCCTACTTGCGATCTCTGTCTGTCAAATAAATAAATAAAATCTTTAAAAAAAATAAAATAAAGAGGCCTTCCCTGACTACCCTATATAAACCACCCCCTTTTTCTTAATTCCTATCTTCTTACATATATACTTTATTATCATTTTTTTCCTGACTACTCTGTGAGCTCCATGAGATCATGGACTTCTTCATTCCTGTGTCCTTAGAAGATAGCATGGGTAGGTGCTCAATAAATATTTGTTGGGTAGGAGGATGAATGACCTATTGAATGAACAGAAGGAAGGAAGAAAGAAAGGAAGGAAGGAAGGAAGGAAGGAAGGGGAAAGAGGGAGGAAGGAAAGAAGGAAGGAAGGAAGGAAAGTCGGAAGGAAGAAAAGCAAGCAATCTGCCTTCAGTAGAGAGAGTAAAAGAAGAATAAGTTTGTATTTAAGAAAATGAATTCAGTTTTAGATCCTCCTTCTATCCTTTGTTCTCCCCTTCTTCCATCTGAAACACGCACCTACACATAGATGTCAGGATTAACAATGAAACTGGTCTTGCCTTTTCTTCTTCTTCTTCTTTTTTAAGATTTTATTTATTTATTTGACAGAGAGACAGCAAGAGAGGGAACACAGGACGGGGTAGGGGGGGTGGGAGAGGGAGAAGCAAGCCTCCCGCTGAGCAGGGAGCTGGATTTGAGGCTCAATCCCAGGGTCCTGGAATCATGACCTGAGCAGAAGGCAGACACTTAATGACTGTGCCACACAGGCTTCCCTGGTCTTGCTTTTTCAAGGGATTAGCAAAGTTGTAGATTTTGTGAAATAGGCGTTAAAATCGAAAGCTGTTTAAGAAGTGAAAATGCAAACTCTTAAGAAAATGACCCTTCATCCTCCTTCAAGGATGTCTGAGCTCAGAGTGATTAGGAAGTGCTGGCCTGTTGAGGCTTCTGGGGGAAAACTCATTAATTGTGAACTTTACATAGAAGATATTTCAATCATGAACTCAGGAGCTGAGGACTCACTCCTGCTCAAAGATAACAGAGAGCCAGGGCATGGAGGACTGAGCCTTGGGGCTGAGACAGGGACATCTTTAGACAAGGGCTGTTGTCAAGTCGCATGTGGAGAAAATAAAGCTGGCTCCAGTAGTCTCTAGGGAAATAGGCCACATAAACATTCTGTAATTTTCTAGTGTCTCCTATCTGCCTGTTCCTTCACTGAGAGTAAAGAACCTTTCTGTCCAGATGCAGTGTGTGGTCTCTCACTCAGGTGGGATATGAAAGCACACAACCTTGCTAGAGTTTTTTGGATGTGGATTTGAAGAATATCTCTAAATCAGGTAACATCAGGCTTGAAGATAGGATACCCACCACTTTTTCTGTCATAAATATTTTGCATTTATCTGTACTGGAGTTCCGTGCTGAAACCATCTGGAAGAATCTTGAAGAAGATGGTGGTCCCCATCTACTAGGATCATAAAAGTTCTTAAGAAAATTGTGGAATGAAGAAGTTTAAGACTCTTTGGCATACAACATTTTACTTTGTTTTATTTTAGTCTATATGAACTAGACTTACATCAAAGAAATACACCTATCAGTTGGCAGAAGTTTGCTTTCCTTACATTTATAAAGTACTTTATAGTCTCTAGAACATTTAGATATACATAATTTATTTTAATATCTCTGCAAAACCATGAAGTAGATAGGGTGGGTGCTATTTCTGCCATTTTAAAAATAAAGAAATTAAGGCAAAGCTCGGGCCACTCATTATATCACATCCTATCTAGTATAAGTGTACTACATCTCATGCAAATACAAATTTGTAAACATATTTATTAAGTACTTACTAAAAGGAGTCTTTTATTTGTAAAAATAGAATTTGGAAAGCCTCCTTCAAATACTAAACTTTGCTAGTACATTTAAGTGCATTAACTACTGGACTAAAAAGCTTGGGGAACAGAGAATTTGTAGTCTGGTAAATCACTAGCTCCTGAGTGCCTCAGGAAGTTAAGCGTCCGACTTTTGATTTTGACTCAGGTCATGATTTCAGGGTCCTGAAAATGAGTCCCTTGTCAGGACCTGTGCTCAGTGTGGAGTCTGCTTGAGTTTCTCTCTCCCTCTATGCCTCCACTATTCTCTCTATAAAATGAATGAATAAATATTTGAAGGAAAAGAAAAAAAATCAGTACTAATAGACAAATAGAAAATGAAGCCTAAGTATTTAGCCTAAAGTTGCATTGTTGAGAAAATACAATTCAATGAACAAAACTAAGTTACACACAGGTTTTTTTTTTTTTTTTAAAGGTTTTATTTATTTATTAGTCAGAGAGATAGAGGGAGAGAGAGTACAGGCAGACAGAGTGGCAGGCAGAGGCAGAGATACAACACACAGGTTTTTTTAGGGGGAAAAAAAATGGTGCTATCTTAAAAATGGTGACATTTTTGTATTTTATTTTTACATCCTTTGAATTTTATTTAGTTTTGTCTGTCAGAATTTGAGAAACTGTATTATTACAAATCTTAAGTTTGGTTTTGTTTATACTCATACATTTTGCCGTCAATGCAAAACTGTGCATTAAAATCTCTTCTTGGAACATTTATTTTTGTATTAGAATTAGAGTATGTTGTATTATGAAACAGTGAAAAGGTATCATTAACAGCTGTTTAAATTTATATGTAAGTAGCTAAGTAATTTTTTTAATCATATTCAGTTTTATCTTATACTAAATATCTCATTTAGCATAGGATATTATAGACAAGATTTCTTTTCCTTATTAAGTCATAAGATTAACAGTAGTCTTATCCTTGATTGCTTGAAACTAATTGAGCTTGGTTTTTTTTTTTTTTTTAACTTGGCAGTCATCTTTTTTAACTTGAACATAAGCATGTGTGAGTAAGTGTTCCCATATTTTAGTCATGGTGAATTATGAGCATATTAAAAATAATTATCTTGGGGCGCCTGGGTGGCTCAGTGGGTTAAGCTGCTGCCTTCGGCTCAGGTCATGATCTCAGGGTCCTGGGATCGAGCCCCGCATCGGGCTCTCTGCTCAGCAGGGAGCCTGCTTCCTCCTCTCTCTCTTCCTGCCTCTCTGCCTGCTTGTGATCTCTCTCTGTCAAATAAATAAATAAAATCTTTAAAAAAAAAAATAATTATCTTCACCTCATAAATCTTTTAGTCAAGTTTATTTTAGTGCTTACTTTAATCTTCCTGTTAATGTCTCCTAGTTCTGGTCAGATATATACGGGTGGCAGTAAATTATAGATTTGAGCTGTATTTAGTAGAGAAAAAGGCCTGTGGCATAATGTATTATAGCTGTAGTTCATAATCAAGTGTCTGTTGAGAGTTTTGAGGTATTAATGAAACCCATCTCTTTTGCTGCTTATTGGAATTAGGAACTTATTTTTTAAACTGAATACAATAATTTAGTTTCATTGGCAGATTTTGAAAATTAAAGAATTAGAGATGCGATTCTATGGAGGAAAAAGTAAAGTGACATTTGCCAAACACTAATGGTGATAATAGGGTTAGAGTAGATCCTCTAAGTTAATTTATGCTGTTGAAGGTAGGCACAATTAGTAATATGAACATTCAGTTGGTTTAGGAAAAAAGAAACAGCAGCATATTACCAAAGATCAGGATTATTGTTATAATGTTTAGCAAATATAATAATGAACATAACACATTTTGAGATTATAGGCTTCTAGATTGGAGGCCTACATGGTATGTATCAGGTACTTAGGAGACAGTGTGAGCACAGTAGTTACATGTTCCATGAGGTATTTTCTCAGCTATGTTCAACAGTGTGCTTTGCGATCGCTTCTCCATTTGTTGAATTCAGGATGACCTTTGCATGAATAAAGTCAAATAGGATTAAGGCAGGAATTTTCAACAATAGAAAAGAGCAACAGATGTAGCCGACTTTGAACGTGGGAGGATTGTTGATGCCCTGTTGCTTAAAGGAAGTGTCTATAGTGGGGGGAAACGATGAGGAAAGGGAAAGTAAAAAATAAGTTTATAAAATACTAAAAATTTAGAAAAGGAGTAAAAATAGTCCAAAATACCTCTCCAAGATCTTTCATAGTTGGGAAGAAATTGTCTTGTAATTTAAAGATCCTTTAAACTGTATAACTTTTTTCCTTTTGTATTACAAAGATATAGTTTGGGGGGAAAATACATACATATATATATATATATATACATGCTTTCAAAATATGGATGGGAAATATATGTGGTTAGGAAAACTGCAGGTAATACTATGTGGTATTTGTGAAGGCTGTTCTTTCTGTAGTCTTATTTGTTCCATTTTGAGCTATAACAATATAAAACTATGAATGTTGCACACAAATTATTCTGTTAGTTTTAAACATAAAGTAACAAAAGATAAGATTCCAAAATAATTGTATATGTGGTGAGACCATACTTAATTTTTGACCGGTATAGGTGAAACATTTTAAAACAGTCATTGCATATAAATCACCTTGTTTCATCTTAGTTTGCTTTGCTTCTTATACAGTGGAGTTGGTTTATTTTTTAAAAGACTATTTGTCATATAGATTCTCTTTTCAGATTATTTAATTTAAAACAAAATCTAATCCTTGGTGTCTATTATATACTAAATACACATCCTGCAAACACTGACTGTTTGGCATCAGTGTTTTCTGGTTCCTGATAATATAAGTCCCTAAGTGAGCTATTGTAGTTTATGATAATGAATAATCTTTAAGCTGTAAAAAAAAAAAAAAAAGGCAGCAAAATGAATAAAGAAGCATTTAAAACAAAGAGATAATTTTATGCTTCAACTATTAACTGGAAGTTCTTTAGAAAGCTTAGTGGGAAAGTTTGTGAGGAAAAATAAACAATGAAATGGTTTTATCTGTTTGGTTTATTAAATTTACATGCTCAGTCTTAAAGGAACATTGTATATGAAATACTTGAACTGCTAAAACTTAATGTAGCATTCCTAGAGTAAATTTCTATGAATCTGTGTAATAGTTAACTCTCATAATGCCTATAGTTCTAGTTTTCAAATACATGAAGGAATGAATATAAGAGGATAGTAATAGAAATATTAATAAGTGATTTAATTAAGTGATTAAAAATTTGGGATAAGAAAGAAAAATCTAAACATGTTGAATCAATAGTTAAAATTTTAGCGAAAAATTTATCCATAGTTTCTTCATCTAATCCAAGGTTTTCCAGTAGATTTCCATTCCCAATCTGTTATTTAGAAGTGATCATTTAAAATTTGATAATATATATCTTCTTTCCACTACCACCACCACCAAATCTAAAAAGTAATCATTTAATTTTCTGGTTTGTTTTTTGGTTTCTTTTTGCTATTTAAACTTAAGACTGTGTAAGGGGAAATAATGCATAGTAATATAGTAATCATATAGCCATAAAATAGAGTAGAGAGGGTAAATTGCCATAAGGACTTGTGATATACGTAATGTGGTATGGAATTTGGGAGAAAGGAAACACAAGGGAAGGTTTTGTGGCTTAAATGGCGTTTGAGTTTATATCTTACTGGTTTGGTAGAATTGGAACATAGGAATGGCAGAGGAATATCTCAAGCAAGTGAAATAGTATGAGCAGTGCCTCACATAAACCCTGTTCAAATGTCTTTCTCAGATATTTGCAGTTCCCTTCACATACCTTCTCTTCTGTTCCTTTATGACTGCATATGTAGACCTTCTACTTAGAGCTTCCAATACTATATCTCTTAATAGCGAACTCAAGTGCTTCCTTCTGTGTGAGGATCTCTGCTGGACCACCAAAGTAGAGACCATCACTCCATTCTTTGTGATTCCCATTAATTTCCCATATCCATATTTTGTATTACAGCTGTTCATTTGTATATCTCTCTTCCCTGTAAGACTGAGCTCCTGAATTTGTACATGTCATGTAAGCTCAGATTCCTGGACTCTTGCTATATGCCAGGCAATAAAGAGAGAGTAATGAACAAGATAGAGCTCTGTCCTTGGGGAGCTCACATGCTAGAAAGATAGAGTGATTACAAATAAGTAATTAAAGAATAGAATTTCATATTTGATAAGAAAATAAAACATGGTAAGAGGTTAAATAGTGATAGAAGATGGGGCACCTGGGTAGCTCAGTCAGTTAAGCATCTGTCTTGGGCTCAGGTCATGATGCTGGAGTCCTGGCATTGAGGCCCATGTCCTTCTCTCTGCTCAGTGGGGAATCTGCTTCTTCCTCTCCCTCTGCTCCTCCCTCCCACTTTGTGCTCTCTTTCTCTGTCTCTCTCACTCTCTTAAATAAATAAATAAAATCTTTTTTTAAAAAACAGTGATAGGAGGATTGGTATTTTAATTAAGTGGTCATGGAAGTTCTTTTTGAGAAGGTGAAGTGTCAAGGAGTAAGCCATATAAAGATTTGGGTAAAGAGCTTCCCTTGGCAGCAAGTGTAAAGTCCTTGGGGTATAAATTTAGGATTGGGGGGTCATATGAGGCCTCTCTTTAGAAGTGACATTTATGCTGTCATCTGAAAGGTGAGTACGGATTGGTCAGTCGGATAGTGAAGGAGGGAAGAGGGGGCAGTTTATGCTGAAAGAACAACAATGGTTGCCATGCCAGAAGAGTTTACCATATTAGAGGAAATGATAGGCAGGTGTGGCTAGAGCAGAATGATTAAGGGGAGTGAATAGCACAACGTGAAGCTGAGATCTAAAGAGGGCCAGGCATTCAAAGACTGTGTTCTCCCAAGGAAGTGGGAATCTATTAAAGAGTTTTAAGCAGGGAAATGATATGATCAGAAATATCTTTGAAAAGATCACTCACATTTTTGTGAAGGTGATTAGACAAGGCAGGGGGTAGAAATACAAGGGAATGGAAACAGAAAAAACATAATTGGTTGAGTACAAGTACATTCCCTTGTAGAAGTACAAGGGAATGGAAACAGACAAAACATAATTGGTTGAGACCTGAGTGGTGACATACAGATAGAGAGAAGTAGGTAAGTACAAGATATTTTAAATTCACAAAATCTTGCTTTTGGTGTTATATGTAAGAAATCTTTGTCTAAACCAAGATTTCAAAAGTTTCCTCCTATGTTTTCATTAGAAGTTTTATAGTTTATATGGTACAAGGTATGAATCAGAGATTTTTTGTCTTTATTTTTTGGTTGTTCCTTTTTCTTTTTTAGCATATGGATATCCAGTTGTCCCAGCACCACTTGTTGCAATGACTATCCTTTCTTCTCCGAATTGCCTTTACACATGTGTTAAAAATAAAATGTGTATGTGTAGGTCAGTTTCTTTCTTTCTTTCTTTCTTTCTTTCTTTCTTTCTTTCTTTCTTTCTTTTTCTTTCTTTCTTTCTTTTTTTTAAGATTTTATATATTTGTCAGAGAGAGCACAATCAGGCAGAGTGGCAAGCATAGCCAGAGGGTGAAGCAGGCTCCCCTTTGAGCAAGGAGCCCAGTGCGGAACTTGATCCCATTTGGGATCATGACCTGAGCTGAGGGCAGCTGCTTAACCAACTGAGCTACCCAGGCATCCCTGTAGGTCAGTTTCCAGACTATTGTATTCCAATAGTCTGACTACTTTTATACATTACTATCCTGTTTTGATTAGTGTTGCTTTATCCTAAGTCACAAAGTCGTAAAGTCTAAGTCTTCCAACTTTGTTCTATTTCAAAATTGTCTTGGCTATTCTACCCTTTGCATTTTCATATATGCACATTTTAGAATCAGCTTGTCAATTTCTGGTTGGGATTACACTGAATCTGTAATTCAGTTTGGGGAGAATTAACAACTTATCAATACTGAGTCCTTAAATTCATGAACACAGCATATCTCTCCATTTTTGGGGTCTTCTTTAATTTCTCCTAGCAATGTTTTATAGTTGTCAGTGTGCAAGTATTCCATATTTTTAGTCCAGTTTATGCCCAAGTGTTTCATATTTTTAAAGTAGTTGCATATGATAATTTTTAAGTTAAACCTTTTACTTTGAGTTAATTATAGATTCACATGCAATTTCAAGAAATAGTACAGAGAATCTCATACACATTTTATCCAGTTTCCCCCAATAGTAACATCTTACAAAACTGTAGTACAGTATCACAACCAAGATATTGACATTGATATAGTCAAAATACAAAACATTTCCACCACCACAGGATAACTGGAGTTTCCTTTTTATAGCCACAACCACCAGTAGACTGTGATAAGTAAAGCCTATACAGATATGAAAAGCCCACAGCTAACATACTTGGTGGTGAAAATTGAAAGCTTTTTCTCCAAGATAAAGAACAACACGATGATAGCTGCTTTTACTGTGTCTGTTTAGTCTGTTCAGTCTTAGAAGTCCTAACCAGAGCAGTTAGGCAAGAAAGAAATAAAAGACATCCTAATCAAAAAGGAAGAAGTAAACTTGATCTTTAACTTGTGGCCTTTAGAACTGTGAGAAATAAATTTCTGTTGTCCATAAGCCATACAGTCTATGGTAGTTTGTTATAACAGCATGAACAGAGTAAGACAACTAGTATATTAGCCTCCTACAGCTGCCATAACAAAATACCACAGGCTGGGTGGCTAAAACAACAGAAATTTGTTTTCTCACAGTTCTGAAGGCTGGAAGGCAAGAACAAGGTATTTGCACATTTGGTTTCTTCTGAGGCTTCTCTCCTGGGTTTGCAGAGATGGCTGCCTTCTTGCTGTGTCCTCATGATCTTTTTTCTGTGTTTGTATATGTATGGTGTCTCTTTGTGTATCTAAATTTCTTCTTATAAGGATATCAGTCACATTTGATCAGGGCTCCCCTTATGACCTCATTTAACCACAAAAACCTTTTTAAAGGTTCTTATACAGTCACATTCAGAGGTACAGGGTGCAAGAACTTCAACATACAAATTTTAGGGGAACACAGTTGGGCCCATAACAAACTTATATCTGACTTTCAAAACTCAACATTAAAAAAATTGAATACTCCAGTCAGCCAATGGGCAAAATACATAACTAGGCATCCTGCTGAAAAGAATATGTAACTGTCAAACTCATGAAAAGATGCTTAGCATCAGTAACCTTCAGAAAATACAAACTAAAGCCCAGTGGTGTATCATCACACACCTATGAGAATGGCTAAAATAAAAAATGAAAGCAACCCCAGTAGGAAGGGAAAAGGGTACCCCACTATTGCCAGATGAAGGTAGAAGTCCAGGTTCTCCATGTGGACACTGTGGTGAGTTCATATTAACACCTGGCAATGGTGGAAGTCTAGCTGCCTACTCTGTCTTTGCCTCTATGGATAGGATTTGGCCACAGTTTTTTCTATGGTGTTTGGCTGGAGTTCATGGTTGTTGTCTGGATGTTTTCCATCTTGCTAGGCTGCCCTTTTTCTGTTGATGAGAGAGGGCAGGCTTTTGTTGGAACTTTTATTTTTGTCGATTGGCTTTTCAGATTCGCCAGCTGCTTTTTAGCTTCAATCTGGGATACATGAAACAAAAAGAAGCACAGGGAACTCATTGTATTATTCCTTGGGTCCTGAAGTCCCTAGACAGTCTCCCTTTACCCCACTTTTCAGAGTCTCTTTATGTTTGTTTGCTGTAATGTTCAGAGTTTTTAGTTTGTACTTACAGGGAGGACTAGGGGAAGTCCATCTATGTCTTCCTGGAAGAAGAAGTCAGTAATTTTTTAAATTTCGAATTATTTGTTGGTAGTATATAGATGTACAGTTGATTTTTTATATTGATATTTACTCTGCGCATTTGTAAAACTTACTGGTTCTGGTGTCACTTTCTAAATTTACATAGTATTTTATACTTAAATGATCTACAAATAAAAATCATTCTTCTTCCTTTCCTATATGGGTGACTTTTATTTTCTTGACTTATTGCACTGGCTTGAACCTCCAGTTCAAAGTTTGATGGAAGGGTTAAGACTGGAATTCCTTGTCTTGTTCCTATTTTAGTGGGAAAGAATTGGTCTTTCACCATTAAATATTAGGTTTTCTCTGATGTTCTTTATCAGATTGGGGACTTTTCCTCTATTCCTAATTTGTAAGGGTTTTTATGAAGAATAGATTTTGGATTTTGTCAGATGCTTTCTCTGCATCCATAGAGATGATCATTTGCTATTTCTTAAAATCTTTAATACTATGATATACATTGACTGATTTTCAAGTGAGTAAAAGGAAAATTTCAATTCATCAAGTTGTATATATTAAAAATGTACAGCTTTTATATGTCAGTCATGCCTCAATAAAATGGTTTTAAAAAGATAATTTTCATAAAGGATAAAATCTGGACTCAGACAAATATAATATGAGCATGTATCAAAGACTTTTTAGACCAATTTTTAAATGAGGGATCAAAAAGATGTTACAATCTGGTCAAATGAGAATCTTAAGAACTAACGCACATGTGGATCAAAAATGTCGAAATGGATTTATGTAAAGAAGGAGGTAAAACTGTCTTTCTGGTTGGAGGAGTTCACCAGGTTGAATTTATTTGCATGTATAGGCCTACCTCAGATACATTGTGGATTTGATTCCAGGTCACCACAGTAAAGTGAATATTACAATAAAGCATGTCAGATTAATTTTTTGGTTTCCCAGAGCATATTAAAGTTATGTTTACACTATATGTAGTCTGTTAGGTGTGCAATAACACTGTCTAAAAAAATGTACAAACCTTAATTAAAAAATACCTTATTGCTAAAAAAATGTTAAACACCTGAGCTTTTAACAAGCCAGTCTCTTTGCTGGTGGAGAGTCTTGCCTCAGTGTTGACGGCTGCTGACTGATCAGGGTGGTGGTTGCTGAAGGTTGGTGTGGTTGTGGCAATTTTTTAGATTGAGACAACAGTGACGTTTGCTGCATCCACAGACTCTTCCTTTCACAAACAATTTCTCAGTAGCATGTGATGCCATTTGATAGCATTTTATCTACAGTAGAACTTCTTTCAAAATTGGAGGCGTGTCCTCTCAGACGCAGCTGCTGCTTTATTGACTTAAGTTTTGTAATGTTCTTAATCTTTCATTGTTATTTCAATAATCCTTCACAGCATCTTCACCTGGAATAGATTCCATCTCAAGAAGCCACTTCTTTTGCTCATCCACAAGAAGCCACACCTCATCCATTCAAGTTTTATTATGAGATTTCAGCAATTCAGTCACATCTTTAGGCTCCACTTCTAGTTCTTTTGATGTTTCCACCACATCTGCAGTTATTTTCTCCACTGAAATCTTGAACTCCTCAAAGTCATCCATAGGGTTGGAATTAACTTCTTCTAAACTCCTGTTTTTGTTGATATTTTGACCTCTTCCCATGAGCCAGGAATGTTAATGGCTTCTAGAATGATGAATGCTTTCCAGAAGGTTTTCAGTTTGCTTTGCCCACATTCATCAGGAATCACGGTCTGTGGCAGTTAGAGCCTTATGAAATGTATGCCTTAAATAATAAGGAAAACCTAAATGACTCAATCTATGAGCTACAGAGTGGATGTTGTGTTAGCAGGCATGAAATCAACAAGAGTCTCATTTTGCATCTCCATCAGAGCTCGTGGGTGATTAGGTACATTATCAGTGAGCAGTAATTTTTAGAAAGGAATCATACTTTCTGATCAGTAAGTATCAACAGTGGGCTTAAAATATTCAGTAAACCATGTTGTAAACAGATACTCTGTCAACTAGGCTTCCATTTATAGCGCACAGACAGAATAGATTTAGCATAATTCTTAAGGGTCTTAGGATTTTCAGGATAGCAAATAAGCATTACTTCAGTTTAAAGTCACCAGCTGCATAAAACCCTAACAAGGATTCTGTCTGTCCTTTGAAATTTGGAAGTCAGGCATTCTCTTCTCTTCTCTTGCCATGAAGGTCCTAGATGACACCTTCTTCCAATAGAAGGCTGTTTCATCTACATAGAATATTTGTTGTTTAATGTAGACATCTTCATTAATGATCTTTTTTTTTTTAAGATTTTATTTATTTATTTGACAGACAGAGATCACAAGTAGGCAGAGAGGCAGGCAGAGAGAGAGAGGAGGAAGCAGGCTCCCTGCTGAGCAGAGAGGCCCGATGTGGGGCTCGATCCCAGGACCCTGGGATCATGACCCAAGCTGAAGGCAGAGGCTTTAACCCACTGAGCCACCCAGGTGCCCCTTCATTAATGATCTTAACTAGATCTGGATAACTTGCTGCAGCTTCTACATCAGCACTTGCTGCTTCTCCTTGCACTTTTATGTTAGAGAGATGGCTTCTTTCCTTAAACACATGAGCCAGTTTTTGCTAGTTCAGCCTTTTCTTTGGCAGCTGCCTCACCTCTTGGAGCCTTCACGGAATTGAAGAAAGTTAGGGCCTTGCTTTGGATTAGGCTTTGGCTTAAGAGAATGGTGTGCCTGATTTGATCTGTTATCCAGACCACCAAGACTTTCTCCATATCAGCAATAAGGCTGTTTTGCTTTATTATCATTCACGTGTTTTCCTGGAGTAGTGCTTTTCATTTCCTTCAAGCTTGGCTGTTAGGCAAGAGGCCTGACTTTTGACCTATCTTGGCTTTCAACATCTCTTCCTTACTAAGCTTAATCTTTGTAGCTTTTGGTTTAAAGTGAGAAATATGCAACTCTTCCTTTTATTTGAGGCCATTATGGGGTTATTAATTGGCCTAAATTCAGTAGTATTGTGTCTCAGAGAATAGGGAGGCCTGGGGAGAGGGAGAGAGATGAACAGCTAGTCAGTGGAGCAATCAGAATACGACACATCTGTTGATTAGGTTTGCCATCTTCTGTGGGTGTGTTTTATGGCACCCCAAATAGGTACAGTAGCAAAATCAAAGAGCATAGATCACCATAACAAATATAATAATGAAAAAGTTTGAAATACTGCAGGAATTACCAAGGTGTGACACAGAGACACAGAATAAGCAAATGCTGTTGGGAAAATGGCACCAATTGACTTACTGAATACAGGGTTTCCACAGACCTTCAATTTGTAGAAAAATACAGTATCTGCAAAGTTCAGTAAAGCAAAGTACAATAAAATGTGGTATGCCTATATATAGATAAGAATTGTTTCCATCGCTGTTGATTTCCTGCAAGTTAACTTTAATCTCTATAGAGATTAATCTGAACTGGAGATCATTTTGTCCCCCAGGATACATGGGGCAATACCTATAGACGGTTTTTAGTTATCACACTGGGAGGAGTGACATTACTGGTGTCTGGTCCATAGAGGCCAGAGACACTCTTGTAATGCCCCCAGCCAACAGAGGAGTATTCAACCCCAAATGTCGAAACCCCAAAGGTTGAGAAACCCTGTTGTTTGTTGCAAAGTAACTTGGTGTAAGACAAAGACGCATATAATCTAGATGTCCAAATAATCACTGGGGGCTCCAGCATTGCTTTGAAAAGACATCAGTAATGTATTTTGTTTATTCCAAAGTACCAGAATTTTCTTGAAATCATTAAATCAACTATGCATTTCTGGGAATAAACCTCACTTGCTCAAGGTGAATTATCTTTTTAATATATAATTGGATTTGATTTGTTAAATTTTTTTTACATCCATTTTCATGAGGGATATTGATCTGGAGTTTTCTTTTCCTGTAGTATCTTCATACAATTTTGGAATCAAGGTACTGCTTGACTTCTAGAATAAGTTGAGAAGTATTACCTCCTTTTCTATTTTCTGTAAGAGTTTTTGTAGAATTGAGATGATTTCTTCTTTAAATGTTTGGGAGAATTACTCAATAAAGCCATGTATACCTGGGGTTTTCTCTGTGGTGAATTTTTTAGGTACGAGTTATATTTCTTTGTACAGAGCTATTCAGATAATCTCTTTCTTCTTGAGAGAGCTGTGGTAGCTTGTATCTTTCAAGGAATTTGTCCATTTCATCTTGACTGTCAAGGTTTTTTTAGCATAAAGTTGTTCATAACTTTCCTATTTTGTTAATATCTATAGAATCTGTAGCTATTTTACCTCTCTAATTTCTGATATTGGTAACCTTTGTCTTCTCTTTTTTTTCCCCCCTGTGATGAATCTGGCTAAAGTTCTGTCAATTTTATTGATGTCTCAAGTGCTTAGAACAGTGTGGCACATAGTAGTATCTTAACAATTTTTGTAAAAGCATATACATATGTCCAAATTAAATATTTAACTCAAAAGAGTTGAACCTCTGGCTAATGCCAGATCTGAGGAAATAGCCAATAAATTTTTGTGAGCAGAATCTTGAGGGGGACCCAAGCCAGGTCATGGTTTACTGGAAGACTTACTTAATACTAGAAACTGAGGAGAAATTCTAAGGTTTATACGATGAGAAATTCTAAGGTTTTATACCGTAGCAAAATTCCTTTTCTGAATACTAAAAGAAAAATATGTTTGAGACCAGAAGATGGGAATGTAAACTGGTAAGAATAAACTGTGGGTGAAGACCCATTGTTGCCTAGCTGGATCAGAATCACCTGGGACCCACCTCTTACCTACTGAATCAGGATTTTCAAGTCAGGTGCCACCTGACTCTCCCATTATTCCAAGTGATTCTGATGGCTGACATATTTGAAAAGTACTAATTTAGAAGAGGATTACTAGTAGATTGGAAGTGGAATGAAACTATAGGTGCTTGAAAAAACTGATTTTAACACGTTAAACCTGTGCCTAGTAGTAAATAATTACTTTGTACCCATAACTCAGATTACAAAGTTTGTACTGTAGGGGCGCCTGGGTGGCTCAGTGGGTTAAATCCTCTGCCTTTAGCTCGGGTCATGATCCCAGGGTCCTGGGATCGAGCCCCACATCCGGCTCTCCGCTTGGTGGGGAGTCTGCTTCCCCCCCTCTCTCTCTGCCTGCCTCTCTGCCTACTTGTGATCTCTCTCTCTGTCAAGTAAATAATAAAATCTTTAAAAAGAAAAAAAAAACAAAGTTTGTACTGTAATACAGTAAAACTAATTAATTTACTTAAATTTTAATCCCATTGAGTTTGATTTTAAACATGTCTTAAAGGCACCTTTGGAAAGTTGGATAAAGCTTCTGTGGATATCTAGCTTGGAAAAAAGTGTTTTTAATGATGTTTTTATGACTTAAACCATTGACGTCATATTTTTAAATAAAAATTTTAACCCCTTATTGAGTTCTTCCTTTGTGGCAAGTATAAACTCCATAAGAATGGGACTTGTTTTGTCTGCCAGTATATTGCCATTCCTAACATGTAATGGATGTTAAGTAAATTCTTCTTGAATGAAAAATTCACCACATAGTTCCTTGTGGCACTTTGATAAAATTAGAATAACTGAGGGGTTTTGACCAGTTTACCTTAAATTTCCTTGTGGGACAAGTAATTAAACTTCTTTGGCTTGGTTTCATCTCTTTCGTTCTTAAAAGGCATGCCAGGTTTTAAGTTGCAAGCTCAAATAGCTGCAGGGTCCTCTTGTGAGATACTAACTGGGAAAATAGACTTTACATGGGTCAGACAGGTTCTCAGTGATGCATATTGCCTTGCATGTAATAAGTACTTAGTGCTTTTTAGTTGAATAAATGAATCTTAATTCACTCCTCTTTCATTTTTTTGTTTTATAAATGATAAAACCAAAACCCAGAATGGATGTTATTAAGACTAATATCACATAGCTCTTTAAAATTCAGGGCCAGAAATAGAATTCAGGCACCTGGATCTAACACAGTATTCTTTCTAGATAATGTTTCATTTCTGAGTCAGTTACAGAAAGAATGATTTTTCAGGGTACTGAATCTTCCCTAAGATCCTTGGTATCCTGAGGCCCTAGCATGAAGTGAGTCATATATTCTTATTCTTTTTCTTTTCTTTTTTTTTTTTAAGATTTTAATATATTTATTTAAGAACCAGCAGGGGAGAGAGAGAGAGAGCATGAGCAGGGGGAGGGACAGAGGGACAAAAAGACTCCCTGGTGAGCAAGGAGCCCAACCTGGGGTTTGATCCGAGGACCCTGAGATTATGACCTGGGCCAAAGTCAGAAGCTTAATCACTTGTGCCACCCAGGTGCTCCAGGTACCCCGTGAGTCATATATTCAGCCTGGAATCACACTGCCAAGTCCATAGACTGTGCCTCTTAAGAAGTAGAACAAGTTATTTAAGCCCTCTATCTTTTAACGTACTCATCTATAAAATAGGGATAATAATGCTTATCTCATAGTGCTATTGTGAGGATTAAAAATGGTAATATATGTAAAGTACTCAGAATAGTGCCTTGAACATAGTAAATTCTGTATTAGTTGCTACTGCTATTGTTGTTCTTAATTCATTTGTCTTAGAATCTGACACCCCCCAAAAGACATTAGGCGATTTTCTTAGAGTTCTTTTTTAATCTTTCCTCCCTTCCTTAGCAACTTTCAAGTCCTCGGGGTAGAGGTGTGGAGGATTAGTGAGAATTAAAATAGAAAAAAAGTTCATGATTCTTGTCATTGACAGATTTGTCTTTGTTTCCAAAGCTCTCTTTTTTTTTTTTTTTTTTAATTTTATTTATTTATTTGACAGAGAGAGATCACAAGTAGACAGAGAGGCAGGCAGAGAGAGAGAGAGAGAGAGGGAAGCAGGTTCCCTGCCGAGCAGAGAGCCCGATGCGGGACTCGATCCCAGGACCCTGAGATCATGACCTGAGCCGAAGGCAGCGGCTTAACCCACTGAGCCACCCAGGCGCCCTCCAAAGCTCTCTTGAACTGAGGTATCTAACATGTATATGTATTATGGAAGAGAGGTTGACAGTCTCCTAAAATTTATGAAGATTTTTCAATGAAAACACTTTTTTTTTTTTAACTTTCTTAAAATTGTGTTATAGATGAAACATGTAAATGTATTTTCTGGAACAAGGTATGAGGATATTAAAATTGTTCTATTCTTCCTGACACCTCGATTCTTTAATAGTGTACTTGTGAGATTGAAACTGTGAATGGTTGAAAACCACTGGTATAGGATAATATTAAAATGTTAAAGGATTTGGGGGACAGAATCATCTCTATTTCCTAAGTTATATGATGTTACATTAACTTTTGGAGGTAGTTTTCAAGGGTCCTATTAAAGCCAGTGTATTGTTTCATTTTGTTTTCCTTCTTGTCTGGGCACAGAATTGATTTTATTTGTTGCTGAGGAGCTGGCCACAATTATACAGGAATGGAAATAATTAACACTTAAAGGGAGTATTCATCCTCTCCAGTACTGGCCCATAGTGTTTCTGAAGGAAAAGAGATTGCCAAGAAGCAGTGGGAACCTCATTCCCACTAAAGGCCAGGTGCACAGGTTCCAGAGTACTCCGGAGCCTGATTGTTTGCTGGATTTGTAAACAATGAAATAGAAGAGGAGCCAGCAGTGCAAATCATTTTTCAGTACTATTCAACATCTATTAATTGGGTATGCATTATCTGTTTGCTGTATTGTACCACCATATAATTCCTTGGAACTTCTTAACATTTGACTTCAATACTAAAATTAGGGTCTTTGAAGATTTACAGTAAAAAACTGTTAGAAGTAATAAGTAGACAATTAAACTGCCATTGTTTTCTGGTAGTATTTATTATGTAATAGTATAAAACCACAACTATCCCATCTTCAGTTTGAATATGTAAAAAATATATATTGTAAGGAATTCCCACTCTTAATTTCTATTAGTTTCAGTCCCTGGGTCTGCCTCTGTTAGAGGGCGGCGACTGTTTCATCATTAAGATGATCCTAGTTCCTAGGCCCAGGGTTAGCACCTGGGTAAATGGTATAAATATGGTATAAATACCATAGTGGAATAAATGAATAAACCTCTGCCTTGATGCTAATCCTCTTCCTGTCTCTTCTCAAAGTGTGGCCTCTGGAGGTCCATGAGATAGTTCCTTGGGTTTGTGAAGTAAAGGACATTTTCATAATAATACTAAGACATTATTTACTTTTTTCACCATGTTGATATTTGCACAGATTGGGCAAAAGAAATAATGGATAAAACCCTCCCGTCCTGCACCAACATATGAATCAAGGCTATGGCACCAAATTGTTAGCAGAAGTCATTGTATTCTTTTTTTTTTTTTTTTTAAAGATTTTATTTATTTATTTGACAGACAGAGATCACAAGCAGGCAGAGAGGCAGGCAGAGAGAGAGGAAGGGAAGCAGGCTCCCTGCTGAGCAGAGAGCCCGATGTGGGGCTCCATCCCAGGACCCTGAGATCATGACCTGAGCCGAAGGCAGAGGGTTTAACCCACTGAGCCACCCAGGTGCCCTAAGTCATTGTATTCTTAATGGCCATGCAGACTCAGTAGAAAAAAAAAAACAAAAGCAGGTTTACTTTAGAATGTATTTATGGGGGCACCTGGGTGGCGCCCAGTACTTGAAAAACTTTTCTGAAAAGATAGGTGATAATATTAAGAAATGTTATTTTCAATATTATATAATAAAACATGGCAACATTGTCAGGGAATCTGTTTTCCAAATATCCAGTGGATAATGTTTCAAAATTATGCAGAGATAAAAATTCTTTTCAAAGTGCAAAATGATCAATGGATTTTAACATTAACAGAGTTTGTAAAGTTCATCAGTGTGGTTTCAGGTTCTACTTGGCAACTAATCTTTAGGAAACGACCACTTGTGAGTTTTGGTATAGTATCAAAGAAGGATACCCACAATTGTCTGAAAAAGCTTTTAAAATGCCTTTTTCCAACTGTGTATCTGTGTGCTAGATTTTCATTACTTCAACAAAAACAACACGTTACAACAGATTGAAAACAGCAGATATGAGAATCCAGCAATCTTCTTTTTCTCTTTAAGATTTACTTATTTATTAAAGAGAGAGAGAAAGTGTGAGCACCTGTGGGGGTGGGGGGTTGGGAAGGGGGAGAGGGAGAGAGAGAATCTTAAGCAGGCTGCATGCCCAGCATGGAGCCTAATTCGGGGCTCAGTTTCACAACCCTGAGCTGATGACCTGATCCAAAATCAGAAGTCAGACACTGAACCGACTACACCTCCCAAGCGTCTCCCAGCTATGTTCTGTTAAGCTAGACATTAAAGAGATTTGCAAAAATGTAAAACAGTATCACTCTTCTTGCTATTTTTCTTTGGAAAGTAGAATTGTTTTAATAGAGGTATATTAACATAAAGTTTTAAAAAGAGGTATTTTTAATTTTCTGTTTTAATTTCTAATATAATAAATATCAGTAAGTTTACCCACACAAACAAAAGCTCTTTGGAAGTCCTCAGTAATTTCCAGAAGTACAAAGAAGTCCTGCAACTAAAAAGTTTAAGAACTGCTGCTCTCTGCCATCTCTGTGTCTATGTTTGGCTTATGACTTTAGTTGCAAGCCTGAGACTTTTAGGAGCTTCAGACCTGTCTTTGTTACTGGTTTTGCCTTGGAAAATGGTCCAAATTAAATCATACTTCCATTTGGGTAGCCATTAGAAGTTTCAGATTTTCTCTATTTTTTTTTTAATTTTTATTTTTTATTTTTTATTTATTTGACAGAGAGAGAGATCATAGGTAGGCAGAGAGGCAGGCAGAGAGAGAGGAGGAAGCAAGCTCCCTGCTGAGCAGAGAGCCCGATGTGGGACTCAATCCCAGGACCCTGAGATCATGACCTGAGCCGAAGGCAGAGGCTTAACCCACTGAGCCACCCAGGCGCCCCCAGATTTTCTCTATTTTTGCAAAACTTTATGGGAAGACCAGCTCATCCTTGAGAGGTCTAGCTCTGGTACCTGTGGGGTATTTGTTGACCTCACTTTCTACTGTGTGATCCCGTAGCACTGTTTTATCACCCTAATCATACTGTGTCATGGTAGTTATTTATGCCTCCCTACTCAGTTATGAATTCTTCAGTGCCAAGGACCAGTCTTACCTTTGTATCCTTGGTATCTTTCATAAGAGGAATGGAATATATTGTAAACATTTGTTGATGACTTACTGACCTATTAGAATCAGTGTCAAGGGCCACAGTTTTGTTAATTTTTTTAATAAACAGGTATGATGATAGCAACTAAAATAGGTCCTTCTGAAATTGCTGCATATCAAATTCAGTATAATGAAGCACAGCATATAAACATGCCACATTGTTAACTCGTGGAAATTTTCATATAAAATGTGACTATTTAACTATTATTTCTTCTTTAAACAGTTGGCATATTCTTTGTGTAGTTTAAATGTGTGCATGTTTAAAAAATGTATGCATCTTTAGTACAGTTTGGCAAATAGAATAAAAACATTTTTATTCCATAAAAATATTCTTCAATCAATATTCTCCATTTAAAAAATCATTTATATTCATTCTGTTCATGTGTTATTTGTTTTGGGGCAGGTCCCTTAACCTGTCTGAAGCTTTTCTCTGAAATGTGGATAATTATAAGTCATGGCATTGTTGCAAGTAGTTTTATTAAGCATATCTAGCCCTTTGAGTTATTTAAATAGTGGCTTCCAAAGTGAGATATGTGACCCACAAGAAACGCTCAGGGACAGTTCATTGGGTGTGGGAAAAATATATTCAAACTTGTATCTACATGCTTGAAAATAAAATTAATAAAGAAATTAAGCTTTACTAATATTTAATATGCAGCTTAACATGGCCACCTTCTCTTAGCCTATGTATCTACATATTAGAAGCTCACGTGTTGGGGCACCTGGGTAGCTCAGTTGGTTAAGTGGCTGCCTTCAGCTCGGGTCATGATCCCAGGGTCCTGGGATCAAGCCTGGCATCAGGCTCCCTGCTCAGCGGAGAGCCTGCTTCTCCCTCTCCCCTACCTGCTGCTCTGTCTACTTGTGTTCTCTCCCCATCTTTCTAATAAATAAACAAAATCTTAAAAAAAAAAAAAAAAAAGGAATCTCATGTGTCAGGTAGAGAGTGGAAGGTATCCTGTGTAAACGAGAGGACAAATACAAGAGGAGGCTCTACATCTATCCCTTTTTGTCAAGAAATCATAAACATCTACTTATATTCATTGGATTTTCATATTTCTGTAAACTTCCATTCACATTATCTTGGCTAGACCTTGTCACATGGCTATCCTTTACTATAAGGTAAGTTAGGAAAAAGTAAGTACCAGACTTGTCCTGATTGCCTTACAAGAAGCAGGCATGGGAATGGATGGATGTTGGTTAGCGAGCCTATACTGTTGGCTACAGAAATATTTTCTCATTATTTTGTTGCTGACAATACCTTTGCTACCTATGTAAACTCTCATATTAGTATACTTTCAGAAGCTGAAAACAGAATTTTCTAAACTGTTTAAAAGTCCAAATAAAAAATAGTAGGGGTTTATTTTTATTTTTATTTTATTTATTTATTTATTTTTTTATAAACATATGTATTTTTAGCCCCAGAATTAGTAGGGTTTTAACTGTACCTAATTGACATCAGGAAATAGAACTGGGGGGAAAAAAAGGAAATAGAAATCAAGTGAATGTCAACATAATTGGTAGATGGCATTGAAAAATGCGTATCCTGAGTACAGCCAATGATGTGCTTTTTGCATTTAGATTAATGTATTTTTGTGATATATCTTTTTTAGCTATGACAGCCATTCAAACCAAGTATCAATATATACACTTTATTTTTTTTTTTAAAGATTTTATTTATTCACTTGACAGAGAGAGTGAGAGAGCACAAGCAGGCAGAGCAGCAGAGGGAAAGGGAGAAGCAAGCTCCCCTACTGAGCAGGGAGCCTGACACAGGGCTCGATCCCAGAATCCCAGGATCAGTACCCAAGCCGAAGGCAGTCGCTCAACCAACTGAGCCACCCAGGCACCCCAGTATATACACTTTAGAACTAGACCTTCATTCAAATTGTTAAACGAATTAAAAAAAAAAATTTAAGCCTTTTCTATCACATTGTTCTTTTATATAATGAGAGAAAAAATCTGTTTTATACCATTATGAAGTAAAATATCTTAATTGTCAATTTCTTCATCTCTTCTTTTTAAATTTCCATTTGTAGCATGTGTTTTATAATACACAGTAGCATGTGTATTATATTACATAAATAAGTGTATACTTATGAGAATGTTTCTACTTTTTTTCTGATATTGGCATGCGATTAAAAAGTTGGAGACCAATAGCCTACATAATATTACTGTAATGTACATTTATTTCTTCCACAAACTTTGTGTCCAGGTAGTCAGTGTAGAAAATTATTAGGGCACCTGGGTGGCTTAGTTGGTTAAGCATCCACCTCTTGATTTCAGCTCAGGTCGTGATCTCAGGGTCATGGGATGAAGCCCCAAGTCACGGTCAGTGGGGAGTCTGCTTGAGAGTCTCTCTATCCTCCTTCCTCTGCCACTCTGCCACCTCCTCACTTGTGTGCACTCTCTCTCTCTCTCTAAAATAAATGAGTCTTTAAAAAATTGTTAAGGGGCACTTGGGTGGCTCAGTCAGTTGAGGGTCTGCTGTGGCTCAGGTCATGATCCTAGAGTCCCATGATCAAGCCCTGCATCGGGCTCCCTGCTCCACAGAGAGCCTGCTCCTCCCTCTCCCCCTGCCCCTCCCCCATGCTTGTGCATGCATGCACTCTTTCTCAAATAAGTAAATAAAATATTTTTAAAAATTGTTAAGAAAATTGTATTTTCTCACTGTCAACAGGTGACCCATTCATCTACTCTGACTACATGGCAGTAATCAGCATTTCCAGTTCTGTTTGAACATTCCATCTAGTTGTAGTCATAATGGCTAAGTGAGTATGGCTCTTCTGAGAACCATACAGAACCTTATATTAATTTAATTCCTTAAACCTTTTTCTTATTAACCCACATTATGATTTAATTGGGATGGATTTGTTAAATAACTATACTTAAATAGTTGGTGACTTGTATGGCTGTAACGAGATTTTTTTTCCTTCTGATTTTCGATGGAATTTTTCAGTCATATAAAAAGATAAAAGGATTACTTACAATTAACACCTGTGTGCCCATCTTTCTGCTTAAGATAAAACAGGTATAACTGAGGCTTCTTATGTAACCATAATACATTTTAAAGTGTATTTTAAATTAAATAATATAATTCCATTTTAAATTTGAAATACTGAAATGTTCTCAGTACATTATGCATCTGCTTTTTGAACATTCCCCTGACTGGTATTTCTCAGGAAAAATATAGTTAGGGAACTCAGAAAAACAATGCTTATATAATGCATGGTAAATTCTGCTTTCTGTTTTGTCCCTATCCGATTGTAAGAATAGTGGATGAATAGGATACTTAGTGAAAGGTAATATTTTACCAGTGCTTATGGTCAGTAGTAATTAACCCAGTTCTTTTCTGTTGGTAAGAGACACCAAATTTGGATGGTCACAGAGCCTCAAGCTGTATTCCACTCCTTGGTATACTTTCTGGGGAGGAGTGAAGAGTGGCTGGATGCTGTCCTACTTCAAATGGCAAACGATGTCTGCATTTTCCCCTCTGGAAGCTCACCAGCTGTACTTCCATATTGACATTTCTTCATAATCACACCTTCCCAGTTATTTTTGGCTACATCTATTGTGATAAGGATGACAGAAAACACTTAACATCTTAAGATCACTTAATACATTTTCAAAGGCAAATAACCAAATAATCAATATATTCAATTATATGGTAAGGAATAAGCCATATGATCTTTTGAAAGGCCCTTCTCACTGGTCAATCTATGAAAATGATAAATTATTATATCTTGTATTGTTGTTTTGCTGATTATTCACTAAAGGCCGCAAAAGCCTTGGAATTATTTAGGAGGTTTAAATTAGAAACCACAAAAAAATGACTGCTGCTTAATGTTTTGCATCCCCCAAGATGTAGTTAACGCCCACTCAGGGCACGCTTAGACTTGGTTGGTAATTACAATTGAGCTGTAAAATATTTTGACAGTTTCCAACTGTTGTGTACTTGTTAGTCATTTGGTGGCAAATGCAATTTGGTGAGGTTTTTTGGTGGGGCATGTTTAATTAAGAATCTTTCAATTAAGTAGTGTGCCACACTAAGCATTAATACAAAGTTTTGCAGCTATGAGCTACTTTTACTTTTTACCCAAGGCGGGTAAATGTGTTTCATTAAAAACACTGCAGTGCTTTTATGCCTTTACTTTTCTTTACAAGCTTTTACTTGTCGTATAGTAAAGCATAACTACTCAGTACTTAATTTGTAGCCTGAACATCGTATATGATTTTCCTAGGTAAATGAATTCAATGGCAAATAAATCAAATTGCTCATGATAATTACAGAACTAAAAAAGAAAGATGGGATGGATTTTTGTTGCGTGTTTCTATCCTCTTTTTTTATAACAACAAAGCTCCTAATAATAAGCTAATTTGGGCAATATGACAATTCCTAGAAAGAAAGTGTCAAATCTTTTAAATCAAGGCAGGTTGCCTATTTAGATTGAAAATAGTAGCTGAAGCATTTTAAATCTCTCTGTTAAACATACAGCTTTTAACTAAATCATTATTTCTGGAATTTCAGAGCCAATTGATAATGAAAAAATTTAAGCCCTTAGTGTATTCAAGAGTAAAACAGTAAAAAGCTCATATTCAAATCACTTGAAAAGACTACCATTTAAAGATTATAATTGTCTTTCTGGAAATCTTCAGACATTTTATTCTTTCAATTTTGTTGATACGAATTTCGATCTTGAAGCCAGCAGTATATATAAGGATTGGGGGGGGGATAGAATTCTATGTATCCAATCTATTAGTTCTTTAATCTAATGTTTCCTGCAAAAATATACTAATGTGATCTGTGAAAATAAAATCAAATATTATACTGAATTAACTTGTACTGTATCAGTTTAGGCTTTATTTTGAAATATATAATCTCCCCAAATTATCAGTGTTGAGAAATGCATTAAACAAACCATCTTTATTTGCTTTTATAACCTATATTTCAGTGAGCAAAAGGGCTGAAATGGGGTCAGGGAAAGGGTGGGACTAAGCAGCTAATTACTGGGTTAAATTAGAGAACTGAGTAAGTAATGAGAAATATATTTGTACATGACTGTATAATTTGTAAAATTCATCAAACTGTACACTTTCAGAGGGTGGATTTTGTATGTAAATTGTACCTTGTTAAATCTGCTCTTTAAGTTGAGCAGAGCCCAAGTCAGCATGCCAATATCATAAAATCGATATTGTATTGCCAACTTATTCAAGAATTGCATCTGTAATTGAATACGATTTACTCTTGTCCAATAAAGGCCAAAACTTGCAGAAAAGCTGAATAAGATAGTGTAAGTATTGTCCTTTGATACTAATGTGCACATTGTTATGTTCTGTTGAGTTATTAATAAATATATCTCTCTTAAAGGACTATCTACAAATATGCTTTCCCCATGATTAACTTTCTTAGATCAGGATTTCTCTTTTATTTATGTTCTATATGTAAGTGGATTTTTAAAAATTCACATTGGTCTTACTATAAAACAGTATTTCTCTTTTATAATTTATTTTTGTAATTGGTATAATTGTGCCTTGCTTTATATGTAAATTTTTATTGGAGACTTTTAAAAATGAATTGTTGAAATTTAGGTTATATTTTAAATATGCACCAGGAGAAGAGGGAATCTATAATTAAATTATTTCATAAATGTGAGTATCTGCCATTTAATTTTACTGATTTATAAAAGGATAACATATCTAGCACTGAAGTTAAAATACATTCAATAATATTTATCAGTTAAGGGTGCCTGGGTGGCTCAGTCAGTTAAGTGTCTGACTCTTTGGCTTAGGTCCTGATCTCGGGTTTCTGAGATTGAGCCTTGCGTCAGGCTCCATGCTCAGTAGGGAGTCCGTTTCATAGTCTCTCTATCCCTCTGCCCCTCCTCCCCATCTCTCTCTTAAATAAATAAATAAATCTTTTAAAAAGATAATATTTAGCAGTTACAGGACAGTAGATTTGTTCTGAATGTTAAATAACATGCATGCCATTTTATATGGATTTTAGTTTTCTACTTACTCTAATAGTTGCAAAAAAAAAAAAAAAAAAGCAAAAGATGACCTGCTGAGTAAGATTGCATACTCTCTGAGCCCTTCTTGGCATTTTACCTATTACATTTTATTTTAATGGTAATATTAAGTATTGTGAAGGTATCGATCCATCTTCTCTAGATACTTAACAGAATTTAAGTAAGCATAATAAAAATGTAAATAGGATATTTCTTTTTTTTAAATCTTTATTTAAATTTTAGTTAGTTAACATACAGTATAATATTGGTTTCAGGAGTAGAATTTAGTGATTCATCACTTACATATAATATCCAGTGCTCAATACAACAAGTGCCCTCCTTAATACCCCTCACTCATTTAGCCCATGTCCCACCCACCTCACCTCCATCAACCCTTAGTTTGTTCTCTGTAGTTAAGAGTCTCTTATGATTTGCTTCCTTCTCTTTTTTCTTCCCTTCCCCTATGTTCATCTACTTTGTTTCTTAAATTCCACATATGAGTAAAATCACATGGTATTTTCTTTCTCTGACTGACTTATTTTGCTTAGCAAAATATACTTTAGCTCCGTCCATATTGTTGCAAATGCCAAGATTTCATTCTTTTTGATGGCTGAGTAATAGTCCATTGTATATATACACCACGTCTTCTTTATCCATTAATCAGTTGGTACAGGTTTGGGCTTTTTCCATAGTTTGGCTGTTGTTGATAATACTGCTATAAACATTGAAACAGAATATCTCTTAGGATGGCATCAAAATGATTAAAAACTTATTTAGGAAAAATTAAATGTTTAAGAATAGTATTTTTAGGGGCGCCTGGGTGGCTCAGTGGGTTAAGCTGCTGCCTTCAGCTCGGGTCATGATCTCAGGGTCCTGGGATCGAGTCCCGCATCGGGCTCTCTGCTCAGCAGGGAGCCTGCTTCCCCCTCTCTCTTTGCCTACCTCTCTGCCTACTTGTGATCTGTCTCTGTCAAATAAATAAATAAAATCTTAAAAAAAAAAAGAATAGTATTTCTAAAACATTAAAAAAAAATGACGGTTAGGGATGCCTGGGAGGCTCACTGGGTTAAGCCTCTGCCTTCGGCTCAGGTCATGATCTCAGTGTCCTGGGATCAAACCCCGCATTGGGCTCTCTGCTCAGTGGGGAGCCTGCTTCCCTCTCTCTCTGCCTGCCTCTCTGCCTACTTGTGATCTCTGTCTCTATCAAATAAATAAATAAAAGCTTTTAAAAAAAGGATGGTTAATGAGGTTTGATTAAGATATTAAATAAAGCATATTATAAAATAGTGATGTACTGGTAAAAACAGTTGATGGGACACTGAAGCAGAATTTCTAGTCCAGAAATGAACACAATCTCATTAAGACCCATATATACACCTACATAATAATATAGTATAAGGGAAGCCTTACAGAACAATGAAATACAGTTCAGGAAAATTATGTTAAGATAATAATTTAGAACCTTAATTCACACCTTTTACCAAAAATGTATTCTAGGTGGAAGAAAGCATTAAAACATGAAATTGTTTTTAAAAGAAGAATAGTTAGTATTTACCAGATTTCTGGAGATGAAGTAACTTTCTAAACCAAAAGAAGCAAAAGATACCATAAAAGTAAGTGGTACTATAAAAAAATTCAAATCATTAACATTGAAAAGAAAAATGGTAGGTATAGAAAATATATGTCCATAATAGAAGAAGAGTTAGCAGCTGTATTATTTACGTATCTTTAAGGAAAACATGTGATATATTTAGGACTTGATCCCACATCTGGCTGACTCCAAAGTCTATATGCTCTTAATAATGCTGTGTCCTTTTCTTTTGCTACATATACTTACGAAAATAACTTATCCTTTATGGCAGTCTGTATATGGTTTAGTTATAGTACATTTACAGGAGAATTAAGCTTATTTTCACTTGTTTACAGAAAAAAATTTTTGAAAAAAGAAATTATATGGATAAAATTGCATGATTTTGTTAGTATCCCTTAAAAGCTGCATCTACCTGCAACTTCTCTTCTCTATACTCTGTATCAATACTTGTTAGGTTATATAAGATACAGATGGTATCACTGAAAAGCCGTAAGAATATCCTTTCTCATAAAATTGCACAGTAGAACAAAATGGCTAATAGAAATGATTAGGAACTCTCCTAATAAGCTAAGGTTAGCCTCCCTCACATCTTCTGTGAATGGGTTGCATGTTGATGAGAAAGAGTAGTTTGTAAAAATAAATAGGTATATATTGGAAACTCAAATTTAGAATATGAGAATACTGTATCTTAGCAGTTGTTCTCCTTTAAGTTTCTTTTTCTGTTTTTTTCTTTGCTTTATAGTTTCACACTCTTGACTTGCCCATCTACTTTTTAAGGATATCATAGTTCCTGTATTGTAACCTAGTAATTTGAAATATTTGTGGTTTTTTGTTTGTAGTAATTCTAAAAATTTCTGCGAACTCTTTTAGAAATTCACTGATGCAAAAGATTTTACAGAGGAGTCATTGTAAAATCATATACTATTAGGGCTCACAGTCTTTCCTGTAATTCTTCATAAGGAAATCTGTTAAGGAACTACTTTGCAAGTTAAAGACAGTCAAATGTTTAATAATTCTTTTACTTCTGTTTAACTGACTTGAGACAATGTGTGATTATTTTATAAATTCAGTCTGTATTGGTAGGATTAACACATGTTTTGCATGTTTGTTATCATAAATAAGCTTTCCAAAAGACAGAGTGAATAAAATGCATCAGGTGTGGGAATTGTACCCTACTTGCAAGGTAATCAAAATACCTTTTATTGTTTCATGGATGCTGGAAGAAAACAGGACTCCTGAGTCAGAGACAAAGGGCTTTATTACTCACAGCAAGAGTATCAGCATATTTTGAGGCACCTGGCTGGTTCAGTCAGTAGGACATGTGACTCTTGATCTTGGGATCATGTGTTCAGGCCCCATGTTGGGGGTAGAGTTTACTTAAAAAAAAGAATATTAGCATATTTTGGTTGGTTCCTTTTGCCACCAAGTCCCATAAGGGTGAGATGAAGGGTCAGATGGAAGCTGCACACACAGTGTAGTTGCATCACATTTGAAGGACATTGAGCTTGGGGAATCCAGTACATTTATAGCTATCATTAAACAAGTCTGCTCTTTATCCCAGAGGGAGATAGTACCTCAATCTTAAGGGCTGATGGCTTATCTATGAGGAGTGACCTGATAAAAAGCAGTCAGGAGTTTTCACTCTTGGACAACGTAGAAAGATGTGTAGGAGCAGAAAAGATGCACAGAAGAGTGTTTCCCACACTCTGAAAACAATATATTTTGTTCTGTTTTTTTTTTTTTTTTTAATCAGCTGTTCTTTTTGATGTTACTGTCTATATACTAATCATTGTGCCTGAAATTTCACTAACTCTCTACCACTATTTGATTTATACTTAGAGTAGTAAGTTTTAAGGAAATAATTGGAGTAAGGACTGCTGGCCAAGTGGGGACATTTATATAGCCCGAATACTCTGCTATAGAATGGATTTTTTTTTCATATTTAATTATCATTTTTATAGGCATGGAATCATACACATTTTCTTTGTGTTTCTGGCAAACTTACTATTATAATGTATTTAATTTCATCAGTGAATAGGCATGTTCGCATAAGGAAACATCATGAATATTAATACATCCTGCAAACACCCCTATATTGCACAGTGTTCTTCATCTCTTCAGCCTTTTTACTCTTTAATAATGACATAATAAGGTGAATCTTTCCATAATCAGTTCTTCAGTTTAGGGTCTAGAATTTAAACTTAAGCCACCAGTTAGTCTTCTTGTGTTTATTTTCTTTGACACACTCAAAGCTGATGTTGGTTGATTTGATCATTTAAAAATATAGCAATTTCTATACCTACATTTCTACATTGTTTACACCAGTGATTCACCAACTTTTGTTTTTCTTTCTTTTGTTTGTTTGTTTGTTTGTTTTGTCTCAGAACCCTTTTATACCCTTAAAAGTTTGAGAAGGTAGAGGATTCTGGAAATAGGGTAGAGTAGGAAAAAAGGCAGGCTTCAACAGCAGAAGAATCAATGAACTCAAACATAGCAAAATTGCAATTATAGAGTCTAAGGAACAGAAAGGTGAAAGAAAAATGATCAGAGCCTAAGGGACTTATGGAGTGGAACACTGTCATGTGGACCAATATACATATTATGGTAGTACTAGAAGAAGAGAGAGAAAGGGTAAAAGAGATAGTTTGAAGAAATAATACTTGAAACCTTCCCAAATTTGATGAAAGATATGATAAACAACAACAAGATTAATAGTTCCAATATGAAGAACTCAAAGACATTCACACTGAGACACATTGTAAGCAAATTGTTGAATGCCAAAGACAAAGAACCTTGAAATCAAGAGAAAAGCAACTCCAAAAAAAAAAAAAAAGGAAAGAAAAAAAGAAAAGCAGCTCATCATATGCAAAGAATCCTCAATAAAACTGTAAGATTTGTTGTCAGAAACTTTGGAGGACACAATGCAGCGGCCAATATATTCAAAGTGCTAAAAGAAAAATTCTGTCAATCAAAAATCTTATACCTGGGAAAACTGTCCTTCAAAAGTGAGGGACCAGTTAAGATGTTCTCAGATAAACAAAAGCTGAAGAATTCATTACCACTAGACCTGTCCTACAAGATATGCTTAAAGAAAGTCCTGTAGTTGGTAAATTTTTTTAAAAAGATTTTATTTATTAGAGCACACAAGCAGGGAAAAGGGGCAGAGAGAGAGAGAGGGAGAAGCAGACTCCCTAGCGGGGAGCTCTAACCTGGGCTTGATCCTAGAACCCTGGGATCATGACCTGAGCTAAAGGCAACACTTAACTGACTGAGCCACCCAGGTGCCCCAAAAGTCCTGCAGTTTGAAATGAAAGGATATGTGATAGTAACTGTAACCTCTATAAACAGATAAAGATCTCAGTAAAGGTAAATATACAGTTCATTGTAAAAGATAGTAGTATTATAACGGTTTGTAAGTCTACTTTTTGTTTTTTACATGACTTGAGATTAATACAGTTTTTTAAAGTTATTAGTCTAAAAGGTAGTATTATTATAACTTCAGATTATAACTCCAGATTTTGTTTTCTATGTAATTTAAGAGATTAATGCATTAAAAATTATTAGTTATGCTTTTGAACACACTGTGTATAAAAATGTAATTCTGTGACAGCTGAAAGGGGGTATGGATAGAGTTGTAAAAGAGGAAAAATCCTTATATGCCACTGAAGTCAAGCTGGTATAAATTTAAGATGTTACAACTTTAGGATGTTAAATGGTAAACAAAGAAAATAGTTGTAGAATATGCATAGAAGGAAATGAGAAAGGGATTTAAACACTTTACTACAAATGGAGAAATTCTTAGAAACATCAAACCTACCAAAACAAAACCAAGAAGGGATAGAGAGACTAATAACAAATGGGGAGATTAAAAAAGTAATCAAAAGCCTCCCCAAAAAGAAAAAGCCCAGGAACAGATGGCTGCACAGGTGAATTCCACTGAGCATTCAAAGAAGAATTAATACTAATTCTTAAGCCCTTCCAAAAAGTAGAAGAAGAGGGAACATTTCCAAACTCATTTGATATGGCCAGCATCACGCTGATATCAAAGTCAAAGACACCATAAGAAAAGAAAAGTACAGGCCAATATTTCTGTTCAATTTTTATGATACAAAATCCCTGTATAAAACACTAGCAAACAAATTAAACAGTGCATCAAAAAGATTATACACTATGATTACATTATATATTGATTACAATATGATTACATTATATATATATATACATTATTCCTATGATGCAGGGATGATTCAGCATATACAATCAATGTTACTCCACGTAAACATAATGAAAGATAAAAACCACATGATCATTTTAGTAAATGCAAAAAAAGTATTTGACAAAGTTCATCACATATCATCATTGTGATAAAAACTCTCCACAAAATAGATACAAAGAAACTTACTGCAATACAATAAAGGCTGTTTATGAAGACCCCCATTGCTAACATCATAAGAGGGAAAAACTGAAAACACTTCCTCTAGTATCTGCTAAAGGCAAGGATGCCCACTGTCACCACTTCTGTTCAGTATAATAGAAGTCTTAGAGTCAGTGGGCAAGGAAAGTAAACAAAAGGCAAGAAGGAAGAAGTAAAATGATCTGTTGGAAGATATGATCTTATATGTGGAAAACCCTAAAAACCTTCACTAAAAAAACTATTAGAACTAATAAATAAATTCAGGAAAGTTGGATACAGGTTACAAAATCAACACACAAAAATCAGTAATGTTGGGGTCCCTGGGTGGCTCAGTCGGTTAAGCGTCTGCCTTCAACTAAGGTCATGATCCAAGGGTCCTCGGATCGAGCCCCACATCGGACTCTCTGCTCATCGGGAGCCTGCTTCTCCCTCTCCCTGCTGCTCCCCATGCTTGTACTCTCTCTGTCAAGTAAATCAATAAATAATCTTTAAAAAATTTAGTAGTGTTTCTTTACCCTAGTAATGAACTATATGAAAAGGAAATAAAGAAAACAATTCTATTTATAACATCAAAAAGAAGAAAAATTAGGAAAAAATTTAACAAAAGAGGTGAAAGATCTGTACACTAAAAATGATAAACATTGGTGAAGTAAATTGAAGACACAAATAAACAGAAAGATACACTGTGTTCATGAATTAGAAGAATTAATATTGTTAAAATATCCATGCTTATTGGGGCACCTTGGTTGCTCAGTTGGTTAAACATCTGTGTATGGTTCAGGTCATGATCCCAGGGTCCCAGGATTGAGCCCTGTATCAGGCTCCCTAGTCTGCTTTTTTCTCCCTCTCCCTCTGCCTGCTGCTCCCCCTGCTTGTGCTCTTTCTCTGTCAAATAAATAAATAAAATCTTTTAAAAATATATCCATCTATTCCAAAGTGATCTATTGATTCAATGTAACGTTTATCAAAATTCCAATGGCATTTTTGACATAGGAAAAAGTATCCTAAAATGCATACAGAACCAGAAGAATCCAAATAGTTAAAGCAGTCTTGAGAAAGAGGAACATTATTGGAGGTATCACCCTTTTTGATTTCCAATTATATTACATAGCTATGGTAATCAAAACAGTATGGTACTGGCATAAAAACAGACAATAGACCAAAGGAATATCAAAGAAAGCCCAGAAATCAACCCACACATACACATTTGTCTGATCTTCTATAAAAGCACCAATAATGCACAATAGGAAAGAGCAGTCTCTTCAATAAAATGTGCTTTAAAAAGTATTCACATGCAAAAGAATAAAATTGGACCCTTATTTAAGGAGGGCACATATTGCATGGAGCACTGGGTGTGGTACATAAACAATGTATTTTGGAACACACACACAAAAATAAAATTAAAAAAAAAAAAACTGGACCCTTATACCATACATAAAAATCAACACAAAATGGATTTAAGATTTAAACATACAGGGGTGCCTGGGTGGCTCAGTGGGTTAAGGCCTCTGCCTTCGGCTCAGGTCATGATCCCAGGGTCCTGGGATTGAGCCCTGCATCGGGCTCTCTGCTAGGCGGGGAGCCTGCTTCCTCCTCTCTCTCTGCCTGCTTCTCTGCCTACTTGTGATCTCTGTCTGTCAAATAAATAAATAAAATCTTTAAAAAAAAAAAAAAGATTTAAACATACAACTATAAAACTCTTAGAAGAAAACTTACGGGAAAAGTTTCCTGACATCAGTCTTGCAGTGATATTTTGGGTATGACACCAAAAGCAAAGTCAACAACAACAACAACAACAATAAATATATATGCATATATATACATATATATGATGATATCAAACCATAGAACTTCTGCATATGAAAGGAAACAATCTAAAAAACAAAAAAGCAACCTAGAGAATGGGCTAAAATATTTGCAAATCATATGTCTAATAAGGGATTAGTATCTAAAATACTTAAGGAACTCATACAGTTCAATGGCAAAAAATAAATAACCCAATTAAAAAATAGAAGACCTGAACAGACATTTTTACAAAGTCATACAAATGGCCACCAAGAATATGAAAAGTTGCTCAATGCCACTAATCATCAGGAAATACAAATCAAAACCACAGTAGGATATAATTTAACACTTGTTAGGATGGCTATTATCACAAAGACAAAAAATGGTAAGTGTTGGCAAGGCTGTGGAGAAAAGGGAATCCTTGTATACTATTGGTGGGAATTTAAATTGACACAGCCATTATGGAAAAAGAATAGTGGTTCCTCAAAAAATTAAAAATGGAACTACCATATGACTCAACAGTCCCACTTCTGGGTATGTATCCAAAGGAAATGTAATCAGTATCTCAAAGAGATATCCACACTTCATTGTTCACTGATGCATTATTTACAATAGCCAAAATATGGAAACAACCAAAGAGTCTTGGCTATGGTAATTATTTCACAATGTGTATGCATATCAAATCACATAAACCTTAAATATATAAAATTTTTATTGATAAAAAATAAAAGAACAAATGCAGTCTATAACTGTACTTTCCCATCATACAGTAGCCATCAGATGCACATAACCATTCAGCACCTGTCTGAATTGAGATGTATTATAAGTACCAAATGCATACTGAATTTTGCATAGCAGGTTCCCCCCCCCACCCCCACCGCCCAATAGGCTCTTTGCCCAGTTTAGGGCCTGACATGGAACTTGAACTCATGACCCTGAGATTACAATATGAGCTGAGATCAAGAATTGGATTCTTAACTGACTGAGCCACCCAAGTGGCCCCTGCATACTGAATTTTTAAGACTTAGTCCAAACCAACAATAGAAAAGTGTCTAATAATAATAATGACAACTTAATGCAGTAATTACATATTGGAATGGCAATATTTTTAATATATTGGGTTAAATATATCATTAAAAATTTAAAAAGAAAGATCTCAGTTCAACTTAACTTTACAACTTAAGGAACTAGAAGAAGAACAAATTAAACCCAAAGCTAGGAGAAGGAAGGAAATGATAAAAATAAAAGCAAAGATAAATGAGAGAATAGAAAAACAATATAACAAATGGTGCTAGGGCAAGTAGGCATCCACCTGTAAAATATGAGTACAGACATAGACCTTATACCCATCACAAAAATTAATTCAGAATGGATCATAGACCTAAATGTAAAGTGCAAAACTGTGAAACTCCTAGAAGATAACATAGAAGAAAACCTAGGTGTCCTTGGGTATGGTGACGCCTTAAGATACACACCAAAAGCATGATCCATGAAAGAAATAATGGATAATCTGGATTTCATTAAAATTACAAACCTCTGCTCTGTAAAAAATAATATGGAGAGAAGGGGAAGACAAGCCACAAGTGAAGAAAATATTTGCAAAACATCTGATTAAAAATTGTTACCCAGGGTCGCCTGGGTGGCTCAGTGAGTTAAAGTCTGTGCCTTCAGCTCAGGTCATGGTCCTGGGATCAAGCCCCACATTGGGCTCTCTGCTCAGCAGGGAGCCTGCTTCCTCCTCTCTCTCTCTGCCTGCCTCTCTGCTTACTTGGGATCTCTGTCTGTCAAATAAATAAAATTTTTAAATTATTTTTTAAAAATAAAAATAAAAATAAAAATTGTTATACAAAAGATAAAAAGAACTATTAAAACTCCATAATAAGAAAACAAATAATCTTATTAAAAAATGGGCCAATGACCTTATACCTCTTCAAAGAAGATTGAATGGTTGATTGATTGATTTCTTTTTTTAAGATTTTATTTATTTGACAGAGAGAGATCACAAGTAGGCAGAGAAGCAGGCAGAGAGAGAGGGGAAGCAGACTCCCTGCTGAGCAGGGAGCCTGACAGAGGGTTTGATCCAGGACTCTAGGATCACAACTTGAGCTGAAGGCAGATGCTCAACAAAATGAGCCACCCAGGTGTCCCCAAAGAAGATTTAAGATCACAAATAAGCATATGAAAAGATGCTCCACCTCATGTGTTATCAGGAAAATGCAAATTAAAACACAGAGATACCACTGAACACCTATTAGAATGGCTAAAATCAGGGCCACAGACAACCACCAGTGCTGATGAGGTTGTGGGGCACTTGATTGCTGGTGGGAATCCACGATGGTATACAGCTACGTTGGAAGACAGTTTGGCATTTCTTAAAAACGTATACACTCTTAACATACGATCCAGCAGTTGTGCTCCTTGGTATTTACCCAAAGAAGTAGAAAACTTACACCCACACAAAAACCTGCATATCGATGATTATAGCAGCTTTCTTCATAATTGCTAAAACTTGGAGCAACCCAAATGTCCTTTAGTAGGTAAATGGGTAAATAAACTGTGGTACATCTAGATAACTGGTCTAGATTCAGCACTAGAAAGAAATGAGCTATCAAGACATGAAAAGACATGGAGGAACTTTAATGCATATTATTAAGTGAATGAAGCCAACTAGGAAAAAGCTACAGAGCATATGGGTTCAACTATATAACATGCTGGAAAAGGTAAAATTGGGGAGATAGCAAAAAGCTCAATGGTTGCCAGGAGCAGGGTATAGGCAAAGTATGACTAGGCAGAGCACAAAGAAATGAAAGTATTCTGTATGATATTATAATGATGGATATATGTCTTTATACATTTGTCCAAACTGATAGAATGTACAACACCAAAAGTGAACCCTAAGATGAACTGTGGAAGTGGGGAGATGTTGGTTAAAAGGCATAAGGTTTTATGTAGTATGAATAAGATCTAGTGAGCTAATGTACAAGAAGTGGCCATAGATAATATTGTGTTGTATACTCGAAATTTGCTAAGAGAATAGCTCCTAAGTGTTTTCACCACACATAAAGAAGTGGTAACTAGGGGCACCTGGGTGACTGAGTCGGTTAAGCATCCAACCCTTAATTTCAGCTCAGCTCATCTCAATGTCGTGAGATTGAGCCCCACGTTGGGCTCTGCACTTAGTGGGGAGTCTGCTTGGGATTCTCTCTCTCCCTCCCACCCCCCACTCGTGCGCGCGCACACACACACAAATACTCTCTCTCTCAAATCTTAAAAAAAAAAAAAAAAGTTGTGACTATGTGAGGTGGTGGATGACATTCTTGGTTAACAAATGTACCATTATCCTGAGTGATGTTGATAATGGGAGAGGTTATGAATATGTGGAGGCAGGGGATATGTAAGAAATCTCTACTTTCCTCTACATTTATTTGTAAAGCTAATACTCCTTAAAAAAATAAATAAATAAGTCTTTGAAAAAAGATAGAGATAACTGATGAAACCAAAAGTTAGTTCTTGGAAAGATCAACAAAATAGACAAACCATTAGTTAGATGGACTGAGACAAAAAAAGGAAGACTCAAATTACTACAATCAAAAATGAAAGTGAGGACATTATTACCAATTCTACAGAAATAAAAAGAATTATAAGGTAATACTATGAATAGCTGTACACCAATAAATTGAATAACCTAGTTGAAGTGGATAAATTCCTAGAAACATAAAACTTACCAACACTGAATCATGAAGAAACACAAAACCTAAATACTTATGACTTATGACTAAATATCTATGACTTACAAGGATCTTGAATCACTCATCAAAAATTTTCCAACATAGTAAAGCCCTGGACCTTTTGGCTTCACTGGTGAATTCAACCAAACATCTAAAGAAGATAAAACACATTATCCTCAAAGTTTTCCCCAAAATTGAATAGGAGTGAACACTTCCTAACGCATTCTGTAAGGCTAGCATTGCCTTCATAACAAAGCCAGACAAAAACACTAAAAGAAAAAGAAACTACTGACCAGTATTTCTTATAAATATTGATGCACAAATCCTCAACAACATGCTAGCAAACTGAATTCAGCAGCATATTAAAAGAATTGCACATTGTGACCAAGAGGGATTTATTCCTGGAATGTGGGGATGGTTCAACATATGAAAATCAATCAACAGCACATTAATGTAATGAAGGATAGATATTGCATAATTATCTTAATAAATGCAGAAGAACTATATAATAACATTCATCAACCTTTCATGATAAAACACTCAACAAACTAGGAATACATGGGAGCTACCTCAAGATAATAAAAGCCATATATGAAAAACTCACAGTTGATATCCTTCTCAATGGTGAAAGATTGAAAGCTTTTGCTCTAAAATCAGGAACAAAGCAAGGATGTCTACTCTCTCCACTTCTGTTCAGTGTAATACTGGAAGTACTCATTAGAGCAGTTAAGAAAGAAAAAGAAAAAAGGCTCCAAATGGGACTGGAAGAAGTAAAATTATCCCTCTGCATAGATGATTGAAAACCTCAAAGATTCCCCACAAAAAATATTACTAGAATAAATGAGCTCAGCAAAGGTTACAGAGCGAACACAAAAATAAGTTGCATTTTTATCAGTAACAATGACCAAATACGAAAAGGAAATTAAGAAAAACAGTTCCATTTCCAGCAGTATCAAAAAGAATAAAATACCTAGGAATTAACTAAGAAAGTGAAAGACTTGTACACTGAAAAGTAGGAAACAATGATGAAATAAATTTAAAAAGACACAATGGGGTGCCTGGCGGCTCAGTCAGTTAAGCATCTACCTTCTGCTCAGGTCATGATCCCAGAGTCCTGGGATGGAGCCCTGCATCAGGCTTCCTGCTCAGCGGGGAGCCTGCTTCTCCCTCTCCCTCTGCCTGCTGCAGTGCCTACTTGTGCTCTCACTTGCACTCACTCTCTCTGTGTCAAATAAATAAAGAAGATTTTCTTAAAAAATTAAAGAAGACATGAATAAATGGAAAGACATGTTTATGAACTGGAAGACTTAATATTGTTAAAGTGTCAGTACTACCCAAAATGATCTACAGATTTAATGCAATCTCCATCAAAATCCTAAAAAGTATTTTGCAAAAATAGAAAAATCCTCTCTAAAATTCATATGGAATCTCAGGATACCCCACATAGCCAAACAATCTTGAAAAAATAATTTTGGAGGGCTCACACTTCTTGATTTCAAAACTTAACTACAAAGCTACAGTAATCAAAACAATGCGGAGCTGACATAAAGACAGTCATACAGGACAATGGGATAGAATAGAGAACCCAGATATAAACCCTTGCATATTTGGTCAAATGATTTTCAACAAGGGTGCCAAGTGCTTTCAGTGGAGACAGTATTGTCTTTTCAACAAATGGTTCTGCAAAAACTGAATATCTGCTTGCAAAATAATGAAATTAGATCCTTACCTATCACCCTATACAAAATTAATTCCAAATGGATCAAAGACATGAATGTATGAGCTAAAACTATAAAACTCTTAGAAGAGAATATAGGGTAGAAGCTTCACGAGTTTGGATTTGAGAGTAAATTCCTGGAAATCAAAGGCATAAGTAACAAAGAAAAAATAGACAAATTGGACTTCATGAAAATCTAAAACTTATATGCATGAAAGGACACAATCAACAGAATGAAAAGGCAACCTACATAATATTAGAAGATATTTCCAGATTATGTATCTGATCAGGGGCTGCAACCATTATGGAAAACACTATAGATATTCCTCAAAAAGTTTAAAATAGAATTACTATATAATCCAGCGATTTTTCTTCTAGATGTATACTCAAAAGACTTGAAAGCAGGATCTTAAAGAGATATTTGTACACTCACATTTATAGCGGCATTATTCACAATAGCTAAAATGTGGAAGCAACCCATGTGTTCTTCAACAGATAAATGGATAAAATGTGGTATATACATACAATGGAATATTGTTTAGTTTTAAAAAGGAAGGAGAGGGGCGCCTGGGTGGCTCAGTGGGTTAAGCCTCTGCCTTCAGCTCAGGTCATGATCTCAGGGTCCTGGGATCGAGCCCCGCATCCGGCTCTCTGCTCAGACTGCTTCCCCCTCTCTCTCTGCCTGCCTCTCTGCCTACTTGTGATCTTTCTCTCTCTCTGTCAAATAAATAAATAAAATCTTTTAAAAAATAAAAAAGGAGGAGATTCTGACATATACAACATGGGTGATCTTGAGGATATTGTGCTAAGTGAAATAAGCCAGTCACAAAATGATAAATATGTATGATTCCACTTATATAAGATACCTAGAGTAGTCAGAATTGTAGACGCAGAAAGTAGAATTGTTCTTGCCAGGGGCTGTGGGAGAGGGAAAGTGGGGAATTATTGTTCAATGGGTATAGAGTTTCAGTTCTGCAAGGTGAAAATTGTTCTAGAGATGGACAGTGGTGATGGTTGCACAACAGTAGGAATATAGTCAATACCACAGAACTGTGCATTTAAAAATGGTTAAGATGGTAAATACTGAATTCTGTGTATTTTACCATAATAAAAATGTTTTGGGGGTGCCTCGATGGTTCCGTCAGTTTAACAACCAACTCTTGATTTTTGACTCAGGTTGTGATCTCAGGGTCATGAGATTCAGCCCCATATTGGCTCCGTGCTGGGCATGGAGCCTGCTTAAGAGTCTCCCTTTGACCCTCCCTGCCCCCACTCACACTCATTCTCTGTCTCTCTAAAAAATAAAAAATAAAGGGGCACCTGAGTGGCTCAGTGAGTTAAGTGTCTGTTTTTGGGTCAGGTCGTGATGCAGGGGTCCTGGGATTGAGCCCCACATCAGGCTCCCTGCTCAGCAAGGAGTCTCCTTCTTCCTCTGCCCCTCCTTTAGCTTGTGCACTTGTACTCTCTCTCTCCCTCTACCTCCCTCCCCCTCTCGGTCTCACTTGCTCTCTCTTTCAAATAAATCTTTTACAAAATAAGTTATTCAGGACTCAAAGAGTTTTTATGTGAGTTATACCTATTGATACTTATAATATTAGAAACTAAAAATTGGGAAAACTTAAAAATATATTAATTCATTTAAAATAATAATAAACCGGGGCACCTTGGTGGCTCAGTCAGTTAAGTCGCTGCTTTTGGCTCAGGTCATGATCCCAGGGTCCTGGGATCGAGCCCCGCATGGGTCTCCCTGCTCAGTGGAGAGCCTGCTTCTCCCTCTCCCTCTGCCTGCCTCTCTGCCTACTTTTGCTCTCTATCTCTCTGTCAAGTAAATAAATAAAATCTAAAAAATAAATAATAAAAAATAAAATAAAATAATAGTAAACCATTACATGTATTTTAACATAAATAACATTTTTAATGAAAAGTGACTATATTTACCAAAGCAAAAACAGTTTAGTAAAAAGAATGAAACTTTTGCCATACTCTAATCCCTGGCTTAGTAGAAGATAGTTTTGGTATTTAATCTGTTGTAAATATGCTGTTTGGTTGAAGTATAAGAAGGAAATCTGACCTCACCCACATATTTTATAGTTGGAACAGTAAAAAGAATTTTAATGGACTTTTAAAATAATTGTGAATTGTCTTCTTTGATACTACACCAAAATTCACAAATGATAATTTTTTTATTTGCCATGTGGAATCTGAAATCATAACTTGGTTTATCTTGCATTTTGAAATGGGTATTTTGTTGATGCATGGTTTTGTAACATCATGCATTGCTCATTGGAAAATATTGATTGCTCAAGTCATGCAGCAGATCTTCGAAATGTTGTCATATTTGGTTACACATATAAGAGTGACACTTGGTATTATTACCACCAATCTTTTCACACAAGTCCTTAAGTTCATCCTTTTCTCTACTGCTATTGTATGTGGACCTATTTCTACCTTCTCTAGTCTACATAAGTATTAGATATATTTGGTCTTGGTTCTGATATCCTATTTTATAATTATGCTTTCTACTTTTAAATTTTTTGTACTGTATGAGTTCTGTCTTCTTTGTTTTATTTATAGGTGATTCTTGTAATTTGGGAACTTGGTTATTGATTTATTTAAACATCCTCATATATTGCATGTTAGGGTTACATTATGTCTCCTACTTCAGGCTGAAAAAAAGTTTACTTTTGTTTTTTGTTACCCTTGTTACCTTTAGGTGATTTTCAGATTGAATGGGGACAGCACCATCTTTATTTCATCATTTTAATGCCAGCAGTTCCAATATTCTTCTTAAACTTTTTTGCTGTAAAACAGAAATGAATGTGAAACATATACAGAAGATACATAAAACATAGTACACAGCTTAAGACAATTATTTTAAGTGAACATCTGTGTAAACAACAAAAGAATTAGATCTTTGAAATCTCTCCAGAAGTTTTAAGTACAAATCCTTTAACAATGTAGTTTAGGTTTGCTTGGTTTTTCATTTTATATAAATGGAATCATATGGTATGTATATATGATTTTGAACCTGTTTTCTTTTGTTCAGTAGTATGCGTTAGGATTAAGTGTGTTCTGTATTTCTCTCAATTGCTCTCCCTCCCTCCCTCACTTCCTCTCTCCCTCTCTCTGTCTCTATGTCTTTCTCTGTCTCTATGTGTGTGTGAAGTATTTCACTGTCAGAATAGACCACAATTTTAAGGTCTATTCTATTGTTGATGAACATTTGGATTGTTTTCAGATCTGGGAAGTTGTAAACAGTGCTGCTGTCAAAACTTTTTTGAACGTGTGTTCTATCTTGTGTAAGCATGAATTTCTGTAGGTTATAAACCCAGGATTGCTGGGTCATAGCATATGCACATCTTCAGATTTACCATAATAGATGATGCCAGAATTTTCCCATCAGCTCTGTATAAGCTCCCTTTGCTCCACATCCTTGTCAACACTTGGTATTTTTAATTTCATTAAAATTTTAATTTCATTTTAATTGAAAGTTTTTATTTTAGCCTTTCTGGGGAGAATTGTGTAGTAGTGCCTTGTGCAGCTCTTTGAATACTAATGTGATAGAGCAAATTTTCATTCTGAATATAAGCCCTGTGTGTGTGTGTATATAAAATAATTTGGCACTAGGTTACTTAGCTTTATAGGAGGACAGGAAATACATTAGCATTATAGCATCAGATCTGCATTTCTCTATTTCAGCTCCCCATGAACTGTCCAGTTGTAAGATGGGAAGCGTGGACTGTGATTTATAAGATACACATTCTTGTAATAGCCTGTACATATCACTATTAGATCTCTCAAGGGACACATTTGAGTACAAGAATTGCACAGGGAAGCTACGGCCATTTATAGTTTATTGACAAGTTTCCAAGTGTAGATGCAGTCCACCAAGCGAGGGTCATTTTTACAATAAATAATGTAGCCTGGTAACAAACTTGACCTTTCACATTGATCTAATCCAATATATTTCTGTGGGAACATTGCTAGAAGGTGAACTCCAGGTCATTTCCTCATGAAGGGCTTAGGTCTTTTACTTAACCCTTTCTCTGTAGAAATAATCGTTATCTTTACAATTGTGTCTTATAATCCATGGATATGGTATATTTCTTCCTCTCTTTAAGACTTCTTTATTTTCTCACAGTAAAGTTTGATAGTTTTTTAATAACACTCGTGCATTATTTGTAGATTTATTCCTTAGTACTTGTTTTATTTGCCACCATGAATAGTCTTAAAAATTTAAATTTCTAACTGCTTTTGTTGGTATGTAGGAATGCAGTTGGTTTTTGTACACTGGTTTTTTTTTTTTGTATCCAGCAGTTTCCTTAAATTTTCATATTCATTCTAATAAATTACCTGCAGAAGTTCCTCCTATTATTAACTATAGCATAATCTTTCTAATTGTCTAAGTAGTAAAATAACAAAACTTAACTCAATTTTACTATGTGAATAAAATGAAATTATTTAAATGAAAATACTTCGAAAAAGAATAAATAGTACAATACAAGTGTTCTTATTTTTACCACTGCTATTGTTTTGGGCTCACCAAATATTAAGATTTATCCACAGATTCCTCAGTTTTCAGAAATTTATAATAATTGGGAGTGCCTGGATGGTTTAGTCAGTTGAGCATCTAACTCTCAGTTCATAATCTCCTGGGTCATGAGATCGAGCCCTGCATTGGATCCTGGCTCAGCAGGGAGTCTGCGTGAAGATGCTCTCCGCTGCCCCTCTCCCTGCTTGCGCACTCCCTCGCTTGTTCTCTCTCACTTTCTCTCTATCTCTCTCAAATAAATTTTAAAAAATTTGTAGTAATTGGGGGAAGACTCCCAGAATCAGCAGTAGGGAGACCAAAATGTCCTACAATTCTAGCAATGCTAGTGTACATTTCACTGCTCTGGACTTACATAGTTCTAGTTCTAGTTCCAACCAAAAATCTAAAATCCAAAGAATGGATAAAGGGTTTTATTAACTAAATACTCCTAGAGTCTAAATTGTTTGCATTAATTGCCTTTTTGGAATCAATTTAATATACACAGGGCAGTCAGTCATCTAAGAAATTGACTAAGGCAACTTCTCAAGATATTTATAGTTTCTGTTGAGGTCCTAAAACTATATTATCTTGAAATGTGAAATGCACATTGCTGAAGAGCACAGGCTCTGGAGTGGGAACACCTTGGTATAGATTCTCACTCCTTCACTTTCTAGCTGTGTAACTTCAGTTTCCTCAATTGAAATTGGGAGTAATAGCACTTACCTCAAAGGAGTTATGAGGATTTAATGAGCTAACCCATGTGAGGTTTTTACCATTGTTTGTGGGACATAGTAAGTGCTCAGAATATAGATTAATGAAAAATTAATAAGTCTTTTTGTGGATAGAAGAAATAACACAGTAAAAATTCTATATGAGAGTCAAAGAAATGTAGAAAATTCCTACTAATTGGAGTTGGAAAGAGATTTCATGTGCAAGATGACAGCTGTACATAATCTTGAAAGTGGAATGTAATTGTAGGGACAGAAGATACTCCAAGTGAGGTGACAGTCTGTACAATGAGAGACAGGAAGTGGGGATGCTGAGGCTAGGGAGGAAAGCATAGTAATTCTAGAGAATGGTGAATCATTCCTGGAGAGCAGAAAAATTAAAAAATGATTTGGGATTCTTTGCTCAGAAGTATTTTGACATCATTTTATATGTTTAAGAGTCATGAGAGGCTTTGACCTGTGCTTTTAAGATTGTTGGTATGGCAGTGAATCAGATAAGGGAGAATTTGGAAGAAGGAAGATTTTGCAATAGCTATGCAAAAGAAGATAGATTACAACAATAGGATAAAAGTTTCCCATGGATTGGGCACCTGGGTGGCTCAGTGGGTTAAGCCGCTGCCTTCAGCTCAGGTCATGATCTCAGGGTCCTGGGATCGAGTCCCACATCGGGCTCTCTGCTCAGTAGGGAGCCTGCTTCCCTCTCTCCCTCTCCGCCTGCCTCTTTGTCTACTTGTGATCTCTCTCTCTGTCAAATAAATAAATAAAATCTTAAAAAAAAAAAAGTTTCCCATGGATTAATTAATAAAGGATAGTAGGGGAAGGAAGAGGTCAAAGCTGAGTCTATGATTTAAAGTCTAGACAATTGGGACAATAGTAGTATCATTTGTAAACATAGTGAAAATGAAGCAGGTTGTAAGGAAAGATTATAATTATGGTTTTGAACATATTGAGTTTGAATTTTATATGGCAGGAAGGACGGCCAGCTGGAAATGTCAACTTGAGATAGTTTGAACTATAAATGTGTATTTGGGAATCATCTGCATGGAAGTGATAGTTGAAATCCTGGGAGTGAATCAGCTCAAAGTGTGGAAAGAGAAAACTATTTAGAGCAATACCTAGAGGAATATATATGTGCTTCTATCAGTGGAAGAAGGGGAAAGAGCAAAGAGAAAGCAATTATAGTGAGAGGGGTAGAACAGAAAAAAATGGAATTGAGATTTCTTGCAGCTGTTAAAATTTAGGAAATTTTCTAACAAGTTATTGACTAGGTTTTCTAAAACCAATCCTGTTGCCATTGATAGCAGGAATAACTAGGTGGCCTTAGTACCGTTAATGTGTAAAATGCTATGTTAACAGAAACAATACATTAAAATTATCTATACTAGATAATAGAACTGTTAAGTGAAACAGTGGTTTCAAGTCCTATTTCATCTTTCCTGTCAGCACTTCAAACTGGCTCTGGTTGACATCGAATTGTAGTTCTTGGTTAAGCTAAGATTGGTACAATTTCATCCGTAGAGTAGCTTGATGGAGAAAGAACTGGAAGGATTACCTAGTTAAGCAGATAAGTTAATCAAAATCAGATTCTGATTAATCTGCCCATAATTATAATTAGAAATGGTCATTAGAAATTTCCTTTTTTGGTGCATAAAAAAAGATAACTGTAATATCTGTGCTTTATTTTCCCAGTGTGGTAAATAAAAATACCTTCTCATATAACCAGTCACTGCAAAAATAGAAGAAAGAAATTTTTTTTTTAAGATTTTATTTATTTATTTATTTATTTATTTGACAGCCATAGATCACAAGTGGGCAGAGAGGCAGGCAGAGAGGGGGCGGGGAAGGCAGGCTCCCCACTGAGCAGAGAGCCCCGAAGTGTGGGGCTCAGTCCCAGGACCCTGGGATCATGACCTGAGCCAAAGGCAGAGGCTTTAATCCACTGAGTCACCCAGGTGCCCCAAGAAAGAACTTTTAAAGAGTCATTCCAACATCTGAAAGTTTGGTTCCGCCATTAATGGTCAGATTTTGGTATCTTCCTTTCTTTGGAAAGCACTAAATTACAGTCATTCAGAGCTGCTTTTTTCATCAAACCCATAGAAACAGATACATTGCCAAGAATTCCAAGGGCCCCATTTTGCACATAAACTGTCAGGACTATCTTCTAATTAAAACTTTGTTTGCAAAAGTATTTTTAACTAATCTTGAAGAAATTCATGGCCTTTGAAGTTTCCAAAAGACCCTCAAAGATGGGAATTCAAATGCTGGTAGTGTATTGGTTGTAGTAATAATAAATGCCATTACCATTTAATGAGTTGTTTCTCTGTGCTGTACATTGTGCCAAGTATTTATTTAACAGTATTAATTGAGTGCCAGCTATGTGCCAGGACTTATGGACACTTGGGATAAGTTAATAAACTAAGATCCATATCTTCATAGTCCTTTTATTTGGTGAGAATGGACAAAGTAATAAGCAGTAAGCATGACCAATAAGCATATTTTTGTAATAACCAAAAAACTATATAGACGATAAGAAGATGGTAAGTGCTATGGAAAGAAAAGAGCAAGGTAAGGTAGTGAGGAGTGTGTCACTGAGGTTGAATGATGGAGATGAGTTGCATTATTAAATAGGATAGTTAGAATAGGCATAATGAAGATGGTTGCGTTGGAGTTAACCATGCAGATATCTGACAGGAGAGCAGGCAAATGGAGCAATCTGTACAAAGGCGCTAAGGTGGGACCATGTCTTGGGTATCTAAAGAACAGCAAAGAGGTTACTACAGTTCATTGTGATCAAGGGAGAGTGGTAATGAGCAATAATGGGTGGAAGGATGGGGAGACTGTCCTGTTACTGCAGTGACACCATGAGATAGGTACCATTGCAATCCCCATTTTAATGATGAAGAAACGGAGACATAGAGAAGTGAAGTAAGTGCCACATCAGGAGCCAGCTATAGCAAGAAACAAGCAATTACATTCATTAATATCCTAAAGAGTCTGAAATTATTTAACTGCTTCTTTCTTTATGACCCTCTGCAAAATATTAGATGAAAGATGAGCTGTCCTGAAGTGGATGATTTATTGTATGATGGTTCTACTTCAGTCTTCTTTCTCTGCAACCAATATGACCATTTATAGGGCTTGTATTTTTATCAAGTTTCTTCATTTACAAATGACTTATTTTGCTTTGGCAGTGCAGTAAGCATCCCTGTAAGATCTTTTTAAGTCAAGGGTTTTATGTTGGGGTAAATCCAAAGTTTAGTTTAGTTCTTCTAGGCTTTTCATATTGAGCCTTCTTAGAAACAAGGGTATATTCATAATCATGATGACCTGGTATATTTTCCCTATTTCTTAAGTACAGAAAGCCACTCTAGATGGTGGTAAAGACTTCTGTACATTACCTGTCTATGTGCTACTGATAACTGGAATGAATCAGTGTAATGGTAGTTGCAGATTATCTGTCTCATGTACTTATTATTCATACTTGGAATAAATCAGTACCTTAGTAATATAGTTTGGTAAAGAAAAACATTTTATTAAAGACAATCCTTTAAATAATAGGAAGTCTAAGGAAAAAAATATGTTTGTGTACAGTTCTTTGATCCCCTGCCTCATCCATAGACCATTCTCCATTCCACTTCCAGGTTAAGTAACCAGAACAATTTGAAAATCATAGTGGAAAGTCACCATTAGATGAAAAAATATTTAATATTTCCTTTCTATACATGTCAAATTGATATGGTTAAAATATCTACTTACTATAAAGTAAACAGCTCATTACATTGAGAATTCCATTTTTACCTACTTCATATTAAGTAGAAGTGATCCAAATTTATTGAATTTAATGGCCTGTGACTTTTTCAGCATTTATTTTGTATAGGTGATTACTTAAAGAACAGCACTTTGCAAGATTCATGTTTGTTTATATAATAGCTTATTAATCTGATGATTGATTAAAAAATAAGAAATTACATCCTTGGTGTTTCTTAGAGTTTTTTCACAGGAACGGTGAGTGCATAATCACAATTACGTGGAGTTGATGTTTTTAATTGTTTGGCACTAACATGTTTTTGTCAAGTGGGGGCATCATTGGTCTTTCTTAAGTAAGCTGTGTGGCAAGAATGGTTTGCTTGTTAAACTTAAGTGATATTAAAGTCAAATAATCATTCCCCTTTCACCTGATTTTAGAGGGCCTCTATTTTATGGTTATAGTCAGCACTCTTCACTGATAGCAAAATTTAAAATCCAGAAACATATAGCAGTTTTAGTTTTCTTAATGGTTTTCAGTTGTGCTAGCCTCTTAAGTTACCATCACAAAATGTGATTGTTATTCAGTAAAAGAAAGTGATGTGTTTTTAAGAATAATGAAAGTTTAAAAGTCTTATTAATTTGGGGTTTTTTTTTTCTTTTTTTTTTTTAAAGATTTTATTTATTTATTTGTCAGAGAGAGGGAGGGAGAGAGAGCAAGCACAGGCAGACAGAATGGCAGGCAGAGGCAGAGGAAGAAGCAGGCTCCCTGATGAGCAAGGAGCCCGATGTGGGACTCGATCCCAGGACGCTGGGATCATGACCTGAGCCGAAGGCAGCTGCTTAACCAACTGAGCCACCCAGGCGTCCCTGTTTGTTTGTTTTGTCATCACTGTTTTAAGTATATGAACAAGGGGGAAACCAAATAATATGCTTAGATTTAACACATCCGTGCCCTTATCTGACCTACAAAAGTAGCTCTCAGTGATAATTAAAAGATATTTTGAGCAAATCCAAATTACATACTGTTGTGTGGTATTGCCACCAATACCTGACTGGTGCTAATAACTCTAGATGTGTTTTGCCATCATTAAATTTAGATAAGAAATGTCTGAGTATGATTATCATTGTGCTGTCTAAAATGCATGATCACTGCATTTTTTTAAAAATAGGATTTTGATCTAACACACACTAGCACACTAACAATTTGTGCTACAGTTAGACTTCAAAATACATTATTTTTAATCTAGTCAGAAAGGAACTATATTTGTACATGATTATATTTGAGGAAAATTTCTTAGGGTATAAGAGTTACACAGATACTCAGATTTAAGTATTTAAATACTTTAATATAATGTTTCCATCAGTATAGCTCTTGGCTTGTTCTTATGTATGAGTTTAAAATCTTGCATATCTACATCCTTGTCAGGCAAATGCCATAGGCTAAAACTGAAGATAATAACTTAAGATTCATGTCTCCTTCTTAGAGGTTACAGTTGTCTTGAATTGACAGTTTTGAAGAACCTAAACTGACATCAAAGGGTTTAAATGATCTCGTTAGGTCAATTAATGTTAATTTTCATCTTCCATTAAATTATTTTAGTGTTTTTCTCTTTTTTCTTTTTTCTAGCCGAGTCCTATCCCAAGTCCTGTTTTGGGGCGAAAGCCAAATGCTAGTCAGTCATTGCTTGTATGGTGCAAAGAAGTTACAAAAAACTATCGGGGAGTGAAAATCACCAATTTTACTACATCGTGGAGAAATGGTTTATCTTTTTGTGCAATATTACACCACTTTAGACCAGATTTAATGTAAGTAGAAACATTTTCCATTCCCTAGAAATATTTTGTAAATAATAGACAGGTTTTTTTTTAAAAAAACATAATTTCTTAACATGTGTCCTGAAATAGTTGACTTTTTATGTTTATTACCCATACCTTTATTTTTGAGGAAAGAAAAGTTCTCCCTTCTGAATGCCTAAAACCAGTCTTTCTCTCTAAAAAAAATATTTTTTCCCTTTTAACTTCATACAAAGAACTGACTTCAAATTATTATGAAAATTGTGTGGCTGTTAAAATGAGATGAGACAAATAAGCCGTTAGCTCTTTGTACATTGACAACAAGGGATTACCTCATGGTAAATTTGGTTGTCAAGACTGGTCTCTGGTGCCCTGCCTTAACTTCTCTTTTAGATGGAAAGCTTCAGGCAATGAAACATGTAATCACTGTTTTCATTTATTTATTTATTTATTTCCTTAATTTTCCACACTATTAGCTTTGTTGATTGAATTGCTATGAAATTGCTAGTTACTCTGGTATTATAGAATGTCAAATTTTTAGGTTCAGTTTGTTTTAAAAACAGCTGTTTTTATCAAATACTGTATGTACCTACTGTGCCATTTTCTCCCTCAGTGACTACAAGTCTCTGAATCCTCAAGATATTAAAGAGAACAACAAAAAGGTAAGAATTGCCAAGGAAAAAAATACATAATTTCAAATTCAACTCCTCTGTGGCTTTTGTTAATTTGGGGAAACTGAGGTGGTTTTCTGAGGTCATAACTGCAGCTCACAGAAGGTTGTCTGCTTCCTGCAGTTCAAATAGGATGCATGGTTTACTCTAAGTTGTCATAACCTTTAAAGATCACAAGTGCCAGACTGGCATCAGATTTTAATATGTGTATGGACTTCATTAACTGTTAAATATTTATTAAAGCATATTGCTTTTAGTCAAGATTTAGCTTTTAAAAAGTGCACCCAAAGCTGTTACACCATAAATGATTATGAGTTTAGAAAAATCTGTTGGGAAGGGATGAGCGCAGGAGCATAATGGGTATGCAAGAAAGAATGCATATGTTCCTAGAAGCAAAAAGATATGAACATTGGGTTCTTTTTTTCTTTTTTCTTTTTTCTTTTTTTTCACTTTCTGATAGACTGTACAGTTTTTCCACAAAATTAATTAGCATACTGAGGTCAGAGCTTCCCAGTTGGGAATATTGATCCTTTCAGCCTTCTGGGTAGCTGCGTGGAGCTGAGTTGCCAGAAGCCCTTGGGCCAGCTGACTGTGGCCACAGGCTAACTTGCTATTTACCCCAGTGCACAGTACAATATTATAGTCATGTATGTGCACTGTGACATGAGAAAGGAGAGAAGCACTAACGCAGCATATAGTAGTTACTCAATGTGTTTTATGTTGCATTGAATTCTTCAACTGAAAAGTTCATGAAATATGTTGTTTTAGAATAGGAGTTCTTAATCTGGGAGGTATGGATAGAATCCAGGTGGTTCTTGAACCTGACTAGGGGGGAAAATGGGTTTTATTTTCTTAATTCTTTAAATGAAATTTAGTATTTCTTCAATTATGAATTTAGGCAACTTACCACTATAAAGTTAGCCATTCCTGAGACTTTATCACCTTGAGAATTTTAGATATTTTGATATCACATTGCAGTTGTAATATCTTCACCTATCTTTTAAGCTAATCACTTCTTCAGAATTACAGTTGTTAATACAGTCATAAAAAGCACATGTCTTGCTGTTTCTCAAATTCAATTTTACTAATATTTTTCATAGTTTTATTTTTCATATAATTGGTTTCTTCTGTAATCCTGTGTGTTTTAAAAACATAAAGGATTGTTCTGAGAAGGGGTTCATTACCAAAAGGATTCAGGGAACAAAGTGTTCAATAACCTCTAGTCTGGACTAATGTTTTCATTCTACTTTAAATTAGATAATTAAAACCACCAGTGTTTAAAAAATCTATAAAGGGAATCTTGATAGAAGTTCAGTTAGCAGATGAGAATTTAAGTCAACAGATTTTTTACTTTTATTGCTCTCTGAACCCAAAAATTTGCATTGTCATTAGAAAACCCTTTTTCTTTACAAATGCATGATGCTGGCCTAGAGAAATACATTTTAAAACTGTCAGTTTTTTTACTGAAATATACCATCAAAAAAGGTAATCTTAAAATATCAGGATATTTTTCTTTATAGAAATCACATCTATGGTGGGCATGCTACAGAGTAAGTCATTCTCATGAATTATTTTTTGTATAATTTTGGAGAGCTTGTATCTGTCAAAGTGAAATGCCTGTTTTTTCATCAATTAAATTATATCTTCAGATATGAGAGTTATATGCCTGCATTGCATTTGAATAAAATACTAAGCTAATTTAAATGCAGACAAAAGTGTTATAAAATAAACCATTATTATTTTTATAAAGTGAAGCTTTTTAAATTACTGTTTGAAATGTTGAAAAGGAAACATTGTTGATTGTACTCAGCTGTGTATTTTTAAGAGTAAGGAGATTTGCCTTATAGCTTAGGTCATACTTCTTTACATTATTTTTTCAGTAATAATGATAAGCATGTCTTGGGTTTACGTATTGCTATGTAGAGAAGAATATCCTATTAAATTTTTTCTCAGATCTTCCAAGGCAGATACTTATGGCTTTTTAAAAGGGTTTTAACTTAGATGATCCTATTCATTGAACAGTTGAATAAATAATTGTTATACAATCTTTCCTTTTCATCACTTCGCAACTTCCTACCTGATATCTACGTTGAGTATCAGTTGCTACCTGCAGGTTTGTTTCCGGCTTCATACAGTTCTTCCCGATAACCCCGTCTGCCCTTAATTGGACTTAAGGCAGCGAGAGAAACAATGCCTGTGTCTTAAGTTCCATGCAGATGCATAACATAACTGGCAGAGACTCCTCCTTACCAATTAAATAACATCTAGGAATGAATAAGACAATTTTCTTTGAAAGACCTCTTCTTTTTCTCCACACCCAAACAGCTAAAAAGACAGGTGATTTACCACAGGAAAAGAGGTTAACCTATGGGAAAATTCCTTCATAAAATCTTGACCTCGCTTACAAGGAACCTGGTTTGTTTTTAAATGATTTTTTTTTTTTTAGTGCAGTTAGTGTGCATAAATGAATTGCTGCATGAAGCAAAACATTAGCAGGAGATTCCCCACAAGGAAGCTAATCATTTTCCCAGGTCTGTAAAAAGTGCCAAATAAAAAAGGTATTTACCTGTGACATACGATCTTAACCAGTATGTCAGTGTTTTAGATAATTGGGAAATGTTTAGAATACTGCCTGTGGTGCTTTTCATGATGGTCTGCAATTGATGTCTGTCAATCAAGTTGTCAAGACACATGAGGAGGAAATGACTTTAATTTTCCTAAAACATGTAAAATAACAAACAGGCCTAAACATGCACACCAACTGAGCCATTCTCTTGAGTAAATATTTTGAGGTACCTATATTATGAAACATAGTGCTGTGAAAATTGAAGAGGTTTTAATATTGCAATTTATTTTTCATTTTCTTTCTTACTTCTTCCACAACATTTATTAAACTACAGGAAGAATATGAGACAAAGATTAAATTCAAAGGTAAAAATGCACTTTAACATGTAAGTGCAAAAGAGTAATTCCTTCTAAATTGTTACATAATTCCCTAACCTTTCTTTTAAGAAAAACTTTGAGTTATGATCCTATATCTAGGTTGTTACAAAGACAGACATTTTATATTCCAAAGTGAGAATACAACTAGAGGGTCCATATCTTTTCAGAGGGTATAACTGAAACTTTAACCGTATTTTTAATGCTTCCTAGCAGCACAGTGCTGTTTTAAAGGGTTAGTTCAGGATAGTAATAATTAATTGTAAATTGAGAAACAGCTTTGATTCTTCAAAACTAGAAAAACCTGATGTGCCACAGTCATTTAAAGGCTAAGAAAAATAATACAATGCAGCCTCACATTCTCAACTAAGTTGTACTACTCAAAACATTTCATTCTTTCCAAAATGGATGAAGTGAAAATGCAGTCACTCTTATCATTATGAAAATCAGTCTTAATTGGGCATTTAGAAAATGTGTCTACATTTCTAGGCTTAAATAATTTGTATTTTATACCAGGTAATCTAGGATTAGGTCTTTGGGGATATGTAGCTATCCTTTTTCTTCATAAATCACTGCAGTTATATGAACATGTTAAAGAGACGTTGATAGGAATGATAAAACTCCAGATTATTATTTCTTTATACCTTAGTTCCTTATAAAAATTGATTCTAAGTTTTTTTGTTTTAATTCTAAATTTTGCTTATTTTCTTTATTGGGAAAGAGCATTTCAATTGTTATCAGTTAAGAAACTTTTTTTCTTGTACCTACCCTACTTTTACAAATTTCTGACATGGAATTTTGTTCTGTTTCTGTATCAGTTATATCAGTAATGGAGTATGCCCTCCAACAACAACAACAAAATCCATTAAAATTTTGCTTTCTTTTAAATGAGAACTAAACTTTATTTTTTAACTTTTTTATTGAAGTATAATTAACACATAACATTATATTAGGTCTAGGTGTGCAGCATAATGATTCAGTAACATTCACCACAATATGTCTAACTAATATCTATTCTTCTGCTGTTTTTAAAGTGCATGGATTGTTTGAACTATTCAATATATCTTTGTTTTTCCTTTCTTTGAAGGCATATGATGGATTTGCCAGCATAGGAATTTCCCGGTTGTTGGAACCTTCTGATATGGTTTTATTAGCAATTCCTGACAAACTGACTGTTATGACTTACCTCTATCAAATCAGGGCACATTTCAGTGGCCAAGAACTGAATGTTGTCCAGATAGAGGAGAACAGCAGTAAAAGCACATATAAAGTTGGAAACTATGAAACAGATACAAACAGTTCTGTTGATCAGGAAAAATTTTATGCTGAGCTTAGTGATCTGAAACGGGAGCCTGAACTGCAGCAGCCTACCAGCGGAGCGGTCGACTTCTTATCACAAGACGACTCTGTATTTGTAAATGATAGTGGGGTTGGAGAGTCAGAAAGTGAACATCAGACTCCTGATGATCATCTTAGTCCAAGCACAGCCTCCCCTTACTGTCGCAGGACTAAAAGTGACACAGAACCCCAAAAGTCCCAGCAGAGCTCTGGAAGGACTTCAGGATCCGATGACCCTGGAATATGTTACAGTATAGATGCGACCCACGCACAAGTTCTGTTAGGCAAGAAGAGACCACTGAAAGCTGAGACTTTAGAATTAAGTGACTTACATGTCAGTGATAAGAAGAAGGATGTGTCTCCACCCTTTATTTGTGAGGAGAGAGAGGAACAAAAGCTTCAGACTCTAGACATCAGTAATAACTTGGAGAGAGAAAAATTAGAGAATTCTAGACCCTTAGAGTACAGATCAGATCCTGAATCACCGATCAAAAAACCAAGTTTATCTCCTACTTCCAAACTTGGATACTCATACAATAGAGATGCAGACCTTACAAAGAAAAAGCGTACTTCCCTGAGGCAGACAGAGTCTGATCCAGATACTGATAGAACGACTTTAAATCATGCAGATCATTCCACAAAAACAGTCCAGGTAAGTGAGTTAGAATGATGAATACTATATTTAGTAAATAGTTATTCTGAATATTTTTGGTTTTTTGTGTTCATAGAGCACTTTCAAATGCTACAAATGATTAAAGGTGAAGTATAATTAACCACTATAGAAAAATCTACACTATACCTGCACTTCATTTAAAGTTTATGATATACTATTTTAAGCCTACAAATAAATACAAATTTGAAGATTAAAGAGTAGTGTCAGCTTTTCAAATCAAAATTTTATTTACCTATAAAAACAGAACATTTCACTGTGAGAATAAGTCAAAGATATTTCACTATTCCATTTACTAGGAATATCATTCTGAAAATGTGTAATGCTAAATTAAATATTTCCCATTTAAAGTATTTTCTTCAAACATTTTAATTGCATTGTAATTGGTGTTTTCAGTTCCATTGTTACTTGTGGTTAAAAATTCCAGTAACATCCAGATTCCTCCCCATGAGGGGAATATGAGACAAATTTGACCTTATAATATTTGCTATATTTAATTGAATCTCTGGCACCATCGATTATAAGACATACCATTATTTTATGTACCAAAAGAAAGAAAAACATTGCCAGTAAACTATGATAAATGGTTTTCTTATCACATACAATTTTTATTTTATACCTATTGAATGAATTCTTTTAGACTTATTCAAGCATGGATTTTTAAATCAGGTAACACTCTTATGTAAACATAAAAAAGAAGTTTAAGTAAAGTGAATTGGTTAAGATATAACTGATTTAGAATTAGAATTTGAAATCCAACTCTTCTTTTTGATTTGGAATTTTTCCTGGTTTTCCACAAAGTGTTGTGCTCTGCCATCAGAAGCATGATGTTACAGCAGTGGTTCTCAAAGTATGATCTGGAGACCTCTGAGGCTCTCCTAACCTCTTTCAGAGGGCCCCCAAAGTTGAAACTACTTTCATAATAATAATAGAACATTATTTACCTTTTTCACTTTCGTTCTCTCACAGCCATACAGTGGTGTTTTCTGGAGGCCACACGATTTGTGATATCTCAAAAGATTGAATACAAAAGTAGATATGAGGGGAGCCTGGGTGGCTCAGTTGGTTGGGCATCTGCCTTTGGCTCAGGTCGTGATCCTGGGGTCCGGGGACCGAGTCCCACATCGAGCTTCCTGCTCAGCAGGGAGTCTACTTCTCCCTCTGACCCTGACCCTCCCCCGCCCCGCCTTGTGCTCTGTTTCTCTCACTCTCTCTCAGATAAATAAATAAAATCTTTTTTAAAAAAGTAGATATGAGAATCCAGCTGCCTGCTATTAAGCCAGACACAAAAGGGATTTCCAAAAAATATAAAATAATGCCATTCTCACTTATTTTTGTTTTTTTTTAAGTATTATTTTTTGTTAGAATGTTAACATCTAATGGGTTTATTATAGTTCTTTTTTTTTTTTTTTTTAAGATTTTTATTTATTTGAGAGAGAGAGAGAGCAATTGGGGGGTGCATGGAGACAGAGGGAAAAGCAGACTCCCTGCTGAGGCCTGAGCCAGACACAGGGCTCAGTCCCAGGACCCCGAGATCATAACCTCAGTGGAAGGCAGAGGATTAACCAACTGAGCCACGCAGGCACCTCATTATACTTATTTCTAAAGGAATGAATAAATAAATATTTCCAACACTTCTCAGTTTTAATTTCCAAAATGATAGGTATAAATAGATATAACCCACATAAACAAAAGCTTTTTGAGATCCTCAGTAATTTTTAAGCACATGTAGGGATTCTGAGACCAAAAAATTTGAGACCTCTGAATTACACCAGATTTCTCTACAGTTGTCTCTGGGGTTTTCTTTTCAGTAATACGCATTGATAATAGCACTTTCTTGACCTTATCAGAAGATCCCAAGATAAGATTTTCAGATAATAACCTGGAGTTATATTCCATTTTTAAATACTACTCAAGTGGTGGTTGACTGAAAACATCAAGGGATTGCAGTGTTGTCACCTGAAATAACAAACACAAGCATAGGTAGGCATTGATGGCTATCTTGACTACCACCTGGCTGACAAAGATTATAAGATGCCAATCAATTTTAAGTTTTCAGAGGTGTTAAGAAAACATATACATCTTTGAATCAAAGAAATAGAGTAGCTAACAAAGCAAGCCACTGTTCTTCTAGTCAAAAATCTCAAGTCAAAGGTTCTAAGTACATAACTTTTAGTACAAAAGCTTTTTTTAAGTGATCAGATACAGCATACATAGCAAATAATTGAGAAATATCTAGCGGGGCACCTGGGTGGCTCAGTTGGTTAAGCATCTGCCTTCTGCTCATGTCATGATCCCAGGGTTCTGGGATCATTTCTGGGATCCATCCTGGGATGAAGCCTCCTGTCAGGCTCCCTGCTCAGCGGGGAGCCTGCTTCTCCCTCTCTCTCTGACCCTTCCCTCCAGCTTGTGCTCTCTCTCTGTCTCTCCCTCAAATGAATAAATAAAATCTTTAAAAAAGAAAGAAAAAGAGAAAGAAAGAGAAAGGAAGAAAAGAAAGAAAGAGAGAAAGAAACATCTAGTGATTAACAACTGCAGAATTTGGTGAGCCTAATTTCTAAGTATTACCCAAGACAGATTTTTCTTATAACCCAGACTTGTAAGGTAAATGTATTTAGCTAAATCTAGAAATTGATTAATGTTTAAAAATTAAAAATACTCCAGACTGGGAATCAGTACATCTGGATTCTCATCTTGACTCTGCTAATAATTACCAGTGTGACATGTTAATTAGCCATTTAAATATATTAAATCTGATTTTCCATGTATGTTAAATGAAATAATCTCTAAGAGTCTTTTTAGTTCTAAAACTCTATCACATCTTAGGGGCACCTGGGTGGCTCAGTGGGTTAAGCCTCTGCCTTCAGCTCAGGTCGTGATCTCAGGGTCCTGGGATCAAGCCCCGCATCAGGCTCCCTGCTTGGCAGGAAACCTGCTTCTCACTCTCCCACAACCCCCCAGCTTGTGTTCCCTCTCTCGCTGTGTTTTTCACTGTCAAATAAGTAAATAAAATCTTAAAAAAAAAAAAATAGAGGCAGTATCTATTTACAACTTCATATATGTTTGTTTATTGTCCCTTGATTTAATGGTCAGAATTTTGTTTAGGGTAAAGTTAAAAGTTTGTTATTTTTTGTTTTTTTGTCAGAAGTACTGCCTGATACAAAAAATTGTAACGTGACTGCAATATTTCATAGGTTTTTAAAATTGGACAATTTTAGCATCTAAATTTGAATAATAAAAAAATCTGTTTTTCTTTTACACACTCTGTTGCATCAGTGCAAAGATACGCATCTTTTTATATTTTAACCTCTCTGAAATCAAGATCCTACTTATAATAGATAGTATGTTAGAGTTTGACAGTGTTTGTTCTTTCTTATTCATAAAATAATAATATGTCTAGTAACTAATGACATTAAATTAGAGGAAATTTGATGATTTAATATGGCTATATAGCGTTGAAAGTCATAATGTTGCTCATTTGAGTGGCTAATACATATGATGACCTTTATATATCTTACACATATCTCTCTGAAACTTTATAAACCATGAGGTAAGTGGTTAAATTCTATTTAATATATGGGAAGACTGGGCTTTACAGAGTTGCCTAAGGTGACTTAATAAATGTTAAAGTTTGAATTCAAAACCAGTGTTTTCTGACTCCAGAGTCTGTGCTCCTAAGCTATATATTCATACTGTCTCTTCATTTTTAACCATAATAGCACTAAAGATAATCAGCCCAGATGTAAAATAGTCAAATTTACTGAAGGGAAATTTAGCAATGTACATCAAGTCCCTTAAAAATGTTCATCTCATTAGATTCTACCTCCAGGAATTATTTCCCCTAGGATAATCAGAATTGTATACAAGAATTTATGTATAAAGTTGTTTTTTTTTTTTTTTTTATGAGAGAGAGCGGGAGGTTGGGAGGAGGGTGGGAATGGCAGAGGGCGAGGGAGAGAATCTTAAGCAGGCTGCATGCCTATGCAAAGCCCAGTGTGGGGCTTGATCTCATGACCCTGAGATCATGACCTGAGCCTAAATCAAGAGTCAGACACTTAACTGACTTGAGCCACTCAGGCACCCCTATAACAAAGATGTTAAAACATCGTTAATGATAGTGAAAAATCATAAACAACATAAATACCTAATAATATAAGGCAAGTTAAAGTATGATGCATCTTTATGAATAGAATGCTGGGTAAAAGTTTAAAAAATTATGTTTAAAAATATTTTTAAAATACATGAGAATATTCTCACAATAGAATGTTAAGTTTAAAAAACGTGATTCTCAGACCTGTACCCCTGGGGATAAAAATATATTATATGTTTATAAAAAATAAAATTAAAAAAAAAAGTGATTCTACAGTGATTATTGCTGGGTGCCAAGATTGCTAATTATCTTTATTTTGTTTTTTATTTTCAAATAATTCTTTTTTATTGAGGTATAATTGACATATTGTATTAGTTTCAGGCATATAACAATTATTTGATGTTTGTATACATTGTGAAATGACCATCACAGTAAGCCTAGTTAACATCCATCACCATACATAGTTACAAAATTTTTTTTGTGACCAGAACATTTAAGATCTACTGCCTTAGCAACTTTCATATATGCAATGCAGTGCTACAAACTATAGTCACCATGCCATACATGATATCTCCATAAGTTAGTTATTTTATAACTGGAATTGCATACCTCTTGACTCCCTTCACCCATTTTGTCCACATCCTACTCCCAGCCTCTGGAAACTACCAATTGGTCTCTGTATCTGTGAGCTAGGTTTTTGGGTTTTGGGGGTTCTGTTTTTTTTTTTTTTTTTTTTAGATTTTGCATACAAGTAAAATCATATGGTAAATATATGGAAATAAGATAAAGATGAATACCAATTCATCTTTGTCTATTTCACTTAGCATAACGCCTTCAAGATCCGCACATGTCACAAATCGCAAGATTTCATTTTTTTATGGCTGATTAATGTGCCACAGAGTGTAGGGGGAGTGTGTGTGTGTGTGTGTATCCACTTATACATCAGTAGGCACTTAGGTTGTTTCTGTACCTTGGCTATTGTAAATAATGCTGCAGTTGGGGCTCCTGGGTGGCTCAGTGGGCTGGGTGTTGGACTCTTGGTTTTGGCTCAGGTCATGATCTCATGGGTTGTGGGATGGGCTCTGTACTCAGCAGGAAGTCTGCCTGGGGATTCCCTCCTTTTGCTCCTCCCCAACTTGAGCACCAGGAGTGTGCACACATGCACGGCCTCTCTCTCTCTCAAATAAAAAAATCTTAAAAAAATAGTAATAATAGAGGTACCTGGATGGCTCAGTTGGTTAAGTGACTGCTTTTGGCCCAGGTCATGATCCCAGGATCCTGGAATGGAGCTGTGCATCAGGCTCCTTGCTCAGCAGGGAGCCTGCTTCTCCCTCTTCCTCTGTCATTCCCCCTGCTTGTGCTCTGTCTCTCTCTCTCAAATGAATAAATAAAATCTTTTTAAAAAATAATAATGCTGCAGTGAACATAGGGGTGCATACATTTTTTTGAGTTAGTTTTTTTGCATTCTTTGGATAAATACCCAAAAGTGGAATTTCTGGATCATATGGTAGTTCTATTTTTAATTTTTTTGAGGAACTTCCATCCTATTTTCCACAGTGGCTGCATCAATTTACATTCCCACCAACAGTGCTCCACATCCTCACCAACATTTGTTATTCCTTGTCTTTTTGATAATAGCCATTCTAACAGGTACAAGGAAATAATTCCTTGTGGTTTTAATTTGCATTTCCTTGATAATTAGTGATGTTAAGCATGTTTTCGTGTACCTGTGGCCATTTGTATGTCTTTTTTGGGAAAGATGTCTATTTAAATCTAATGCCTATTATTTAATTGGATTGCTATTGAATTATATGAGTTCTTTATATATTTTAGATATTAACCCCTTCCCAGATACATGATTTGCATATGTTTTCTCCCATTCACTAGACTAGCTTTTTGTTTTGTGGATATTTTCCCTCACTCTGCAGAAGCTTTTTATTTTGATGTAGTCCCACTTGTTTATTTTTGCCTTTGTTGCCTTTGCTTTTGATGTCAAATCCAAAAAAATCATCACCAAGACTGTTGTCAAGGAGCTTACCACCTGTGTTTTCTTCTAAGATTTTATGGTTTCAGATTTTTTTTTTGTTCAAGTGTTTAATCCATTTTGAGTTAATAGGCACCTGGTTTCATTCTTTTGCATGTGACTCTCTGGTTTTCCCAACACCATTTATTGAAGAGACTGTCCTTTCCCCATTGTATATTTTTAGCTCCTTTGTTGTAAATTAATTGACCATATATGCTTGGGTTTATTTCTGTGCTCTCTATTTTGTTCTCTTGATCTATGTGTCTGTTTTTATGCCAGTACCATACTGTTTTGATTACTGTAGGTTTGTGATATAGTTTGAAATCAGGGACCATGGTGCCACTGATTATTTTTCCTTTTCTTTTTACTTTTATGTATTTTCTAAAATTTTTGTAATATGAATCGTATTTATAATCAGAAAAAAGTTTATTTCTGTGTGCTCTTAAGACCAAAGCAGTCTATCACTGTCTGTGTAGCTAACTGGCATCCCTAAAGGTCTGTAGACTCATGGAATTTAGAACCAGTAGGATTTTTTTTTTTTTTTAAGATTTTATTTATTGATTTGAGAGAGAGAACATGAGCTGGGGAAAGGCAGGTGCAGAGGGAAAAGGAGAAGATGACTCCTTGCTGAGCAGGGAGCCCGATGCAGACACTTAACTGAGCCACCAAGGCATCCCTAGAGCCAGTAGGATCTTAAAGATGATATACTCTAGTTACCAGTTTTAGAGCTAGTGGGATTTCAAACATGAGGCAATTGAAATATTTTTAAAAATATAATAATAGTTAACATTTTTCTAGTGCTCAGTACATTACACTATTTCACTTAATCTTTATACTTAGGAGAGTTGGTCTATTTTATCCCCATTTTACAAATGAGGAAACTGAGGTGTAGAGAGATTGAGTAATGGGTCCACAATTAGGTGTTGTATCTAGTATTTGAACCAAGGTCTTTCTTACTCCAAGGTACTTAAGTGTCATGTAAGGGAATACAGTATAGCTTTTTAAGTGACCTGTTCAGTGTTACACTGCTTATTATTAGTGGAAGAAGGATTAATAGCCTGATGTCCTGACTGCAAATTCAGTGTTCCCTTTAATTAATCTGGTCTGTTTTAGAGAAAGTGTTGATTTGTAACTAGAATGACCAATCCTATTCTATTGTGTCTTATACACATGACGAAAAGTCTATCATTATCACTTATACATTTCAGTTATATCTATTAAGTGAAGAATTCTTGTTTAATCCTCTTAAAACCTTGGTTGATGAAAATGTTCTGGAATTAGATAGTGTTGATGGTTCACAACCTTGTGAATGTAGTAAAAACCACTGAACTGCATACTTTAAAAAAATCTTCCCTTGCTTGAGACTGCAGGAGTTTAAAAAAAGTTATATTAAAACAAAAAATCTCAATGAGACCTAAAAATCATATAATAATTTTTTAAGTTTCACATTATGCCAAATAAAGTTATATGTTTACTGTTTATTACCTCTTCCTTCACCATGAATACTACTTAAAATTAAATCAAAACTATACAATGACAGGGAAGAAATCAAATATCAGAGTAATAGTAATAGCTATCTAAAGCCAGAAGTTGGCTATTTTTTGGAAGAAGAAAAGAATTTGAACTATAAACATTATGGATATTTGTGCTTTGAATTAATGTTATCATTTGAGAACTGATTTCCACTGATGGTCATTACCTGTTGTTACCCAAAAATATATTGTAATATAACAAATTAATCCAAGAAAATACTCTTCCATTGCTGATGTAGTTAATTGTTTTGTTGTAAGGTAGGTGAGCATTAGAGAAAACCAGTTTTTTTTTTAAACAAAATATGATAGTTTTGAATTTTCTATAAATGTTAATTGTCAAGGATTTAAAGGATTATTGCCACATATGTTTAATATCTTTCAACAAATAAATTTGGAAGATACCTTATTATCAGTCCTATAAAATTTTTTTAAGTGTCTTTCCCAGGTTATATTGTGATTAGCAAATATGAAGAATGTATATAATATACACATGGACATTATATTTTATGGGAATATATTCTAACACAAATAGAAATTAAATGTAATCCAGTGTCAGGCAGTAAAGATATACTTCCTATGTGTCAAGATGTTCTACAGTTTCTAGTCAACATTAATATTTTCTTTAAGTAATCTTATAAACCTACAGTCTTATTCCTGATCTCTGTTATTTTGACAGATAACAAGACCGTTGATTAATCTATAGATATAGGTTATATGGGGTTTTTTTAAGTTCCTAATTCTGTATTTTTGGTTTTAAGCATCGAATGTTATCAAGACAAGAAGAACTTAAAGAAAGAGCAAGAGTTCTGCTCGAGCAAGCAAGAAGAGATGCAGCTTTAAAAGCAGGGAATAAACAGAATACCAACGCAGCCATACCACTCTGCAACAGGCAGCTAAGTGATGTGAGGAACATTGGTTAAAAAGCCATAGATTGTTAATTGCAATCATGGGGGTGAGGGGAGTAATTTATTTATACTTTTGCTAAGTCTTTTTTTAAGTTTTTAATTTCAATTAGTTAATGTACAGTGTTATATTAGCTTAGGTGTGCGATATAGTGGTTCAACAATTCTATATATCACCTGGTGCTCGTCATGACAAGAACACTTCTGAATCCATCACCTAGTTCACCCATCTCCCTACGTGCCTAACCTCTGGGAACCATCAGTTTGTTCTTGCTAAATCATTTTTCCATAGACTTTTAATATGAGGCGATGGAGTGAGGGGGGGTCACTTGGTATATTTATTGATCTGATAAATTCATACTTGGAAGAACATGTTGTAATTATTTCTATACAGCAGTGTCAGCTATGAGGAAAAGTCAGATTTTAGAATATAATTTCTACATACACTTGAATAATCTATTTTTATTAATTCACATTTTGTAATTTAATTAAACTTTGTTTAAGATTATATTTTAGCTATGGAAGTTAATTTTTTTGGAAATATTAGAATATAATAATGATGCCTACCATTTATTGAATAGTTGCCATTTAATGCAGGCTCTATAATGGATGGTCTTTTTGTTTGGCTTTTTTTTTTTAAGGTTTTATTTATTTATTTGACAGAGATCACAAGTAGGCAGAGAGGCAGGCAGAGACAGAAGGGGGAAGCAGGCTCCCTGCCTAGCAGAGAGTCCGATGTGGGGCTTGATCCCAGGTCCCCGAAATCATGACCTGAGCTGAAGGCAGAGGCTTAACCCACTGAGCCACCCAGGGGCCCCTATAATGGATGTTTTATATAATTTTTATTTTACTTAACTCCATGAAATAGATGTTCAGCTACTTTCCAGATAAGAAAACTGAGACTGATAGGTAAGGTAATTTGTACAAAGTTGTAGAATTAGTAAATGATGAATCTAGGATTTGAACTTGAGCTTTCTGAGACTATAGAATTAGTGCTCTTCTCTATCTTACACTGCCATCCCTAAATTAAACCACATTTTTAGAAGTGCCTGGATGACTCAGTTAAGTGGCTGCCTTCACCTCAGGTCATGTTCCCATCGGGCTGCACATCGGGCACCCTGCTCAGCTGGGAGCCTGCTTCTCCCTATCCCTCTGTCTGCCATTCACCCTGCTTGTGCTCTCTCCCTGTCTTTCTCCCTGTCAAAATAAATAAATAAAAATTTTAAAAATAAATAAAAATAAAAAATTTTAAAACCCCACATTTTTATATATATTTTTGTGTAATGCTTCACAAATAATAATGAATACATGATAATTGAAACCCGTAAATTTAAGGGAACAGATTCTTCATGAATCTGAAAATTATGACATTCTGCCTTACCATCAAACTCACATATACAAAACTGCATGCTCTTTTTTTTTTTTTAATTAAGATTTTATTTTTTCAGAGAGTTTTAGGTTCACAGCAGAATTGAGGGGAAGGTACAGAGATTTCCCATACATACCCTGCACCTACACATGCATGGCCTCTCCTCTTAATGACACAGAGTGATACGTTTGTTAGACACTGACACATCATAATCACCCAAAGTCCATAGCTTACATTGTGGTTCCCTGTTGGTGTTTTATATCCTGTGAGTTTGGACAAATGTGTAATGAAATGTATCCATTATTATGGATTTTCTAAGAATTTTTTATTGCACCTTCCACCACTCCCAAGCCCTGCAACCTAATTTCACTGTCTCTATAATTTTGCCTTTTTCAGAATGCCATAGAGTTGGAATCATAGAGTTTATAGCCTTTTCTGATTGTCTTCCTTCACCTAGTAATATGCATTTAAGGTTCTTCCATGTTTTTCACCACTAGAAAGATCATTTCTTTTTGTGCTGAATAATATTCCCTCATCTGGATGTACCACAGCTTTTGCATTCACCTACTAAAGGACATCTTGTTTGCTTCCAGTTTTGGATGATTATGAATAAAGCTGCTATAATCATTCACGTGCAGGTGTTTGTGTGGACATAAGTTTTTAACTTCTTTGGGTAATTACCAGGGAGTGTGATTGCTAGGAGTATGTTTACTTTCATAAGAAATTCCCAAACTGTCTTCCGAAATCTCTGTCCCTTCTTGTATTCCCACTAGTAGTGTGTGAGAGTTCTTGTGGTGCTCCACATCTTCACTCACCGTTGAGTGTTGGCAGTGTTCCAGATATTGGCCATTCTAATAGGTGTTTAGTGGTATCTAATTGTTTTAATTTTATTTCCCTGATGACAAATGATGTGAAGCATCTTTTCATATGCATAATTGTAATCTGTAAATCTTCCTTTGGTGAGGTGTCTATAAGGGTCATTGATCCATTTTTTAATCAGGTTGGTTGCTTTTTTATTGTTGAGTTTCAGTAGTTCTTTGTGTATTTTGGATATAGTCTTTTATCAGATGTGTCTGTTGCAAATTGAGTGTTCCTACTGATTAACATAGAATATCTCTTCATTTATTTAGTTCTTTGATTTCCTTATATTCCTCATATAGATCTTACACATATTTTGTTAGATTTCATTAATGTGAATAGATTTTGTTCTTAATTTCAAATTCCACTTTTTCACTGCTGGTATATAGGAAAGCGGATGTCTTATGAATATTAACCTCATATCCTACAGCCTTGCTATAATTGCTTTGTAGTTCCAGGAGATTCTTTTTTCCCAATTCTTTCAGATTTTCTATATAGGTGATCATGTCATCTGTGATCAGACACTTATTTCTTCCTTTCCATGCACATGTTTGAACATTCCTTTCAGGTACGAGCTTAATAACCTCTGACCTTGAGCTGTGTTTTTCACAAGACAAGTTTTTACACAATAATATGATATAAAAGCAGTTTAGTGGCCTGCAGTAATTATTTTATTTTTAATGAAAAGGAATATAATAGAATCAAATAAAGATCTCAGAATTCATCACATATAGTAAGCATAGTATTTTTGTCTGAAACTTCCTTTAGTTATGTGGACATATGTGCTTCTTCAATCTTGATATAAAACATATTTTACAAACAAAAAAGACCGTATTTTTAAGCTGTAGTTCATGATAAAAATGAGAGACCCAAATCTAGTGGGCCATCTTTGAAGTTCCGTAACCTCTATGCCAACTCTTTCAATGCCTAGCCATATATTAGATCATCGATTTGTTGGTCATTTGCCAGATATTTATTGAGTGTCTGAACTGAGTATATTCATGGTGACAGAAAAGGTTAAGCTTCTTCCATTTTGGAGTTTATATTATGATGGGAAGAGACAGATAATAATAAATAACTGGAGTATGAAAACTGTGTGGCCTAGTAGAGGATAATTTAAATAAGTGAGGGCTTGAGTGATTTGAGGAGGGGGCATTTGAACTAAGATTTGATGGGTGAAAAGGATCCAGTCAAGTGAAGAACCACAGAAGGAATTATCTCTTTAAAAAGAAAGTTATTTTGGGGATGCCTGGGTGGCTCAGTCAGTTAAGCATCAGTTTCTTGATTTCTTATTGGGTCATGATCTCAGAGTTCTGAGGTCAAGTCCGTCATTGGGCTCAGTGCTGGATGTGGAGCCTGCTGAAGATTCTCTCTCTCCCTCTCTTAAAAAAAAATTTAAAAAAGTTATTTTGTTGATGCTATATGTTATTTGTGATAAACTTTGTTTCATAATTATTTCAGGCTCTAAAAATTATGGAGAATGAATATAGCTCTATATTGTTCCAGTGTGTTGATTTTAACTTCAGAATACCCGAGATTTAAATGATTGGCCAAGTAGATTTTTAAAACCAGTTACTTTACCTATGTGTGAGTTTTACATATATAAATAATTATCATTGAATGTTTACTGAGCACTTGCTGTTTATCAAGCAGAATTCTAAGTGGTTTAACATGGATTTTCTCATTTAATCGCCACAATAATTGTATGAGTTAAGTGTTACCATCCCTATTTTACAGTTGAGAAAACTGACAAATTAATGAATTGCCCATGGTGACACTGTTAAAAGTAACAGAGCCAAGAATTGAACCTAGACATTTTGATTTCAGAGACTTTGTCTCTAAAGCATTGTGTTATATTTCCTTCTTCTTTATTTTTCTGACATCCTTGTGAAATAGAAATAGATAATATTGTTTTATCTTTTATATTAAGATTAAGAAAATGAGTTGGGAAAGAATGTTTAAATTTACCTAGGGTTGTAGACAGTGACACGTGAGGCTTACTTAGAATTCAAGTATCCTGACTTTTTAAAAAGGTGGTGTTGGGGCGCCTGGGTGGCTCAGTGGGTTAAGCCACTGCCTTCGGCTCAGGTCATGATCCCAGGTCCTGGGTTCAAGCCTCGCATCGGGCTTTCTGCTCAGCAGGGAGCCTACTTCCTCCTCTCTCTCTGCCTGCCTCTCTGCCTGCTTGTGATTTCTCTCTGTCAAATAAATAAATAAAATCTTTTAAAAAAAAATAAAAAAAAAATAAGGTGGTGTTTAGTTTTTCATTTGGTTCAGACTTTTAACAAATATTTTATGGGTCATCCTTTTGTTTAAGGCACCAGTAATCTATACTCTGTATTTTTCAAGTAAAACTTTAAAACTTTTATTTAAATTATACTAGTGTGAATTCAGCATTGAAATTATTAAAACATCTCTCTTTTTAAAATTTTATTTTTATGTAGTCTCTACACCCAACATGAGATTCAAACTCACAACCCCGATATCAGGAGTTGCATGATCTACTTACTGAGACAGACAGGCACCCCAAGATATCTTTTTTTTTTTTAAGATTTTATTTATTTATTTGGCAGAGGGAGAGAGCACAAGCAGGTGGAGTGGCAGGCAGAGGGAGAGGGAGAAGCAGGCTCTACCCTGAGCAGGGAGCCCAATGTAGGGCTCGATTCCAGGACCCTGGGATCATGACCTGAGCCGAAGGCAACCGCTTAACCCACTGAGCCACCCAAGTGCCCCTCCCTCAAACATCTCTTATTCTGTGTTGTGACGTCTTACCATATCTGTAAAATATATAACTTAGATTTTAAGAAACATGATGCTGGTGATGTTTTATTGATGACTCTTTTATACTGCTGGTCTCATGTAACTTGCCACACTTTTCTGGAAAGAAATGTTCATTCCCCTTTACCCAGGAATTCTATTAACAAAGATCGGTACGCAGGTTTTCATCACAATGTTATTTGTAATAGCAAAAACTAAAAAATGGTAATTTTGCAAAATAGAGGAATGATCAAATAAATTATAACATAAATATACTTGTTATGTAGCCATTTAAACTTATCTATACAATAATGTCTTAAAAGAATATTGAAAGGACATAGGAGAATGCTCACAATGTCCTTTTGTATAAAAAGAAGGCTGTAAAATATATATGGCATATAAACTCCATTTTGAAATGATAGAGACTTTTTTAATATGCATTGAAAAGGACAGAAGGGAAAATCATCAAAATAGTAGCAGTATTTATCTCTAGGGGGTAGTATAACAAATGGCTTTTATGGGATTTTTTTTCCTTTTATTCTTTCAGTTTTAAAAATATGACATACTAAGATAATTATTTTAAACTAGGGAAATTTTTGGTACCCTAAAGAAGTATTTTTAGCACATTATTTTCTTAGTGTACCCAAACCAACTTGACTTCAGTATTTCTAAGATAATGTGTATATATGTGTGTGTTAAGAAGAGAGACGTGGTAAGAGCTCTTCACTTCTACAGTTGATGATACTAACTTGTGCCTCTGTGTGGAATAAATGGCAGATTTAATAAATAGCAGTCCTGTTCACACTGAGAAGACAAGAATTTCTCAATGACTACTCTTTGTGATTGATGAGTAATAATCATGGTATCTCATAAAATATCTCATTGTTTCTTGAACTACCACCAATGTGACTTGGGTTGTCTTATATTCATTTATTGTTATAATAGTTGTTTTTCCCAGAAAGAGCAGCTCCATCCTGCATGGTTAGCTGGCTACATGCCACGCTGGTAACTCTGTTGCTTTTGTTTCCCACTTACCCAAGGTTGTATCCTATTGCAAATGAAACCATGCTTTAAACAGTCCCCAAAATATTTTCTTTACCATTCCTCTTTCGGGTTATCTTTTGCTACATAAAAAATTCATTTTACTGGCATGAAACAGCCATTGGTTATGCTCACAGATTTGTGATTTAGGCATTAGAATAGGATACTGTGGGAATGGCTTATTTCTGTTCCACAGTGTCTGGCACTGGGTTTTGGCGAGGACCTCTGCTAGACCATCAGTTGGTCTAGCCTCTCCATATTTTCTCTCCACTTGGGCTAGTTGCAGCTTCCTCATAGCATGGTGGCTGAGTCTATGAGCAAATGTCCCAGGAGAATAAGGTAGACATGCATGGCATTCTGATCTATCTTTAAAAGTCATGGTGCGTAACTTTGCTACACTGGTGGCCTAAGCAGACACAAAGTTCTACCCAGGTTTAAGTACCAGAGACATAGACCCACACCACTGAATGAGAGGAGTGTCAAAGTTGTGGTGTAGCAAAAGTATGTGGTATAGGAGATAGTGTTGCAGCCTCTTCTCAGTTACAGTTTAAACTCCTGTTTGGGGTGCCTGGTTGGGTCAGTCAATTAAGCATCTGACTCTTGATTTCAGCTCAGGTCATGATCTCAGGGTCATGAAATTGAGCCCAGCGTTGGGTTCCTCTCTCCCTTTCCCCCTCCAAAACCTGTCCCAATAAAATAAAATAAAAAATAAATTCTGTTTTAAAACTTTCTTGTGTGTTCTACTGTAGCTCATTTTTCAGATAAGCCAAGCCCTGTGTAGATGTGTTATGAAGAGAATCAAATTTCATGAAATTAGTAGTGTATTTTGTGACTGTTATTCTAGTTTTGACACTTGGTACTCTGTAAAGCTTGTAGCTTATATTAATGAAATGATGTAAAAAGGAGAATATAAAATGGCAGATCAGTCTGGTTGCACAGATACAGAAATTAGACCTTCCTGTTGCTTTTTAGATTTTCAGTTTAGTATGCAGTTTGATGCCAGGTGGATATATTTTCCAAGGACATGATAGTTTTCTTAATTTGATCATTTTCTTTATAATTTCTGATAGCTCTTGTACATACAGATTAGAATTATTTGGCAATACTGTCCATATTTTCAAAAACTAGTATAGCCAACTTGGGACACAAAAGAAAAAGGGAAGATGCTCAGTTTCATCTTTGGAGCAGTCAAATGTGAATTAAGTGATACTAAAACTGGAAAATGCTTACTTAATTTCTCTAAATCTGTTTTTCCATTTTTAAATGAAAGCAAAATTCTTTATTTTATTTTTTTTTTTTCTTGTGTGACATTCAAATTAATAGGTGTCCACGGTGAAGGGGGTAAGGGAACCATGACTAATGCCTTTCCCACTTCAGTGTCAGCATCTCTTTCACTCTGAAGAGATCAAAAGACTTCTGGTAAATAAAAAGAAGGTCTAACTGAAAAAAAAAAAAAAAGCTGGCATCTAATTTAGTGAACTCACTGCTACTGTTTTCATTTATTTATGTGTTTTAATTTGTGCCTTAATTTACAGTGCTCTTATTTTAAATTTTTTTGTAAATTATCTTGCCCATCATAATGTATATACCACTGTACTGAAAGTCAAGTTGCTAGAGGGGAGAGAGATACCTGCTGCTACCCATTCCTTTTTGTGTTCTTAGTTTACCTGAGAATTTCTAAGTGTTAAAAGAAAAAAAAAAAAAAAGTGGTACCCAGGAGTGACCTTAAGTATTGAATAAATGAGACATTGACCTTAAATCTCTAAGAGTTCACTGAAGAGCTTACTGTTCCATACTGAAGATTGATTCCACACTGATTTAGGACTTTGTCAGTAAATTCTATCTTTTCTCCTTCTGAACTCTGCTTCTTCTCTTCTCTTCTCTTCTCTTCTCTTCTCTTTTCTTCTTTTTTTTAAGAGAGAGAGCATGAGTGAGTGGGGGGAGGGAGAGAGAATCTTAAGCAGGCTCCATGCCCAGCACCAAGCCCAATGTGGGCCTTGATCTCATGACCCTGAGATCATGACCTGAGCTGAAATCAAGAGTTGGTTGCTTAACAGACTGAGACATCCAGGCACCCCTCAACTTGTTTCTGTAAAAGTAACCTAGGACCTTCTGATAAACACCAAGAAGAATGAGAAGAGCTATTTTAATAATTGGTGTTGGAATACCTGATGCATATAGTGTGGGACAGTGTCCATGTACTGATAATAGGTTACCTCCTTTTAAGACTTTTGTATCTAGTTCTGAGCTGAGAGAAAGTGAGAATTTACAGAGGATTCAGAGAAATAAAGGCCTAAAAGCAAATATCTACATAAATGGAAAGACAGGCTTATAAAATATTAAAGAAGAGAAAAATGGGAAGTAGTGTAAGTACTAATATGAGTATAGGAAAGCTCAAAATCTTTCTGGTTACTCCTGCTTACCAAGAGAATAAACTTCCCACCTTCCCAGAATGGCCTTATACAAAGGTCCATGCAAATCGTGTTCCCTCCCTTTCTATCCTCATCTCCCCGCCCCCCACTCCACAGTCTCTATCTGCTAAGATGCCGGCAGAGAGAATGTTGCATAGTTTTCAATTCCTGCGTTAAGCATTGGCTGTTCTCTCCCTGAAATGCCCCTCTTTCCTTGTTAGTTTCCACTGAAATACGTCTTCTAGGAGTATCTGTATCATGACTCCTGCCAGTAAAGCTTATTCTTCTTCCTCTGTCTTTTTCTAATATGCTGTACATATCTCTCTCATTGCATTTATCCCATACCATTATCTAATTACACATCTTTCTCCCACTCAGCTGTGAGCTATTCACAGTACAAAAACCTGATATTCCTATCACCAAGTTTTAAGTAAATGTTTATTCAATGAATAAATGAAGGAAATAAAGACAGGCTATTTTTTATATTTTCTCAGTGTCAACTAATAAAAATATGAGCTTAAACATGAAAAATCTGGGTTACTATAGGGAGTTTCTTGGTAATAAAGGTTTGTAAACAGGGAAGATGTCTCTCTCTAAGTCTTTAAAGCAGAATTGATTATCAATGAGCAGAAAAGTGTCCATCCCTGTTTATTGAGTAAGTTACAGAGATGACATTGGCCACCTTGGAACTTAAAGTTCCCCCATATCATCCATTTCTTCCCTTTTTGAATCCTACATTGTGATACCTTTCTTTGTTGTTATGACGTGTATACACCAAATCCTTACACACATCTGTCCTTCTCATATGCTGGGACCTCTGATTAGAGTTCAGCTCCCAACTCCACCTTGAAGCACACCACTCTACCAAACATTCCCTCTTGTATAAATTAGTATAGCTTTAGGCTGGAAGGCTGGGAAGCAATTTCTAAGACACTGAAAACAGCTCTTGGTAACATTATCTGGTGGATCCTTGTGTACAGACTCTACTTAAATTATACTCAGGAAAGATTCAAGCTGTAATTTATTTTAAATGGCAACTCACAAACACAAATATTATAAACCTTTTAATTTTTCTTAATTTTTGTCATGACCTGTATTGCATGTTTTAATGAAAACTTGCTAAGCTAGCACATATTGTATTTAAATCTCTTTTAGTAGTTTATATGATTCATTTGTGTGTCTGTTTCTTTAGGTGTTCATTTAACCTGTTTCAGGTGTTTTCCTGAAATTATTTTTCTATGGAAAACATTTTATTGCTCTGAATCGCTATGAATTATATTTTTTTGCTTCCTATTCCTATTGTTCTGTGAAGATTTTCTTATGTTACATTTGATTAATGCAGATTTTAGGTATGATATTTGTTTTGTTCATGGTTTTTCATGTGCACTTAAAATAATTTTTTTCAAAGTACAACTTGAGTTTGGCAAGTTTGACAGTTCTAGCCATTATATAATACAAAGGACCTTCCTTCATTAAAAAGTATATTTAAACACACTCTGAGAAAAATAGTTTTTTTGTTTTGTTTTGTTTTGTTTTAAGATTTTATTTATTTATTTGACAGACAGAGATCACAAGTAGGCAGAGAGGCAGGCAGAGAGAGAGGAGGAAGCAGGCTCCCTGCCAAGCAGAGAGCCCAATGCGGGGCTCGATCCCAGGACCCCGGGACCATGACCCGAGCCGAAGGCAGAGGCCTTAACCCACTGAGCCACCCAGGCGCCCCTAGTTTTTTTTTTTTTAAGAAAAAAAATTCCTTTTCTATTATTTTTTATTACTCTATTTCCCCAAACACTCTCTTCCCAAGAAATGCACAAATAGAATTTAACAATTTAGTCTATTTCAGTCTCTTTTGCTTGATACTTTGCATTTTCCTTGCTTTTTAAAAAATACATTTAGTAAATCCATTACTTTTAATAATGCTCGTATAATTATATAGATCACTGAAGGAGATGTTTGCAGTTATGTGCTAAAGGTTAGGGTCAGTATACTCCAAGAATCCTGCTGCTCAAAGTCTTTGAAATTGTTAGGATATTTGTGTAGCACTTTGAACATATCAGAAGAATGATGCCATATAAGTTTAATTATTACTTTTATTTTTAAGAAAGAATAAAATCTATTTCATAAGTAAAAAGTCTAAAAAGAATTGGGGTAATTCTTTAATTTATAAATATGTCTTGGTTTTAGTTTTTTGAGCTATAAATTACGTAGCAAAGAAAATGGTTTGCAGATACTTGTTGGTACCCAGAAGTTGTTGTTTTGTTTTGTTTTGTTTTTTAAAGAAAAATCAGAAAAGAATGACATTGTTATAAAACAGACTTAAAGTTTTTTCCTGAATTTTCATCTGCAAGGATAACGAGTGACTCATTACAATCAATTGGGGTAGGAGCCCATCCTCACGTAATAGGATCAAACTGCAAGATATTAGCAAATCCTAGAAGGTTGGCAGGAATATTTGAATCCTCTAAGGAAAACTACATGGGAAAGGAATTTCAGTTTGGTCAGTCTTTAGTTAACTGTAAGGACCAGTAATAGAAAGAAAGAAAGAAAGAAAGAAAGAAAGAAAGAAAGAAAGAAAAAGTGACCTTTTTTATTTTTCCTGCTGGTCTTTCGTATTGAATCTAAAAGGCTTATTTGGTGAGATCCAAAAGAAAGCAAGCTGCTCTTCTGTGAGTTAAACCTTTAACAGGTATTTCGTTGCTGTGAAGAGGTAGGACATCAACCTTGTACTTTTGATGTTAATTGGAAAATATTGATTTTAATGGAACTAGTCTGTCATTCTGATAATTGTAGCAGATTTAGATAAGATCATGAGATCTTTTCCAGATAATAGAAGAAGCAGTTACCATCCAATTGGTAAAAAACACTAACCATCATTTTGGTAATCCCTGAAGATAGAAATTTTCGCATAGTTTTTATGTTTATGTGTATCCTAAATACATCATAAAAATGTATATGATACAAGATTATATTCTGTGTTTATGAACACTGGCTATGTTACAATGAAATGACTAGCCTCTAGGAATTAAGTTTGAAAATTAAGGTCAAGCTAAAACTTTCATTTTTCCAAATTACACATATTATCAATTCTATTACTAGGAAGAAGTAGTTAACTTTGGATTTGTAATTTTAAAAGAACATCAAATATTTCAAAAAGAAATCTAACCCTTTAATTGTATATAGAGTGAAAACTTTGTCTTATTTCGAGATTTTTATTCTCTATATGAGCTGGAATGTCTATACCCAGGACACTAAGATGAAAATGTATTCCTTATTTCTTACTCCAGCATAGTTGACAGAAGATTTAATGTACATAATCTGTTTCAGACCAGTAAGACACTTTAAATGTATAGCTAATCTTTTTTACAGTTGCATTTTATAGGAGAAGAATGCCAGTGTACTTCTGTGTTTGGTATAAATGCCTCTGTACAAGGCAGTGGTTTTTATTCATTATGATTTAAATAATAGTTTATCTATTATGTCTAAATTTAAGTTGATTTGAAGTCTGCTATCTTAACAATGGTACTAGACTTCTTAGAAAACATATTGTTAGCTTGCTAGCATATCTTCAAAGTCACACAAACCACCATCATTGTTAGGAGAGAAAAAAAAAATTCAAGCATCTTTTCTATTATGTGGCCAAAAACCCCTAGCCTCAAAAGTCTTATTTATTTGAGATTGCTGTGAATTCATAAAGCTAAGGCTAGATGTCTTAGCATCA